>NC_133170.1:75215000-75838750 GCF_040802235.1 Manis javanica
CAACACAACAGGTCACCTAGTGAGAGACCTTGAACAAGTCTATTCCCATCTCTGTGCTTCAGTTCCCTCATATGTAGTATGAGTATTGTCCTGGGCAATCAAGATTCTTTTGGGCTCAATGTTCTGTGGTTCAATGATATCACAATTTGTGCCACACTATTCACAGCTGTCAAGGTGCCCACTTGGAGAGCCAAGGACTGCAGGAACAATGTAGAAGCTAACACTTACTGAGCATTTAGTGTATGCCAGGCACTGGGCTATTATCCCATGCAATTCTTATACCACCCTAAGAGGGAGACACTACTATTAACCCCCTTTTCCTGTAAGGGCCAGGTTCAGAGACACAAGACCTCTAGCCCAATGTCCCCAAATCAGGAAGAGTTGGAATCTGAACTCAGCTCTGCCTGTCTGCAAAGGCTATGCTCTGGACCTTGGCTACCTGTCACATTGTACCAGGTGCCCTACGGGTTGGCGAGCAAATGGTTAAACAGAATCAGCCCATCCCCAGCAGTGAGAGGGAGGGCCCCACTTTTGGCCTTGTCTGTTTTGCAAAAGCTTTTCTTGGCATCTGCCCAGGCTCTCTCTTTCTCTTCAGTCCTTCCCAGCAGGCCCTTGTTAATCTCCATGGCTCCAATTTGGCAGCAGGCCCCTGAGTAGATGAGACTCATGTGGGTACAGGTTGCTGATCAGAATGAACTTTTCTGACCTCAGTTTCCTTATCTGTAAACTCAGGACAGTGATAGAACTTGCCTGGTGGGATTATCATCAACACCTCAACCAGATGATTCAGGTGAAGTTCCTGGCCATACGGAAAGTGCTTAGGACATCATGATTCTCGTAATTTGTATTAATAACGGCATCCCAATGGGGACATTAACATGTTCTCACAATCCCCGCAAATTGTAGAAGAAACTATGTCCCAGACGGTTTCGCTCACTCAGAACAATTCAATAATCATAAAAATAGCTTCAGAATTGGAACCAGATCTGGGTTCAGAAGTCCCACCTTTGATGCTTCTGCACTTACTGAGCTTGTCATTAGATTTCCCCACGTCTCTGTTAAATGTTCTATGCAACCGGCATATTCATTCCTACCTATTAATCATTCTGGGCTCTTTATAAAGCTTTCACCAGGTCATACCCACAAATGTGTTTTGAGAACAAAACAATTATGACTGGCTACGAGACACTAAAAATGTGACCCAAATCAAGGCTCATTCTAAGCATGATAGAAATGTCGACGTGTGAAGTCTTGCCGTGCGGCCAGCCTGACCCCAGATAAAGGTCTGACAAGCTGCCTATTCCACCATTAATTCCACTGGTAATGCATTTTGTCATAAAGCACTTTCAGGGGGCACATGGCAATGAAAATGTACTGCCTGCTGTGAGTTCCCCTTCCCTGTGCTCTATAAAGGGATCGTGGTCATGGCCATTTCTGCCAGCAGTTGGTCAATTGTGGGTGCTAAGGTGGGAACCTCAACCAAGGACCAGAAAATATCTGGGTCTCAGTTCCCTTTTAAGTTACTGTTGGAGCAGCATTTTATCATCTGCAAAGCATGTTCAGACTCTGTCTCACTCTAGAGCCTCAAATACTGTACATATTTAATATTACTATCCCCATTTGGCAGCTGAGAAAAAACAAGCTCAGAACAACTGAGTGACATTCCCAAGATCACACAGCTGGAAAGGGGCAGAGCCAGGATTCAAACCCAGTATTGAATGCCCCCAAAGCCTAAATGAACCCTTACCAAAAAAAAGATTTTTTTTTTCAAATGAAGAATGTTTAAGCTATATTAAAAGTAATAAATGAATAAAATCTTGTGCTTCTCCTAGGCTGCCTGCAGAAGTGGATCCGGTGACAGTGTTTGCCTCACTTTCCCCAGAGGGCCTGTTGATCATTGAAGCTCCGCAGATACCTCCGTACTCACCTTTTGGGGACAGCAGTTTCAACGACTTTCCCCAAGATAGCCAAGAGGTCACCTGTACCTGAGACCCCAGGCGTGGCCCATCCTTTTCCTTCCCCAAACCCAGTGCTTCTCCGAGTCAAGGGTACATTATTCTAGCTGAATTCATAGATTTAGTGCAACGAAATGTTGAGGGTGGGGATGGATTGACCACAGATTCCTGAGATAGTGTAGTACTAGGTTTTTCCACAAGATGGAGCAATTGGCAGGTCATGCTCTGTTGCATTAGGCCAAAATGCTGGGAGGTTTCTTAACCTTTTCTATGGTAATGAAAATGTCGCACATTCTATAGCTGCAAATAAAAGGGGACATAACATTTCACGTTGTATCTTACCTTGTAGCTAATGCAAGAATTGCTTTTTTCTGGGGACCTCCCCATCAATAAGATTCCTATTCTGGGCTTCCAATTTCCAAGCCTGCCCCATGGTTTGGCTGATAGAGCCCATTGGCTCAACCCACAGTGTTTCTGCAGCCCTGGCCTAAAAAGGGGGTACAGACACGTCTTACATCCCCATACGGGATTTAGTCTAACAACCACATGAAAACAATGAGTGCCTTCTGCCCTCCACCCAGGCTTTGTAGCATGTTCCCAGCTGGCACTCCCTGAGGACGCTGAGAGCCCCTTAGTTTGTTCTCTGGCTAAAGTCCTCTCTTTCTTGTGTTGCCTACATCCAAGTCGGGATTTTTACAGAGGGGGCTGTCTCCAGACAGCTCCACCAGGAACCAAGCAAAGGCCAGACAGCCTGGCATGCAGGCTAGTGGTATTGCATATATGAGTGGGACATGTGTGTCCTTGTTATTTGAATTGTGCTGTTGTTTAGCAAAAAAAAAAAACCCACTAAATAATAACAATAAAGGAGCTGATGTTCTTAGCCTTGTGTGTCTCTTTTTATGGGGAACTAAATGCTATACCAAATGCTATACCTGCTTGTGGCTGCAAATAAAAACACCTAATGAAGAGAGGTTTAAATGATATAACCATCTGTTGTCCAGCTTTCCAAGAAGCTTAACTATGAGTGATTTCAGAGTTATTTTTTCAGTTGTTATGCCACCAAGAACCCAGAGTATTTCCATCTTTTCCTCTGCCATCTCTGACAAGTCTACAAGGTCTATCCTCACATTTGCAAGATGGCTGCAGCAGCTCCAAGCATCTCATCCCCATATGCCAATGTATAGGAAGAGAAAACAGGGGTAAAAAGGTCTTCTCATCTAGCTTACTCTTTTGCCAGCAAGCAAGATCTTTTCCAGAAGCTCTCAACAGACTTTTTCTTTTATTCCATTGCCTAAAACTGGGTCACATGTCTACCCTGAAGCCAACCTCCCGCAAAGGGAAAGGGATGGCCAGGATGGGCTTACATCAATATCAATCTGTCCTCTGAGGCAAGGAACATTGCCGCCTGAACAAAACAAGGTTCTCTTAGGAAGAGGAAAGAGGCACAGCAGCTGTGAGGACAATCAATAGGGCAATGGCTGCCACAGACGATGCTGCCAGGAGCACAGAACCTGAATATAGGGTGGTAGAGAACAGGGCTGTTTCTGTGGTAAATGCAAGGAAACCCAGTCAAACTGATTTAAACAAAAGTGGGTATTTACTGGTCTACATAGCTGAGAAATTCAGGATAAAAGCTGCTTTCGGGGCTCCAGTGATGTCACCAGAACTCAGTTTCCCACTCTTGGTCCTGTAGTATTGGTTTCATTCCCAGCCTCCCTGTGGCCCCATGTCCTCTCACTGTGGTCACAAGATAGTTGCAGTCAGGACAACCCCACATCCTCTCACATTCCATATCCCCGACTCACTGTTACTGGACCAGCTTGGGTCACATGACTGTCCCTGAGTTAAGCACAGCCCAAGAAATCAGTGCTTTGATTGGCCAGGCCTGGGTCACATCCTCGATCCCTGGAGCCAATCACTGTGACTCTCCACAACATCCTAGGAAGCAGATATTCCTTCTATAATGAAGAACTGAACCTAATCACATGGTGAAGGTAGAGTTTGCACATACATGTTTACTTTTGGGGGAGTTAATGGGGAGTTGCTGGGCTGCTTTGCAAGACCACCTCCAAATCCCCAAATGATAGCAGCTGTCAGTGAATATTTCCTGAGCACTTATTGGTTCAGTCTTGTGCTGGGAGCCAAGGATATAATGAGCCATGAGCCACAGTC
This sequence comes from Manis javanica, assembly GCF_040802235.1. Lineage (NCBI taxonomy): Eukaryota > Metazoa > Chordata > Mammalia > Pholidota > Manidae > Manis > Manis javanica. The sequence goes on from NC_133170.1 coordinate 75,219,128, forward strand.
TCTACCCTCAAGGAGCTCATAGACCTGTCATGTGGACTGGCACATACAAGGCTGCCCAGGCCTCACTAAATCCCTACTAGGTCCTGGGCACTGCTAAGTGCTTTATGTGCATAACAGATTTAATCATCCTATAATCCTATGAGATTGGTTCAATCTTATCTCCATTTTACAGATAAGGAAACCAAGGCATGGAAGGGTTAAGGGCACCGCTCCAAATCACACGCCTAGTAAGCAACAGGCCTAGGCAATCTGACTCCAGGACGTTCACTATTAACTATTGCCCTGTCCTGCCTTCTTCTCTCAACAAAGCAAAGTGTTAATGAGCCTGAAGTGAGTCTGTCCAACTGTGAGAAGAATAAAGAGATGATATTTCAAGTTGGACTTTGCAGGCAGAGTGGGGGTCACTCTTGTCAGATAGGCACTGGAGCAAGCAGGGGGCTGGGGAAAACACAGCAGAAAACACATGAGCCAAGGTATACGGTATGTCCCTTTTAAAATCCCTTTATGGCTTCCTATTGTTCAAAGGATTAAGTGCAAGCTTCTTTGCAAAGCTTGTAGGGCATTATGGGATCTGTCCTGGGGTTACCTCTCTCCACCCTAACCTAACTGCCTACCCTTGCCTTCCAGCGTCACCTAACTTCCCTGTGTCCCTCCCACCTGGCAGGCCCTCTTGCTACCAGAACTTTGAGCACACTGTTCTCTCTCTGCAAGGAGTACTCACCCACCCTCTTCATTAGCTAATTCCTTTGGGTCTCAGCTCAGACTCCCACCAGGCTGGCCAGAGCCCCCTCGTGCTTATCCCTAATCCCAACACAGTACATTGTATAGCAGTGTATAGCAGCTTATTTGTGTAGCAGAATAAATAACAATAACAATCACAAAAACCAAAACTGACCCTAACTGCCCTGCTTTCAAGGATGGGAAGAGGAGAAATCATTCAAATCAAGGCGGGGGACATGCCTACTCATTCGATGTTTGTTCCACAAATATTTACTGGGCACCTGCCATGTGCAAAGCATGATACTGGGCCACAGGTCCTGTGTCTTTCCACTTTAAGAGTCTGGTGAGAAAAGAAAGAAAGCAAAGCTGTTATTTCCATGTTCACCGATTCAGGACTGATGAACGGTGAGACCCCGAGTGGGTAGAGTGGAGAGTCTGCCAGGGACAGGAGGCCCAGGCCAAGGGCGTGGAGGACCACACAGATTTCCCCAAGCAAGTGCACGTGTTTCTAAGGCAAAGGGGGCATGGAAGTGTTGTGGGGGGGGCTGCACTGCAGTGAGAGGTAACTAGAGAGGAATGCCAGTGGTGGGTGGACCTGGAAACTAAAAACTACTGCACAATATTCAATTTCCAGTTCTTTGTGTTGTGATATATACCCATATACCAATCCGACCTTCAGGAAAGTCTCATGTGCCTGCAGGTGCTTTGTGTGGGTGGTCCGGGACAACTCAGAGCAAAGTGAATGGAGAGGAGAATTCTCTCTGCGCGCGGGACTTGAAGTCAGAAGGGACAATGAGAACTGACCTCCTGAGACACCACTGATCTCTTGGTCAGGACAATGGATAGAGGGTGTGGGTCAGTTTTATTTAGTTATCTCAAGAAAGCCTGGCAGCCTGGCTCCACCAGGTGCCTGGACTGTCCTGCTGACAGACTGCAGGTGTAATGAAGGCAGGGAGCAATCTTGTTAGTCTCCACTGTCGCCCTAATTCCTAATCCAGTGCCTGGTGCACAGGAGGCATTTCACACTCACTGAATGTGTGGATGAACACATCGAATAAATAAAATCCAGATTCCTTTGCACCACCTTCAGAGCCCTGCATGATCTGGCCCCTGTCACCTCCCAGTGTCATCTCCCATAGCTCCCTCTCTTGCTCACTACACCCAGGCCTCCTTTCTGTCCCTCAAACACACCACACTCAGTCTCACCCCAGGGCCTTTGCACCTTCCACTCCCTTGGTCATGAACATTCTGCCCCCAGCTCTGCCTGGCTGCCTCTTTTTATAATTTTCTCAGGTCTTCCTTCAAACCCCATGCGATATAATGAGTCCAAAAAATACATATTTCCCAGGTATATTTGGTCTTCATTCAGTTTCTAAAGACACTGCAGAGTCTGAAATGGGTGTTTTGCCATGTTGATGAGACTTTTGGACCCCCACCCAAGAGTGGGAGGTTGTATCAGCCAATAGCCAATAATTTAGTCAATCATGACTGTGCAATGAAGCCCTCACAAAAACCCCATAAGAGAAGAGTTTATTGCTCTCTGCTCTATCGGATCCTGCTTCTCAGCCAGAGAGAGCTTCTATGCTTGGGGAACCAGCACCCCTCCATGTGCCACTGTGCCAGGCCCCAAGCTCCACAAGGACAGAAGCTCCTTTATTTGGGACCTTGCCCTATGTCTCTCTTCAGCTGGCTGATAACTTGTACCCTTTATGGCATCCTTTATTAAACTGGTAAAGGTGTTTTCCTGAGTTCTGTGAGCTGCTCTATAGCAAATTAATCAAACCTAACAGGAAGGTCGTTGTAACTTCCAATCTGTAGCCGGTTAGTCAGAAGCAGAGGCATCAGCCCGGGGCTTGCAATTGGCATCTGGAATCGGGGGTGGAGGGCAGTCTTGTAAGACACAGCCCTTAACCTGGGGAATCTGGGGCTGTTTCTGGGCAGAGAGCATCAGAGTTCTTGGACACCCTGCTGGTGTTTGAGAAACACACACACACACACACACACTGGAATCGGGTCTGGGAACCCAAAAGGAGTTAAGTATATCATCCACCCCCAGCTCTCCAGAGAGCCATACAATAGCCCTGATCTGGTCACTGACTAGTAAGTATATCACACTACTTTATTAAACCCAGGGCACTTCTCAGAATTGTGTTTGCTTGGTTGCAAACATATGTGCGTATTAAAATCTAAGCGGCCCTCAACACACATCGCATACATAGATGCACCCAAGAATATAAACTACAAAGGGGAAGCGATGTTCTGTTTCTGTCTTGTCCACCACTGTGTCTTCAATGCCAAGTGCAATGTCTGGTACATCAAGTAATAAACACGCATTGAATGAATGAGTGAATGGTGAGTGTGGGTCACCCCGGGAAATCACGCCAAAGGCATGCTCTCAGACCCAGAAACCTGGCTCACTGCCATTTGTTCTGAGGCCTTCCAGCTTAAAGACACAAGACTTATCATCAAAACAGGTGACTTGGCCCTTTCCAAGAGATGTCCAACAAAATTAAAGAGGGATATTATTTCTGAGCCCTCACTTCGATGGTGAGGTTGGGACAGGGCATGCCCAGAACCTGCTTGCCCATTCCACTCCCACAGCCCAGCTCCCCTGAATGTATTACCTCCACCCGCTCCCACCTGCCTGCCAGCCAATGGCTGCCAATGGTGATATATGGAGATGACTCGATTTGACCTTGAAGGGAAGAAACAAATTAATGTGTCTCAAAATAGATTCCAGGAATCAGTGGCTGGCTTCTCCTCCACCCCCACCTTTTAGCCGCTCACGAGTTATGCATCATAATGTGAGAATCAATACCATTTCTTAAATGAGCCAACACCAGGAGCTGGCAGGGCAGGGGACTTCTGGGAGGTCTCCTCCCACCCAGTGTCCTAGGCCTGGGAGTTGTTGGAAGGGGTAGGAGGCTCTCTGCTTGCTGAGGGCTGATTGAGTCACCCTGTCTGCAGGGAGGTCAACCTACATGACCCCTAGCTCCAAGCTTCCCCATGTGCAAGCAGATGTGGGCTACCTGGTGGCTCCTTATAACTCTGGGGGGAAATATTTTCCCAGCCTGGGGCAAAATACCTTTGAAACCGAAATTACCAAAGGGAAAAATTAAGTGGGAGAAACCCTCTTATTGCTTACAGGCAGTCAAGCAGTTGTCCACTTCTGCTCGCCTGTGTCTCTTGCAACCCCGGCTGCAAAAAGGGACCCCATCCAACCTCTCTGGTCCAGATATGCCCTTGCCCCCCCCTTGTAATTACCTACTGATATGGAGATGGACTACTTCTCTCCACCCCTTGAAACACCTATTGATATGGAGATACACTAAGGCCAGACGAAAGATTCTGGAAATATTGCAATTTTATCCACACTCCTGAAGGAAAAGAAAGGGAAATTGCCATGGCCATTCTCAAAGGATAACTGAAATATGGGAAGGGGAGGAGATTCCAAGCCCAGGCCCCCAGTTCAGAAATTCAGTGTATGTTTACCAAGTGCCTCTCTTCAGGCTCGGCACCAATTCAACCGAACACCCAAGTGTGGTGCTGTCAGGCGTCCAAATATTGCAATACTTCAGACCACTTGATAAATAACACTGCCTGGGCCTCCAAGGTGCCCCCAGTGTCCTAGCCTGTATTAAATGTGTCTTTTACTTAGTTGCTTTGACCACTTGGGGCCTTGCTGACCCTTGCTGACCCCTCCCAAGCTTGGGGTCTCAGGTAATGAGTGAGTGAGCAAATAGCAGGGTCCAGGGCAGGACTAAGCGTGGGATCTGAGGTCAGGGTGCAGCAGGGCATGAGGCAGCTGACCTCTGATCCTAGCTCTGCCACTTACCTCTATGACCTTGTCACTGACCTCTGCAAGCATTTGTTTCCTCATATGCAAAAGTGGGTGGTGGCATGCAGGGCTGATAGGAGGATTAAACATGGGTGTGTGACGTGCTCAGCCTACAGGTGCTACTGCGGAGCTAACCTGGGCTGATCCACAGACACAGGGAGCAATAGGGGCTTTCTACCTGGCCCCTCCTGAAAGACTGAACCCAGGGTCTTCCAGGGACACACAGCAGGTTACTGAGCCAGTGGAGACCTGCTGTCTGTACCCGGAGCTGATGCTCTAGCAGCATCTCCAATTCCCAGTGTCTCCATTTGCAAGAACACTGGGAATTAGGGGTATAGACGGAGCTTCAGTCTCCATCGTCAGAGGTCTAGAGGTAACCCTGATGCCTCAGCTCCATCATCTTTTTTGCCAACTGCCAAACCCCAGCCCAGCCCAAGAATGAGCCTATTTTTTTGTAAATCAGGAGAAACCTGCAAATACCCGTTTGGGATCTGAATGATGTCTTTTTAATGAAAGAGGGAGATGACATTAGACCCTCAGCAGTCAGCAGAGCCACTACAGCACAGCAGTGTTTGAAACATCAGCTATTATCCTCACCGCTGTTATTGCTGGTTATGTGGCAAAACCAGGGGGAGGGTTCATTTTCAGAGAGAACATGGTGGGATGGGTGGAATAGGCACAGGCAGGAAAATTAGTGAGATTGTTTGTTATCTTGCTCTGGGTGATGGTTACATGTCGAAATTCATCGAGCTGTCCGCTAAGACTTGTGTGTTCTATTACATGTACCACCATATCAATAATAAATAAATACAAGAGAATACGGTGGAAGGGAGTGGCAGTCGACTATAGCATTTTCCTCCTGGACGACTTGGGAACTGAGGGGGGATGCACGTGAGCAAGGCTGCCCAGTTGGGCTTATGGCTTTTCCCCATCAGGTCCCAAAGGGAGGTGTGGGGGTGCTCGCCCAGGCTAGAGCCCAGACACCCAGACTCCAGCACCCCTCACTGGCCCAAGGGGATGGGAAGGGTGGGGAAATGCCTAGCTCCTGGTCTAGAAATACTTCAAGATACTCTGATGTTATTGGTCTGAGGTGAGGCCTGGGCAGGAGCATCTTTTCAAAGCTCCCCCAGGGGTTCTAATTTGCAGCCAGGTTTAGGAGCCACTGGGTGCTGGATAGGGGCTGCCCAGGAGATGTTCAGAGGAAGCTTAGACCCAGCCTGGGCAGGGTGGGAATAGTTACTGGGTGTTTCTAGAAAATGATGTCTTAGTTGAAGCCTTAAGGATGAGTATTAATAATAACATTATTAAATGTTTATTAGCTGCAAGACACTGTCTATAGTCTTCACATCCATTTTCCATGTAATCTGTAGCCAAACTGCAATGATCCAGAAATATGCCCAAGATCCCGGACCTGGGAAGTGGCAGAGTAGCCGAGCCGGTTTTAGGCTCGTGCAGACTGGTTCCAGACCTCTCTACTCACTAGGCCATGAAGCAGGTGGGGTGGGAGGAAGGATTATGAGTTTCGGGCAGAGGGAATAATGTGTGGGTTCAGCAGATGTGTGTCTTTAATCCTCACTCAGAGCCTCGGTTTCTTCAATTGTAAAATGGGACTAATTGATCACCACCCTGAATATTCCCCAGAGGGTGGCAAGAAGATGAGTGAAAGAGTTTATAAATGAAAGAGGACACCATTCCAGCAGCTCAAGGAGACGGGGGGGCGGGGGCAGAGGCGAGGACCAGCTGTCTTGGCAACGTTGCCTCACGACCTGACACCCCGGGACAATTTCATTTTTCTTATGCCCGTTTGTGCTCCATCAAAGCTGCATGACAGACCGGCTTGTTCTGGTTCTAACGGTGACAGCTTATAAAATCCACAGCAGACAGGATGACAGAGCTTACTGCCAGGCACTGCACGTACATGCACGCACACACAGGACCGCGAGACCCTCTGATTTAAGCCAGCACAGACACGGTTGCTGGAGGACAAAGGGCATCTTTGCAGAAGTGACAGAAATTAAGAATCTCTGGGTGTGTTCAGGATTTCACACTAGGTCGTCAGTTGATGAAGTGAGTTCCATAAAATGAAAGGGAGTGGGCTCTGTAGTCAAAGAACTTTGTGAAGTGCTGAGCTAGGCAAATAGACATGTTTTTTGAGTCTGGTGATGGGCATTACGATCCTCCCAGAGGAAGAGACAGCTGGTAGGTGCATAACAGATTAGCCTAGAATTTAGTAGCTTATAAAAAATTATCACATGGTTTGTAAGGGGCAGCGATGCAGCTGAGGCTTAGCTGCGCAGTTGGCCTGGGTGTCTCAATAAGTGGAGTCAAGATACCGGCCAAGGCTGCCGTCATCTGAAGATCTGACAGGGGCTGGAGGGTCTAAGCTCACTGCCATGGCTGTTGGCCTCCGTTCCCCACCATGGGGGTCTCTCCAGTGGGCTGCAGGAGTGTTCTCATGACATGGCGGCTAGCTTCCCTTGGGGCAAGTGATCCAAGAGAAAGCGTGAGGCAGTAGCTCCCTATCTTTTGTGATCTGTCCTTCAAAATGGTGTGACATCAGTTCTGCTATCTGCTGTTGGCCTAAAGGAACCTAGACTGGATCACAATTTGTTCCAACCTGAGACCAGGGATTCGGGCTTTATATTCCCACACCAACACTCACTGACTAAGGTCTGCCCTGGGACAGAGTGGGGGATGTGAACAACCCCGTGAGGAGTAATCACAGGGCTCTTTGACCCTGTGAGCAGCGTGGCTCAAGGAGTCTCAGGGAAGTTCTACAAAGAAGAGTCGCAGATACAAACCTGAGTAAACAGGAGCGCCCAGAAGCCAGGGCAGGTGTGCACAGGGAGGGTCACAGCACATGAGGAGATCTGAGCAGACCACCAGCAGCGGCTGCTGCATTGAGATTCACTGATAATTGGGAATGACCAGGAGATCTGAGCAGACCACCAGCAGCTGCTGATGGATTGAGATTCACTGATAATTGGGAATGACCAAGTGGCTCTACTACAGGGGATGAATTGGACAAATGACGGTACTTTCATACAATGGGGGCAAGTGAGTGCCTACTAACTACCACGCTCCCAAAGATCATTCTTTGTCACAGAAAAAGTAAGTGGGAAAAGCCGGCCTCAAATAATCAGTATGTATGAGACTGCATTTAAGATGAACATAAATTTACATTTGTACTTTAGTTGTGTTAGAGTGTCAGTATTCTTTTTAAAGAGGGTCAGTGTTCAAGTCACCTTATTCTTCCTTTGTGCATTTCTATGTTTTTCAAATGTGCTGCACAGAGAATGTGTTGCTTTGAAGACAAGAAAAGTAAACCCAGGTGCGAAATCTAAGATTTTTTTAAAGGACACTTTGATGTAATCCATTAGCTGATGCAAGTTTCACTTCCCCTCCTACAACATGGCATTCGTGCAGACGCACATGTGACGGTGATGCACACACACTCCAGAGCGGACTGCCCTGGTTTGAATTCTGCTCCATCATTTATTTGCTGGGTAACATCAGGAAAATGTCTTAACTTCTCTGTGCCTCAGGCTTCTTGGCAAAAGCATAAGGGTGATGACAGAGTGCCCTGAACAGTTGTGGTGAGGAACAGATGAATCAAGGTATGTAAAATACGTGGAGCAATTCCCGGCATATAAAAAGCTCTTTGACAGTGCAGACCCACCTTCCCCTCCCCCACCCTTGTCCCTAGTTATTAGTCAAATGGCCCAAGTCTTGTTTTGCTGGTCCTCCTCTCGTTAATGCTGTCCTGTTCTACCTTCTGTTGCATCCATTTGGGATCCTGCCAGGTGCAAATGGGTAGTGATGAATTAATCTGGTTGCCCAGTCACATTCATCCAAGCTTGAGTCTTACCTCCTCCAGGAGTGCCCTTTAACCCCTTTTTGAGCTGCAGAACACCCTATGCAGGCTGGATGGTACACCCTGTGGCTTCTAGCTGGCAGCATCCGGTCCCACTCTTCTGCTTGGTTGCACCCCTTAATATCCCTTTGGGGTACCCTCCCCATTGTGTGTGGTGTCATGGGGAATTTCCATCAAAGGGCCCTGCCTGCCTTCACCCAGGGTAGGCACATGGCCCAAGCTAAGCCAGTCCGGGCCTCTCTCATGGAACTTGAACCCTTGGCAGACTTGAGGATGAGAAATCTTGGAAGCTGATTCATCCCAGTGACAGTGTCCTTAAGAAATGCTCATTTGTCTTACTCCCTAGATCCCCAGAGCGCCCCCTTTCTGTGGGTCCCGCACTTAGCTTTCCTTTCAATTACATGCGCTGTACCACATCCTTTGCCACCTAAAGTAGGCAGAGTCCATTTCTTCACTTGAAAACAATAACTGCTACAGCGAAAGAGGGAGAGGCTGGGAGAGAGAGAGAGGGACAGGGTGGGAGGGGCGGAGAGAGAGAGGGAGAGGGTGGGAGGGGGGAGAGAGGGAGAGTAAGCTGAGCAGCATCTCCCATGCCACCTGTAAGTTGACACCTGAGTTCTAATCCAGCTCAACAAATGACTTCTTCGGTGACGCTGGGCAAGTCCTCCCGCCTCTCCCGTTGCTCCTCTGTCTCTTGGAACCAACCCATAAATGCAGTGGTGCTCGGGATCCTGCCCTAAGCCCCTATTCTTCTCCCTGGGATCATCGCACACATCCCACGGCTCCAAAATCTACTCTGGAGCTGACACAGCCCGTCCCTCCTTCTGGTCCAGATCAGCAACCTGGAGCTCCAAATACCTCCTGGATGTTTCCACCCATGGGCTTCACACTCCACGTGTGCAGAACAGAACTCAGTATCCCTTCCTGAAAACTGCTCCCCCACTTCCTTTCCCCACTTGTGTACACACCCCTTTCTCAGAAAACCCAGAACTCTCCTAGATTCCTCTCTGCCCTGGTCAGACCATCACCAGGCACCTTCCACACTCTCTGGCACCCTCTGCTGTACCGAGTTCTCCTATTTGTCCAGTGATTGTTGCTTTCCAAGATGTATTTAACCTTCCTACAAGCCCATGAAGGGCTGGTATCATCCCAACTGGAGGAAATGGAGAAGTCGGAGAAGGGAAGCCCTCTGCCCAAGGTCACGTAGGAAGTAGGAGGCAGGGCTGGCATTTGAACCCAGGACTGCCTGAGCCCATAGCCCATGCTCAGTCCTCCAGAAGCCCTCCACCCACGGTCCCTGAATTCAGGAGCAGCAGGCTCTGGGCCAGTCTCCAGTGGTTACTAAGGTCTGGGGCAAACATCAACAGTGTTGCTCATGAGCTCATTTGCTCCACCTCGCTCCACCCGATTCCAAATCTGGGCTCATGACCTCTGAACTCATCTCCCAGACAACAAAGTGGGTGTTGTGTGATGCAACAAATAGGAGGAGCTGCCAATTTGGAACTGACCTGTCCCAGCAGGGTTGGTGGTGTGAGCCCAGGACATGGGGGTCAGGGGTGCTGACGTCGACAAGGGCTCCATCACAGACCCACCCCTCTACATACTTAGCACCGTGTGCCCCTGCTGAGCCAGAGGCATCCAACACCCTGTCCCACCGGGGCCACCAGAAGCTGGAAGCATTGGGAGCCTGGGAAGGTTCTGGAGGTCCAGGTCCCATGCCTGGCTGTGAATTATTAGCTGTTCCTGAAAGTCATCAGGAAATGGTTACTCCCAAGTATATCCAACATCTGAACACCTCCCACCTCCTCTCCTGCCTCCACTTTAATTTGAGAGGGTGTTACAGCATAGGCTATTTCCCTTGTCCATGCCACATTCATTTTTTAAGAAACATTCTTATTGTGGTAAATAAAATATGCAGCAAATTTTGCCATTTTAACCATTTTTACAAGTGCACAATTTAATGGCATTAGTTGCATTCACAATTTGTGCAACCATTATCACATTCTATTTCCAATGTTTTCATCACTTCAAACAGAACTCTGCAGGCATTAAGCATATCAGCCCCATTCCTCCTCCTCCCCAGCCCCGGTAACCTCTACTCTACTTTCTGACTCTATGAATTTACTCTAGATGTTTCATAGAGGTGGAACCATACAGTATTTGCCTTTTTGTATCTGACTTCTTTTACTTAGTATCATGTCTTTAAGGCTCATCCCCGTGTTGTAGGATGGGTCAGTCCTGCATTCCTTTGTATGGCTGAATGATGCTCCGTTGTATGGCTAGACCACATTTTGTTTATCCATTCATCTGCTGATGGACACCCTACAGTCATTTCATCCTGCTACTCAGATCATGCCCCAATTTTATTCAAACCCTCCTTTGGCTTCTCAATCAATTCATTCAGAGTAAAAGCAATAGCCCTTATTATGGCTACAAAGTCCTAAAGAGTCTCTCTCCACACACACACACCCCACTACCTCTGTGTCACCCCAACCTCATCCCTTCCCACTTTCCCCACTCTACTCCTTGCTGTTTAAACCTCAGGCACACTGCCACCTCAGGACCTTTGCATATGCTGTTCCTCCTGCCTGGAATGCTCTTCCTCCCAGACACCTCCATGGCTGATACCTTCACCTCCTTCAAGTGTTTGCTCAACTGTCACCTTCTCAATGTGGCTCATCCTGGACACTCTTTAAAACTGCAACCTGCCTCCCCTTGATCCATGTCTTGACACCCCATGTCATGATCTATTTTTTCCATAGTGCTTGTCACTTCCAAACATATCATACAATTCATCTACTCACTATTTCCATTGTTCATTACCTTTGTCTCACCTCTAGAATATAAATTCTACAAGAACAGGGACTTTTGGGTCCTATTTTGCTCAATAATACTTCTCAAACACCCAAAACAGTGACTGGTAAGCAGCAGACACTCAACTCAGTACATATTTTCTAAATGAATGCCTATGAGTTGGGACAAGTTGCTGTACTTCTCTGAGGCTGTTTCCATGTCTGGGAATCAGGGATTATAATCCATCACTGGCATCACTGGGAGGGGGTGTCAAGGTGGGAATCATATCGGATGATGACTGTCACCACCCTTTGGAAATCTAAAGCCTTATGGAAGAAAAATGACCTTCACTGAGTGCCCTCAAGACCGGACACTTTCCATGGCATATCTCATTTTATTTTCCCCATTTTACCGATGAGGAAACTGAGGTTCAGAAAGGTGAAGTACCTTGCCTCAAGGTCACACAGTGTGAAAGGGTTCGGGAGTCAGCTTTAGCCCGGCTGTCTGGCTTTTTCTGTAAGTTGCTTTCAGCTCTGGAATTTCATAAACCTAAGAAAAAACCTCCAGTTTCCAAGGACCAGCTCTGAGTCCAGGGGAGTAATAATGAGGATGGAGACATGAGCAATGGCTGCCTTTTATTAAGCGCTTCCTACCTATGTCAGGCTGACTTTCCTGCATGTCAGGTGCCTTACATATGTTATCCTCACAAGATAGAGGTCGGTGTTATTATTCGCTCACAGCAGATGAGGAGTTAAAATATCAGAGCAGTCAGGCCATTTGCTTAAGGCCACAATAAACAGCAGAGCCAGCACTGCAGCCCAGGGCAGTCTGACTCCCAGGGCCTCTTGGAGAGGCTCGTGATCTTGGGGAGGTGGCTTTGCTAATGTCACATATGTCCTCCACCTCTGTGACCATCCGTGACCAGGACGTCCTACACGAAAGCAGACCCAAAAGGTGCTTCTGTATCTGGGAAAGCAAGCTCACCATCCACCCTTCATGCGCACCCCCTGCCGCCCACCCCCAGTGCAGGCAGCGGGCTACAGAAGGTATAAGAGGCAGTGGTGGGAGCTGGGCTGAGGATCCCACGGGCCTGAGTGCCAACAAAGACAAATGAAGGTACCGCTCAGCACACCAGGGCACTTCCACCCCAGAGCAGAACTGTCACTGGTAAATAAATCATCAGAGCGCCACGCGGACGTGCCAATTTCAGCGGGAGAAGATGAGCGCATTTATCTGCCCGATGACACCCGGCTGCCTTCAGGCGGCGAGGGGGTATAAAAATATTCCCCAGCACTGTCGCTGACCCAGCGCTGGCTCCAGGGCAGGGCGGTGGGAGCGGGGAGAGGACCTCATAGCAAGAATGGCGTTTGCTCAGAGTTCCCACAGTTGCCCAGACGCTTTCAGTGCCTTTAGAGACGATCACCATCTTGGCAAGAGTTAGCACATATTGAGTGCTTACCATGTGCCAGACATTGTGTTGAGTTTTTTTAAAAATATACATTATCTCACTAACTGGCTTGAGGGGTCTCTGTTGCATAGGAAAGCGAATCCTTCGAGGGTGTCTATTCTTTACAATTATTCTCAAACATTAAATAATGTCTAAGAAAGGTGGTCCAGCTCCAGGTCACTGCCCAAGGGCTTCTCCAGCTTCCCACCATCACCAGCAGTAATGTTTACTACACAGAGCCTCTCCTCTCTGTGGTGGGCCCTGGAAGAGACAGCTAGGGGTGGAGAAGGCTGACCAAGCAGGAGGCTGAAGATGCGGACCAAGGGAGCCAGTCCGTGGGGATGGAGAGGATGCTGAGGTCCAGGGCGTCAAGACCAAGTCCTGCCATTCGAGGATCCTGGTCACACTGTCCTGCTGTGCCCTGCCAAAACGTGTTGACTTGGTGGAATGAAAGCTACTAATGCCCACTGTCTCTGGGAGGGGACAACCCCTGGTGTCAGTGGAGGTGTCTGTGTTAGCTGAATGGCATGGAGAGGGGAAGGAGCACGGGCTGGGTAGGCACTCGGCAGGCTTCGTCCACATGGTTCTTAAAACAACCCCATTTGACAGACAGCTTATGAAGGTGAGGGCCTGCCTTCACCCTCATACCACGGGTGGCATATGACTGTAAGGTCTCCCCATGTTTTTTCATCAGGAGTCTCCTGGGTTCTGATTGGCTAGAGGGAAAACAGCAGGTGGCCCCTCCTCAGAGACCTGCTCACCAGACCCCTCCTAAGTCCTGTCAGCCAGCACCTCAGGTAATGCCAAAGTGATTCTCCATCTTCTACCTCTCTGGGGACAGGGAATAAATAATCAACCATCAGAAAATCTGCAATAATAAAAACAGTGTGAAGTTGTTTCTATTAATAGGTTCATCATAAATTAAAGGGATCAGATTACCAACAGCATGTGTAATCTGACCCCATTTGAAAACTGCATAAAATCAAAAGCCCTGGGAAAAAATATCCCCATTATTAAACCATGATTTTCTTGGAGTTGGTGGTTGTTGTTTTATTATTTTAGCTTATATGTCTTGTTTATCAGCAACGTATGTGTGCCTAGACAACAAAGAATAAAATGAAAGGGTTTTTTCCCCCTTGAAAGAGAGAATGAAGTGAATACTTTGGAAAAAGTCTATAAAGTTGCAGCTGGGAAACTGGGCAAGCATCTACATCGGGGCTACATCCCATGGTGCTTTGTGCTCCGTTTTTCAATGTTTCAGGGAACACAATATAGGCAGATCTGGGCTCTAAACAATCACATGACTGTGGAACAAATAAATAGATAGGTATACAATCAGAATTACCATTGTTTTTGCTTCTACACAACACAAGAGAAAGGAAAATGGGCCTGTCTTTTTGACTCACAATTTCCTTCTCCGGCTTCGCGTGGTTCCTCTAATATCCAAATGCATATGCCATCAAACACTCTGACAGCACCTTCATACCACAGTCCATCCGCTCAGGGCCCAACTCAACATTTATTCCTTTGTTCCTTGACCCAGTGAAGCTATTAGAAGGCTCTCTTTGTGGGAGAATGTACAGTCTAGTGGTCAAGACCTTGAAATCTGACTGCCCGAGTTCAAATCCCCACTCTGCGTGGGTTCAGATCCCTACTCTGTGTAAGTTCAAATCTCCACTCTATCTGGGTTCAACTCCCACTCCGCCTGGGTTCAACTCTTTCCTGTGCCTGGGTTCAAATCCCCACTCTGCCCTTGAATTCTTAGGTAATCTTGGGCAAGCCACTTCACCTGTCTGAGGCTCAGCGTTCTCATCAGTAAAAGGGGATAATATTCATAACCAATTCCTTGGGTTCAATCAAGGAAATAATGCTTACAATGTCCTTGGCAGTGTGTCACAGCCAACATGAGCCCGCCTCCCTTTACCTCTCCTGTTTTTTGTCCCACAAAGCTGGTCAAAGGGTCAAGGTGGTGTCTGGGGACAGAACAATGTTTTCTAATCCTTTGCGGGTCCAAATGCAACTCATAGCCTACTAATAGGACTTGCTGAGCCTGCATGTCTCCCACAGACTTGGGGAGATGCATGGTCCCAGACTGGCCCAAGGGCCTCTGGCCAATACCTGGCTGACAGCCAGACTATCTACTCACCACTTTGTTAAATTTAAAAAAAAATGTCTTGAAAACTAGCTTTCTTGAATATTTTTGATGAATATGAATATGCTCTTCTTCCTAATAAATTGGTTTTGAATATAAACTTCTCAGTAGCATTTTAAGCTTAATTTGTCTAAATCTAAATATCACAGCAACTATTTAAATTTCTTACCACTGTCTTCTAATGAAGAATATATTCTTGAATATCTTAAATAAGAGTCTTGAATGTAATTAAAATATCTTGAATAAATTTTTGGATAAGAACATTAAAGAAGTATAAAGTCATTGAGTATTATCATTGGGCATATTAAGATAGCATATGTATAAGAATGTGGTTATTGACTGTATTCAAGAGAAGTATATTTCTATCCATTAATTATATTTGATAAGAAATTTTCTTAAATAAGGTTTAGAAAATGGCAGAGTGCTCATTTGAGCATTTAGTTATCAGCAACTTGATTCTCCATAAAACAACAAAGCCTGGATTTCATTTTGGAGGGATTGGCCTAAGTCCCTCAAAGACTGCTGGGAAGACATTCAGAAAGCCTCCAGTGAGGTCTGCGGGGAGACCACCAGGATCCGCCTCCAACTTTGGCCACAGCCCTGACCTTCTAGCTCTGCCCTTGACCTTCCAGGGCATCTACATCCTCTCCGGGCTCTGAGGGCACACCATATTCTGGAAAGAGCCTGTCTTCTGCATTCTTTCAACTTGCAAGCATTTAGTTATGTCCCAAGAATGGAGATAATGGACTAAGCACAAAAACCCAGATATATAACTCTGGGTTTGAATCCCATTCCTGCTACTGGCCAGTTGTGTGACCTTAGGCAACTGACGTAACCTCTCTGAGCTTTAGTTTCCTCTTTTGTAAACAAGGGTCCAAACAGGTGCAACTCTAATGATTTGTGTGGAAGATTCCATGAGATGATCATGTAAAATGCTGAGCTTAGAGCCTAGTGCATAGTAAGAGCTTAATATATGAAAGCTTTGATTATCATTATTGCTTATCTGAAAACTTTGCTTTTAGTTTGGGGTAAGTCCCTTTGTGTTCCTAGCCGTCTTCTTCTGTAACATACAGGATAGTAGAGGTAGGCTAGATCCATGGTTCTCAAAGCAAGGTCCAGGGATGCCAGGGGTCCATATAACACTTTCCAGGAGTCCACCAGGTCAAAACTATTTTTATAATGAAGACGTTATTTCCTTTTTTTTACCCCCATACTCTCCTGTGTATAAAAAGGAGTTTTCCAGAGTGCACATGCCCTCTGATATCTTAATAAACTCAGAAACAGCCATTTAAAGAGCTTTGCAAAAATGTAAAGCAATGTACCTCTCCTTACTTTCTTTGGATAATGTAGTTCTTTTCATTAAAATATGTTATTGTTGTCAACCTTTCATGGGTCTATCATTTTTAAGTGGATTTATAAATGTTTTTTTATATTTGCCTATTTTAATTTCTAATATGGTTAATAACAGTAGATATAACCACCTAAACATGTTCTTTGGGGTCCTCAGTAATTTTCAAAAGTATAAAGGGGTGTCCTGACCATTAAGTTTAGGAACTGCTATATTCAAGTATTTCAAAAAGAATCTGGGGTTATGAGGTGTCAGTACTCAATACATTTTTCATTCATCTGTCCCACAACAGATCTTTAATAAGTGCTTCCAATATGCCTGCCATTTCTAGGTGCTGGGGATATAATAAGGAACGGGTCACAGTTTCTGGTAGGCGACAGCCCAACACACATGTGTCTGAGTGACACACAGACCTCATGATGGTCCTTATGAGGCAAGAGGCCAGGGAGAGCTAGTGGGCTCAGAGCAAGGGTGCAGGAAGGGGGTGACCCCCAGGTGGGGAGGCCGGTGCCAGCAAAGCAAGGCAGTGAGAATGCCCAGTATGGTTTGCTGGAACACAATCAGCGCGAACAGGGAGACTCAGCCAAAAATTAAGGTGAGGATGGGGCAATAAGCAGTGAGGCCCAACAGGCAATGAGCACCCAACACCTCAGGTAGTGATTCAGGAACGGCGATCTCTGCCTGCGGACCAGGTAAGGTCACTGCCTCAGAGAGGCCTTCAAACAGACGGGGGGTTACCTAGAACACCACAGACTGGGCGGTTTAATCAGCAGAAATTAATTTTCTCACAGTTCTGGAAGCTGGGACATCCAGATTAGAGTGCCTGCCAGTTTGGTTTCTTGTGAGATCTCTCTCCCTGGCTTGCAAATAGCTGCCCTCTCACTGTGCACGCGCACGCGCACACACGCACACACACACGGGGATAGAGAGAGCCAGCAAGCTTATAAGGACACTAATCCTATCAGATCGGGGCCCCACCCTCACACCCTCATTTAACTATCATGACTTCCCCAGTCCCCATCTCCAAATACAGCCACACTGGGTCTTAGGGCTTCAACATATGAATTTTGGGGGACACAAACCTTCAGTCCTAACAGAGCCATTTCCAGTTACCACCACCTTCTGGCTCTGAATTCTACTATCCACATTCCATTGAGAAAGAAACTGCTGCTGGTAAAAACAAAAGCCTCCTCACTCCTACAGGGAATCAGACTAAAGACAAAAGAAAAAAATATTCACCCAAGCAGCAAATATTTACCAGCCTGGCAAAACCCTCCCTGACTTCCCACTCAAATGCATATGGACACCGGAGGCACCCCTGTTCTGTCTTTGTTTATCAAACTAAAAATGTTTGCTACCAAAATGCTCTTATTAGTGGAACAATTAGGATTTTTCTCCCAATAATCCTTACTGGAGTAGAAGCCTGAAGACATGTAAAGAGACATCACAGAGGAAGCCCAAGCCGGTGGCCTATCCTCATTTCTCTTACAGGATCTACATCAATTCCTTCTTTTCCCCTTTCATCTGACTACATTTTAACTACATAGACAGATTCATTGAAGGAAAATCAGAAACTCAGAAGAAAACAAAAGTCACCCACATCCCCCCATTCAGAGGAGGTAACTACTGTTACATTTTATTTCTCTTCAGCATTTGTGTATTGAATATATATAGACATTACTATTATTATTATTATTATTATTTTGCAAAAATGGGATCAAGCTTTTTTATTATTATATATCATGAGCATCTTTCCACGCTGATAAACACTGACTCCGTTTTTAACACCTGCCTGCTTTAAACCATGATTTTCTTGGATTCAAGAAAATCCATTATATGGATGCCTTATGATTTATTTAAACATGTTCCCATTGATGCACACTTAAATTATTTCTAATTTTTCACTCTTATAAACAAGACTGCGATAAGCATTCTGGTAACTAAATATTTGCACTCAGTCACGCTTTCTTTCTTAAGATGAATTGCTAGGACCAATATTTCTGAATTAGTAGATATACATGGTTTTGCTGGCATTGCTGTATATCCATAAAATACACGCATATATATTTCACTATCACAACAGAGGGGTTTCTTTTCTCCCTTTCTCTATCCCTTGTTGGGAGAGATCTTTGGGAAGACAGAGGGAGGGAATAGTCAAAGGTTTTTTAAATATAATAACACATCAATGCTATACTATGGGAGTTGAAGGATCATTCAATTGGAATTGAATCACAGATATTTAACTAACTCGAATTCAATATTCCTTATATGTAAAATATCACCAACTTTGATAAATCATTATTCTACATAAATTAACTAATTTTTTTTAAGCCCTTCCAATTAAGTTACTACCCAATGCCTCCATAATCCTTTTCAACACTATAATCGGTCACACCATTCTTTGTTTGAAATTCCTTTAATCTATTCTGAGGGACTTGGAAATTTCTCTGGCCTCTGTTGCCGGGCCTGGTGTATGACAAGGAATCATTTGGTCCATATCTCAGGGACAAAACAACTCCAACTACTTGTGATTCCTTCCTTTTTAGAGATTCAGTAAAGATCTAGTGGTTACTTTGCAAGAAAATACTAAACTGGGGTCATTCCCCCAAAGATAAAAATTCATTTTACTGATATCAAAATCTCCACCCCACTGCTCTGCCTGGGGTCTTTCTGTACACATAGAAACTTGCCATTCCCATGCCAAATCATATCATAGCATAATCTTTTTGAAGGCGTTTCTAGTGGCCATTAAAATGAACCTGTGAAGGACCTGCAGCATGCACAGCTCAACTGCATGATGACACTGAGAACAGTTATGACCGAGTGTCCTGGGCACGGGAAATGAAATGACATCACGCCTACTGACTGGCTGACAGCAGACTGAAATGCATCTCGATTCCAGAATATTAAAATTAGAAAAAGTACAGATCTTAGAGCTGATAAAGTATAATCAGTGGGGGCCTCAAAAAGTCAAGATAACAAAAGAGAAATATCAACACAAGTGTGCTGATAATTATGCTCCCTTATTCCACTTGGTAGGTGATGCCCCATAATAAGCATGAGAAAGGAAATGTCAATCTAACAAATTCTCAGTTAATGTCATTTCCCACTTGTCTCTCAGGATGAGGACATCTTTGCCACACTGAGGGTTATTCTAGAGTTTAATGTTGTAAAGATACATATCCCTATTTAGATAGATAAGATGATGTAGACAGATGATAGATGATGGAGATAGATAACAGATGATAGATAGACAGATAGATAGATAGATAGATAGATAGATAGATAGATAGATAGATAGATAGATAGATAGATAGATACATGGATGGATGATAGGTATAGGTCAACATGATACCTAAACAGAAAGAAACCCAGTAACAACCATCTACTCCCATTTTGGAAGAAGATTTAGTGAGAGACAGTGTGTTGCTCTTCACTATATAGCCTCCTAAGGGCAATTTTGAATTTTGAGATAGTCACCTTGGGTCCAGATTCAGGACTGAGCTGGGATAAGGTAGAAAAGAGACAATGGAATATGAACAAGGGGAGAGATGGTGGAGAAAAAACAAGGAGAAAAGCCCACCCACAATGGACCACATCTGAATGGAATTCTAGAGAGACTAAAAGAAGTTGAATGGGGAAATCCATTTTTGCCTCAATCTCTGGGCTCGCCATTTGTTCAAGACCAGCCATGCATATGACAGCATTCTTTTGACACGTATGTGGCCATCCATATGCTGTGGGGTTCAACAGCGGGTTACTGTTACAGAATGGCCGCCATACCGTACTCAGATACAAGCACTGTGCTAAGAGTTTCCTCTGATTCTCTCCTTCATTCCCCACAGCACCCTTATGAATCTGCGATTATCATTATTTCCATTTTATAGATGAAGAAACTGAGACTTTAGGAGATCAAATGTTCCCATAGCTGGGAAATAGAGAAGCATCAAGGCGAAGAGGTGAAGTAAAGGGGTTTGGAGCCAGAATGCCTAGTTCGTATCTTGTAGTAGTTATTGCTGCATGACAGAACAGCACACTCAGGGCTTCAAACAACACATATTTACCATATCACAGTGGGTCAGCAGTCTGGGAATGGCTTAACTATGTCCTCTGCTTCAGGATCTCTCATAAGGCTTCAATCACGATGTCAACCAGGGCTGGGGTCTCATCTGAAAGTTGGACTGGTGAAGGATCTATTTTCAAACCCATGTGATTGTTGGTAATATTGAGTTCCCCAAAGGTTGAGACTGTTGATGGTCTCAGTTTCTTGCTGTTCTTTGCCATGAGAACCTCTACAACATGGCAACTTGCTTCTTTAAAGGTGGCAAAGGAGGAAAGTATGCTTGTAAGATGGAAATTTCAATCTTATGTGTATGATCAGCTTTGTCATATTCTATCAGTTAGAAGCAAGTCATAGATTCCATCCACACTCAAGGGGGTGGAATTACACAAGCATCTGAATACCAGGAGGAGGCATTTTTGATGAAAGAAGGTCATCTTAAAGCTTTCTGGCACACATCCTGACTATATCACTCCCTGGAAAATCGATCTTTCTATGCCTCAGTTTCCTTAATGATAAAATGGAGAACCTATTTCCATAAGCCAACCTCATAAACCTATTATAAGAGTTAGATGTGTTAATATTCATAAAGTGCTTTCAATAATGCCTAAAATATAGTTAACATCACAAAAAAATGTCTGCTAAATGAATAAATACCAGAAATGAGCATACAAACCCAGATTTAGTAGCTCTAAAAGCCATGCTCTAGATTGTCATACTTTAAAATGCATATATTAGAACATGCAAACAA
This sequence comes from Manis javanica, assembly GCF_040802235.1. Classification (NCBI taxonomy): domain Eukaryota; kingdom Metazoa; phylum Chordata; class Mammalia; order Pholidota; family Manidae; genus Manis; species Manis javanica. The sequence goes on from NC_133170.1 coordinate 75,240,111, forward strand.
GCAAAAGAAAGAAAGTTATTCTCAATAAAAATCCCAGCAACCCAATCAAAATCTCAGCAAGTTATTTTAGCAGCAATCGAGAAACTTATTCTGAAGTTTACATGGAGAAGCAAGAGGCCCAGAATAGCCAACACAATACTAAAGGATGAAATCAGAGTTGGAGGACAGCCATTACCTGACGTCAAGACTTACTATAAAGCTACAATTACCGAGACAGCGTGACATGCGAAAGAACAGATAAATAGATCAACGGAACAGAATGAAGACCGGAAACAGACTCACACAAATGCAGTTAGCTGATCTTTGACAAAGGACCAAAAGCCATTCAGTGGTGAAAGGCTAGTCTTTTCAACAAATGGTACCAGAACAACTGGACATTCACATATGAAACAAAAATAGATTCTAAACACAGGTCGTATGCCCTTCATGAAAACTCACTCAGAATGGATCATGCACCTAATTGTAAAATGCAGAATTATAAAACTCATAGAATAGGAGAAAATCTAGGGGACCTTGGATTTAGCAATAATATTTTAGATTCAATATCAAAAGCATGATCCATGAAAGAAAAAAAAACTGTAAGTTGGATTTCATTAAAATTAAAATTTTCTGCTCTGTGAAAGACCTTGTTAAGAGAATGAAGAGAAAAACCACAGATGGGATAAAATCTTTGCAGTCTGATAAAGGACTGGTACCCAAAATATACAGAATTTGTAGAGCTCAACAATAAGAAAACAAACAACCCAAATAAAATATGTGCAAAAGAGTTGAACAGATGCCTCATCAAAGAAGTTATAGAGATAGCAAATAAGCATATAAAGAGATGTTCAACATCATAAGTTATTAGAAAATTGCAAATTAAAACAATAATTAGACACCACTACACTCCTAGTAGCATGGCTAACACCCAAACACTGACACCACCAAATCCTGGGGAGGGTGTGGAGCAAAAGGAACTCTTCTTCGTTGCTGGTGGGGATGCAAAATGGTACAGCTGCTCTGGAAGACAGATTGGAGGTTTCTTATAAAACTAATTTCTTACCATACAATCCAGCAATTGCGCTCCTCAGTATTTACTCAAATGAGTTGAAAACTCCTCTCCACAAAAAAAACCCTGCACACAGCTATTTATAGCAGCTTTATTCACAATCGCCAAAACTTGGAAGTAAAACCAAGATGTCCTTTAATAGGTGAATGTTTAAACAAACTGCGGTACATCCAGACAATGGAGTATTATTCAGGGCTAAAAAAAATGAACTATTAAACAATGAAAAGACACAGAGGAACCTTAAATGTGTATTGAAAAGTGAAAGAAGCCAGTCTGAAAAGGCTGCATACTGTATGATTCCAGCCACAGGATGTTCTGGGAAAGGCGAGACCGTGGACAGTGGTTGCCAGGGATTTACAGGAAGGGAGGAAGTAGGTGGAGAAGAGGGGACTTTCAGGGCAACGAAACTATCCTGTGATGGGAGATACAGGATGTTCTATATTTGCCAAACCCGCAGACTGCACAACCCAAAGAGTGAGCCTGAGCATAAACTATGGACTCAGTTATTAATAATGTACCAATATTGGCTCATTAATTGTAACAAAGGTACCACACCATGCGAGATGTTAATGCTAGGGGAGACTGTGTGCACTGGGGTGGGCGTGGCTGGAATTCTCTGTACTTTGCACTCAATGTTTTAGTAAATCTAAAGTTGCTCCAAAAATCATCTATTAATTTGAAAACTTGTATCCTTAAAAACTCACCACACAGAAACAATCACTGCTCACAGTTCAGTGGTTAAACTGCCTGTTTCCATGCAACTATATTTAAATATTTAATGAGAACAGCCTCAACAAGGGTATACACATTTTAAAGCATTCCAGTACCCCTAGCCCAGTTTTCCTCCAGAAAGGTATTGATTTCCAGCCCCTACAGAAAGCATGCGTGCCCTTCTTTATCCCTGACCAACACAGGAATTCCAGCCAAGTTCATGGGTGACCACATGGCTTCTTACATTTGTTTTCTTTCCTGCAGCAAGTGACAGGTCCTCAGGGACACCCTGCAGGGCTCCTGCTGTACTGCGATGTGTAGGCAGGGAGTGGGCAGGAGACAGAGTTCACCTTGGCTGTGCCCAGCCCCAGGCCTGGCTGTCTCTTTGGATTTCAGCTGCCTAGAATCTATGAAGCAGAGGCCAGGGGACCTTGAGGTAGGATGAGATCTGGCTTTTTGCCAAATTAAGATTTGTCAATAAAGAGCTTGGGCCAGAGATAATACCGGTCAGAGTTCATCTACACAGTTCTACACACGATTCCAGCCCAAGGGCACGGCTGCCCAGAGCACAGAAGAGGAAGCGGGCGTCAGACTGACTTGTGGAATTAGCAGACATACCTGTATGTGACCTTGGATAAATAATCTTCCCCCAAACTGTAAGGTTAAAAATAGTCTAAACCTTCAACAGCATTGCTTAAAAAGTCTAAAATAGAGTGATTGGCAGTGTAAACTCCATTGCTGGCACTTGTTCAAGTCTCCACCTTACACTTAGTAGCTGTGTCACCTGAAACAAGTTACTTAACCTCTCTGAACCTCGGTTTCCTCATTTGTAAAATGAACATAATCATGTTCGACTCATAGGATTCTTGTGAGGATTAAGTGCAAGAATGCATATAAAGTGCTCAACACATCATACGCCCCGCCTAAAGAGAACCTATTATGAATATTCAAGAGCCATTAGGGACCAATGAATGTCCCCACTTTCCCACTGGTTTGCCTGTGGGTGACTGGGCACCTGAGAAGGAGGTATCTTGCCCCATGTTTGGTTTCTGAAGCCCCAGTTCAATGCCTGTATGCTGAACCCCAGGACCCTCCTGCAAAGTGCTCAGACCAAGGGCTCCCCCACTTCCCTTGGCTGCTTCGCTGGGGCGGCCTGCCTCTCAGACAGCAGCTCTCTAACAGGGACATCATTTAGGACCTGAGTCGGTTCAGCACGACACTTAATCACCCCATCAATGTTGTGACATAGTTTGTCAGAAAACTCGGGACTCGCTGGGAGGCACCTGCTTGCCAGGAGTGCTCTTGGTGGTCTGATTTCTCCTCTGGATCTTAAGAGCCAGCCCGGAAGTATGAGGAACAGGGAGGTCTCCATTTCTAGTCTCCAACTCACAGCCAAAGCCTCCGAACCTTCATGTGCGTTCGGCTCTGACCATTCCCTGGACGGCAGGCTGGCTCCTTGTATGCTCTGATGACCTCTGGTTGCAGTCCCACCACTGAACCTCTGGCAACGAGGGTCTTCCCAGCCTGGAGAGTCATCCCCCGCCAGATCTTTCCAGCTTGTCCCTGCTTCTTCTTTGACTCCTTCCTCCCCTGAGCCACAGACCCACCCCAGGAGGGGACACATGCTGCACTGACCACATGCCTGTTGCAGCAGGAAGGGCTCACTGCCATGGAGGAAAGCTGTCCTGTCCAAGGTCATGTTCCCTTTTCCAGACCAGTACAGAGACTGGCCATTGTAAAAGGGTAAAGATCTAGCCTCCTCAGGCTGACCTGGGAAAACTCCATAGGCCTATCTCGGTGCAAAGCTCTGCATGGCATCAACTGAGCCCTTCGTTGGGATGCATCTCAGCCCAGCTTCTCTTTGCCCAATCCTGATTCTCTCACTTCCCTTCTACAAGTGTAAATACCAAGAGAAACCCCCAGTCAATGCTCTGCACACTGTTCTCTGTCTCAGACTCTGCCTCTCAGGAAACCAGCAGCTGGAGTGATCTATTTAAACATAGATCCAACTGTGTTGCTTTTCCATTTAAAATCCTCCAGTGGCTTCCCACTGCACTTAGAATAAAATTCAACCTTCTCCCGAGGCTTGCAAGGCTCCAGATCAGCACTGGCCAGTGGAAATATAATGTACGCTGTATATGTATGCAACGCATTTTAAAAAGTAAAAAAAAAAAAACAAAAAACAGGTGAAATTATTTCAATTTTACCTACTATCCAAAAACACCATTTTGCCAAATAATCGACATAAACATGTGAATATCTTACATTCTTTTTTTTCATACTAGGTCTTTGAAATCTGGTGTGTATTTTGCAATTAAAGCACATCTCAATTCAGACTTGTCACATTTCAAGCACTTAATAGCCACATGTGGTTGTGGCTGCATGAGCGGACTGTCAAGCTCCAAAAAATCTGGTCCCTTCCTCCCTCCCACTCTCATCTCTACAGGTACAGTCTCTACCTGTGCTCAAGCTTTCCAGCTTTCCTTTCCATTCCTTGAATATACCAGTCCCACTGGTGCCTCAGGGACTTGGCACCTGCTGTTTCCTCTGCGTGAAATACTAAGATCCCAGAACTTTCACAGCTGGCTCCTTTTTGTTACTCAAGTCTCAACTCAAGTGTCACTTCCTCAGAGAGGCCTTCCCTGATGACTATAGCTAAAGAGGTTTCCCTCCCCCACCAACACTCATCAACAACCCACCCTGGATTATTTCCCACCTAGTGCTTACCACCTTCTGAAATTATCATATTTCATATTTGTTTATGCAATTTGTTGTCTGTCTTCCTTCACCAAGATAAATTCAAGGAGACCAGAGCTGTTTTAGTCATTATTTAGTCATTATTGCATCCCTGTCTGAGTTCAAGACTGTCCTATTAGTAGTGGGAAGGAGGTTCACAGTTTTTGTAGGTATGTGTATGTGTCACACACACATGAACATCCACACATGGATCCAACAAAAATCTCTGCCCCCTGAAGCTTACATTCTAATGGGTGAGAAGGACAGTAAGTCCTACATATACCACACATACACATACATATATCATATATATGTGGTGGTGAGAACTACTATGGGGACAAATCAGAGGAAGAGCATTAAAGACTGTCAGGGGTGGAGTTGTCATTTTAAATGGGGTGCAGGTCAGGGAAGGCCTGGATGAGAAGGTAGCATTTGAGTAAAGACTTGAGGCAATGGGGTGAGCCATATTGATATCCACGGAAAGAGTGTCCCAGGCAGATGGTTCAGCAAGTGCAAAGGCCCTGAGGTAGGAGAATGCCTGACATTTTTGAAGAAGACAGAGGCTAATGTGGCTAGATGGAGTGAGCAAGGATTAGAGTGACAGAGATGAGGTTGGAAGTGGATGGGAATCGGGAATCAAAAAGGACTTGCTAAGCAATTCTAAGGACTTTGGCTTTTACTCAAAGCATATGGGAGGCCAGTGGATAATTCTGGGCAGAGAATTACATGTTTTTGCAGCACCTCTGGTTGTTATTTGCAGAATAGATGGAAGAGAGCAAGGGTGCAGTTGCAATCCAGGTAAGAAACGATGGTGACTCAGACCAGCACTGTGACTACAATAGATATTGCCAGTGTTCTAGCAAATTCCATTCTCCTTTTCTTCCATAGTGATAGCTGAGCACATGGCTGCTCAGCTGGGGACTACATTTCGAACTGGGGCAAGATGGGACCATGTGACTAAATTTTAACCAATGGAATGTGAGCAGTAGTGATGTGTTTAACCTTGCCACATGTGCTTAAAAGAAAATTGTGCATCATTTTCTTTCTCTTCCTTCCCTTTTATGCAAAGACCTAGGGATATGCTTGGACACAGCTGAACCATGCAGATAAGAACAATGCCAGAAAAGGAACCTGGGTCCTTGAGTGAGGATGTGGAGCAGAGCCAGACATAGTCTGGACCACTCACCTCAGGACTGTTTCACAAATAAAAAATAAACTTATCTTCTTTAATTCACTGCATTTGTGGGCTCTTTGTTACAGTAGCTTAACCTTTACCTCAACTAATACACAGACTTTTGTGGGGGATTTAGTGATATCAGGAGCAAATTACAGCACAGTGCAGGAAAGGAAACAACCTAAAATGTAACACTCCCCATCTCCTTTCATAAAAGTTCTTAACTTCTCAAAGACTATCTATCCACTTAGGTCCCTGCCTGATACCTTGTCTGGTTATGCCTTCTCATTTCCCCCTTCTACATACTTCTCCAACTTCCCTGTGGACATCTGCAAACTTTTATTTTATTTTGTTAAGCAAATAAATGGATTTTCCCCGATGTCCACTGCAGACAAGCTCCAGAACCTTCCTTGGCATTATTCAAAATTCTTGGTGGTGCAGGAAAAAAGATTTTCCTCCAATCTGAGAAACCTCAGCATTGGCTCCTGGGGTTTTAGAGTCCCTCTTGCATTTACTCGGACAGAAGTATTTATGCAATGGGCACCTCCAGATACGCAACCACACGGTTCTTTCTCACACATGCACACTCAGTCACGTGCTGACATGCAGACTGCAGAGTCCTGAGGGAACACTGTGCATTGTCCATTCTATCCTTTTCTGCTTTCAGACCCCAGCTGCCAATAATTCCCTGGTTGCCAGTTCTGCATCCTTCTTACTCACTGATTCTTTGGGAGTCTCACCAAAATTCAGGGGGCACATTACGCTGCCCTATTTCCTCACTGCTTTTATGGTTTGTTATGTTCATTAATAACACTGAGGAGCAACTTGTAAAATAAATCAGAGACAAGGCCTCATTTCAAAGCCCCCAGAAGCCAAGCCCGAGTTGGGCACAGTCAGGCACTGCTGTCATATCAGACAGGACCATGTTTTTCTACTGAACAGACAAGATGTCTAATGGGCCTACCGACCCATAGGATGGCTGTGGTCTGCTGAGCGTCCACAGCACCCCACCATCAGAGAAGCGAAGGGAAGAATCACCTCCAGGATCTAACCAGAATCACCCCTGCTGGTACAAGGGTGATGGAGGGGAGTTAGTGGGGAGTTACATGTATCTTTTTTGCATCCTGTATAGACAGATGAGGATGCATTTTGTGTGCTGGACTGAGTTATGCACATACAAGTACAGATTATATACACGTGCTGACCTGCGTGTGTCTCTGTTTATTGGTCTTTGCTGATTTCACCAATTCATCTCCCGCCTTCCTTCTTCCAAGTCTATGTTCTAAACACAAGCTCTTCCTAAATTCCTTAATTCTCTCCTATCTCTCAGTCCCTCTGACATTCTCTTCGCTTCTTTCTTTCATTCTCTCTGTTGCTGTTTTTCCCTTTTTCTCTTACCAGGTTTCCCCTCCTCCCCACTCCCTTTCCCCTCCTCTCTTTCCTAGTCAACCTGTACTGCCTGTGGGGTGTGAACCCCCAGGTCCCCCCTTTCCCTTTCTTAATTCTCGTCAACTATATTGCCACTGTCTCTTTCACTCTGTCTTCCTTTCTGTGGTGACTGCACTGTGGCATCTTAGTGAAGTTGCAACCTTTCCCTAGATCACCTCCCCTGTAGGGTTCCACATGAGAGTTGACCACAGGAGAAATCTGGAGAGCTTTGAAAAGGGGACATTGTCAACCTCAAACACAGAGACTTCCCTGAATAGGGAAGACCAGTAAGGCAGACAAGCATCACTTAATTTAGCTTATTTCGCAAGACAAGCAAGGTTAACTTGACCTCGGTCACTTCCTGCTTGTCCCTTGGAAAATCATAAGCAAACTTGAAATAGGTTCCTCCAATTGACATGAAGTAGCTACTAACCAATTCCCTTTCATTTAAGAAAATTCTACTATTGTAACCAATCACTGTAAAGAATCAACACTACATGAACTCTTTATAAAGATATACTTAGGAACCTCATTCCATGTTTTGGTTTGAGTGCCTCTGGTTTGCAAACTATCATTTTAGTGTGTGCACAATAAACTTTTACTAATTACTACTTAAGTGATTCGTTGGTTTTACTTCTGTTTTTCATAAATTTTTGATAACATAAAGCCGTGTTTATGTTCAGAGGGTCAATGTAGTTCAGGCGCAGTTACAACTCACACCAGCAGGCTCAGATCTGGTGGCTTACCTTTTTTGGGAGCCTGGGGCAGTGGGCAGGCCTGCAGCCCTTCGATCTCCTGCCAGATTTCCTCTTTTACATTTTCCAATTCCTGGGCCAGATTTGGGCGCAGCTTCGTGGGCCCCCTGCAGATCACAGCATCATTGAAGTCTGGAGGGGACGGGTCCCCAAAGAAGGACGCGTGGGCTCCGGTTTTCACCCTCACAGGTTCTACTTTGCTCTCACTCCCTTATTTCACACCCACAATTACTTTCTGACCGGCAGCCCCACTGACTTGAGGAACCTGACACAGGGGCCACAGATTTACATGGGCAGCCTCACCACTTCCTGTTCACGTAAGGTCTAATCCTATAACAAAGCTCTTAGATAGATCATAATTGTTCGACTCCTCCAACCGGATACAAAGGGAGGAGCCTCAAACCTCCCTGAGGATAAGACTCCCATGATCAACTTCAGGTTAACCTAATTGTTCACAGCTGTATTCCCAGGGCTTCGCGAGCACCCACAACTTGGAAATAGCTCAGGAGGAAAACTCTGCTCTCGATCACAATATTGATGTACTCACATAGTGAGACGTGCACGTGCTGTGAACACACGTGTGAACTATATAGTTCTTACTAGATCAGTGGTCACAAACTTGGCAGTCCTAGATGAAATATGCCTCACTTATGGCTTTTACTAGGTTTCTAGCACTTTCAATTTTTTAATCAGCTGTTAACATTGAGAAATCATGTTCACGTGCAAAATCTACGTTTTAAGCCTTTCTTAAAAGATCAAAATGTCAGGCAACGTTGAGCCCGTGTGCTACCCCATGTCAACACTTCGGTGAAGCTGGGTTTTTAGATGGAGCTTGCTCCCCTCCTCTCCCCTCTGTCCCCACTTGACTGTTTCCCTCATTTCCGTACCTTATGGCCTCCACAGAAGTTGGAGCTTGGACTGTTCTCCCTCTGGGCTTTTTTTTTGAAAGACAATAAACTCCTGTCTTGTGCTAATAATTTTCTCCTGTTACTTGCAGCTGAATCTAATCCTAATTGATACAAAGGCCCTACCCTATTATACCTTTAAGAGCAGAAGGGAAGGGATGTATGTTACATGATCAAAACGTCTTCCCATGGGTTAGTCACACGTACACCCTGAACCCAAACATAGGTACACAACAGTCTTTTTCTTCCTGGTTGAGCCATCCGTTTCCACCTATAGTGTTCCCCAAGGGTGGGGGATGGGAACAGCCACTCCCTTCTGTTTAGCTCATTCCCCAGCTTTCTGATGGTTACAGGATCTTCATTCTAAACTCATGGAGCTCCCCATGACCCTCTTGGAGACCTCGATCTCTTCTCCCTGTAGCAGGTGATGCTGGCACCCTGCCTATCCCCTCATCACATGCCAGCACATGCCTCTGCCATCTGTTGCGAACATGAAGACACCTTCACTGAAGTTTGGCTTCGGGATGGAGCGGAGACCCAATGATTGTGCCCGCAGTACGGCCACGCTGAATCCCTCTTAGCATAATAATCTAGAACACTGCCTGTCTCTTTCTCTGCCTTGAGTTACATTATCAAGATTCCCCCTTTGTTAGCACAGCTTTGTTATTTGCCTGATATTGTTTCTATATGCATATTTAGGCGCATATTCATTTCTATATGCACACTTACTTCTACAAACCCACATGGATTAATGTTTCCTCTAGTATGTGTGCTATGTAATTTTTAAATACCTTGAGGACACATGTCTGGCACTATGTGAACGTGGATATATTTATGGGCAAACATTACATATTAAACTGCTTTCTATAGGCTTGGAACTATGCAAGACTCTGTACGATCTCACAGCACCTTATAATAAGATAGGGCTATCCTCATTTTGTAAAGTGGAAATTCAGGCCAGAGCAGAAGGTCTTTCAGCCAAAGCAACATCACTATGGATTGTGAGTCAGGTAGGTGGTGGTGTTGGCATGGCCCCCCTTTCCACACATATGCCCTTTACCAGGCCACCCACCACCCAACCACGGCAAACCGCTAGCTGCTGAGAGCTCACACCCACACACCTTCTCAAGGACACCTACAAGTTTGCATGCCTTCTGGGGAAGATTTCGGGGCCAATGACCAACTGATGTGGGGGGTAGAAGAGTCCACCAGATATCTTAGAGGAGTGTGAGAGAAAATTAGGGCAGGGAGAGGAGTTAGGCAAATGTGATTTCAGAAGAAATCTAGTCTGAATCCCTGTCTTTGGCTCTGCTTTTTGGAATCCTGATCTAGACATTCTTTGGCAGAACTGGAACCCAGGTTCTGCCTGACTACAAAGCCTAGGGACTCTCCTTCATACCACACTGCATCTGCCCTTAGCGTTTATGTTAAAATTCATGCTCATCTAGGTTGATTTTCCTATACCTTTCTCCGGAGGTAGTTACGAATAGGAATTTTTTGTTTGTCTAAAAGCAGAGTGGAAGCTAACTGTTTTAGACTGTGAAGCAGCATAATGGACACTGTGCCTGTTACATTACATTTTATGGTTTTATAGCAATTACACTGCATTTTATGGTGTCATAACATATTATATTTTATGGCTTAATATCAGCTTTAATACAAGATACCATGGCCCAGAATTTTAACAAGGGGAGGCTTCTCCTGGTGGGATGGTAATGGGCTTTCCGCATGACCACATGCCTTCCAGCTGGAAGCTGGGAAAGGTGACGCAGATCTCCCCCAGGCCTCGCTAGCCACCCCTCCCTGCGCCCCTCAGTCACACTTGGCTTTCTCACTGGGGGTCCTTGTGTAGATTAAATGAACAGATGCTGCTCTGGGCTTCCAGCCCTGCCCCCCGTATCTCCCTTACCCCCATTTTCTTGTCCATACAACTGACAGGATAATCTTCCTGAAGCACAGAGCTGATCATGTTACCGCCTTGCTTAAAACCCATCTGTGTCTTCCCATTACCTTCCCATTACCTTCAGGGCCAAGTCCATACTCAGGCCCAAACTCAGCCTATGTATGGTTCAAGGAACTTCATGTTCCAATCCACCACGTTGGCTCATCCACTGTGCCCTATGCTAAAGCCACAGTGAGCTTCCTGCCATTCACCAGTATGTGTGCCCTTTGCACCCTCATGCCATTGCACATGCTCTTCCTTCTGCCTAGAATCCCTTTCTGGATCTTTTATTTTTCTATACATCTGTTCAACAAGTATTTATTGAGCACCTACAATGCGGGGTGTTGTTCTGATTGCTGCTAGTGATACAGCTGTGAAAGAAAAGCTGGAAGTATTTACTCTCATTGAGCTCACCTTCTAGTGGGAAGAGGTAATATTGTATCAATCCTTCAACTCATGTCACTTCCTCCAGGAAGTCTGCCCTGGTGCATCTGCATTCCATGCCTGTGTCACAACACTTATCATCACAATTGTAGCCAAAGGCAGGCATGATGCCTTACCCATCTTACTTTTATATTGCCATTTCCAAGCAAAGTGCCTGGTCCTTGAAAGTGCCAGTGAGTTGACCAAAGAAGTGAATGAATAAAGCAAGAGAGAATAAATGACTTGTGTGGTTTAGGGGTGCCAGTGAGTTTCCACACCTGCCATAAAACATCTTCAGCACAGATGCCTCAAATCCTGCCACCAGAATTCATTACTTTGGGCTAAGCATTGTCCACTCCCAGCAGCTCTCTGAATGTAAATGGCCCTGAGAGTAAGATGTTTGCATGAATTATTCCATCACGGCTCTAGGGAGCTGGCTGGAGAGGACAGGACTTAAAACCCATCACCTGCACTGGGAGATAAAGAGAGGACAAATGGAAGGGGGCTTTGCCCAGGGTTCCAGCCTGTTTGAGCTCAGGAAATTGGTTGTAGATGTTGACAAATACATTGACCAAAAAGACTTGGAAATCTTAGCACTACTAGAGAGGTGCTTTAAGGAATGAAAACAGCCCTGGGCTAGGCATCAGTTTCTGGGCCTGGCTCTGCCACTGACTCACTGTGCAACCTCTGGCAAGACCCTCAGCCTTTCTGGGCCTTAATTTAATGAACCATAAAACAAGGAGTCTGGAAAAATATGATCAGAGCCTCTCAGGAGTTAGCAGAGTTCAATGGTTCAAATCCCAGCACTGTCTTCACCAGCTGTGGCCGCAGGCATCTACTTACCCCTAAGCGTCTCAGCCTTCCCATCTATAAAATGGAATGTAAAAATATCCATTCCTTAAATGCAGGTTTAAGTATTTAACGAGTTAGTACAAATAACACAATTAGCACAGAACCTGCGATATCATAAGCACCCAATGAATGTTAGTTATTGTTAAATGAACCAAAGGGTCAGCACTGGAATCTCTGCACGTTACAGAAGGCCACAGTTTAAAAAGAGCCTAATAGAAATAACAACAGACTTGTACCAGGGGCTCACCATAGGCCAAGTACTTTATAAACAGCATCTCCTGTGAGCTTCACAATGACCCTATGAGGAAGGTTACTTGTTGAATCTGGATTCACCATTAAGCTCAGAGCAGGTGAGTAATGTGCCCAGGTTCACACAGATGGTAAGTGGCTTATCCAGGGCTTGAACCAGGATCTACCTGAGTCAAAGCTTTTTACCCATGATAGTAAGTTTTCAGCCATTCTTTCTTCAAACATTTTTCAATTCCACCTTTCTTGCTTCTCCCTCAGGGACTCGAATCAAATATATATTAGGCAGTTTGAAGTTGTCCAAAGGCTCACTGATGCTCTGTTCATTTTTTTAAAATTCTTTTCTTTTGTGTGTTAAACTTTGGATAGTTTCTGTTGCCCAGTCTTCAACTTCATTAATCTTTTCTTCTGCAGTGTCTAATCAGTGGTTAATTACATTCAATGTAATTTTTATCTCAAACATTGTAGTTTTTATTCCTAGAAGTTCAGTTTGGGTTTTTTTTATATTTTCTGAGTTTTTACCTAATAGAGTTAGAAGAGCTGCTTTTATGTTCTTGTTAGCTAATTCTAACATCTGTGTGTGTTGTGGGTCAGTTTCAATTGACTTCTCCTCATTATGGGTTGTATTTGCCTACTTCTTTGCATGCTTGGTAGCCTTGAGATGCCAATTTGGAGTGGTCATGTGACCCAATTCTGGCTAAGAAACCACTGGTCTGGGCCAATAATAGAAAGTCTATTCCCCTAGTAAGTGGCTGGTTTAGGAATAAGCATATGACTCAATTCTGACCAATGAAACATGAGAGGAATCTATGGAGAGACTTTTGGGAAAGGTTCCCTCTGTCTTAGAATAGAGATTGGTTCCTCTGAATGTGACCACTTCTGAATGGGACATCAGGAACTGTTACATTTATTGAACAGTTTGCCAGGACCTGTGCTAAGTGCAATAAGTCATGTGATACTAACAGCACACCTTTCAAGTATTTATTATCACAATGCCCATTTTACAGATAAGGAAACTGAGGTTCAGAGTGGTGAATCCTCTTTCCCAAGGTCACATGGCAACAAAGGGCAGAGTGGGATTGGAAGCCAGGTCTTTCTGACTGCAGAACTAGTGACCTTAAATTCCGACTCCATATTGTCTGTGTCTGAAAAAAAAAAACCACCACCTAATCCAGATGAGCCCCCCCTTCTCTTACTGATCCATATTCATGTTGCTCAGAGCAAGTAACTGGGGCTGCCAAATGGGTGCTGAGAAACCATCCTAATGAGCTTGCTCAGCTCCTGTTCTGAAAACTCAAACCCCTGCTGGGTCAAGGGACTGCTCTGTCCATATTGATGGTTGTCTGAGACACTAAGACCCTGCCATGGACAGAAGAGAAGCTGTTGCTGAGACTGAAAAAGAGGATACAAATCTCAACAAAGGTACCACTTGGCATTACAGACTCAGCAAACCCGTGTTTCTGGGGAAACTGGGAATGAAAAGGCTAGATCAGATGCCAGCTGACCTGCAAGGTGAGCAGCCAGGCTCCTGCACCCAGGGCTTGCTCACCTACCTCTTCAGCAGCACCATGGAGAGCTGGGGAGATCTGCTCTCCTTGCCAGGCATTCTCCTGGGAAGCTGAGGTTCTATACTTCTGGATGTGCTCCCAGGTGCTGGCAAGCCTGCAGCCACCTGGTAAGTCAAAAGTCATTCTCCAGGATGGTATATTTAGGAGGGTAAGAAATCAGGGGTTGGAACAAGCCTTCCTTTTCAAGAAGCAATGGCTGTGGAGTCAGACAGCCCTGGGTTTGAATCCCATAATAGGCAAGTTATCCTCTCTGGCAGATGGGATTTATTCACTCAAGAAATATTTCTATATCTGCAGACAATGACAGTCCAAGATCATGGGGCTAGAAGTAAATGCCAAGCAGAGAGCCTGGCACCTAGTATGTTCTTGAGAAACACAGGAGCTCGAGGTGGACCTTGCAGGTGTCACCAGCCCATGGCTGTCTTGTCTGGGACATGGCTGTGTAAAGAGAGCTTTGGAGACAATCTGCACTGCAGCCCTGTCCCAGACTGTCACGCCACCTTGGGCAATTAGCCCATGTGAAAGTAATTTCATCTGTCAATCTGACTGGGCCACAGGGTGCCCAGACATTTCACCAGACATTATTCCAGGTGCATTTATGAGGGGGTTTCTGGATGTGATTAACATTTGAATCAGTAGACTCAAGTCAGGCAGATTGCCCTCCCTAATGTGGGTGGGCCTTATTCAGTTGAAGGCCTGAATAGAATAAAAGTCTAAGGAAGAGGGAACCTCTCCTGCCTGTCTGTCTGAGCTGGGACATTGGTCTCTTCCAGCCTTCAAACGTGGACTGAAACATCAGCTTTTCTTGGTTCTCAAGTCTAGCAGCTTTCAGACGAAACGTCATTGTCTCTCCAGGTGTCTCAGGCCTTTTGACTCAGAATGGGGCTACACACTGGTTCTCCTGGATCTCCACCTATCTGTCTATCTATCTATCTATCTATCTATCTATCTATCTATCTATCTATCTATCTATCTATCATCTATCTATCTATCTATCTATCTATCTATCTATCTATCATCTATCTATCTATCATCTATCTATCTATCTATCTATCTATCTATCTATCTATCTATCTATCTATCTATCTGTCTATCATCTATCACCTGTCTCCCATTGGTTCTATTTCTCTGGAGAACCCTGACTAATACATTCCATTTTCCTAATTCTGCTTCTTCATCTGTAAACTGATGAGAAGCATTCCTACTCAGTGGAGTAGTGCAGACAGCAAATTACAGTATACATTACAATACAGTTTGCAACGCACTACGAAATGGGTAAGCACAGGGAGCTGCAGAGGCTGACGGAACACATGATCCAGTCTTAAGGAATAGCTTCTTACAGGACAAGAGTGGAAAGATGAGTAGTTGATACCAGAAGAGGGTTTGGAAAAGGAGTTTCAGGAAGAGGGAATAGCATGTGCAAAGGCCAGGAGGTCAAATAATGTGTGGTCTTATTGGAATACTGAACATAGCTCGATTTGTCTAGTGCAGGATAACAGGGCCCTTATGCACCACATTAACAGCTCGGTCTTTATCTTGAAGGCAATGAAGAGCCACTGAAAATTTTTTTAGGCACAGCAGTGATATATCTATGGGACTTTAAACAATTCATTTTCACCTCTCCAAACATCAGTCTCCTTGTGACTGACATCTATTTTTCTACCTGCTTCACTGCAGTTTTGTGAAGATCAGATGAAGCTATGTCCCTTAAAGTCCTTTGTAAGTCATAGAGTGCTTGGCAAATAGAAGGCAGAATTATCAATCAATAAGTCAATATTGTTACACCAACTTCAAGGCTTTTGTGTCCCTAGGCAGTTTTTTCAACCAAAGCCATAAGTCCAATAAGATACGGGGTAAGAACTTATTGTCAAATCCTAGAACTTTTGATTAAAGGTAGTTTTGTTTGTTGCCTTCCAGGCATCTATGTTAATTTGGGTCTTCCAAGAAGCAGATGCTAATTGGGTTAAGCATGCAAGAAATTTATCAGAGGAAATGGAGAGCCAGGGAAGGCTGGAGAGCCATGACCTTGATGCAGGTCTGACCCCATTAGCAGAGAGGGTAGAGAGGAGAAAAGGTGGGTGGAAGCACCTTAGACTGCAATGCAAAGCCATTCAGCAAGGCCACTCAAGAGCCCTTGAGCCAATGTCACCTGTCAGGAGATGCCAGTGTCACCCAGGAATGGGCCTGCCTTAGTATTCCTTCTGCACTCTGCCTCTGGCTGGGAGCAGCCCGAGAGAAAAATGACCACACATAAACACGTGCTGGACATCAGGGCACAGCAGCTGAGGTCCTCGATCCGTCATGCTCCCTGCAGACAGGGACTTGAGAGGTTCATTCTCTGGACCTCTGCTGTATCCACCACCCTTGTGATTCCAGTCCTGAATTTTTTTTTTTTTTAGGAATCTGTTCCTTTCTAGCTCTCGTGTCACATGACTCAGGTCTGAGGCATTCAGAGCGCCAGTCTCCTGGCTGCAGTGATGGGTGCATTCATGGGCATGTGATATCAGGGTCCAATTGGAGTGAATTTCAGAGTTTTGTGAGAAACAAACATTAGAGAAAGGATGCTGATTTCTTTTCTCCAGATCTGAATACAGAAGGACAGAGACGAGTTGTGGCAGCCCCACTGACATGAGGAAAGCCCCACTATGTAAAGCCGCACAACCAGAGAAATTTGCACAAAGAAGACAATCATTTATTCTCTTTTTTTTTTACCCCTAGACATGCTTGGAGCTAGAAGTACTCCCTTAACTCTTCAATTTCTTAAAACCTGTATAGTCACATTTTCCTTTTTTAAGAGAATTTAACAGCACAGGTATAATATGCAATAAACAGCACAGACTTAAAGGGTACAATTTGATGTTTTGATAGAGGTATACACCAGTGAAATCATTCCCACAATCAAGATAAGGGCTTTCTGTCACTAAAAATAAGTTTTCTTTTCCTAGAATTTTATATAAGGGTAATCACACAGTATATGCTCCTTTTTAAAAAATTTTGTCTCACTTCTCCCACTCAGCATAATCATTTTGAGATTCATCTCTGTTATTTGTATCAGCATTTCATTCTATCAGCAGTATTCTGTCATATGGATATCCCAGCTTGTTTATTCACTCACCTGTTGATGGACACTTGGGTTGTCTCCAGTTTGGGGCTATTACAAATAAAGCTGCTACAAGCATTCTGTGCAAGTCTTTATATGGACATCTGCTTTTATTTCTCCTAGGTAAATATCTAGGGATGCAATAGCTGAATCATATGGTAGGTGTCATTTACTTTTTTAAGAAATGCCAAACTGATTTCCAAAATAGTTATACAATTATATTCCCACCAGCAGCATTTAAGAGTTGCAATTCCTCCACTCCTTGCCACCACTTGGTAGGGTCAATCTTTTGAATTTTAGCCAAACTAACTAACAGTTGTGTAGTGGTATCTCATTGTTTCTTGGTTTGCATTTTCCTAATAACTAATGATGTTGAGCATATGTGTTTCCATGCCATCACTAAAGCTTCGTTGGGGAATTGTCTGTTCGAATAGTTTGCCCATTTTTTAATTGGGTTGTTTCCTTGTTATTGAGTTCTGAGAGTTCTTTATATATTCTGGATACAAATTATTTATCAGGATTTGCGGGCATTGTCTTCCAGTCTGTGGCTTGTTTTTTCATTCTTTTAACTGTGCCTTTGAAGACCATGCTGTGGACTGAATGTTTACGTCCCCCTAAAATCCATATGTTGAAATCCTAATCCCCAGAGTGATGGTATACGGAAGTGGCAGCTTTGGGAAGTGCTTAGGTCATGAGGGTGGACCCTCATGAACGGATTCATGCCCTTATATAAGAGAATTCAAAGAACTCTCTCATCCCTTCAGTCAAGTGAGGGGACAGTAAGAAGGTCCAGAATACAAACCAGGAAGCAGGCCCTCACCCGACACTGAAACTGTTGGTAACTTGATCTTGGACTTCCAGCCTCCAGAACTGTGAGAAAAAATTTATATTGTTTATAAGCCACCCAGTCTTGTGGCTTTGTTAGAGCAAAACAAAGTTATACCTGCTTTGTTATAGCAGCCCAAACAGACCAAGACAGAGATTTTAATTTTGGTGAAGTCTACCTTGTCCATTTGGTTTTATAGATTGTGCTTGTGGTGTCATATATAAGAAATTTTTGCTAAACCAAGGCTAGAAAAGTTTTCTCTTACATTTTCTTCTAGAACAGACTTTCTCCACCTTTCTACCATTGACATATTGGGCCAGATAATTCTTGGTTATTAATAATTCTTTCCTAAAATCACTTATTAGAAATAATACCTTTTTTGTAGATTCTGTAGAATTTTCTCTATAGATGATTATGTTGTCTGCAAATGAAAATCATTTACTTCTTTTTTCCCCCATCTGGATGCCTTTATTTCTTTGTCTTGCCTTATTTCACTGGCTAGGACATTGTTCAACAGAAGAGGTGATAGTAACATCCTTACCTTATTTCTAATATGGGGGGAAAGAATCCAGCTAAGTACTCCCTACCCATGAGGTAAGACCCTTCTGCATTCTCTGCAGTGTCCTGTGATTTGTGAGGTCCTTTCTAGGTAGTAGGAACAGTCACCATTGGTCCAGTGGGAATGTCCAGAACTGTCATCTCTGATCCTTGTAGATGATTCTTTCCCAGCCTTGGATAGTTCCCACACCCAAAGGCTAATCAGTACTCTGCCCGTCTCTGGAATTCCGTCTCTGGAATTCCCTCTCTGTACAGCTTTCTTCTCCCCGTTATAGTAACTGGGGATTCTAGCCACCATGGACGCTCCAGCCTCTCAGCTCTGTCTTCTCAATTCAGGGGATGCCCCAGGCTCTCCCTGCCTAAGCCACAGCCTAGAAACTCATGGCAGAACACTGGCAAGCCAAGGACTCACTCCCCGAGGTTCCTGCTCTCGCTGTCACTGTCCTTTGTTTCCTGAGCTCCAACAGCTTGAAAATCATAGTAGCATATATTGCATCTGTTTTTTGGCTGTTTCAGGAAGGAGGACAAATACCATTCCTGTTACTCCATCCTCACTAAAAGCAGAAGATTGTTCACTTATTGAATGAATGCATTCCCTGTTTGTGTTGAATTTACATCATCTGTTAACAAAAAGCTTTCTCATTACCACAGTTTTGTAGCTTGTTTGATTTGGGACAAACTGAGCCAGAGAGCCTTATCTTGTTCTGGATAAAAAGCCAAGGATGGCAAGAGATGGCAATCATTCTTGCTGATTATTCCAAAATAAGGGATTTGGACGGAAATTATTTGGGTGGTATTGAGAGATGGTGAAGGCCACAGGATTTTAAATTAGAAAAGGCTTGTGCTTGAATTCTGAATCCACTACATTCTAGTTGTACGTGACCTTGAGAAAAACTTAAAACTCCCTAAACTTCAGTTTTCTCATCTAATAGATGGGAATCATACCAGTACCTAGCTCTGAGGAGTCACCAGGACGACACCTGTGAAGATCAGCGCCTGGCATGTAGTGAATTATATACCACTGCATGAAAAATAGTGCTGTTATCATTATCAACATAAGTGCAATATTGATCTAATTCTGATAATAATCCAATCACGATTTTGCCTTGTCCGCACCTACAGGTTGAATAAAGCCTAGATAAGATATGTGCGTTGCACAGACCCATTACCCCTGTCCCCCAAATTTGTGAGCTCTGAGGTCAGCCCAAAGATCAAAAGGATCAACAGTGGCCTAATTTATTTGATCAAAGCATAGGATCTGGCTCCCATGTAACTATGTGGGCTCTGAATTACTCAAGTCATTTGACTGGACTATTGTACTGAAGATGTCTATCACTGTGACTGCCCAGCAACAGAGCCTCATAAAGGGAAATGCCTCACTCCCATCCCCTGGTTAAGACATGGCCCTAGGCAACCGTGGTCTTAGCCCATTGCTGCTGGGACCACACATGATTAGACCTAATCCACATGGTTGGATCACTGGGGGTGACCCAGGCCTAATCCTGGTGAAAAAGAGATGAAACCATTCATGGTCTCTCTCCTCGAGATCTAGACTAAGGTACACCCAGGGGCTTATGCAGTCAGACATTGGCTTTGAAATGGCAGGGTCATGAGGTGGACCTCTGGCTGGACCAGGAGCAGGAAGAGCCTTCAAGGAAGCAGAACCATGGGTAAGCAGGAAGCAGAGTGGATTAGGAAGGACGAGTGCACGATAGACCCACAGAGGAAAGTAGCCATGCTGGACGGAAGAGAACCCAGCTGTTTCCTAACACGCTTTAATTCCCAAATGCTCCCATTCCATTTCTGGTTACAAGTCACAAAGTATCCCTCTTGGAAATAACATTTTCTTTTCTGAACAGAAAAGGTAATGCCTTATCACTGGGGGAAAAATTGGAACAGACAAAGCTCAGGGAAAAATATTAAAACCCCTCCCCATTCTCATCTTCTCAGAGCAGTATATTTCCTTCTATCCTATTTTTCCATGCAGTCATAATCATACGTGTATTTTTTAAAAATAAAACTGATATTATACTATTTGGTTCCTTCCACTTCACAAAGGATCATAGACATTTCCCCATTCAATACAAATTTTTCTCAAATATGCTTTTAAATGATTTCATAGATTTCCATGCTGTCATTAATTTAGTAATTCATTGTCATTGGACAATTAGGCTTTTCAAGAGGTGTTTTCTTTTCCCTTTATTTTTATAAATACTGTTGCAGAGAACACAGCTGTAGCTAAATCTTTATACATGTAAGCAATTACCCCTTATAATAAATGATAAGAAGACTGATTGCTGGGTGAATGGGCAAGCACATCTCTTAAATCTTTTGATAGATATTGTTAAATTATTCCAGGGAGGTTGCACAAATTTATATTCCTACCAGTAATATATGAATGTTTCTGATCCAAGGAGTTTTTTTGATTGATGCTACAGAATCTCCACTGTTTGGTATGGTGTCTGGGTATACAATAGGCACTCAATACATGTTTGTCGCCCCCAACTAAAGCCGTAAGGAGTGATTGGAGTCCTCTTTCTCTTAAGCTATGTTGAAGGACCTGTTGTTCTCTGCAGCCACCATAGCACCTAACATGCTTCCTAGCATGCTCTTCTTTTGAAAAGCCACTTCTAATCCCATCAGGGAACGCAGAACCCTGGGGTAGCAGATCCAAGCCAGAGAGCTCCCCCCATCTTTGAGTCCACAACCTCCTATAAGAGTGGAGTCTGTGCTTTCTTCTCTCTGAAACCCACTACTGAGTAGAAAAAGAAAAAAGTGAGACAGATGGAGAGCTCATTAAAACAATCAATTATTTCGATGCATTTGGACATGACAAAAGTACACCGGGGCATGTGGGTTTGTAATAAGGCCTGTGCCAGGACAGCGGCCCCGGGACCAGCTGGCAGAGAATGAGACATTGCTTTCTAGAAGGCACCTACTGTGATAATGTTACCTGCCATTTACGCTGCAGCAGAAAATAGACAGAATCAGAGAACGTTACATCTGAGATAATGGGTTTTTTAATTGTTTTCAAATTTTGGATCAGCATTTTAATTGAAGTGGTTGGGAGGTTAATATAACTTTTGTATTTGATTATCTGGCAAGGAGAGGGGAAAATGAAGAGAAGTGGGGGAAATTGAGGTAGTATTCAGAAAAAAAACAAAACAAAAAGCCTCTCATAACACATAGTATGATACATTCCATTTCTGTACAATCATTTTCATTGTATGTGGCAGAGGCAAAATGATTTCTGTACATAATTAGTGCCAAGATCAGAATGACAGCCTGTAGTTCTAAGTTAACCCTGTCCACGCTGGGAAGGAGGGGAAATCTTTATTCTTTCAATAAATTTTCATCAGGAGTTGGAAAGGATCTAGAATTTCAGCGCGGCCACTGTTGACAGACACAATGACACCATACCAAGCACCTTCCATATTTTCTTTTTCCATCTCTCAACAATTCTATGAGACGTTTTATTATTCTTATTCCTCAGATGAGAGGCCTAAGACTCAGAGAGGCTAAGTGATTTGCTAAAGGTCATACGGCTGGTAAGAAAAGACTGGCGCTCTAACCCAAGCCTAGTTGACTCCAAGGTCAGCAAAATGTCAGAAAACAGAATGGAGTCACAGGAACCCTGATTCAAATGTCCCGCTGTGACTTTGGGCTTATTTACTCAACCTCTCTGAGACTCAATTTTATTGTCTATCAAATGGAAAAGAAAAATGTAATAATAGCATTTACCACCCGGGTTCATTTCTCAGTTTTGTTCCAAGGATTTACCAAAATAACGATTATTAAGCACTTAGCATGATCCCCAGAATATGGCAAGCGCTCAGTAAACATTAACTGTTAGTATTAACAGGGATCTGCCTGTCTCTGTATAAAGCTTCTAACTATTTTCGAGATCCTATGGGGAAGTTTTCAAAAGCATGATTCCCACCTTGAGGAGCTTACTGTTGCGATGTGTTTTTTCATATACAACAACAATAATAGTCTTATACACAGCAGTTAATAGTAGTGTAACTCTGTTCGGGTTCCCAGACCCGATTCTAATGTGTGTATATATGTGGGAGGGGGGTCTTCCCATGCATGACACCAGGCAACTCTTGAACACCAGCAGGATGCTGGAGAATTCAATTCCAACTCTTATCTGCCAGAAACAGCACCAGATTCCCAGGTTAAGGGCTCCGTCCTACAAGACTGCCCTCCACTCCCCACTCCAGATGCCGGTCACAAGCCCCAGGATGCGCTTCTGACCCACCAGCTACAGATTGGAGGTTCCAACAACCTTCCTCTTAGGTTTGATTAATTTGCTAGAGTGGCTCACAGAACTCAGGAGAACACTTACCTTTACCAGTTTAATAAAGGTTTACACAAGTAAACAGACAGGTGAAGAGATACACAGGGCTAGGTCCCAAATAATGGAGCCTCTATCCTCGGGAGCTTGGGGCCTGGCTCAGTGGCACGTGGAGGTACTCTGGTTCCCCAAACTCTCTCCGACAGAGAAGCAGGATCCCAAGAGACTATTAAGCTCTTCTGAGGGGGTTTTGTGAGGGCTTCATTGCATAGTTACAATTGACTAAATTACTGGCCATTGGCTGATTCAGCCCCCAGCCCCTGCCCTTGGGTGGGGTCCAAAAGTCTCTCATTAACATGATAAAACACCTTTAAGACTCAGCAGTGTTTTCAGGAACTGTGGAGGAACTAATATATCTGGGAAATAAACATGGTCATCTGAATGATCTAATATGTATTTCTTATAACTCATTATATTGCAATAGTCTAAGATAATGGATCAGGATCCCCAAATTTTCAGACAGCTTCAGTCTGGTGAGTGGACAGGTTAGTGACCAAACACCTCTCCCCTAGTTTTCCAGTATTTCAAATACCTTTGAACAATGTGGGGGGTTAGGGGCACCAACACCCCAAGCAGTTGAAAATCCAGGTATAGCTTTTTGACTCCCCCAAAATTTATTAATCACCTGCTATTGACCAGATGCCTAGTGATACAATAGTCAATTAGCACATATTATATGTGCTATTTTGTCTTATATACTATATTCTTACCATAAAGTAAGCTAGAGAAAAACGAGTTTTTCAAATTGCCGCAGGTCTCCAAAATTTTTTCCAATAAATTTTTTCTGAAAAAAATCCTTATACAAGTGGACCCACATAGTTCAAATTCATGCTGTTCAAGGGTCAACTGTATTCTGTTTTATCATCAAAATATGCCTGCTCCCTCCCTACCCCCCACCATAGATCTTTATTTGGGAGACATGATCCCTTTAATGACCTTAGAAAAGTATCCATAGTATTAGACTTTATCACCTGCGGGATTGAAGTTGGAGAAGTGAAATTGCAACACTTTATCAACCATGGAAGATTTTTACCTTCCTGCATTTGGAGAATCTGCAGGGTTTTAAGGGAGCAGGTGGTTTGAGGAACTCTGTTCAACAGTTTTTGGGGACCAAGTATCCACATCCAGATATTTACATGCTTCCGCTCTTGCGGGAAACGGATACTGCCGACAAAGGGGGCTTGAGACGGAATTCTCCCGTTTGCTTCTGTAGTTAAGCTCCACTGCCCAGCTAACGTTAGTAATGGTCATTTTTGGAGTATTTACCCCGGCTCCATCTGTCCGGGGTTAAAGGGATGTGAGGGATATTGCTCACCTGGCTGGTCACTGGGGAACCCGTGATTTGGGATTTCAGTCCTGGTGTACCTGACATGGCAGCAGTGCCTCCCTGCTGTTGCTCGTCCCACTTATACCAGAGAGGTGACTAGCCAGTCAGTTTCTGGCTCTGTCCCTTCCTCTTAAGGACTAGGCCAAAATTCTCTCCAAATACCCCCAAATGAAACAGAACTGGTCTCTTTACTCATCCATTTCCCACGATAGTGAACTGTTAACTTGTGGAATCTCATGCTTTCTTCCAGTAGACGGTGTCAGAATTGAGTTGAATTCTCAGACACTTTGCTGGTGTCCAAGAATTGCTTGGTGTCCCGTGAGAAGCCCCCACCCAGGGAGGCCCCCACCCACCCACGTTGGAACTGATGCAGGAACCCAAATACCGCTTTTTTCCAGCCTTTACGCCAATGTCACCTTTTCAGGGAAGCTTTTCCTAACCACACTTGAAACTGCAACCTCACCCAATGCCCACACTCGCCTCCCCTATTGCACGTTTTCCTTCCCTCAAAGCACTCCGTGAGGGCGAGGAATACGACGATCTTAAGAGTCTGTCTGCTTTCTCGCTGTATCCCCAGTGCCGGCCATGTGGTAGGCGCTCAGGAAATACTGTAGAATAAATAAATGAATGTATGAATGAATAAATGAATGCATGAATAGAGAAAGTGTGATTTTTATCATCCACAGGTTGATCAGCCCTGACACACATGGGTTATGCTGCCTTATAGGGTCAACATGAACTTTTACTGAGCAAAAGTGTATAACGTTGCTGGCACAGAGTAGGCACTCCGTTTGTCGGAGCTATTATTATTGTTACCATCGTTGTTGTTCTCGGTCTTCTCAGCTCCAAACTTCTCTGTCCCTCTCTAGCCTTTGCACTGCATTCCCAGCCTCCTTACCCGCTGGTTTGGTTCTCACTGGGTCTCCTCTCCTCATCTATCAGTTCCTACCAGTCTCTTGATTTTCCTCTCTTCCTGCTACTAGGGGAGCAGTCCAGCATGCTCCTGGGGCCTCACTCTCCATCTCCACTGGGCCTGCCTCACTCCCTGAAAAACAAATCTTGCAAATCACTTCCTCCCTGCACCAAAGACCAAAATCATCCTTGACAACACGCACTGGTTCTGGCTGCTGACGGACCTTTTCAGACGGGACAGGCTTCAAATCAATTCTCATTTCTTCCAGGTGAGAAAGAAAAGCTGTTTGGTGACCCAGGGGCCCTCCGTGAACCTCCCCCAAGAAATCACTTTGGCTTCTACTTTTCTGCTTAGATGAGCTGTCGGCTTCTCTGCAAATTCAGATCTTTCTCCTAACTATTCCCAGCAACCAACGCTCCCCTGTGTGTGGGCGTCCTGTGGTGGAGCAATTATTAATTACACTGAAAACAGTAACGAAGTAATGATGGTAATAATAATGGCTAACCCTTATAAGCCTTAACCAGGCACCAAGTCCTAGACATACATACAGTAGCTTGTATAAGCCTCACTGCAAGCCTTACGGTAGATACTATTTCCACTTTATATGAGAGAAAGACAAGGCACAGAAAGGTTAAATAACTTGCCCAAGGTCACACAGCTAGTGAGCGGAGAAGTCAGGATTCTAACTCAGGAAGTCTGGCTCCTGTCACTGACCACATGCCATCTGGCCAGACACTGCTGGGAGCTAGAGTACAGAAAGGAACAGTGCAGCCCCTGCCCTCATGGAGTTCATGGTCTCCCAGGAGGCATGGGGCATTAAACCATTAAATGTACAAATGGGAATATAGCTACAGGTTGCAATGGTGCCAGGAAGGGAAAAGAGTGTGACAATCCTTTTGGACTGCCTCTTGAAATAAATGATATCTTAGGAATTCACTCTCACCAGGCAGCTCTTAAGCCCTAGGAGCCAAGTGGCTGTTGTTTCCTGGGTACCTGCTGTGTGCCAGGTACTAATGGCATGCCTTACACCCCAACTCCCTCCAGTCATAAAAGGGGGAACTATTTTCATCCCCTCAGATGGATGGAAAACCAAGACTCAAAGAGGTCAAGAGGCTTGGGGTTAAGGGACTTGCTTGAAGTCCACCAGGGGCAGGCAGAGCCAGGATGGAAAACAGTGAAGTCCAACTCTTTTTTTCCCCCACCCAGTTTCTCAACCCCAGCACTGTGGACATTTTAGGCCAGAAAATTCTTCATTTCAGGACTGACCTGTGCAATGTGGACTGAACAGCTTCCCTGGCCTGGAACAGGCTGGAACAACCTAAACTGCCTCCAGCATTTCCCAGCGTCACCTGGGTGAGGTGGAAACTCCCTGCTATCAGTGCCCGCCCAGCCCCAGCCCCAGATGGTGCCGTGTTCATCTCTGACCAACACCCAGCACAGGACCTGGCCTGTAACTGGTGCTCAACTAACATTTGTTAAACGAAAGGAAGGAAGGGATGTATGGGTCAAATTGTAGTATTTCCAGAATATCTCGCCGGGCTTTGGTGCATCTGCATATCCTCAGGGGTGGAGAGAAGTTCATCTCCATGTGAGTGGGTAATTACCGGGGCCACTGAGGGCGTGTCTGAACCTGGGACGTTAAAGGGAGGGGCCTGCTTGCCGGCTGGGAGCAAGGGAGACAGCACCGAACTGCAGTTTGTAAGCAATAAACAGGTTTTAAACTTTATTTCTCACTTTGACTGATTTCGGTTTTTAGAGGCATTTTGCCCCGGGATTTCGTCTCCCTGGACTTACAGAATGGAAGGAGGGAAGAAGGCCAAATTCATCCCATATGTGCACTACTGAATGTCTATAGATAAATCAACCCACCTTGATTTGGAAACCCAAATTCCATGGGAAGTAAGTACCCTGGGGGAAAGTCAAGATCTCAGGGAATCTTGTGAGAAACGGTTACAAGCTTACATGAAATGCGCAGTCATTCTGTGATGATTCAGTGCACACCCACAGCCACACCCAACCACAAGTGTGCATACAGAAATGTGCCCTGTAGGTTGGCTGCTTTAGAAACCATGACCCAAGGCGGGGTGACCAAGCCATTCTTGCTCCCTTCTGGTGGGGATTCAGTTACACAGGGGGTGCAACAACCCCAAGGGCTCCCCCAAGCTTCTTCAGAACAGTGCTTATCAGTCACTGATTGTTAATATGACCCAAAGGGTCCCAGCTGGCCTGGGATACACTTCTTGCCACCCAGGTTCTCCCATTTCCAGCTCTGCAGCAGGTGGCTGATTAGACTATAATCATGTCAACTCGGAATTTCCCCAGACAATAGGACAGCTTTTCCACTTGCACATTTCAATCAACAGAAGCAGGGGTGGTTCCCAGGCAGATGTTTCCTGTTGCTGTCTGTGTCCTGAGGGGGTCCTATTAAAGCTGTATTGTTAGACCAGGCTTCCATGAAGGCTTTTATTCCTGGACAGGAATGATGGGCACCAGGGAAGGGAGCTATAATGTCAGATCCCAGCAGGAGAGAATTGTGCAGTCTATAGTGTCTTCCATGTGCTTGCATATGAGACCAAGATAGGTCCTTGTAAGGGCGCCTGGTGAAGAACACGGCATGTTGGAGTCACACCCATGGACTCGAATACCACCTTCAACGCTTACTAGCTGAGCAACTGTGAGATAATAGAAAATCCATGGACTCTGTACTTTGAAACATTTATTTGTATTTGAGATAATAGAAAATACATGTCTCTGCCCCCGGTTCCTGGCACCTAAAGGGCTCCTTAAACCTCTGTAATTGCCAAAGTAATAAGGGTACTAGGAGCATCTTTTGTTCTAATGGGGCACCTTGGGGTGGGCTTCTGGACAGGGGCTGGTCGCCAGAAAGACGGGGCCATGATTAGAAGCTTGAAATTACCAGCCCTGTTCCCCACTTCTCTAGAGATGGGAGATGATAGAATCCAGACCTGAGTACCACCTTTCGAAAAAGCCCACCCACCATCTCAGAGAGACCTAGGTGTCATCTTCCCTAGGCTACAAGCATCCTCCAGAGGACACGTCAGCAAGCCACAAGCCCACCTTTCCCCTGACCCCTCCCCTCAAAGAGCCTGCCAAAAACCCTGGCCATAAAAAGCCTCTTGACCTGTTAGAGACCCTCTTTTTCCTTTGTTCTGCTGGCCAGGCCTGAGGGGTCCCTCGCAGGTTCAGCAATAAACCTGCTTGGACTGCTGAGTTCACATCCCCTGTCTTCTTTCAGGAGAGGGTTTGGAAACGGCATTAATGATAGTTCATGCCTACATGAGGAAGCCTCCTGATAAAATCCAAATACCGTGGGGTTTCTGGGACTTCCAGGCTGGTGATCATATTCATGTAATGTGGTGACACACCCCAACTCCATGGGCACAGAAGCTTCTGTGCTCGGGACCCTCCCAGATCACATTGACCTACGTGTTTCCCTGACTTACGTGAGGCATGCCAGCAAATTAATTCTAACCCGAGGAACCTCCCATTGGTAGCTAAGTCTGACAAATGGTATGGGTAACCTGCGGACCTACTATCTGTGATTGAAGTAACGGGGTGGGAACAGTCTTGTGGGACTGAGCACTTAACCCGTAGGACCTGATACCATTCCAGGTAAATAGTGTCAGAATTTAGTTAAACTGTAGGACACACAAAACGTGTCATGGAAAACCGCTTGGTGTTGGGGAAAACGAACGCCTGTTTGGTGACCAAAGTGTTCAAAGTGAAGTGTTCTGTGTGAGTAAAAAAGGGAGACACACAGGAGGGTAAGACTGGGTTTTTCTAGCCCAGTGACTTTGGAGGAGCTACCCCCAGCTCTCTGGGTCACAGTGCCCTCATTTGTAAAATAGAAGTACTAGTATGACCCACCTCATAGGTAGCCTGGTGTATTGTTGACAAGTTCAGGCAATTCTTGTTGAAACGAATTGGAATCCTAGAAAAGGCAGTGTGATCAGTGAGGTGATAGAGTGATTTGATTTGTGACATAAGAATTGACTGGCTGACTTTAAACCTAAGCTAGTTTGTCTTAGAAGGCTGTGGAGCTTTGAAAAAAATAACAGAACTTGCTTCTATCCTACTTGCTGTGACAGCTCCTGCGCACTCAGGAGAATGCCAAGCACAGTACCGCTTCCTCTGTCTCCTGGAGTTCGGGCTTTGTGGTTTGAATGGGCATGGTCAGGAAGTTCCTGGCTCAGGATGGTGGTGACGAGTTTTCCAGTGTTTTTCTCAGAACAGAGCCGGTAGATGAGTAGGAAGGGCAGTGGGAAAACTCTTCAAGTTTCTAGAGAAGTCTGGCGTTTAATAGTGTCAGATTTGAGACAATAACCCTGAATTTAGCATCTTGGTCCCAAGAGACAAAGACTGTATGACTTTGGATTTGCCTCATAATCTCTCCAAACCACTGTGTAATGGACACTTTGAGCTGTTTGTCTACATCACTTCCCTCTTCCCCACCAAGAGCGCTCACATTTTCCTGTGCGGAACTCCACGCCCACCACCTTCGGCTCTGCTGTTTCCAGTGGGATTGATCCCACCCCAGCTGTAGGGTAGGCCCTGATTGGCTTAAACCAATGAGAATATACTTTCTTTTGTCCAGTGTGATTGGCTGAGGGGTAGGCCTCTCACCAATGAGGAGAGGTTTTCTGAGGTTACTAGGACAGATAAGCGCCCTGCCCTCCAGGGCACTCCCCTCTGCTCTCCTCTGCCAGAAGCCGTCGTGTATCTACTTTTGGGACACTTGTGGAGGATGTGAGGCTACTGTGAGTCAACCTGAGAATGAAGCCAACAAGGCAACAGAGAGAATTATCCAGAAACGAAGCTAGAGCTTTACTGACAGCATGAACCAATGGATCAAACCTGAATGAGAACGTCCCATGACAATTCAGTTATTTAAAGCAACAATCTTCCCATCCCCAATCTCTTTCTTCCTTAATCTAGTGTAGATTTGATTTTTCTGTTGCTTGCAACCAAAATATTCCTAACTCGAACACTCTGTTTTCTCTGTCCTACTCCAAACTTCTGGAAGAATGAAACAATAATAAGGTATGTGAAAATAATATATAGACTGTAAAGCACTATACCAAGTAGATGTGATGAAAATCAAAACAGTTACATTCACTGCCTCAAGGATTTCCTAACCCAGAATAATCCAATTTGCAGCAGTTGTGGAATATCTCCTTCCCTTCCTCTGAAATATATTAGTTTCATTATGTTGAAATTATTAGATCATGCATTGATAATGGTGCTTAATGGGGCTAACAGTATTATTCTCCTGTAAACAGACATGTATATAATTAATAAGTGTTAAGGCTCCTTGAATTCACTGGTGCTGATTACACCCCAGTCCTCATCAGTGGGGGTCCAATTTGAATAGTCAGAGTGAAAAGAGACATCCAGTCCCCAAGGAGGGAAATACGAGGCTTCTGAAGCATCTGCACTGACTGCCAGTTGGCAACCCTTGTTTGGAGAAGGGAGCCGGAGGCTGTGTTCCAGCTCCATCAGTCAATCTCTCTGTGACCTCAGATGGGTCACTTAACCTCTGTGGGCCTGTTTGCCCATCTATAAAATGAGGACACTGGACTTTCTAAAGACTCTTACCTTTTGGGGAGCACCTATGAGAAGCCTGCTGAAAATTCTGGGTCTCTCCCAGAGAATTGTGCTTCTACATTTTATATATGGAATAGCATATGTATTATTGCAATGGGCCTATAGAAAACTCCATTTGCATTTCCCTTTTTTTATCAAGCCAAACCAGCAAGTAAGAAATCCAGATTAAATGACCTTGAAGCGTCCTGCGCGGGTTCCATTTACAAAGAGACACAAGGAGGTGGAGGGGGATGGAGGAAGCTCAGACTTGGGGAGGAAGATAAAGAATTCAGTTTGGGATGTGCTGACCTTGAGAATTATCTTATGATGGAATATAGAGGCAAGAAATGCAGGGAAAAGCCTTGGGCCAGAGCTAGACTGGAGAACCACCACGATATGAGAGATATGAGTGGAAGGAATCATCTCAGAACACAAACCTGATCATCTCAAACTTCCTTGCCATCCGTGAGATAATTCAGAGTCTTCTCACAGCTCTCAGGATAAAGTTATCATCTGCTTTGATTTTCACATTCCAGCCCCTGACCACCAGCTTCCTCTTGTACCACTTACTCTATTGCTCTCTACGCCCAGGCCACGCTCCTCCCTCCTCAAGGCCCTGGTGGGTACTGGTCGGTCTCCCCTCTCCATGCTCTAGAGCTCACAGTCTAATCTATTACCTCTGTTGACCTCTGTCCAGAAGGTCAAGCCTGGTAATGTCAGAAAATCAGAAAACTCACCCCATTTTACAGATGAGCATAGTATCTGCTCAAAGAGGGACGGCATATCTCTTCTAAGGTCACACCACTAGCAAGTGGCAGAATCAGAAATCAGAGTGCGGTCTTCCAGCAGATGGTACCCTGTTCACACCACTCAGGACACCAGACGCCTACCACTGGTTGGCTCTCCATTCTCTAACGAGAAAGGATGGACAGAGAGAGAGAGAAAAAAACCGCAAGGCACTCAAAGAGCTGATTCTGCAGGGCTTATTAAATCAGTCTGGACACAAGCCTGCCCCATGGCTTTCCTTTGTCCCTTCCTCCCACCTTTTCTTTCCACTTTCCCGAGGAACTTGATTAATCCATCAGGTTTAACCTCTCTTTAACTTCCTGATTAGTTACATTTATAAACTCCATTTGTTTTGCCTTCTCATCAAGACGAACCAACACCCCCAGAAAAAAATAGGCCAATTTTCAGTGCTACTGATTTACTGCAATTTCTGAAAATCAGACCTAACCGAGGAGAGACAGGACTAGAATTTCAATTTCTCCCTGTTCACACTGCAGGCATCTGTGCTGAGTGGGCAAGAAGTGTAACAGAGAAGAAAACTCAATAATGGCAGGATCCCGGATTTGACCAAGGTGGCAAAATACCAAGTCCGTTAACATAAAGCAGATAAATAAATGCTGTGATTTTCATCTCTTGGCTGAGTAACAAAGCTACAATGTACGGTCGCAGAACTGAAGGTAAGAGGTCATATGTTTTTGTTGGCAAAGTGACATAATCAAAATGATACTATTGGCTTCTCTGCTTCCATTTCCCTCCTTACAGTCTGTAGGCCATATAGCAGTTGGAGGGGATATTTTAAAAATAAGTGAATTTTTATTTTGACAAAAATAGTACATATACATAGTTAAAAGCCAAATTTTACTATAAAAATTTTATAACAAAATTTCAGCAGTCCCTTTTGCTTCCTCGTACAATGTTAACTCTCAGTCCTGCCCCACCGAGGCACCACATTCAATATTTGGGGCTCGCTTTTCTGGTATCTCCATATTTTAAGTAACATTTTAATACTGCTATTTATTGGGTTTTCAGCTGTAAATACTACCTATTATATTTCTATTATGAAAAATAAGAATTTAATTCTCTTTAATTCTCTTATATCATGACCCCAGTCATTTACTCTTCCTCTCCCTCATTCCCTCTCATGAAATGTTTATTTAAATTATATATCATATAAGAAGTATATATAATATATACAATATAAATAATGTATTATACAACATATAAAACATTGTTTAATATGTTAAAGGATATAGTGTATTTAATTATATATGGATATAGATAGAGATATAGATATAGATTAGATATAGATATAGATATTACATGTCATGACATATTTATAAGTTAAAAAAACTAGAAAGCTAATTGGAATGTTTGTTCATTAGCAGGATTTTTCAACCAGTGGACTTTACATAAGGTGACCAGATAGGAATCTGTCCCATCTTCTTGATGGCAGAGGTGGGGGTGGTTTGACCCAAAATTCAGCACCAAAGAGCCTGGTGAGTTGTCGACTCTCAGTAATTATTTATTAAGTGACGTTAATTCCTGTATCATCTATATTAGTGAAAAATTGGAGCTTTAAAGCCTCTTTTCTAACTTTTTATTACAAAATTTCAAAATACATAAAAGAAGAATATCACGAATCCCATGTACCCTCATCTTTGGCCAAGCCTGTTTTATTTACCCTACCCTCTGGAGGATGTTAAAGTAAATCCCTCACATCAGGGCACTTCCTCTGACACCTTGCCTCCACACAAGGGAGGAATGTCTGTGGTTGGAACTCACCATTGCGGTGATCACCACTCCCGAGTTACCCCCGGCTCCAGGAGAAGCTCCGAGTCTCCCTTTCTATGCCAGGCCAGTCCCATTAATGGCTTTGGGCTCAACCCAGGGAATATTCCTTGACTATTTGCCCTAAGGAAATTATAACTAGTTTTAGCAAAACCAACACCTGCTTTTAGCAGGTGTTGCCCCTTGAGGAATGAGAACAAAGGCAACCCTGCCCCCAGGACTCTAGGAGTCTCTATTGTCCTTGGGAAAACCTATGGCATCATAGCACCAGGCAAGCAGATGTTGCAAACAAAACTCCCAAGAGGAAACAAACCAAACTTTGTGAAGTTTAATCTGCAGTTCCACCTTGCACAATCCACTAGACCTCTCCCATCACCACAGCAACCCACATCCCATAATAAGTGGTAAGTCATTGTCAAGAGACACAAAAGAATCAAGCCTGAAAATACTGACTTCACGCCGATCATTCTGAATTTCTTAATGCTTTCTTCTTACAGGTTCTTGGCATCTTGTGAGCCACGACATCTACCTGTTGGTATCTAGAAATAACTCCACACGAATCAGGATACTCCTAATATCTGGCATTAGGCTGACTCATACCCAGTTTTCCCGTATCCTGCACAGTAGTATTGCATGAATCTTAGGGATTTCAGCTTGAACTTTACAACCTGCTAACAGCAGTCAATGTGCAAGGCACAGTTTCTAAACCAGTGCCTCTCAAATTACCCATTATGAAAGACTAACTCTCTTTCCCAATCCTTCATAAACCAATACTTGTGGTCTATAGTCTGTTCAGCAAGATAATTTCTACTTATCACACACTTGGATGTTGTAGATATGTTAAATTGCTCTGTAAGTTTTTAAATGCTTACCCTTGATTTCTGTGCTTTTCTCATTGTGACATCACAAACAGTTCATGAACCAGCATAGCCTCTATTAACATTTTCTTCCACTTGTGGATGGAGCAGGCATCCATCATGTCCATGCTGTTCTACATCTATTCCCTCCCCTCACTCCTTCCCAGCAGCTCCTAATTCCCTTCTGGGGACCCATGCTGCTCTGGGGAAGATGACAACACCCCTGGCTACAGGCATGTGACACGTGACCTAGGAGGAGGCCCATTGTAAAGGAGGGCAGAGAGCATCAGAGTCAGGAAAAAGGACTAATAACATTTAACCTAACTGCCTAGAGCAAGGGCCACCCAGTTTTGTATAAACTACCGGAGGCTAAGCTTAGAAATTCGCCTGCTTTAAGCCATATAACTAGAAGTGGGCAACAGCCTGGGGGCGTAACCCATGATGAGTCACGTAGACATGCTTGAATGCAAGAGATAACTACTGAAGCGGTTAGGCAACTAATGCGGTCCCTAAAAGGTTACAATGCTTCCCATTGGTTACAATATAGAGTGTGTTTTAAAATTATTGGTTGTCGAAATGCGCAGGTTTCGGTGTAACGGCTGTGAAAATCCTATATAAGCAATACCTAAAGTTGCCTGGGCGTCGGCAGCTCGGACTCGGCCTGCGTGTCAGGGGAAGTGCTGTCGGCCCCAGCTTGCTGGCTGATTAAAGACTTTGCTTGTACTTACATCTCCGTGCCTGTGTGCTTTGTTCTCTCGGGAAATCCCCGGATTCCTGGACCCTAACACCCATCAGTGGATTTCATCTGTCTGACCTTAGTGGTTGATTCCAGAGTTGGCACAGACTGGTCTGACTGGCCAATTGGAGTCAATCTCAAGACATTTCCTTGGAATGTTGTGGGGGAAATAATCTCTTCTCCTGGATTTGTGGAGTGTGGGTGTGAGCCCTGGTTCTTCAGCAGCTAATTTTGCTGCCATCAGGCAAGCCCCCTTGAGGACAAGGACAGAAAGGATGGTGGATCTGAGAAGGCTGTAGAGAAATGAAATCATAGCCCAGATCACATCATGAACCTCTGGACCAAAATGTGCCACAGTTCACCTTACTCTGAACACTTTTCTTTTTTGTTAAGCCAGTTTGAGGTGGATTTTCTGTCCCTAGTAACTGGAAGCTTCCTTTTAGATTTCTTGGTTGCATGCATTTTCCCAATGGGTACCTATTAAGCATTTACTGTACCAAGCACCGTGTTAGGTCTACACAGAGTACTTCTCACAAAAGAGGTTGTGAAATGACTCCAGTGAAGAATGGTTGGCTAAGGAAGCATTCATAGATAGCATCTGGCTCCCTTCAAGAGTCCTATGTAATTTTTTTTTTTTTTTTTTCTTTTTTTTTTTTTTTTTTTTTTTTGAATACTTTTTTTTTTTTTTTTTTTTTTTTTTTTTGAGAGGGCATCTCTCATATTTATTGATCGAATGGTTGTTAACAACAATAAAATTCAGTATAGGGGGGTCAATGCTCAATGTACAATCATTAATCCATCTCAAGCCTAATTCTCGTCAGTCTCCAATCTTCTGAAGCATAACGAACAAGTTCTTACATGGTGAACGAATTCTTACAGAGTGAATAAATTCTTACATGGTGAACAGTACAAGGGCAGTCATCACAGAAACTTTCGGTTTTGATCATGCAATATGACCTATAAACCATCAGGTCAAATATGAATATTCATTTGATTTTTGTACTTGATTTATATGTTGATCCCACATTTCTCCTATTATTATTATTATTTTTATTTTTAATAAAATGCTGAAGTGGTAGGTAGATGCAAGATAAAGGTAGAAAACATAGTTTAGTGCTGTAAGAAGGCAAATGTAGATGATCAGATGATCAGGTGTGTGCCTATGGACTAAGTATTAATCCAGGCTAGACAAGGGCAGCAAGACATCCACGGATGCAGAAGATTTCTCTCAAAGCAGGGGGGGTGAGGTTCTGAGCCTCACCTCTGTTGATCCCCAAATTCTCACCTGATGGCCCCCCTGCGACTGTGCCTGTCTTAGGTTGTTCCTCCCTTGAGGAATCTTACCCGTCTCTGGCTAACCAGTCATCTTCCGGGGCCATACAGGGAAATGTAAAGTTGGTAAGTGAGAGAGAAGCCATATTGTTTGCAAAGGTTAGCTTTTTACTTCTTTGCAGATTTATGCCCTGTGGCTTCTATGCCCAGCACTTGTCTCGAGGTATCTTTACCACCTGGAGGAATTATGATACTCGGTAAATTCGATATGAGGCACGAATTCTATTTAAAGTTTGTAATTAGGAAGGAAGAAGAAAAGCTATAGATGTAGCATATGAAGGAAACTTGGGAGGATTGATTATTTCTTTGACATATCTTCTTGTGTAGTACCTTAAGTATGTATAGGTTTTAAACTACTAACTAATTTGCACACACATATTGACATAATAGGAATACGGTGACATAAACAAAGCAAATCTATAATCACCAGCCATCTCCAGTGAAGCCAAGAAAACCATTTAGGCACCCTAGGCATTTGTGAAAATTTATCTATGATATGATGGATATTTTCCAACTGTACTTGAACCATCAGACAAATTAAAGCAGCCCATTTCTGGGATCTGTTCACATCCCATATGTTCTTTTAACCATAGATAGTCTATAGTCATGAGATTTTGGGGTGCTACAACTTGCACCCCTCCCAACTCCTGGTTGAGTTCCAACAGTACAGATCCAGTCAAATTCGTTGTCTCACTGTATGCACATGCCAGCCTAGACATCTCCCTCCTCCTTCTCATGGCAAGTCCAGGAGATGGTGGGCTGGATGCAGCCACAACCGCAGCATCGTCCGGATCCCTGTGGAGGCTTTTTGATGATCATCCCCCGGCACGAGTCCTCCAGAGAGTGCTGATGCCGGAAGCTCCTCCTCATATCGTATCTTAGTTCATTTTCTGGGTATCCAAGCTAGGCCTTGATCTTCTGCGTAGAAACAAACAGACCCTTTGCCCACACTTTGACATGCCCTCTATACCACTGTGCAGAACTCATTGGAGGTCAGCACACAGTAACTGCTTTTTTTTTTTTTTTTTTTAATTAAGAGAAAGGAATATTATCAGAAAAGAGTACCTCCATAGCTGATCATCTGACACCCTTTAAGTGATCAACATTAAGGATATTTAAAGCATGCGTTGATCTTTGATTTACCAATAGTTTTATCCTGTTAAGGAGTAATCCCCCTTTTCTTTCTTTCTTTCTTTTTTTTTTTTTTTAAATTTTTAATCTACACTTACCTGAAGAATACTATGTTTACTATGCTCTCCCCTATATCAGGTCCCCCCTAATAACCACATTACGGTTACTGTCCATCAGCTTAGCAAAATGTTGTAGAGTCACTACTTGTCCTCTCTGTGTTGTGCAGCCCACCCTACCCTTTCTCCCTCCCCCCCATGCATGCTAATCTTAATACCCCCCTTCTTCTTCCCCCCCCTTATCCCTCCCTGCCCACCCATCCTCCCCAGTTCCTTTCCCTTTGGTACCTGTTAGTCCATTTTTGGGTTCTGTAATTCTGCTGCTGTTTTGTTCCTTCAGTTTTTCCTTTGTTCCTATACTCCTCAGATGAGTGAAATCATTTGGTATTTCTCTTTCTCCGCTTGGCTTATTTCACTGAGCATAATACTCTCCAGCTCCATCCATGTTGCTGCAAATGGTTGGATTTTTCCACTTCTTATGGCTGAGTAGTATTCCATTGTGTATATGTACCACATCTTCTTTATCCATTCATCTACAGATGGACATTTAGGTTGCTTCCAATTCTTGGCTATTGTAAATAGTGCTGCGATAAACATAGGAGTGCATCTGTCTTTCTCAAACTTGATTGCTGCGTTCTTAGGGTAAATTCCTAGGAGTGGAATTCCTGGGTCAAATGGTAGGTCTGTTTTGAGCATTTTGATGCACCTCCATACTGCTTTCCACAATGGTTGAACTAATTTACATTCCCACCAGCAGTGTAGGAGGGTTCCCCTTTCTCCACAGCCTCGCCAACATTTGTTGTTGTTTGTCTTTTGGATGGCAGCTATCCTTACTGGTGTGAGGTGATACCTCATTGTAGTTTTAATTTGCATTTCTCTGATAATTAGCGATGTGGAGCATCTTTTCATGTGTCTCTTGGCCATCTGTATTTCTTTTTTGGAGAACTGTCTGTTCAGTTCCTCTGCCCATTTTTTAATTGGGTTATTTGTTTTTTGTTTGTTGAGGCGTGTGAGCTCTTTATATATTCTGGACGTCAAGCCTTTATCAGATCTGTCATTTTCAAATATATTCTCCCATACTGTAGGGTTCCTTTTTGTTCTATTGATGGTGTCTTTCGCTGTACAGAAGCTTTTCAGCTTAATGTAGTCCCACTTGCTCATTTTTGCTGTTGTTTTCCTTGCCCGGGGAGATATGTTCAAGAAGAGATCACTCATGTTTATGTCTAAGAGGTTTTTGCCTATGTTTTTTTCCAAGAGTTTAATGGTTTCGTGACTTACATTCAGGTCTTTGATCCATTTTGAGTTTACCTTTGTATATGGGGTTAGACAATGGTCCAGTTTCATTCTCCTACATGTAGCTGTCCAGTTTTGCCAGCACCATCTGTTGAAGAGACTGTCATTTTGCCATTGTATGTCCATGGCTCCTTTATCAAATATTAATTGACCATATATGTTTGGGTTAATTTCTGGGGTCTCTAATCTGTTCCACTGGTCTGTGGCTCTGTTCTTGTGCCAGTACCAAATTGTCTTGATTACTATGGCTTTGTAGTAGAGCTTGAAGTTGGGGAGTGAGATCCCCCCTACTTTATTCTTCTTTTTCAGGATTGCTTTGGCTATTCGGGGTCTTTGGTGTTTCCAT
The DNA here is from genome assembly GCF_040802235.1 of Manis javanica. Lineage (NCBI taxonomy): Eukaryota > Metazoa > Chordata > Mammalia > Pholidota > Manidae > Manis > Manis javanica. Next base: position 75,278,909 of record NC_133170.1, read on the forward strand.
ATGAATTTTTGAATTATTTGTTCCAATTCATTGAAGAATGTTGCTGGTAATTTGAGAGGGATTGCATCAAATTTGTATATTGCTTTCGGCAGGATGGCCATTTTGACGATATTAATTCTTCCTAGCCATGAGCATGGGATGAGTTTCCATTTATTAGTGTCCCCTTTAATTTCTCTTAAGAGTGACTTGTAGTTTTCAGAGTATAAGTCTTTCACTTCCTTGGTTAGGTTTATTCCTAGGTATTTTATTCTTTTTGATGCAATGGTGAATGGAATTGTTTTCCTGATTTCTCTTTCTATTGATTCGTTGTTAGTGTATAGGAAAGCTACAGATTTCTGTGTGTTGATTTTGTATCCTGCAACTTTGCTGTATTCCGATATCAGTTCTAGTAGTTTTGGAGTGGAGTCTTTAGGGTTTTTTATGTACAGTATCATATCATCTGCAAATAGTGACAGTTTAACTTCTTCTTTACCAATCTGGATTCCTTGTATTTCTTTGTTTTGTCTGATTGCCGTGGCTAGGACCTCCAGTACTATGTTAAATAACAGTGGGGAGAGTGGGCATCCCTGTCTGGTTCCCGATCTCAGTGGAAATGCTTTCAGCTTCTCGCTGTTCAGTATAATGCTGGCTGTGGGTTTATCATATATGGCCTTTATTATGTTGAGGTACTTGCCCTCTATTCCCATTTTGCTGAGAGTTTTTATCATGAATGGATGTTGAATTTTGTCAAATGCTTTTTCAGCATCTATGGAGATGATCATGTGGTTTTTGTCTTTCTTTTTGTTGATGTGGTGGATGATGTTGATGGATTTTCGAATGTTGTACCATCCTTGCATCCCTGGGATGAACCCCACTTGGTCATGGTGTATGATCCTTTTGATATACTGTTGAATTCTGTTTGCTAATATTTTATTGAGTATTTTTGCATCTACGTTCATCAGGGATATTGGTCTGTAATTTTCTTTTTTGGTGGGGTCTTTGCCTGGTTTTGGTATTAGGGTGATGTTGGCTTCATAGAATGAGTTTGGGAGTATTCCCTCTTCTTCTATTTTGTGGAACACTTTAAGGAGAATGGGTATTATGTCTTCTCTGTGTGTCTGATAAAATTCCGAGGTAAATCCGTCCGGCCCCGGGGTTTTGTTCTTGGGTAGTTTTTTGATTACTGTTTCAATTTCTTTGCTTGTAATTGGTTTGTTTAACTTTTGTGTTTCTTCCTTGGTCAGTCTTGGGAGGTTGTATTTTTCTAGGAAGTTGTCCATTTCTTCTAGGTTTTCCAGCTTGTTGGCATATAGGTTTTCATAGTAGTCTTTAATAATTCTTTGTATTTCTGTGGAGTCTGTCGTGATTTTTCCATTCTCATTTCTGATTATGTTGATTTGTGTTGACTCTCTTTTTCTCTTAATAAGTTGGGCTAGAGGCTTATCTATTTTGTTTATTTTCTCAAAGAACCAGCTCTTGGTTTCGTTGATTTTTGCTATTGTTTTATTCTTCTCAATTTTGTTTATTTCTTCTCTGATCTTTATTATGTCCCTCCTTCTGCTGACTTTAGGCCTCATTTGTTCTTCTTTTTCCAGTTTTAATAATTGTGATGTTAGACTATTCATTTGGGATTGTTCTTCCTTCTTCAAGTGTGCCTGGATTGCTATATACTTTCCTCTTAAGACTGCTTTCGCTGCATCCCACAGAAGTTGGGGCTTAGTGTTGTTGTTGTCATTTGTTTCTATATATTCCTTGATCTCTATTTTGATTTGTTCATTGATCCATTGATTATTTAGTAGCATGTTGTTAAGCCTCCATGTGTTTGTGAGCCTTTTTGTTTTCTTTGTAGAATTTATTTCTACTTTCATACCTTTGTGGTCTGAAAAATTGGTTGGTAGAATTTCAATATTGTGGAATTTACTGAGGCTCTTTTTGTGAGCTAGTATGTGGTCTATTCTAGAGAATGTTCCATGTGCACTTGAGAAGAATGTATATCCTGTTGCTTTTGGATGTAAAGTTCTATAGATGTCTATTAGGTCCATCTGTTCTAGTGTGTTGTTCAGTGCCTGTGTGTCTTTACTTATTTTCTGCCCGGTGGATCTATCCTTTGGGGTGAGTGGTGTGTTGAAGTCTCCTACAATGAATGCATTGCAGTCTATTTCCCTCTTTAGTTCTGTTAGTATTTGCTTCACATATGCTGGTGCTCCTGTATTGGGTGCATATATATTTAGAATGGTTATATCCTCTTGTTGGACTAAGCCCTTTATCATTATGTAGTGGCCTTCTTTATCTCTTGTTACTTTCTTTGTTTTGAAGTCTATTTTGTCTGATATTAGTACTGCAACCCCTGCTTTCTTCTCACTGTTGTTTGCCTGAAATATGTTTTTCCATCCCTTGACTTTTAGTCTATGCTTATCTTTGGGTTTAAGGTGAGTTTCTTGTAAGCAGCATATAGATGGGTCTTGCTTTTTTATCCATTCTATTACTCTATGTCTTTTGATTGGTGCATTAAGTCCATTTACATTTAGGGTGACTATTGAAAGATATGTACTTATTGCCATTGCAGGCTTTAGATTCGTGGTTACCAAAGGTTCAAGGTTAGCTTCTTTAGTATCTTACTGCCTAACTTAGCTCGCTTATTGAGCTGTTATATACACTGTCTGGAGAGTCTTTTCTTCTCTCCCTTCTTATTCCTCCTCCTCCCTTCTTCATATGTTGTGTGTTTTGTTCTGTGCTCTTTTTAGGGGTGCTCCCATCTAGAGCAGTCCCTGTAGGATGCCCTGTAGAGGTGGTTTGTGGGAAGCAAATTCCCTCAGCTTTTGCTTGTCTGGGAATTGTTTGATCCCACCATCATATTTAAATGATAGTCGTGCTGGATACAGTATCCTTGGTTCAAGGCCCTTCTGTTTCATTGCATTAAGTATATCATGCCATTCTCTTCTGGCCTGTAGGGTTTCTGTTGAGAAGTCTGATGTTAGCCTGATTGGTTTTCCTTTATAGGTGACCTTTTTCTCTCTAGCTGCCTTTAAAACTCTTTCCTTGTCCTTGATCCTTGCCATTTTAATTATTATGTGTCTTGGTGTTGTCCTCCTTGGATCCTTTCTGTTGGGGGTTCTGTATAATTCCATGGTCTGTTCGATTATTTCCTCCCCCAGTTTGGGGAAGTTTTCAGCAATTATTTCTTCAAAGACCCTTTCTATCCCTTTTCCTCTTTCTTCCTCTTCTGGTATCCCTATAATACGAATGTTTTTCCTTTTGTATTGGTCACATATTTCTCTTAGTGTTGTTTCATTCCTGGAGATCCTTTTATCTCTCTCTATGTCAGCTTCTATACGTTCCTGTTCTCTGGCTTCTATTCCTTCAATGGCCTCTTGCATCTTATCCATTCTGCTTATAAATCCTTCCAGGGATTGTTTCACTTCTGTGATCTCTTTCCTGACATCTGTGATCTCCTTCCGGACTTCATCCCACTGCTCTTGCATTTTTCTCTGCATCTCATCCCACTGCTCTTGCATTTTTCTCTGCATCTCATCCCATTGCTCTTGCATTTTTTTCTGCATCTCTGTCAGCATGTTCATGATTTTTATTTTGAATTCTTTTTCAGGAGGACTAGTTAGGTCTGTCTCCTTCTCAGGTGTTGTCTCTGTGATCTTTGTCTGCCTGTAGTTTTGCCTTTTCATGGTGATAGAGATAGTCTGCAGAGCTGGTACAAGTGACCGCTGGAAGAGCTTCCCTTCTTGTTGGTTTGTAGCCTTTTCCTGGGAGAATAGCGACCTCTAGTGGCTTGTGCTGGGCAGCTGTGCGCAGACAGGGCTTCTGCTTCCTGCCCAGTTGCTTTGGGGTTTATCTCCACTGTTGCTGTGGGCTTGGCCTGGCTGGGGCTGTTCCTCCAAAATGGTGGAGCCCCGTTAGAGGGGGAGCAGCCAGGAGACTATTTATCTCCGTAAGGGGCCTCTGTGCTCCCTGCTGCCCAGGGGGTTAGAGTGCCCAGAGATCCCCAGATTCCCTGCTTCTGGTCTAAGTGACCTGTCCTGCCCCTTTAAGATTTCCAAAAAGCACTCTCCAAACCAAAACAACAACAGCAACAATGAGAGAGGGAACAGAAAGGAAAAAAAAAAGAAAAAACACGCGATTTTTTTTTTTTTTTTTTTCCTCAGGTGCCGGTCCCAGGCACCCGCGCACTGGTCCTGCTGCCCTGTCTCCCTAGCACCAGGGTCCCTGTCCTTTCAAGGCTTCCAAAAAGCACCCACCCACCGGTCCCGCAGGGAAGGAACGCTCAATATTCTTTGTCCTCAGGCACTGGTCCCACGCACCCGCTCACCAGTCCTGCCGCCCTGCCTCCCTAGCACCGGGGTCCCTGTCCCTTCAAGGCTTCCAAAAAGCACTTGGCAAAAAGAGAGAAAAAAAAGGGGAAAAACGCGCGATTTCTTCCGTCCTCAGGTGCTGGTCTCAGGCACCCACCCACCGGTCCCACAGGGAAAAATGCGGGATATTCTTTGTCCTCAGGTGCCGGTCCCAGGCACCCGCTCACCAGTCCCGCCGCCCTGCCTCCCTAGCACCGGGGTCCCTGTCCCTTTTAGGCTTCCAAAAAGCACTCGCAGAAAAGAGAAAAAAAAAAGGGGAAAAAACGCGCGATTTCCTCTGTCCTCAAGTGCCGGTCTCAGGCACCCGCCCACCGGTCCCGCAGGGAAAAACGGGGGATATTCTTTGTCCTCAGGCGCCGGTCCCAGCCACCCGCTCACCAGTCCCGCCACCGTGCCTCCCTAGCACTGGGGTCCCCGTCCCTTCAAGGCTTCCAAAAAGCGCTTGCCAAAAAGAGAAAAAAAAAAAAGGGGGAAAAACGCGCGACCTCCTCCGTCCTCAGGCACCGGTCTCAGGCACCCGCCCCCAGGTCTCGCAGGGAGAAACGCGGGATATTCTTTGTCCTCCGGCGCTGTTCCCAGGCACCTCCTCACCGGTCCTGCCACCCTGCCTCCCCAGCAACGGGGGCCCGTCCCTCTAAGGCTTCCAAAAAGCGCTCGCCAAAAAAAAAAACTGCTCCGGTTTCTCTCCACCCGCCGGGAGCCGGGGGGAGGGGCGCTCGGGTCCCGCCGGGCTGGGGCTTGTATCTTACCCCCTTCACAAGGCGCTGGGTTCTTGCAGGTGTGGATGTGGTCTGGATGTTGTCCTGTGTCCTGTGGTCTCTATTTTAGGAAGATTTTTCTTTGTTATATTTTCATAGCTCTATGTGTTTTTGGGAGGAGATTTCCACTGCTCTACTCACGCCGCCATCTTGGCTCCCGCCCCAACTCGAGTCCTATGTAATTTGAAGATAATATTTAAAGCACAGATGCTTGCAATTATTTGCAAATTATTAACTGTGATTAAAAAATGGAGCGATTTCAGGGTTATCCCCAGAAGGACTGTCTGATTTCCTGGTATTACAGTATCTGCACATTTCACAATTTTTACCATTTTTGCAGACCATCCATTCATTTCTAATATTTGTAAATTGATTCACCTACAGAACTTAAATAAATGTACTTGAAGAGGAAACTTTCTTAATACCACTATAAGTGGAAGACTTACATGTATAGAAGAAAATAAATACAATGAATTATAGAATATTACTAAATTCTGAGTATTATAACATGGTTCTATGGACTCCTCTTTTATGTAGGGGAAATGAGTCAGGGTTTAAAAGGTATTGAAGACATGTTAGCACCAAAGCTGAGACTTCTCCCCCTGTTGTGTTTAGAGGGATTAAATGGAAATTGAAAAAAAAGGATCAATTTCACACCAAGTAATTCATCGTTATTTAATGCTGCCTCTCTGTATAACCACAAATGATCTCCTTTGCACAAGATTTCTTTACCTTCATCATGACTTGAGAAACACTATTCTGGCCAAATCCCATTTTTAGTTGAACAAACGGAAACCCAGATAGGCAAGGGGACTCTCCCAAGGTTGCCTGATCCCCAGCCCGCTCAGCTCCCCAGTATTCAATAATACTTGATTACTTTCATTGGATCCATCTTGTGATTCCCTTCTAATTATGGTAAGAGACCCTGGCTTTTCATTTATGGTGATGATATCAAATTTCCTTTTGTGATAAGCTGTAGTGGCTGGTCAAATCTCCCACTGTTGAGACTAACTTGAAACAAAGCCCTTAGCAGCACTGATGGTTCCGTGTCCGTTCCAGAGCATCTTCACCATCTCAACCCCGAAGCAACCTGCACAGGCAGACACAGAGTATTTCTGCCATCCTCTACTGCCCCATGCTGGAATCCCCAGAAATGCCCCATGATTTGACTCCCAAACCCAAGCCTGGAGGGAAAAATAGAAGCTGAGATTCTGCTAAAGCAGGGTCTCTCACTCTTGACATTTGGCACTGGTTAATCCTCGGTTGTAGGGACTCGCCTGTGCGTTATAGCATGTCCCTGGCTTCTGACCACTGGGTGCCAGTAGCAGCCCCCTCTGTGACACCAAAAAGGTCTCCAGACATTGCCACATGTCCCCTGGGTGCAAAGTCATCCCTGGTCGAGAACCATAGTGTTACTCTGATGGCTGACATGTTCCTATCCTAGCCCTCCAAATTTTCCCGGTGAACTTGAAATAGAGATTATTTCTTTGCCACTGAAGTTGGGGTAATTGGAAGTCACTTTTTTTTTAAACAGGATATTTTCTTAAGAAAAAAAAGGAAATGATATCAACTACCCATTAACCATAAAATTCACTCCCTGTAGATAATTCCTCTGCACTCTACCAGGCAAATGAAGCAGAAATGGTGACACCTCCAGTGGGTCCTTGCTTCTGCCCACCTCTCTGTCCTGCCCCAATGTCACTGATCAGGGCAGATGGATGGGGCCTGCTAGAATGGGTATTTAATTTTCCCAGAACCCTTTGTTTCTTGACTTTTGAAATTTCAAACCAGGAGCGTGTCCATTCTTCATCCTGGCATTTGGGGTCTGCTCGTAGCATTAGTGTTGATGACTAAATGTTGCACCTGAGTTTTAACAGGACTCAGGGCCCCAGAGAACTATCTACTCTTGATGTTAAAATATAGGTATAGCATGAATAAATGAATGAAATGAATGAATGTGTATTTATACTTATCCATTCATTTTAACAGGAAATTATAATAAAACGCCATTGTCTTATTTTGGATTCCTCTAAAAATAGACTCTGAGACAAGAACTGGTATACAAGGAGTTGATGAGGGAGTGATCCCAGGGAGCACAGGGAGGGAGTTGGGAAATGAGAAGGGGAAGACAGCAGTATGGAGTGCAGCCACGAGCTGTTACTACAGGGGCTGCGGGTGCTCAGTCCCACTGGAGACTTCTAGGAGACAGTATAGAACATGCTTCAAAATTGTCCCATTGAGCAAGGAAGCTGGGGTATTTGTCCACCTATTCCTGCTCCTCACTGGTTGAGGGTCCCTTCTGAGATGTCACTTCTCGGCTCCTCCTGCCCCCTCTGAGGGGTACTGAGCATACTGCTGTGGCCAGAGGTCACCCTCAGATTGAGAGACACAGGAAGTTGTCAAAACATACAGAAACTGACTGGACAATCTTGTGGGTACAGGTGGAGACCAGCATCGCCCAGCAGCATCTGCCTGGGGTAAGCACAGAGGGATGCAGAAGCTTGGAGGAGGCTTTTACCTGGACAGCCACCCTAGTCCTGGCGTGGTCTCTGGGATTATTGTTACAACCTCCTGGTCTTCAGATCTCCATTCAGTTATTCTCTACCTGGCAGCAAGAGTGATTTTCCTAAAATACAAATTTGGTTTTTTTCACCCCTTCCCTTAAAACTCTCCAGGGCCTTTCAGATGAAGTCCAAACCTTTGAACAGTCCAATCTTGCTTACCTCTGGGCACCGAGTTCTCACGTCTCCTGCACCTTTCAACTGATCTCCTTGAAGTCCCCCAGCAGAGCACCTGTTGATTCCCAGAACTGTGCCATGCATTGGAGATGGAGGCGACAACCCAGTACCCACCCCACCCTTAATGATATCACAACGTCTGTGGTGCCTTCTGTCAGGCGCAGGCCAGCAAGACCAAGCGGGAAGCAGGGAATGCCAACACGGCATATGCCTGGGAAGCCACCACTTATTTTAGGATTGACCCTTTCTCCTCTGGAGTTCCCTAACAGAAAAGTCAGGGGTGGGTCACAGCTATGGTTGAAAATAAAGTCTCTCTCGATGGGTGCAACAGGGAGCAGGTGGGCCCCAGGGTTGATGGGACGGTGGCGGCGCTGGAGGGAACCAAAGGGGAGAAACAAAAGACGCAGAGTTTTGCCTCTTTCTCAGCAGCCTACATGGCTCCAGATGACAACCTCTCCAGTCAGGGTCCCTTGGGACACTTGGAGCTCAGCAGACACATTAGCCTCAGAGGTGGCTGGGCAGCTCCGGGAAGCTAGACGCAGAGACAAGGGGGGATGTAAGAGGGTGGATGGGTCTTAATTATGCAGGAGCCATCTTCTGTTTACATAAAAGTATCTTGAGTAATCAGCAGTGATGAGCAAGAGGAGGGAAGAACCTGCCTGAGAGTCTGAGAATGTTATGATCGATTAAATACCATCTTCCCAAGTGTTGGAGGGGGGGGTAGTTTTAAGGTGGAACTGACATTAATGTGGCGCAGAAGACCTAAAGTGCTTTTCCTTGGGGCTCAAAAATATATGCAAACCTGTCTCGCCTGTGTCACTAGCTTCAGAAGAATATATATTCCCAGAGTGTTATCATCACTGTATTTTTAAAATGAGTAAAAAAAAAAAGACTTCCATAACTTACGAGTGCCTACTCTGTGCCAGATGTTTTTGCACAGATTATTTCTAATGTTGTGAAAACCCTATAAAGATGGGCATGATTAACCTCACTTTATAGGCAAGGAAGTTGAGGCTTCCATAGGAGAAGCAATTAATTGCTGAGGGTGACCCAGCAAGACAGAGGTTTAGGGTCTGTTTTCTCAGCCGTGCAAAGTTGGGAGGACTGCTGTGTCTCCAGGTCCTAAGTCAGAGACAGGGCTGGGGTGCTCCACATTCACCACCGTCCTGGAGGCTAGAAGCTGGGCTCAGCATGAGGACGCTAAGGTTCCAGACAGGACTCTTCCTCACACTCACTTTAAGGTGAGGCTGGTCTCGGTGGTAAGCAGGCCCTTCCAAACTCCCACAGCCTCTGCTTCTCTGTGGGTTTGACCATGGCTTTGTTGCTAAGGAGAAGTAGATAATCTAAGCAATAGAGCAAGGGGGACAGTATGTGCACATTGGAGCCAGAGAACTTCCACTTGCAAGCTGGGTGACCTTGAGCAAGTTACTCAACCTCCCTGAGCTTCCATTTTCACATGTGTGAGTGGGAGGTAAGATTTACTCTGAATAATCAGTGCAAGATTCAATGTGATGATGTGTGTTAAGTGCCAGGCACAGAGCAGGTGCTTATCAAAGTCAGGCACTTTCCTTTCCCTTCTCTATCGTCCTTCCAAGGTTAGCCCCGTTCATGAGGTCCTTATCCCCCATTCATGAGGTCCATAATCCCTACCTCAAGGGGTGTGCTGTGCGCAGAATGGGCCAGGCCGGGCCAGGCCTATGAGCTTGGCACAGTCACACACACATAGCTCACAGTGAGACTGCAGATAAGAATGATTATCATATCACAAGCACCTATCAGAAGAACTATTCCAATTATTATTGTTTAAATGTGTAGCCCTATCACCCAAAGATAACTACTACTAACATTTTCACATGTGTCCTTACGGATATCTAGAGAGAGTAAAAGAGAGATCATGCTGTACATACTCTTTTCCTTCGTTGTCCACTTAACTTCTATATTGCCAACTCTTTTTGTGTCCATAAATATCCATCTTTTCTGTTACTTTAAAAAACGATACAGTATTCCAGCGCATTTACAAATCTAAACCCTTGCTGTTGGATATTTAACTTTGCATTCTTTATGCTCTTTTAAAGAAAGCTGCAATAAACACCACGTAGCCAAGCCAAGTACACATTCCCACTTCTATTCATCGAACACAGTTTTCAAGCCCAGAATACAGGCCTGCCGTAATTTATTTATTTAAGCCAATGTCCTACAGCTAGATATTTAGGTTCTATATAATTTTTTGGCTCCTATGGAATATTGATATGAATGTCTGGATGCCACCTCTTCATATGTTATCTGATTATTTGGGATAACTTCATATGAAGAGGAATGAGTGGGGCCAAAGGGAATTTGTATTTTTAAGGCATTCGATGCACTCAGCAAAACTGCTGCTGGGGAGTTTTTTATTTATCTTACTCGATCACTTGCATCCATTCAACAAACATTTGCTTTGTGAGAAGGTGCTCCTAACCTACTTTGTCCTCCTCAGCACAGTGGTGCAGCGGCGTAAATGACCCAGCTAGACGTGTGATGGAGCCTTAGCTCGGCCCCTCTGTTGCCTGCATGTCCTTGGGCGAATCACTTACTTCCCTGTGCCTGTCTCCACCATCTCACCAACCTTCAGGTTTATTGTTGATCACATGAGAAGCAAGATTTGAAAGAGCTTTGAGAACTGAACAAATAGATGGGACTTACTGCTAACACAAAGGGAATTTCTCATGCAGCGTTCTCATTATTTTGTTTTTGCACAGAGCTTTAAGTTTGCCATGAGACTCCTTATTAGGTTTTCTTAACTCTCCCCTGCTGTGGTTACCAAGAGACAGATGGAATATAATTTCTTATGGAGAAAACAGAGAGTCTCCATGGTTTCCTCTGGACCACATCAGCCTCAGGGACTGCTACCCAAACTCATCGTCAGCCTGCTCTCTGAGCCATATTTCCTTTTTTCTAGATTAGAAGCATAAAAGTGACCATTACCCCAAACAGATGCACTTGCATTCATAGTGAATCTGATGGTGCCAGCAATTCAGAATGTGAAGGCAATTTACAATTTAGTGCTTTGCAGCCAAATCAAATGCAGTGACCCTTTCTTTCTCTTTCCAGAAGATTTGGAATTTTCTCTGAGGGGAGGAGGGAGAATGAATAAGCCTGCAGGTTCCTTGAGCATTGAGATTGCTACTTATTTCAAGATTCAGCATGGCATCTAGCACAGCCCTAGGCCCCCATCAGAGGCATCTGTAGTGCCAAGAACGAGCACTTGTCTCAAAGCCTAAAATTTACAGCCTAAACAGCCTTGCCACTTTCTGTCTGATCAATAAACATGTAACTTATCAATTGCCTATTAAAGATCAGGTGCTGCACTAGGAGCTGTGCTGCTTTACGTAAGTGAGTTCGCCTCTCTGAACCTTTGTTTTCTCTTCTAGATAATGGAAGTAATAATTCCTACCCAGTGCAAGAATAAAAGGGAAAGGTTTAGAGAAAAGCTTGGGCACATGGTGGAGGTTCAATGACAAATCTGAATCTGAGCAAGACTCATCAAATGGCCATTCCAGTGATACAGCAGCTCTTCTGTGTGCAGATATGTAACTGCAGGGTATGTGGAGGCAACCCCCCAAAACTTCCAACAAAGGGACCTATGATTGCCCTTCTAGAATACCATATAAAGAATGCATATAAATGCATATAAATAATGCAGGGTCAGTAACACATGACGTACATGCCTATTTTCTCCTTCTCTTGCCCACAACAGACATTTTTTTTATTAAGATATTGTTATAAGATTTTTTATTAAGATATTGATTTACACTCTTATAAAGGTTTCACATGATCAACATTGTGGTTACTATATTCACCCCATATTATCAAGTCCCCCCCACACCCCATTGCAGTCACTGTCCATCAGCATAGTAAGAGTCACTACCTGAACAACAAACATTATTAATCAAACACGTTGCTCTTTTCAAAATCCTCAGTAAGGAGTTCCGGCCAGTTACAACAAATGGAATAGCGCTGACTAGTGCGATGCAGCCTAGCTAATCCCACATTTAATTGATCAGAGCACAATTATTTTAAATAATCCCCCTGGAGGATTTTCTTCTTGCAGTTGCTAAAGCACAGTGCCCCTTAAAGAGGATAGTGGAGAAGTACCTTTTCCTCTGTACTGAAGATGGTCAAAGCAACCCTTTCAAGAAGGTTCACACCGTGTAATCAATTGGCCACAGGAGTTGCTTCTTATAAATGCCAGGGAACGCCAGCAACTCCCCAAGCCAGAAGCCACCCAAGCTCAGGCATATGAAAGATGGGGCTTTGGTCTCAGCTCAAAGTGGCCCTATGTTCTGCCCTCCCACTGCTCCTCCAGAGAATGTGTCTAATTTATCCAAAGACGAACTATCCTTTTTATTACATGTTTACTTAACCTGCTTAATCTAGCTGCTCAACCTCTCTGTCTCTCAGTTTCCTCAACTGTGAAATGAGACAATGAACAGTATCTACTTCATAGACTTGGTGAGAACATTAAATGAGATGATGCCTGTAAAGCCCTGACACACAGTGTAGGTGCTTGGTAAGCTTTACTTATCATTAGCTATTATTATTAAGCACTTACCAAGCACTAGGCATCATTGAGCCTTGTCTTAATCGTGTCTTGAAAACAATCATATGAAATGGGTTAAATTTTTTAAAAAACTAATTGTTGTGGATTGATTTGCTCAAGCATATGGTGTTTGTTGATGTAAAGTATTTAACGATGAGTTGTTTAGTTCCTGTGCCCACACTTTCTTTCCTGGGAGCCCCAGACTGGTGCAGCAAGAACAGTATATGGGGAATAGTGTGACCTAATTCCACATGGCTTTAAGCCAGTGACACCGCAATGATGTGGTGGAGTCAAGATTTGAACCCAGGTTGTTTTTGTTCTTTGGTGTTATGACACTTCCTCAGGTCCTACACTACCCCCTACCCCAGGTACACTTTCATAGAAAACAAAAATCAAACAAAAATACAGCAAACAGCAACATCAGAAACTAATGTTTGTGCTCTTACTATGCCAGGTAATTTTCTATGCATCGGTCTTCTCTGCTTTATGTAATTGTCACAACAGCAACACTTTAAAATAGCGTGCCAAGTGTAAGCCCCTCCCACCACTTACCAGCCTAGGAACTGAGGTCAGTTTTGGGTCCATTTCTTTATCTTAAAGGTGGGAATAATTACCTCTACCCCACAAAATTGTCATTCATTCATTTGTTCACTAAACATTTATCGAATTCCAAGAATTATGCTACACACTTGATATATACTGGAAAACAAAATGGACATCATCTTTGACCTCAGGGAGTTTCCTATCCAGGGTTAAATGAGATTGTGTATATACAATGCTTAGCACAAAGCCTGGGAAATAAAACATGCTCCATAAAAGTTAATGTCATTATTACTATTATTACCGTGGTCCAGTCAGGATTTGAATGAAAATCTTTTTGACTCCAAAATCCTTTCCATAAAATAGGGTTTTGTAGGAGGCCACATGAGATGAGACTAGATGGAGGTTTGGAGATTTCAGAGATGACTTGGAATGCTAGATCTTTAATATGTGCAAGAGCCACCTGCGTGATTCCTTCAACTTCTAAAGCATTTTTAGGTCTTCTCATTCTCTTTTTCATCATCCACCAAGCCAGATGTATATGTCTTTAAATTTCCCTAAACACACCCCTCTGTATGGGAGTAAATGTATTTTCCTTTGCACGGGGGTGGGCCCCGTGTGTTTGATTTGCCTGGAAAGGTGTGGAAACCACCCAGACACGGTGCTAATGGGATGTGACAGAACTCGCAGCTTCCCTGGGCCTGGAAGGAAGAACGGTGACGAAGGGAAGCTTAATGAGCTTCCACCCACATTTCAATTACCGTAACAAGCTGCCAAAGGAAGCCCTGTTTGCAGTACTGTATTCTGGAAAGTTTTGACAAGCCCAGGAGGAATCTATCTGGGCAGAAACTGAGAAAGCCTAAGGCAGGAAAACAGTGATCCCCTGGGAGAGATGTATATGGATGACAAAGCCAAGCCAGCAGTCAGGTCTGTCACCTGGGCCCTCTGCTCAAAAACGACTCCCTCATTAGCTGTCCCAGTGCAGTTGTATCAGCTATCTAATGCCACCATAATGCTGCCTAACAAAAACTGCAAACCCTCAGTGGCATACAATAACAAACAATTAGTTTTTAGCATGAGTCAGTGGGTCAGTTGGGCCTTTCTGATCATTTGAACTGAGCTCAGTGGAGTCCACACATGTCTCTGTGGTCAGCTAGGTGACTTTGCTGATCTTGGTTGGACTGTCTCACATCTCCAGGACAATGGGGCTGACTCAGCTCTTCTCCACATGGCCTCTCATCATACCCACAGGTTCGTTCTTGGGCAGGAAGAGGGTTCCACGGAAAAGGCCCAAATCAGGCAGGGTCTCTTGATCCCAGTCTCAAGAAAGGTATAATGTTACTTCTGCTGCATTTGACTGGTCAAAACAATCACAAGGTTTAGCTGAAATTTGAAGTTTGGGAAATAGATTGCATCCCTTGATTGGAGGGGCTACAAAGCCACATGGCAAAGAGTATGGATACAGGAAGACCATGGATGGGTCTGTCAGTGCAGCCAATCTCCTAAAACAATGTAAAAACAATAACCACCATTTCTGAACAGCAACTATGTGCCTGTTTTATGTATATAAGAAGATGTCAAAATGGGATGCTTTGAGTCTTGGTTTCCACCGAGGCCCCACGGGCCAAGAGTGAAATGAGATGATCAAACCCTGGATACTTCACAGCAATGTGCTGGCCTTGCAAAGTTTCCAGTTAAAAATAGTTTTGTAACCCTTGGTCCAACACTGACCTTCAGGATATGAGAAGATTGAAGTTGGAAACTGGGAAGAGGGTGTTTTGGAGGAAGTAGTCCAGTGTGAAGTGAGTCTCGGTCCCTGCTGGGAAGGGGAGAGGCGATTATGCCTCACCACAGCTTTGCGGGAGGAACGTCAAGGAGGGCCCCAGTTTGCTGTGTCCCTGGAGTCTGGGGGCACTGGCATCTGACTCAGACCTGAAAAATGTGTAGATCAGCAGGCTGTGACTAGAGCCTATCAAAATCACAGGATGAGGAGAGGGTAGCGATGGGAGCAGGTCCCAAAGCTGTGTAGGTTTCCCATGAATTGAGCCAATGTATAGAAGAAACTGGGGTGAAGGCATGGTGAAAGCACCCTGGCCAAGAGGAGCAGAGAGAGGCACTGCCACGGAGCACCTGGCCTGGTAGCTGGGAGGGAGGCATCTTAAGGGGGGAGACTGAGGAATCCCTGCCATGTCAGGGACCATGCCATGTGTGGAAGCCACTAGAAGGGGGTCCAAAAGAACCCACAAGGCAGTCTGCTGAAGAACAGACTCAGCTTTGAACCCCAAGCCCAGATGAACTTAAAGTACCTGCCAGTCAGAAGGTGCCAACACCGGGTCATGACAGAACGAGTCAGGAAGGCCTTTCCTGCTCTTGCCAATCTGCTCTCTGCTCCCTCAGGCCTTTGGTCATCACAGAAAGAAGGTAGAGACATAGGGAACCCAACCACAAGCCCGTTTCCCAGTGCCTGAGTGAGAGAGGGGCAAGGCAGAGCTGGTTCCAACCCACACTAACACTGCACCTTTGATGGAACTAGAAAGCGGTACGCCCTGCAGGAAGCTTTACTTCGGTTTGTCTGAAGTTTGTGCTTCCACGCTGGGGTGGTTACCTGTTACCGTAGGCTTGCCCCAGCCCTTTCCCCGTGAGCTACCAGCTATAGAAAAGCAAATCTCAGGCATCACATGATTTTCTTAGTGACTCACCATGAATCTCCACATACCATACTTAGCATGATGCAATTAACAAGAACTCCTTAATTTCATCTACTATTTAGTCAGTGTTAACATTTTTCTAATTATTTCGGAAATGTCTTTTTTTTTTTTTTTTTACAGTTGGTTTGTTTGAAAGAAGCTGTAATTTCAGATGAAACCCAAAGTCTTAACCATTACTTAAGAATGGGCATTTTAATTAATTACTGAGACGGAATTATTTTGTGAGTAAAAATGACTGCGGGACATTTTCTTATCCAGGAATAACAAGTGAAGGAGGTGGCTCAGGATTTTATTATGGGCAGAGAAACAGCTCCCCATGGCCTGCCAATGGACAGTGGAGAGAAGAATAAGTTTTGTTTCTTGCACCCTATTATGTCCTGCCTCTTCATCCAGATGGTGACACACAGGTTATCTCTAATCCTCACAACAGTCCTTCAAGGTGGTTTTATAATCCTCATTTTTATAGATGAGAAAATGTAGATGCAAAATAATTAACTTCCCAAAAGTCACACAGCTATTACTTGATAGAGCTGACACTCCAACTCAAGTCTGTTTGACCTCCCCAAGGGACTCTGGAAACGAACTACAATACTGTCATAGTTCCTAGGAACTGAATATAACATGAATGCCTTTTTACTTGTCCGTATCTCCTTGTGAAGGCCTTTTTATCTGACATTGGCAAGAATTGAACCATCTCTGCTATGGACTTAGTTTCCTAGGAACTGGGTACATAGTGAGTGCCTAATAAATGGAGTCTATATATATGCTTGGTTGGCCTGCTTCAACCCTGAAGCCAGTACAGCACAGAACCTTACACAGAGAAACACGAGTTCTGACAGCCAGTCAGTGTGAAAAGCAATTTTTTCTTCTGATGGGGCACCTATGGCCACATGAACTGCATCCTTTCCTTCCATAAAGCCTTTTCAAAAGCTGTTACTTATGTCTGAGCCTATCTATACACCCCACCCTCTTCTCTCTGCCTGACAAACTCCTAACCCTTCAGGGTTCTGCATAAATCTCATTGGCTAAGCGAAGCTTTCTCTGTCTTCCCAGATGAGGTTCGTCCCTCCCATGCATACCTACCAGGTGCAGGGTCTATCTTTCCCTCCGAACTATAAGGCTGATGAGGCATAGATGCATCTGGTTTGTACCTGGAACATAGTAGGAACTTGATAAATATTTGTTGATTGAATCTTTACAATTTTTTTTAAAACTGCCTTTACTAAAGATTCTTAAAAAAATTAAAACAGAGCACCAAGGCATTCAATTCATAAAATAGAGCAAAACTTGAAATTCAGTTTCTTCTCCCCATTGCTGTTCCCACAGCCCACTCCACCAAATTCCTTTCCTGTATTTTGTAAACTCAGATTTCCACATCACCATACCAGCTATTTTGTGTTCTCTGTCTCTTTTGATGCAGTTCTTTCTCCTATAATTAACTTGTCCCTCTATTTCCTTAGAGTTTTCGCATCTACCCATTTCCCAGATTTCAGAAAGCAAAGAAGGCCTTTGGCTCAAAAAAAATCCTACGTCCTTAGAGAAGGTGGGGCAGGATTATAAACTGAAAGCATGCATATCTTTGCCCATTTTGTTCCTTGCTGTTTTCTCAGTGCTTAGGCTAGCTCCTACCGCATAGGCAGAGTTCAATCAAAATTTCCTGGTTGAATAATATATTGTATTCTAAACACGTCATATATTTTTGTTGTCATTATGAATGAATGAATAAGTAAGAAGAGAGGTTTCAGAAGAGAAAGGAAGCAAGGAAAATATTAAAAAATATATTTACTCTGTTTAGAGTTCTAAGATGGGAAGTTTACACAAAGAACCAAGTAGCCACACCAAGTTGAACACAGCCCCAGGTCATTCTCAGACTAGAAGGGCTGTCGGCCTCTGAATCAGCAGGAAATGGCCCCAGGGACATGGACTAGGTGCAGCTCTACAGCCTGGCAGCAGTTTGGCTGACAATTTCCTTCGATGTTTCAGCATAATTGAATTAGCATCCATGGAGACTGTCTCCCAGACATAGGAAAATGCAATACTGGGGAGCGGGAGCTGCAATTCATCTGGCATTATGAGGCATTGAATTGCCATCCAATCCCGCACCTCTCCTCATTGCTTTGTGTGTGCTCGTTAGAGGAAATTAGCGGGATGCGAAGAGCCTGGGAACAATTAAAATCTTCCCACTTAGCCGATTCCCAACAGCGGTGCCCAGCCTCTCCTGACAAGCTCTCAGGTTTGCTCAGCTAGTGGGCACAGCTTGCTGGGTGTGTTTCCAAATTCTGAGCAGTGGATAACAATCCATTTTGCTCCAGCTAAGGATATGGGCTGTTAGGGTAGAGAGGAGAATGTACTTACAGGGACAGCCATGATATAAACTGACCAGAGCGGCATCCATAGTGGAAAGTCCACAACCAGGAGTCTTGGGGTTCAGTCCAACTGGGGAGAATATTTCTCAAGACAAGTCTAAGTAGTGGGGCTAGAGGATGGGCCAAAGTCAAGCACCAGAAAGACAGCATCTACTGCTGAGCCCAGAGGGAGAATTAAGACTAGAGGTTGGGAGGATTAAGAGCAGGATGAAATGGGGATTGAAGAATGGCATTGGACAAAGGATGCAAAGTACGGTTGTGAACATTAAGAGAGCACTGGACTGAACACACTTTGGGGCCGGGGTGACCACGGTGAGGACTGTGCATTACTGGCTGGAGGGGCTGGCTGGCAGCTGCTGGGGAGCAGAGTGGTATGGGAGAAAGAGCAGATTTGGGGAGAAATAGGGATCTGAGACTGAATCTCAGCCCCGCCATTTTGATGGTGTCTTGTGTGAGGGTTTCAGTCCTAGGCAAGTTTACTATGGAGTCAGTGAGACTGAGAAATGACAATGGAACATTCTTGGGGTAAAAGGGTTTATACCTGGCTTTATTCTCCCGCTGGTAAATGGAGCACTGAAATCACGTCTGCATTCAGCAGTCTGCAGGTCCATAATCCATCTCCACCTCTGCCTCCACCCAGAGCACCGGGCAGAGCTCTTTATATAGTGACTCAGTCAATAATAGGTTATTGCCTACAGATGTGGAAGCAGTAAGCTAGCAGCAGGCCAGTGACATGATCAAGTAGCTTAGGGTCAGGGGAGGATCCTGGCCAGAGGAACCTCCATTTTCCCCACAGATGTTTAAACTACTTCTTCCCTAGGATTTTCTGCTTCCTCAATGGAGAAAAAAGGACATCTACCTTGTGAGATTTGGAAAGGATCAGTGTCATGCTAAAGACTAGACGTGTCATATGTGTAACAGGACTTTCTCTCGGTTTGGGTTCCAGCAGCAAGGAACCTTGAGACAAGGATTTGAGTGTAAGTAGTTCCTTTGGGAGATGATGGAAGGGATTTTGGAGAATGAGGCAGTAAAGAGGAAGCCAGTGAAGGGTTTGTTATCAAGTCAGCGATCACTGTGGGCACTGGAAATCATCCCGGGGGAACTCTGGGAAGCCATGCAGAGCACACCTCAGAGTTACTCCAACTCTGGAGTGAGGGAGCTGGGTATTTTATACACCACCTCCCATCACTCACTGGCTGAGGGCCACTTATAGGGGCTGTTCATTCTCTGGAACTTCTGGTCTACCTTGGGAGGGAGCAGACTGGTCTTCCTCACCTTCAGAGGAAACCTCCTGGCACATAGATGCCAACACTGGTAGATGCAAGTTGACCTTTCAGATTTGATGTGGTAAGTCCTGATGGGGCAATGACAACTTCTACTGTTGGGTGGCACTGTCCCAGTTGGGACTGGGTCTCCTAAGCAAGCCAAGAACAAAACAGTAAGTGCCAAGTGCTCCCATGTTCCAAAGAGAGATATAAAACCCTTACCATGACTGGCAAAGGACATGGTCAGGACCTGCTTGCTGACCCTTAGCCTCTCACCTAACGTGAGGGTACCAGAGGGTTGAAGTGGAAGTATATGGAGAGTAGGGAATTGGGAGGAGGATGTCTCTAGGGAGAGCTGATGGAAGGCTGTGAGCGTTTTTTTTCTCCCCAGCACCATTGGGGAGAGACGGGGTGTGCTCCCCTCACCTGAAGCATGGTGGAGGGTCTCTGAGAACACTTGAGAGCATGCTTTACATTCCCTGAGGAGTGGAATGAATCCCTGTGGACCGGAGTCTGACTTGTATGTGAGAAATATAAGGGACACAACACTGGCTGAAGAGGGCTGCTGTTTGGCAAGCAGCTGTGCACCCACCGAAGTCCAGTGTTTTCCTTTGGGGAGGAGAAGGACAGGGAGAGAAAGCTGACCCAGGGATATGTGAAAGGCACTTTGCCTAAGTCCTCTTGGAGGGATGATGGGACCCCAGGCTGTGGAGGTGAGCCAGGGGGAACCAAGGCCAGGAGAACTGTCATTACTGGAAAGTCAGAGACCACATCCCTAATACCAGAGACCTACCATGAGAGATGTGCTCCCAGGCCTGCAGACAGGTGTATACATTGTGCCCTGAACAAAGGCACTAGCTTAAGAGGGTGTGCATTGCAGAAACCTAGCTACGCTTTGCTCTCAGTGTGTGCACACTGATGTGGGCTTGCAAAAGCCCAGAGGGGAAGAGACTTCTCCTGACTTGCAAAAGACAGCACGTGTCAAGATGAGCACCCACGAGGCTGCATCTGAAGACAGGGGAGATCTTTTTTCTAATTTTCTTCAAAGGTTTCATTGTGTTTTGGAGCCGACAGAGACAAAGGTCCAAAGTTCATGCAAACGCCCCAGGAGAATCACAGCGGCCCCAGCTGGGTGGTAGCCAGGTAGTACCTTCTCCTCCCCTTGTCTTCCCACTGGAGGGGCAGGACAGCCTGGCTGAGGAGGGAGGCAAAAGGCAGAATTACCACTTGCTTAGGGGAGACTCAAGAAGCTGGCTGCATCCCTTTCCTACTACAACTTCCTGTCTGCAGCAGGCCTGAGAACACCAAGTCCAGCGGTTGGAGCCTCACACCAGACTGAACATATTAATTACTGAACTGAAGTTGTCTGGGGGACCACAGATGCCAAAGACATTTTTATTACCTATAAACAAGCAGATGAGCTAAAGGGCTTGCCTGACATGCATTCAGAGACAGGGAAGACCACTCTTGTGGTTGCACAACAATTGGGGGGAAAACAAACATGGCTTGATGACTGCACCCCACAAGTCCTGGTCTTTTAATATATAGGTTATTTAGAGAAAGCATCCAATGGGTGTTGTGTATGGTAAGCATCTAAAAGGTAGTCATAAATGGCAGTTCTTGTTATGATGAGCTGGTTGTATGGGTGAAGGTTAAACCAGAAGTTTCAGACTGTCAGAGCCAAATCCCAGGACGTTTGTACTTGCTGATCAACCCTGTGCTAGACCAGCTCCTGGACCAGCAGAAGGAAATGAATGATGGAGAACAGGGTCTATGTCACCAAGCAGAGCAGTAGGGATCCCTCCACCTCCCCACTGCTGGGAGGCATCAGTCCCAGAAAGGCTACGTTTGGTGGGTTCCTGCTGCTGGCTCCTGGGAGGGCATCTTGCTCTTTCCCTCTGGACAGCAATCAGAGAAGGGGACTTTGCTCATTATTCTTCCTGTAGTTGACCCTGAGGGTTGATCCGAAGGGCAGTGGGGTAGGAGCCAGTGCCTGCTGCCTATTGCAGCATCAGAGCACGAACTGCTCAGCCCAGGTTCAGATTCCAGGCAGGTGCTGACAAAATAAAATCAAAGCTAAGATGGACAACCTGTGCATTCGCTGGCTTCTTTCCTCACTGGGAGCAATGGAGATGTGCTGTTTCATCGATGCATGAGTCACGGTCAATTGAGCCAGCTCCTTGTTCTGCAAGGCGAGGCGCTCCTGGAGGGCAGGGACTGTGTCTCAATTCATCTTTATCCTGAGACATAGCCCAGGCCCTGGATAACATGATAAGAGAGTGACCTTTAAATTTCACACAAATCAGGGTTGGAATCCTAGCTTTGCCAGTTACTAGCTGTGTGACCTC
The DNA here is from genome assembly GCF_040802235.1 of Manis javanica. NCBI lineage: Eukaryota > Metazoa > Chordata > Mammalia > Pholidota > Manidae > Manis > Manis javanica. The sequence goes on from NC_133170.1 coordinate 75,300,554, forward strand.
AAGCAGATCACTTGAGCTCTCTGAGATTCAATTCTCTCATCAGAAACATGGAGATAAAAACACCTACCTCCCAGTGTGGGGGAAACACAACTATATTTAATATGCAGATTCCAACGACTGGCAGCCAGCAAATAGTAGCCATCATCATTGTTGTCATTTTCCACTGGCATCCTCTCATTTCTTCAGTTGTATGCAGACAATTCTGGTTTGCTCCCAGAATTTAGGGCAAAAATGGCCAGATCATTTATCTCCAAAAATGAAGATGCTTCCCATTTTCGGTAAGAATTCTTAGTTACACAGTCTGGAGATATTGCCAGAGCTGAAAATACTTTTTCATTACCAGATAAGAAGATCCTTTCTTGTCCTTTCTGCCATCTCCTCATGCTCTAATTCTGCCTCCAGTTGGTCCTGAGGGAATGTAATCTTGCTTGACACTTCAGCTTTACAGCTACAGTCAAATTTAGCATCCCAGTTCCCAAAGAGGCAAACCCAGTTTTTATATACACTCCCCAAATGCCAAAGAGAATAGATGCATTTTTTATTTCAAGCCAATTTTCTCCAAATAAGTTTTCTACTTAATAATATATCTGAGCCTTGGTTGGTCCATCTGTAAAATGGAGCCAGTGATCCCACCCTTTCTTATAGGGTTGCTCTGCGGATGGATGGATGACCCAAGAACTCAGGTTATTCACATGGTAGATTTCATCAACACCTGCTGCATCCGTGGAGGAAGTCAGTGGTTCTAGTCCATTATGGCTGTTGGCCAATATTACGTCCAGGCTGAATTTGATCAAATTTGTTTTGTTGAGCAAAACTGATGAACTATGATGCTTTTAGTGAATTGTGATCAAATACTCCATCAGGTGTGACCACCAGCTCCTGTTTTGGTTTTGCTGTTTAACCCTTTCTGACCTCTGTAGCTACAGAGAACATGGAAGGGAGGCAGAGTGCTTTAGGGGAGCGGAGAGGCCAGGCCACAGGGCAAGAGTGGACAGGGACAAAGCTAAGAGGCAACAGTCAGGGCCATGAAGGTAAAGAGGCTGGCTGCCAGGTGGAGGCATCCAGATATTCTCCCTTAAGCATCAGGGGAGAGGAGTCAGAACAGGAAAGAGTTCTGTCCCTTGTCTGACTCAACCAAGTGACCACCTGCGAAAAAGTCCCCTGGCATGGAAGTCCCCACAGAATGGGAGAGGAGAGGTGAGAGAAAGTAACAATCACAGCTACCACTTACGAACACTGTCCCTTGTGTGTAGTAGAGGCTTCTCATTATACAGGGATGGCCATCCGGCCCGGGGAGTTGAGGGCCTCAGTATCCCCCAGCTGACTCTAACTGCCAGGCCTCAGACGTTTCCATCGTTTATTCAATCCTCAACAGTCATTTACTGAGGGTCAGGCCCTGCGTCAGGCACTAGACATGTAAGCAGAGGAAAGAGAGGCATTCAGATGAAGGGTTTGGGGTGAAGAGAAGCCCCAAACCAGAAACAGGCTTTTGTTTTTTTTCTCTAAGTGCCTGGAACAATGGTGCCGGCAATCTGTGCCCAAAGACAATCAGAACAATAGTAGAGCGCCAGCCCCAGGAGGAGGGGGCCTCACCTAATCCTCCCAGAGAGACCTAGCCCTCCCCAAGTCACAGGCTTCCCAGCAGCAATCAGAGCCACAGCAATCGGAGACCCTTACCCAGCGGCTTTCTGCTGAGCTCTTTGCAAACTCCCTTCAGACGCACTGGCCCATTTGAGCCTCATGATCACCCTGTGGGGCAAACTGGATAATCTCCATTTAACAGCAGAGCTAACTGAGGCTCAGAGAGGTGAAATCACTTGCCCAGGAACACAGAGCTTGGAAGTGGCAGAGCTGACATTCAAACCCAGATCTACCCAGCTCTGAAGGCTGTTTTGAACCTCCACGCTGCATGGTCCCGCCCGCAGCCCCGCAGTTGTGAGCTCAGCCCACTTCCCAGAAGACAAGGGTTGCCGCCCTCTTACAGGGGCTGGAGCAGGTGAGAGCTGAGCAGCCGAGAGAGCAACACAGCAGCCCTGCCACTCACAGCCCTGGCACCCCGTGAGCAGCTTCACCTCCCGGAGCCTCAGTTTCCTCATCTATGGCATGAACTAAATCCAGGAGTGATTGTGAGCACTTCGCACAGAACCTCATACGTGGGAAATACGCAAGCTTCCACCCCGACCCCATTCTTGCTGCTCCGTAGGAAAAACAAGGGCCAGAGGCCTGGGAATGGCAGAAACTCCTGACTAGCACTAGACTGTGGGACCAAGAGGCCCGGGCTGGGTCTCATTCATCTCTTTTCCCCCGACAGAGGTGGTCACATGACAGGCAGCCAAGAAATGTTTCTTCTGAGAAAACACACACCCCACACGCACACCAGGAAGGAAATACATCAGCATGTTTCACCCATTATCTTTGAGTTGTGGCACTTTATCTTTCTTTCTGCTTATCTGCATTTTCTGACTTTCCTATAATGCACATGTATTATTTGTGGCATTGCTTGAGATCTTGGAAGACACACACCCAGCTAGCGCTCTAGATTACTTCTGGGAAATAGAGATAGGAAGGACTAGTTAATTAGGAGGGCTTTGCTTTGTTTAACTTTATGTACATCCTCGCTTTTGTTACTTTTGTAATTTTTTTAAAGAAAAATATAAGTTGTTTTACAAAAAAAATAGCACGGACGTTGGCATGAGAAAGACTCGTTTTCAAATCCTGGCTCATCTGAATATCAGTTTCTTCACCTGTAATATGGGAATTAAAATGTTCCTTTGTAAAGTTGTTGTAAAGATAATACATGTAAAAAAAACAACTCAGTCAGTGACCAATAATTTAAAGCAGTTATTAAGGGCTTACTTGGGGGTTATTTTGTCTCTGGGTTTATTCTGCATAAACAGGTATTCCTCTGGGAATGTATATGGTGAAAAAGAAAACCTTTGCTAAATACCCAATCAAAATTCTATACCTCAGCTATGGTGAAAACACATTAGAAACTTCAGGTGTGTTTGAAATAAAAATCTATTTGCATTCTCCAGTATCAAATTTGACCCCTTTGGGCCTGGAAGACTCAGTCTTGAGTAATAGATCTGGGACTTCTCAAAGCTGGGCAGAAAAATCTGGAATGTTTTGTGTTTTGTTTCACTGAAATTTATTTTCTTCTTTTTCTGTTCTACCACAAACCTTCCTCTGGCTGGAAAATTCACCAAGACCCCCTACCCATCCCCGAAAGATCACAAGGAAATGGATTTACCCCAGATACTATGGCGGAGCTGAGCTAATCTTTTCTTATGTATTTGGGAATTCGCTTGCCTGTTGACCCAGATGCCCTACACATGCTCACAAAACCCTTCTGCCAAACCTCATTAGCCATGTAGGTTTCTGTGGTGCTAGTCTGAGTCCCTTATTTTCTGGCATTAATTTAAAGCAGCGTTTTCTCACCTCTGTTGGCATGTTGCCGTGAGTTAGAAGCTTCAGAAATGACTTGCAATGGATTTTGTCACAAATTGCCTAAAATCAAAATGCTTGGTTTCATCTCCTATTTCATTTCCAAATGATTAGCAGAGGCTGCCCGTAGCACCTGTTAGGAAGGACTCTGAGACCATTTCCCAGGCAAAACAAAACAGAACAGTCAACAATGACGAAAAGCCACCATAGCCTCATCAGTCCGTGTTTTCCACTAATGAGTTACTGATGTCTGCTATGGTCATATGATCAAGGTGTCTGGTGGCAATATCTGACATTCCAAACCTAGTAAAGCATTTTCTTCTTTGCACTCCAAAGAAGCAAACTGGTGGGAATTCCATCTGGTAGAGTGTAACAGTAATAACAGCTATTATTTATGGAGTGCCACTCTGGGCTAGGGGTCTTCCTTACAAAGTACACCTTGCAGCAACTGCCCAATTATCAAGACAGTTTTGATTTCAAGTGTCAGACCGTCAACTCACGTTAGTTTAAGCAAAGGCAGGATGTTTAGGCTCGCTGATTCATGCCTAGAATCACAGGAAGAGTTTCAGAAACTTGCCTCAACAACTGACTCCAGAACCTTCTCTTCATCTTCTCATTTTTAGAAATAGAAAGGGCCGCTTTCTCCCAACGTATGTGTATCAGTCCCAGGGAAAAAGTCCAACTGGACTGTTTGGGTCACATGCCCATTCTTTGAACCAATCACTGTTTGTTATCAGCTTGGCCAGACCTGGGTTATATTCTCATCCTTTTAGCCAAGGGGTCTGTGTCTGTTCATAGAAAAAAGGTTTAAAAAGCTTAATAGGCAGATAAAAACAGGGCCATTATGAACAGTTGTTCAGGTTGCATGCTGCACAAGGGTGCCAGCCGAGGGGCTACATAGGGAATACAATCTGCCCATGCTCTGCCTGGCCAGCCATGCCTCTGAGCCCCAGATACATCTGCTAGAAGGCAAGCCTTTCTCTAATTCATACAAAGGTGTCATCTGAGCCAGCAGTAGCCCTTAACAAAAACAAGTTACTTCAGGTCACTACAAATTCTAGGAAATACATAATGATCATCCCATTTTTAAGATGAGAAAACAGAAATCCACTGAGGTAAAGTGACTTAACCAGGGTTATATACAGCAGGAAACAGTAGATTCAGGATTCAAACCCAAATCTGTGCCTCCAAAGCCCATGCTTTCCCCATGATCACTCACTCAGCCACCTGACGGAGGAGTGGGGCCCACCAAACTCCTGCTAACATGAGGAAGAAGTGAGAAAAGTAGATTCTTTCGGCCTCTTCTCCCTGAAAACCCAGCTAATCCCATGGGGACAGACAATCGAACCAAGAAAGCCAAGCCCAAGACAAGACACTTAACAAAAACTGTTTGCAAACAGCTTGGAAGTCACAGTGTTTCCCTTAAAAAGGTAATTTCTTGCTTGGAACAGTGAGAAATTAGATGCAATCTGTTTTGATTTTTTCCCAATTTAGGACACGCGTTAGCGACCAATCTGAAGACATGCCAGCATCCTTCTGTCGCAAGGATATGTTAGCTCGGTTTATGTCTCTGTTTACAAAGGATGTCCAAATCATCCTACAGGAAAAGCAGCCCAGAATTAATACGGCAGGCCTGGAGACAAGCTGAGATGCCTCTTCCTGGATATTATTATTAATAAGAATAAGAATAATTACCACTCACTAGGCATTTACCATGTGTCACGCCTGGTGCCAAAGCCATCCGTCACCACGCAGCCCTGTGGGAAAGTCAGGGTGGAGGAGGCACCTTTTAGCTACTCAGCATCTAAACACCCTTCCTGTTGGGAAACACTCCCACTGGGTGATTCTTGGTGGGACCTGGTCCTATTCCCTCCACAGATCCAGGAGAGATCAGAGCTCCATGAGCTCCCCAATATCTTTCCAGAACATTCCATTTTTGCATAAATTAACCAATGTCTGTTTCTGCTGTTTGCATCCAAGCATACTGCTACATAAAAGTATTGTTATCCCAATTTATAGATAAGACCCTGAGACTCAAAGAGAATAGAAGACTTGGTCAAAGAGTGAAAAAATCTATTGAAGGGCAGAACAGAGCTACATGAAGGTGTGGGGAAGGCATAATGCAGTGAGCATAAGCATAACTTTGTGGCAGGTTGGCTTGGTTATGAAGACCAGCTTCCACGTTGCTGGAACACGTCTGGCACATTACTTAACCTCTCTCTGCATCTCCATTTGTTCATCTAAAAAATGCAGATCGTTCTTGAGAGCACGAAAAGAAATTATGTATATATTGCTCTCAACACAGTGTCTGTCTGGCACATAGAAAGCACTCAAGGCATTAACTGTCTTATCTGTTATTATTTGTGTTCATTAACCTCTTTCTATCACATCATGTTGTAAGTGGGGGTTCTCTGACCTACTAGAAGGATTGTTGGCTTTATTTTGGCATCCCTTCCACCCCCTAGAGACATGGTTGAAGGAAAGTGGAGGGTGAGTAATAATTCCACCAGGAGTAACATTCCATCCCTCAACGTGGGGGTGGCTTCTGAAAACATACATGTGCGCCGGTTCACTCTTGTGTCAGGAGGACCCTGGCAGAGACCAACAGAAGCTCAACCTAGGCTCATCCATCACGCTAATGACGATGAATTTCCGCCCCTTTGCCACTTGATCACCAGCTGCCCGGGGTTTTATCAGCATTTCCCAGGGCAGAGCAGGCCACCTCCAACTTCTGCCCACGAGGGCCTTTTTTTTCTTACTCTGTGTCACCCAGAACAAAGTCAATTAAAGAGCTCATTCATCTCCCCAGCCTCTCCACCCCTTTAATTGCAAACAGTGCTGAGAGTGGAACAAACAGAACAAAGGACAGATTTATTTACCTCAGGACATAAACAAGATGATCAGAAACAAGCATTCAGAAGCCCTTAGCTCCTAGGAGAATTTCCATTTGCTGACCCCTGCCTTACAAAAATCCCAGGCCTTTTCACATAATTATAAAAACCCTGAGAGTTTCACCTTCTTGAGCTACGGGCTGGCACAAGGTCCCCACCCTGGCTCCTTGCTCTCATTGGCCAAGTTTAAGCATCTCCAATGGGGCTTTAAATCGGACTCTCTTGAGATAACACAGGAAGCCTGAAAGAAATTCTCTTTTCCTGGTGAAATTTTCCCACTGCAGGTTACCTGGCATGACTGAGGTACATAAGCGGGAGAGGGGAGGGGGCAAAATTGCAGTGGTTAGCTTGTTTGGGGCTACAAATCATTTAACTTCACATCACAATGGCATTAAGCCAAAAAGGGAATCTATTGGCTCCTGTAACTGAAAAAAATCAATCACCGAAGCTCCCTTCAGGCACAGCTCAATTTAGGAGCTTTAAGTATGTCATTGGGTTCCGTCTCCCTTACCTGGTTTTCTCTGTGTTGGCTCCTCTCTCATGGTTGACATGCTCCCTGGTACTCCAAGCTTTCAACCTATCAGTTCCTAGAATTGAGTCCCTTTGGGTTAGTTTTGGTCCTGTGACCAGAGAACAATCTAATCACTGTGATCAGAGGATGAAATGCACCAGTTGGCTAGACCTGGGTCACAAGTTCGATTCTGCATCTGGAGCAAAAGGCCAATCCTATCTGAACCATACGGACTGAGGGTGTCAGAGGGATGAGTCCCCAAAGAAAAATCTGGGTACTGCAACCAGAAGAGGGGAGATGGGTGCTGGGCAGATAAAAACCCCATCAGAGACTCCTCTGAGGTGGGGTTTGCAGAATACCCCACAGTCTTCCTGGAATAGCTTGGAAGTGGTCCTTCAAGATCTGTTATGGGTTGAATCGTGTTACCACCCCCTCCAAATTCCTGTGTTGATGTTCTAAGCCCTGTATCTCAGAATGGGACCTTATTTGGAGACAGCGTCTTTACAGAGGTAATCAGGTTAAAATGAGATCACGCAGTGGGCCCTAATCCAATATAATGGGTCCTTTTAAGAAGGAGAAATTGAGACACATGCACACACACAAAGAGAATGTCATGTCAGCATGAAGATAACCATGTACAAGCCAAGGAGAGAAGCATGGAACAGATCCCCCCTCACAGCCCTCAAAGGACACCAGCCCTGCCAAACACCCTGACCTTGGGATTCTAGACTCTAGAACTGTGAGACATTGAGTTTCTGTTGTTTAAGCCACTTAGTTGTAGGTGGGGTTTTTTTTGTTGTTGTTGTTAAAGCAATTCTAGAAACTAACAGCATCTTTTAAGGGCGATGCCAAGCCAGGTGGTTGGCTCCTGCCTCACACACCCTGGGCGACTCCAGAGTTCTGCTTGGATTCCTGCACGTCCCTGGGCCTTATGCCACCATGACCACTCCCACCTCCCAGTTCCAATTTCCAGATGGGTTTTCTCTGTTCAACACAGCATTGATTCTGTTACGAAACTCAGCCCTTTTTCATTAATTGCCACCCAAGAAAGGAATCCATTCATCCAAGATACGTCTGTACACTTTGCTGAAGTCCTAGAGTAAGGAGAAGAGGTTTAGTTGCAAATTTCTGCCAAAGCTTCAAAATCAAACAATAAGAATTCATGTTCATTCATTCATTCATTCATCAAAAAAATATTTATTGAAAGCCTATTTTGTGCCCAGCATAGAAGCATGAGAAGATTCAGTGGTGAACAAGAGAAACAAGACCCCAATATGGAATGTACTCATGGAATGTATGTTTTAGTTGGGAAGACATATGGTAAACGATTAAATAAGCAAGAGAATTCTGGATCATAGTAAGTAAGTGTCCTGAAGAGAATAGTAGGGTTGGGTGGGGACTTTGGGGATGATATTTTTATTGAAGGAGAGTCAGGAAATGGCTTTCAGAGGAAATGAAAGTGGGACTGACTCAGGAAGAAAGGAGACATGGCAAGACATGTGAAGGCAGCAGGCAGAGAGGGGAGGGGAGAGCATACGGGAGGTGCAGGAAGGTGGAGACAGGGCCCAGGCATCCTGGATAAGGTTAGGCAAGTGGCCCCCAACCCCTCGTACTAGCTTGTAGCTACTTGCCTTTCCCATTAGTCAGAGATTTGTTCATTTAGAAACTGTTGGGTAGCCCCAGATCCTGTTCTAAGTGCCAACAGAACAAGGTTGTCCAATAGACATATAACACTAATCATATCTGCAATTTTAAATTTTCTAGGAGGTATTTAACAGAGAAAGGAAGAGGTGCAATTAAATTTAGTAATGTATTTTGCTTCACTTAATATACAAAATGCTGTATTTCAACATGTAATCAATATTAAAAATTGTTGAGATATTTTGGAAAACTTTTTTAGCACCAAGTCTTTGAAATCCATGTATGATTAACACTTAAGCATGTCTGAATTTGAACTTACCACATTTTAAGGGCTCAGTAGCCACCTGTGGCTACGGCTACCATACTGGACAGTCTAGTTCTAGACGCTATTCCAGACTTACTGCTAACCATCCAATGGGAGGAGTAAAATGGACCATGGGAAATTCCTTTCAAAAGCATGTAGTATGAGCTCAGTTCTAAAAGTATACTTGGACTAGGAAGCAGAGATGCCATCCTGACTGCTCTCCCATTTCTCTTAGCCTCAGTCTAGGAAAAAAAGATACAAGAACAATATTAAAAGCTACCAGATTCTGAAAAAGCAGCTTTGGAGGGATTCCTTATATCATAGTTGACCCTTGAACTGCTTGGATCCACTTATATGCAGATTTTTTTCAATAAATATATTGGAAAAAGTTTTGGAGATTTGCAACAATTTGAATAAACATTTTCTTTTTCTCCAGCTTGCTTAATTGTAAAGAATACAGCATATAATACATATAACATACAAACTACATGTTATTTGATTATTTTATCAGTAAGGCTCCCTTGTGGTCAGCAACAGGCTATTGGTAGTTAAGTTTAGGGGGCGTCAAAACGATACGTGGATTTTTGACTGTGCAAGAGTTTGGCACCTCAACGCTTGGAATGTTCAAGGGTCAAGAATAAATAAAACATAAATAAATTCCTTATAATAAATAAACATGTATGTATGTATGTATGTGCATGTGTGTGTATATACATCCTCTTGGTGTGTTGTTTTCTTGGAGGACTCTAATATAGAGGGCCACAGAGCAGCATTATCTCCCTGACAATGGGGCCTAATTTTCTCTTAAAGGAATGGAAAATCGCACAGACAGACCACTTGGGCCAAGGTCGTATAATGACGGATGCGGAAAGGCAGGCTGAGCACGAGGCGGGTGTGAACCCAAGTCAGGCAAAGCCCTGAGCAATGCAGGCGCTGGCGGGTAGGGGGAGCTCTGCAAAGGTCCACGGAGCTGGGCTCCTGCTCGCTGAGCGTTACCCCCGGTGACGGATTCATTAAAGTTGCAGCTTCTGGCTGCCTCCGTGGGTAGCAAGGTCTGGCCTGTGCTTGAAGGGAGGCGCACAGGGCCGCGGCAGCAGCTGGAGGCAGACGGAGCGGAGCTGAAGCGGAGAGAGCCGCCCCTCGCGGGACATGTGGAGCAATGGTCCAGAGAGCCGCGGCTGGCCGAAGTGACATGATGAATTTGTGGAACCTGCACGTGTTCCCCAGTGGGGGAAGCCCTGGTTTTACAATGGAAAATAAGAAGAAAAGAGGAAGAAAAGGAAAAAAATGGAAGGAAAGAGAAAGAGTGAGAGAGAGAGAAACTTCTAGAAATTGAGTGGGTTAAGAGCTTGAACGTCACCTTTAAGGTCTTGCGAGGAAGAGCAACACCACAGACTGGTAAAATCTGGGGCCTACTGGCAAATAAATAAATAAGCCAATTCACTAATTTAAAAGCTGTGTGCCCAGGTGCTGGGCTGAGCCCTTTCCATGGCTCATTTAATGTACCCCTCACAGCAGCATTGAGGCCAGTACGCCTCTCTCACTTCATGCATGAGGAATCTGAGGCCCAGAGAGGTTAAATAAATTACTCAAGGTCACACAGCTAGGAACTGGCACAGTCAAGAATTGAATCCCATTCTGCTTTTAACTGCTACACTCAAGACTTCTGAAAAGGTGTTCTGTAGAACACATTACCCAAAAGGTCTCCGTTAAAAAAAAACAGGAGAGGGAGGGAAGGTGGGAATCTGACCAAATAAAATTGGAAAGTTTGGCATATTATCACCCACTAGAAAAGTCACAGCCCAAAGCAGGAGGCCGTTAAGAGATTGATCTGGTTATCTGTTGCTGTGTAACAAACCAGCCTGTTTTTTATGTGTCAACTTGGCTAGACCATGGTACCCACATATTTAGTCAAACCTTAGTCTACATAATGCTGTGAGGGCATTTTTTAGATGGAATGAACACTTAAATCAGTAGACTTTTAGTAAAGCACATGACCCTCCATGATACGGTGGGCCTCACCTAATCGTTTGCAGGCTTTGATAGAAAAGATGGATGTTCAGGGAGGAAGTGGGAACTGTGCCTGCAGCTGCCTTGGGAACCCAACTACAACATCAACTCTTCCCTTGGTCTCTAATCTCCACCTATCAGCCTACCCTACAGATTTTGAACTTGCCAGCTTGCACAATTACATGATCTAATTCCTTAACATAAATTGCTAGACTCTCCCTCTCTGTATATAGATACATGTAGATATAGATATCATATGTTTACATAGAATGTTTTAAATTATATATGCATATACATATATGTACATATATATATATATACTTGAACTCCTTACCAGGCATCCCAGTGTTCCAGTAAACAAGGCGCTGGAATTTACACTGCACCATTTCCACCATAATCTAACGGTCTCAGATTCCAAGGGAGAGGACAAAAACCTCTCAATGGGAGAGTGAGTGATTTTGCAGCTTGGTTATAAAACCACCACAAAGGTCCTACAGTAAAGATCTCTGTTTAATCTTGCTTATCCCAGCTTTTCTCAAGATTCCACTAAGCTATCATTACAAGTTAAATTGTGTCCCCTCCAAAATTCAGATTTTGAAGCCTTATTTCCAGGATCTCAGAATGTGACTTTATTTAGAAATAGGGTCATAGCAGATGCAATTAGTTAAGATGAGGTCATATTAGACTGGGGTGTCCTTATAAAAGGGGGAAGTTTAGACGCAGACACAGACATGCACACAGGAAGAATAACATGGGATGACAAAGCCAAGGAACGTCAAAGATTGCCCATCAAGATGATAAAGCCATTTTATAAGCCAAGAAACATCAAAGATTGCCCACAGCCTACCAGATGCTAGGAGAGAGGCATGGGACAGATTTGTACAACCATCAAAAGGAACTAAACCTGCTGACTACTTGATCTTGGACTTCCAGCCTCTGAACTGTACAATAAATTTCTGTTGTTGAAGCGGCTCCTTCGAGGGTACTTTGTTACAGCAGCCCAAGCAGACTAACACTGGTGTAAACTCCACTCATTTATTCATGCATTCATTCACTCACTCACTCATTCAGCCAAATTCAAGGTCCTTCACAGCACAGCTCCTGCTGATTACGGCCCTCATCTCTGACTCCTTCTCTTCTGCTTGCTTTCTGTTTCCTAAAACTAAACTTTGTGAAGATTAAATAAAATAACATATGCAAAATGCCTGGCAAATAGGAAGTGTGTGATAAATATCAATCCCCTCTCATTAGCTATTTGTTCTCTCTGGATCATTCCTACTTAGCCTGCCTGCTTGCAGGGCCCCCGGGAGGCCCCATGGCCTGGGGGAGGCTCACAAGGGCAAACACCGCTGGGGGAGCGAGGCTTCTGGACATTTTCTGGGTTTGACGGAAGCAGCATCCGCTTCGTGAGCAGGGAACATTGCTGAGCCAGAGCAGGAGACCGTGCTGTCTGAACTCCAATAAAAATTAGCTGTGTGGCTTTGGGCAGGTCTCTGAACCTCTCTGGGCCTCAGTTTCCTCTTTTAAGCAACCCAGATATCCTCAGGGATCTTATTCCCTTTAAGGTCTAGATAAGATTGATACAGATACTCTTATACAAATTGTAGAAAATCTGGTGGTCTCGCTAACATTTCTGTGAACTCCCAGGGGAGCTTAGTTCTGTTTGGGATTATCTGGATGTGGCACTCCCGGGGTCCCTTTCCACACTGGGACAGCCAGATGAGGAATTCAGCTCTTTCCTCAATCTCCACCAAGTTAACTGCTTGCATAAAGTATTTGTCTGAATAGGTGTGTATGTAGTGTTTGCTGCCCACCCCAAATTCCCTGGATGTGAACCCAATTTTCTGGAAACCCTCCTTGCCCACTTAAAACCAAGTTAATGTGGGTGTGAAGCCATTTTTGGTTCCCAGGGTGAACACATGACCCAGGCCTGGCCAATTAGAGCATTTCATTCCCTTTGAACAACGATTGGTTCAAACATGGTCATACGATCCTAGTCAATCAAATGAGATTTAGTTCTGGGTTTTCTGGGGAAAAACCTGTTGGGAGTCAATACCTGAGAATGAACCCCAAAAAAGAAAAGAAATATAAAACCACACCAAGTGTCAATGACATTATTTAAGGCCCCAGACCCAGCCAAGCCTGGTAGATTCAATTTGATAAGCAAATAAATGCTCCTAGCTTATTTTTTCTTAACCCACTTTCAGTTTTATTTCCATCACCTGCTCCCAAAAGAGACCTAATATTAAACCTTACTGAAAACTTGGGAGGGTAGATGAAATTACAGCACAGCAATGCAAATAATATAAATTCAATATTAGATATTCTTGTTCCCCAAAGTCCTTTGTGTTGTTAACTCAGGTTCTGTCCCTCTCTGCCATTTGGCTCAATGCTCCCCATTTCAAGTTCCTATTTATTCCTTGTATAAAATGGTTCAACTACTCCCACCAGCGCACCCTCCCCCACTACAAGCAGTTCTAAAGTATTTCCCTAAACAAAGAAAATTCCCTCCTTGCGGGGAATTCTTGTACCGGCTATTGAGAAAATAAGATTTTCACTCCTCTGCATATAAAATGAAGAGGCTGGACAAAACCTTTTCTATGTTTCCATGCAACTTAAAACCTGGTGTTCAAAATACAATAAAGCCATTAAAATTGTGACCTAGGAGGATGTCTTTCAAAGTGTGTGTCACAACCCATTAGTGGTGAAAGGAAAGGAGCGACACACAGCAGCAATTCACTGGAGAATTCCGCTTTATTAGGGAAAGGTGCTGGGTTATACAGGAAGGGGCATGAATTGATTGAGGTGTCACTTCTACGGGGCTGGTGGCTGTTGGCTAGGTGCTGGGATTGGGAGGGGAGCAAGAGGTGATTGGGCTTCAGGTGGCGCCGGCGGGAACCGAGGACCCCGAAGAGAAGCAGGAAGTTTGCCATCTTACTGGTGGGGGCCCTTCAAGTGGGTCTTAAAATCAATTTACTGGGTCATAACTGGCATTTTTTTTAAATGAAAGAGAATAAAATAGAAAATAACAGAGTACATAATACATAATAGAGGTGAGTAGTGGTTCATGAAAATTTTAGTTCAATGATAAATATAGAGGTATTGTACATGCACTGTACTAGATCATAGTTTAAAATGTATTTCTTACTGTGGTACAAAGAGTATGAAAGCTAATGGTATAAATCAGTACTTGGTTCAAGGAAAGATGTCATTAAGTTTAAAAAAATAGTATATTTAATGTGATCTAATTTTTGTTAAAGGAAACAGGAAAATAAGATATAAATGTAGATACAGCTATATCTGAAAAAAAATGTAATAATGTATACAGAAGGTTAAATTAGTATCCTTGGGTGGGGGTACTATGGCGGTTTTTCATTTCGATATGAATACTTTTTATCTTTTTCCTAAAAAATTGATGTTACTTCTACAGTCAAAAATTTCTTAGAGCATATTATTATTTTGAAAGGTAAGTATATGTCTAAAAACCTCCCAAGAAGAATATCTGTAAGGAACACCCAAATATTAACAGTGCCAATATTTTTTTGGTTAACTCTTTGTGTCTTATAATTTTCCCACAACAAACAACTATTACAGTACAAATAAGAAGGAAAAGATTTGTCTTATTTTCGTGTTTCTTCAGTGGATGAAAGAAGTTGACAAAACTTGGAAAATCAGAAAACATTGTGAGGGGCAGGGTGGGGGGTGGAGGACAGATACGCAAATCTTTGCATGGCTTTTCCACATCAATGAGTTCCTTTTCTTCTTTTAGCTACTGTGTGATGAAGGTATATGTTAGGATTCAGCTATTACATATTCCAAATGTCACATTTCTCAACACCTGTTTGAAAAACGTATTTTATGGAGAAAGAAGTATCGCTGAGGCTAAGAGAAAGACAGTTTCTACAAAGATGCCAGAAGTCGGGTGGTTGCTAGACAAGAAACAGTTGTGCCCTTCTGAGGTTGTCCTTGAACAGGATGCAGACGGCAGCGGAGGACGGAACCAGAGAGAGGAGGCCGAGACTCTTTAAGAAAGATGCTGTCAGGAAATTGAAAAATTGGACCACCCCAGCCAGACTGTCTAAACAATGACACCTGAAAGGAGGTAAGAGCGGGAAAATTGCCTCCCCAATGGTTGGTTGAATTGTGAGTTCAAAATTATATGTTAGAAAAAGATTTTACAGGGAAAAAAATGGATGGGGGGTGGGGGGTAGGAGGGTAGACGAAGGAGAGAGAGAGGTAAAGGAAACAATAGCAGTAAACTAAACTCTTACCTGTCACTTAATCACTTTTCAGAAGAGCAGGCGGGAATGCAGTATGGGGAAGAGATGCATTTGGGGTCAGATCAACACAGATAGAGGGACATTTCAACCTTGTCTTGGTAACGATCAATCCAGCAGCCTCATCTAGAATGCTCAGCCTTCTGGTGAAGAAACCGTTGCGCCAGAGCTTTGTGCCTGGAAAAGGAAGCCATTTGTTCTTCTTTCCAGAGGATAATGCTTTTGTGGATGGGGAAAGGAACTAACATTCACTTTGACTTGTGGATTTTTAAAATAACATGTGCAACTGGGTTAGGAAAAAAACTGAAGTCCTACAAAAGACTCTCCAGTGTCAAGTAAGTCACGCTTTGTGCTAAGCATCTTCTACTTGCCCCCTTTCCAGACTGGCTTTGCACCTCTATGGTCCCATAAGACTCCCATGTCCTCTGCCTTCTAGATGGCTCAAGCCAATAGGAGGCATTGGCAGGAGGTCAGAGGCCAGCAGCAGATTATGTCTGGGGCATCCTTTCTGCATGGTTGTGTCAGGCTGGCTGTGCCCCTCAGCTACCAATCCCTGGTCCTCTCAAGGAGGTCCTGGCCACCGGATCTCTTTGCTTCACAGGCCTGGTAACCACTCCCTCCCCTTGTCCCATAGAAATGGTCACAGCTTCACTGATTCCAGCGCTCCGTTACTGCACTTTACCCCATTACAACCACACTTGTGTTAATAGTCCCTTCGTAAACACCTTAAAACAGATATTAAGTAGCTAGGGGGAAGATTGAACATGTCAGGTAGAGACATGGAAGACAGAAGAGTGAAATTGAATCTCTAGACATGAAAACTATGTGTGAGGTGAAAAATGCACTGGATGAGATTAAATAAACACTGAAGAGGGGAAGATTGGTGAACTTGACAACAGCATTATCTATTTTCTTGAACACATTAGTCCCACTGATTTTCAAGTATGTGTCTGATAACTCTTGTATTTGGATAACCTTTGGTTTTGCTTCTATTGTTTCTTCTTTCTCTTGATCTTTCGTAAGCCAGGACCTGTCTCCTGGCTTTGGGTAATTTTTTATTGGTTGCTGGCAATGGGTATGCAAAATTATATAGATATTTTGAGGCTCTGAATATTATCAACCTTCAGAGAGGAATACTTTTGATTTCTAGCTGTTAGAGGAGGGAAAATCACATTAACCTAGTCAGAGATTGAGTTGATTTAAAGACGGTTTTTATAGTCTTTGTGAAGACTGGTCTATTTCCTGTTTACTGTTATTCTTTGAGTATATCCCATCAGTGGATTCTAACTAGAAGGAAGCAAGCAAGAAAGAAAGAAAAGGAGAAGGGATGGAGAGAAGAGGGAAGATTTCACAGGACAAAGGATTTGGGAGCTAATAATGCTAGCTAAAATAGATTTTATACCTATTATATATTATGTTACTTTTCTAGTGTATGCATTAATATATGTTCTGTGTCTAATATATGTAAATGTTAGAGATACATAAACAAAGAGATAGACAATTATGTCATTAAATCTCCTGGCTCTGTAAGTTTGGTGATTTAACTTTTATTCCTCATCACGAGAAAACTAAAGTTTACATAAGTGAAGAAACTTGCCAAGGGCACACAGCTAAAGTACAGAATTAAAAATGAGGATTTAAACTCAGTTCTGTTTAGTTTAAATCCCAGGTTTTTTTCTTCTCTGGGCACTGCCTCTCGGTTGAAGTCACTTCCAAGTCTAGCTGTTATGATCCTGTAGTTAAGATGGCTAGTCTCTTGTATGAGAGTATATATATATATTAAAATATATATTTAAAAAATATATATATATATTAAAATCCTATTTGGGATATATATCCCAAATAGGATTTTAATTGATAAGGGCAGGAAAAAACCCTTCAGTAGAAAAAGAGCTAAACTGGTCAACTCTTCCCAACATAGGTGACAAAATTTTCACTCAAAGCAGCTGAAGGAAGACAGTAACAATAACACAGCTCTAACAAAATGTTATTCATGGACTCAGATAAATGGAATTTTTTGGATGGTATTAACCTCAAGCCCACCTGGATCCAGGCACACAGACTTCATTAGAATTCAATCTCTCTCTACATCCTGCTTCTTTCTGAGTTGGCCTCATTTTCAGAATGGCTCTTCCTTGGGGCATAAAAAAAATATACCTTCAGACGGAGCCCAAAACACATCCCTCTAGCTCCAGGACCTGAAGGGAAGTCCCTTTTCCTTGAATGCCTTGTTTTAAAAAACTACTCTGTAAAAACAATTCTGGAAAACAATTCTGATTTGCCCAGCTTGGTTGACAACCTTACCACTGGTCCAATCACTGTGGCCAGCTGAAGTGGGGTTATCTATTGGCCAGAGCTGGGTGATAAGCTCACTCCTGGGACCTTCATGGAAACACAATCCACATACCGTACGACCTGTTCCCCAGAAGTATTGATCCTGATGGGCAAAAGCATCAAATGTCCACTCCATGAGGTCTTAGCTCTGTGTCCTGGCGCTAGGTCCCTGCGAGGAGGGGTAGGTGATCAGCTAAAGTTGATCTTAGGTCTCTGCAACCAAACATCTATCACCGGACCTGAATGAAACCACTCCCCAAACTGTAGCTCCACGCTGAGGACAGACTGAGCGCTGTCCAATACTAAGCAAGGAGCTGGACAGACTGTTGGATAGCCATAAATTGTAACTCCATTTGAGCAGGCACTCATTTAAACACCACGTTAAAAAAAAATGCATCTCTAGAAATAGGAGGATATTTATATCTTATTATCTGAAAAAGCAGCTTATAAACAGGATTTGTGGCAGGGGTTCCTATCCCACCCTGTGTTCTAGAATCATCTGGGAACTTTATTTTTATTTAATTGAAAATGCAGAGATGCCTAATATTTAATTTTAAATCACTGACTCTGCTGAGCTGTGCTGCACTCTTCCTCTATTATCCCAAATACTTGGTGAAATCCTACTGTACCAATGCCTGGGAAAGTAGCCTTTTGGGGCATAAATAAATTGGGGTGGAGAGGGGAAGGAAGCTGGAACAAGATAGGGGGTATATTTGTTTCCTGGGGCTGCTGTAACAAATTACCAAGAATGGGTGGCTTAAAACAACAGAACTGTAATCTTTCCCAGTTCTGGAGCTAGATGTCCAAAATCAAGGCACTGGCACAGTCATGCTCTCTCTGGTGGCTCTAGGGAAGGATCCTTCCTTGCCTCTCTCCTAACTTCTGGGAGTCGCTGGCAACCCGTGGCATTCCTCAGCATGTAGACACATTGCCCCAGTCTTTGCCTCTGTTATCTCAGGGAATTCTCCTTATGCATATTGTCTCTTTGTCCACATTTCCCTCTTCTTATAAGGACACCAGTCATGGAATTAGGGCCCACACAACCCAGTATGACTTCATCTTATCTTCATTATATCCACAAGGACTCCAATTCACATTCACAGGCACCAGGGCTTAGGACTTGAACTTTTCTTCTGGGAGGCACAATTCTACCCATACAGGTTGGAAGCAGGCTAGAGGGTACTGAACAGGAAATTGTGGAAATCCATGGGAATACCTGGTGAGGAGTGTTTAGCTAGCTGGGATAGGAGTTTGAGTTGTCTCATGTGAATGTTAAAGCAAAGACTTTCCCAAAAGGCTAGAGAAGTGAAAGTTTTCCAGGTGGCTTGGAAATCCCAACAGTCTTGGCAGGACTTGCAGAGATGACTTCAGGTTGTTCTGCTGAAATGAACATGTGCGCACACACGCACACACACACACACACACACACACACACACCTACCTTTAAGTGAAAGAGCATCAAGACTTGTGACAGGGCACTGAAAGAAATCACTGAATTTGGAATCATAAGAACCTGAGTTCTCAGGCAACCTCCACTGCAAACAAAGCGCCAAATCCCCAAAGCTTCAATTTCCACCTTTGTACAATGATGTGAATAATTCCATCGTTCCAATTCTGTCCTGCAGTCCAGGACACTGTGAAATGAAGCATGCCCAAATGGAAAGCGTTATCCGTGAAGGTAGCATGGGCCACATCCCAGATTTCCAGTGGGAGAAATGCGCTAAGAATCCTCCAAGAGGCCACACTACTTCCCCCACTGCTGCGCCTGGTATGTCAAAGGAAAGAAAGAGGTTAACACTGGAGTTTCTTCTCTTCATTCACAAAGGTCCAAACTCACCTCCTCTTGCTGTGCAGTTTGGACCATAACAGGAATATGGGATAGGGGGCCACAGAGACCCCTGGGGGCAGTGTAGCAAGCAGTGACCCTTTAATGAAATGCAGGAGTCTGTGGAGGTGCAAATACGCAACATCCAGTGGTATTTTGTCCTGGCTGCAATTTGTCAATAGATCGCCAGGTGTCAAGGGAGCCCCAAGTGTTACTTTTGCCCTGGGCCCCATAAATCCAGTGCTGGCATTTCAGTAAAAATAGCCAGAAGTTCTCTGGGTGCTAGATGCAACATGGAAAAGTATATTAAAGATACTCAGAAAACGATGACTTTTCCAATAGGGTTTTAATGCCAAACATATGTATTACTGACTGAAATCCAAGTGTTAAGCAGATTTTGAGATTGCACTTCAGCTCCCCCAGCTGGTGTCCGACACATTCCAAAATTTTTCTTCTACTCAATACGTCTTTTTAATCCCTTCCGGTGCGTTTCTTTTTGGCAAATTGGGAGGAGAGAATGCCCATCGCTTCACATCTTCCAGATCACATTCTGCATACATCAACCAGGAATTAAGAATTAAACAATCACTTCATATCTTAGTTGTCAAATATTTCACTGTTGGGGGATGTATTTGCATATCTGAAAACATGCTGGCATCTCGGTGTTTAACATAAGAAACTCTTCGAGATATCTACGACAGCGATGGTGAGAGGGGGATTTGGGGGCACGGTGGGCAAAGCAGGGAGCCAGTCCGTGCAACAGGATGAGGGAGAGGGGCCCATTCAGGACCCACCTCCCTGGTTCTTGCAGTCAGTGCTGACTTAGGTTGGGTTCCCCAGCAGCAGACCTGGAACAAGAGTTTGGATTTAAGGGGTCTATTTGGGAGGTCATCCAGGCAGTGACAGAAGGGAGTGAGAAAGTGAAACAGGGAAAAGGGGAAGCAGCCAATGTGGGGTCATCAGTGGGCAGGCAACTGCAACAGGCAATGAGGTTGCCCCAAGTCAGCCCTGGAGGGGACCTCTAGGGGCATATAGGTCTGCTCCAGAGATGTTCTACCTGAGGGGCAAGGAGGTAAGGGCTTAACCACCAACTCCTGTTAGTCATTACTTTTTGTCTATGCCTGTGGGTGTTAACTTCTTGTACCTCCAGGCTGCTCAGCTCATAGACAGAAAATGGTCCTATGTCTTCATGGTTCCCAAACTATGCACTGAGGCACCCCAGGGTGCTGCTGAAAATTCACAGAAGAGGATAGGGATGTTTTTAATTTTTGAGGGAAACACAGTGACATCTATCCTACCTTGCATGAGCTCTTTGTTTGAGGTGGCTCAGTGTTAGGGGTTGATTTGTGTACTCCTAAAATTCATATGCTGAAGTCTTAACCCCCAGTACCTCAGAACTTGACCTTACTTGGTAGAACACCTCAAGTGCTGGGAGCTTATTCTCTCCCTACAGAATATGCCTCTTCACGAATGGGAATGAGAAAGAGAAGGCTTTGAACTCCATGCATTGTCATTTCACTTAGTCCTCCCAGCCATATGAAATGGGCATAACTACCACTATTGGCATACATGGTGAAAATGAGGCTCAGAGAGGTAAGATGTCTTGACAAACACCGCACTACCAGTAAATGGCAGAGCCAAGATTTGAACACAGATCTTTGCGATTCCAGATCCCTCCCTTTCTGCTTCCAGTTCTCACGTGACTCTGAGAGGTGGATATTAGTAACAGAAGAAATAAGAGCTAACCTTTACTGAGCACTTCCTTTTTGCTAGGCCTTGTGTTTCTCGTGGATTATCCATTTGGTTTTTGCTGTTGTCCTATGCAGTTCTCATTGAGGCTGCTCAGTGGCCAAGTCAGTCTGACTCCAGAGCTCAGGCCTTTTAAAACACTGCTCTGCTGTATATTTATTTCCTTACATTGAACCTAAACCTCTTCCTATTTTCTGGGCTCATAGAGAACTTGTTGAGCCCTTCTTCGTCAAGCCTGTCCCAGGAAGCCACACAAAGACAGCCTTTTGTCTGTTCTGCTCGGGGCTGAACATTTCCCATGCTGTCTTCTTTTCTCATCCCCTCTCATCCCCAGCCCCATCTTCTGAACACAATTCAGTTTATCTGCATCCTTCTGAAAGCACTTGCTGATTGTTTAATACTGCCCACAAAACAGGCAGGAAGACCCAAACTTCCTCTGAAAGAAGGTCAGACTCAGTCTTCAGACATTGGTGAAAAAATACTGACTTCCAAGCATCAGCATGTAGAGCTGTGTGGCTAGGAATCTGGTATTCTGGGGAGGGTCATCTAGCAACAGATGCCTTCTAAAGAGAAGGTGAGGTCAGTGGGTGGCTGAGATGACATCATGATCCTCGGCAGCTCAAGATTTAGAGAGAAAGTGAGTCAGATTGCTCCAGTATGAAATAATGCCAAGGATAAAGCATGCAAATCATAACATGTGTGATAAATCTTTTACAAGCTGGGAATCTGCCCCATAGGGTTATTGGACGGATTAAATAAATTAATGTATGTAAAGTGCTTAGTAGAGCACCTGGCACAGAGCAAATGATCAATAAATATTAGTTAATATTAATATCTGCTGTGGAATGAACACTGCACTGTAAAAATGACTAATTCTTCCTGGGGATGGGTTGTCAAGAAATAATAATAATAGTTGCCATTTAACTAGGATTCCTCCCATGCTCAGCCTTTACATACATTATCTGTTTTAATCCCTGACAACCCCCAGTAAAGTTATTTTCCCCATTTTAAAGATATGCAATCCAAGGCTCAGCCAAGTTAGGCATTTTATGCTTGGTCATGTGTTAGGTGGTTACAGCCTCAGGTTTGGCTTTGAATGGCAGCTGAGGCACTTTCTGTGTGACCTTAAGCATGTCATTCAATCTCTCTAAGCCTGTTTCCTAGTCTGTAAAATAGAGTAATAAAATATATTCCTTGAAAACATGCTATATGAGTTATTATATGGAAAACACTTGTGTCTAGCACAGTCTAAGCACTCAATAAATGTCATACACATATATACATATATATACATATACACGTGTGTGTGTGTGTGTGTGTGTGTGTGTGTGTGTGTGTGTGTGTGTGTGTACAAGGGGGCTTGGCAGGATGAGTAGAAGTTTGTCAAGTGGAAAAAGGTATCTCGGGTTAAGATAATTGTGGGTCTAAAGGCACACACGGGGCTACCCAAATCAAGGCACTAGTAGGTTAGTGATAGGGCAGAGCGGAGTTTGGAAGGAAGGCGTTGTACTTAGGAGGACAGAAAAGGGCCAAGATCCTCAAGCCTGAGAGGAGAAACCAGTTTGGAGAATGTGGCTCCCCCGGCCAACCGCCTATTCCCGGATGTCATGCCCGCGGCTCGTGGGAGTTCGTGACCACGCCCCCACCAATCCCAGCCAATAAGAAAGTCCTCCATGGCGTCTCGTTGCCAGGCAACCGAGTCGCCCCCGCCTCGCCTTTAGCGGCCACCTCCTCCTAGCAATGGGAACCTGAGCCGCAGACTGCGGCGCCTTAGGACGGTGATCTGGGGGCCCCTTCTTGGGCCCCCTCCAGAGTTTGTCAGTGGAGTTTTATTTTTTTTAATTCATATTTTTGTTTATAGGAGAGAAATATACCCCCTTCCAAAGAATCGGGAGCTCATAAAAGTTTGGAACTTTCTAAAAAGTGAATAATTTCAGGCTTGCCGTCTGGACTTCCTCATCCTGTTTGTGAGAGACCCAAGTGACTTGCTTTCCGTTTACTCCTGGGTCAGAAACCTCTTTGGAGTGTGTGTAATTGGGTGTGCACTTGTGAGTCAGGGAGAAATTGCTGGAGACCCTCGCACCAGTGGTTGCTGAAGCAGAAGATTCCAGAAAAACCATTCCCTTGCGGGGCACAAGCTAAGCCTGAAGGATTTCCAAAATGACCAAGGTACCAGCCACCAAGAAGATGCAGAGTTCCCCCAATTCCAGAGCCCTTTGGCCCTTTTATGGCTCAGAACATCTAACCCAGGTAAGGCTTCCCTCTCTGCTGAAACCTATCATGTTTTAAAGACCAAATGAAATAAGAATTAGCCTCCAGGCCAAGAAGGGCCAGGGAAAGAAAGAAGAGTCATGGTGTAATTAAATTGTCCGGACACATCCCTGTTGCTATAACTGGGTGGTTTCTCATAAAGAATGAAAACGCCAGCCAGAACGGTGAGCTGGGCCATCCTATTAGCCAGTAATTCCAAAATGATGGAATAAATCGGCAGTGACACTGTAGAACATCAGATAAAAATTAAGATGAATTGTAGGTTTGCCGTCGCAGAAATTATTTTCAGCGATCTGCTGGGCTTCAAGTACGTGCACATTCTCTCTCTTACTGAGAGACTGCACTGTCAACTTTTGGTTTTGAAGGCTGACTTTGCTACTCACTAGCTATTGACATTAGACAAGTTGCTTAGCATCCCTAAGCCTTTATTTCCTCATGTCCATGAAGTGAGAACAGGAATATCAGCTAGGCAGAAACAGTGTGAAGACTGAGTGAAGTAAGATATGGGAATTGTTTAGCAGGATCTGAACACTTGATGATGTGTATATGTGACATGATGATGTGTATATGTGACATGAAATACCATTGTTGATCTGAAGGCACAGAAAAATCTTTGGCATGTATGTAATGAGTGGAGTCAAGCATTTTTGTTTTAACTAATCATAACTGGGTAGGCTGGGTATGTCTTTGTTAAGTGTTATCCACACATAAACTGAACTTTGTTCAGGTTATCCACAGATCTCTGTAGCACCACTGATCAGCCAAGTCAGGTGAACGGTGGGAGAGAGGGTCAAAGGCGGTACCTGCCCACGGTGATCCACCCACAGTGGCACATCTTATGGCTCAGAGTCGTGCCCCAGGAAGGAAGGTCCCAGGGAAGTCAGTACACAAGAGCGAGCTTAAAACTCACCCATGCTTACAGGGTGGTCCAAAGGGTTCCTGAGCTTCTATTTTCTAAGGATTAGCACAACTTTATGGCCCCTCTCATTGCTCAGCCCTGTTAGTGAGCTCACTGTGCAAGATGCAATCTTCACATGCCTCATTTCATTTCAAAATACTGCCCAGAAATGGGTTCCATACAGAGCAGCCCCCTCTGGGACTGAGCTCCCTGCATAGCGCTGGGGGAAGAGAGGGAAGAAAAGAATGAGGACTGAGATGGATGTTTCAGAAGCAGAGGTGAGTGTGAGAGCATGAGCAGCAGGCCCACATAGCCTGGATTGGAACCCTGGATCTGTGCCCCTGAGCAGCCGCATGACCTCAGGCAAGTTGTAGCACATCTCTGCTTTGGTGCTACCATCCGTAAAATGGGGATATCACGGTGCTGACTCCTGGGATCGCTGTGAGCATTAAATGATATGCCCAGAGCTCCTAGAACCATTCCTAACACACAGCACTTCCTCGATTTTTGTTCTATTGTTATTTCTTCATTTAGCAAACATTTGTTGAACTTGCTATGGGCTAACCATTTGCTCTTGTAATAAATGAGACTGGCCTTTAAATATTTTACAGTCTGTAGTGTGTATGTTTGGGATGGGGAGTGAAAGAGATAAACAGATAATTGTAATGTACGGTGATCAATGATGTCCTGGAAAAGTATTGTTTGGTGTCATGGGAATGCAGAGGATAGCTAACTCAGAGCTCTGTGTGTGTGTGTCAGATTTTGGGGGAGAGAGGTTGGCGGACTCAGGGAGCTAAGAGAAGGGAATAAAGCTTCCAGAGAACTATTGGATAAACTGAAGCCTCCCTGAAGTTGTGCTGCCCTCAGCCTACCTTCTCAGAAGTAATGAAGACCCAAGGAGGTCCCTGGCCCACATGTAATAACCCTCAGAAACTTCAGCCTTTTTGAGCTACCATTCAGCATTGATTAACCTAAACCAGGCTTAATTAGAAAGCAACAAACCGCATGAAAATATGTACAGATTTTAAGATCAACTTCTGGTATAAATCAAACCAATACTATTTTCAGTGGTGATAATAGCAATGATGATAGCTGAGCATTCACCATTCCAGGTTCTGAGCTAGACATTTCAGAACCATCTACAATACTTCAAGATAGGAGTGGCAACAGATGGCAACACCAAGGCCCAGCGAGGACAGGTCCCTTATTCAGGGACACTGGGCAGCAAGGAACAGATTGGCATTCCAATCTGTCTGGCTCCAGAGTTCCAGCTCACCCTGCCTCATGCTGATCAGGCAGTGACAGAAGTTAGCATGTCTCTGGGGGGACACAAAAAGGGTGTAAGTCACAATCACTGGTTTCATATAGTTTTCAGGTTTGTTTGGAGGAAAGGGGACAAACATAAAAGAGAATAATAAATGTCAGACAGCCAGGTAGGTGTCCAATGGGAAGTGATCCACGGGAGGTTGTGGCTTCTCAGAGGAAGAAGGTGAGGCCACACTGGGCTGCATGGCAATACCACTTCCTGTGAGTCCACCACGCACTAGCGCAGTGGGCGACACCTGCGGGAAAGGGTCCTGAAGCCCTCGGCCGCTGACCACTTTCCTCCTCACAGAGATGGAAGCAGTTACATCATAACTACTATTACAGTGGCACCCTGCCTTGCATAGCATTTTCATGTCTCCTTTTTTAGCATGAATAAGATATGCAGACCCTCTGCGTGGATGCCTTCTGCTGAGGGAGCCTTTCGCTCACCCTTATGCTGGGCTCCCTGATCTTATAGGGAGTTCCTTTTCCCTTTGCTTCCCAAGGTAGCAAAAGAAAAGTCTAATGGGATTAGCTGTGTGAGAGGGAGGGAGCAGGGCATGGGTAGTTACCATGGACTCCCATTTCCTTCCTTGGAAAAGGCTGAAAAAAGAGGGGGCACATAGCATACCCCCCTCCATGTTCTAGAATGGAAATGCAGAAATGGCATTTCGCAAAAACGAGAAGGTTGTGCATTTTCTTATACAAGCTCCATCTCTTGGTGCCTGAAATTTCCACCTTGTTGTCATGAAAAACCCGTAAAGAAGCTTTCTTAAGTGGGCAGATCCTAAGACAGCCAAGCATCATGCTGGGCACTCTGCTCATATCCCAGCATAATGATTAAAAGAGCAGATTCTTCAGCAGACTACGTGGGTTCACAGCCCAACTCTGCTACTTACCAGGTTGTGTGGCTTTAAGCAACTGTTCTTCTCTGCACCTCAGTTTCCTCATCTGTGAAATGGACACATCAGTTTTTTATCTAACCTAAGAGGTCTTCCATTTCAAGATGCATCATGAATTTCTTGAGCCACTAAGAAAAACTCTACTGATTAAATTATAACCTGATTTCAATTATAAGATGTGCCCCTATTAAAGAGATGTTAAAATATGGAAAGAAAATATGTATGCTGGAATAGATGAAATAGATGAATAAAAATGATCCTCTCTCAGAGAGGCATTGTGGAGGTTAAGAGTAGTTAATATGGATAAAGCTCTTAGAACAGAGCCTGGCACAGAGTAAATACTATGAAATGTTAGCCATTATGACTTTGGTGCTTAATCTTTTTATCAGCTCCATGGTAGAAGTGTTGGTATTAACCCCCTTTTGCACCTGGGTAGACTGAGGCTGGAAGAGCCCCAGGGTCTAGTTCTCTGCTAAGAGGGGAGTTGGCAAGTTCGGGAAGAAGGGGGCAAATTAGGCAGGATCCCAGGTATGGAGAACTTTGGTGTGAGCATCTCTTCCCCCGACTGCTGGGGTGAGTTTGGAGGTGTGCAGAGTCTCAAAAGTCCAGCCCACTGCACACCCAGTAGGGCTGCCTGGAATCAGGAAAGGAGCCCCAACATTGTTTAGAAAGATTTCTCCCAACAAGCTGACCTCCAGCATAAGACGCTCCCACTGCAAACACGAAATGATTTTCCTCCTGGCCACAAGAGAAATGGCAGCCTGAAGAGGTAAGTGGTGAGTCATTGGTCTTTGTTGCCAGAGGGCTGAGTGCTGGGTGATTTCTCCAGCCTCTCATCACACAGACCACGCCCCCTGCACTGAATCACTGATTACCCTGAAAAAGGTAAAATAAAAGCTCTAATGACCCCTTGAGATACAATTCTGAAGAATCCCAGACAGCTGCACCTTCATTTTTTTTTTTATCACTCATGACTTAGGCCAGGAAAATAGCAGTGAGTCCTTTTCCCTCCAAGGGATTATTCTGACTCCATTGTTCCTGCAAGAGACAATTGCAGAATTCAAATTGTTTTTTGTTTTGTTTTGTTTCTTCCTGCCCTGACGCTTTGGACTGGTAATGCTTGTCTTGGTGAGTCTTGCAGGGTCTAATTGCAGACCTGGGTGACAGGCGGCTCCCCTCCATGATAAATCAGGATCAGAGAAGGCGCGTGTTCATTTCCTCCTGACACGGGAAGAGCGACAGGCACTTTCTTAATGCTGGACTAAATGAAGCGAGCTCTTTGTCTCATCTGCGAAGACGCAGCTGCTCAGCATGGGGAGGTGAGGCTGAGCAGGGCGGCAGAAGAAACATCAAAGAGGCGTGTGAATGGGATACAAGCTTAGTGACTAGGCAGAAGCTAAAGCTAGACAAAGGTGGGCTCAGATCTCTTTGACCCTCTCTGATATGAGGTTCTGTGAAATGGGTTGAATAGTAACAGGGTCTACTGTGCAGATGTTTCCGGAGGATTACATCGAATAATGCGTGTGAAATATCCAGCACAATTCTTGGTACATAGTTGACCCCTAATAACTGAGGGTGGTGGTTATTATCACTTGTGCTCCTGTCCCTTTGACTGGACGTGTGAGCCACCACCACCATTTGGAAGGTGTCATCAGCCGAGATATAAGGTCTGGAGGAAGCTCAGTATTAACTGTACAGACGGAGCGGGGTCCACCATTAGCGAGGCCAAGTCCCAGCTTCAGGGTAGAAGGGAAGAAGCAGGTGGAGGGACATTTTTTAGAACTGGTGTGAGAGTATATTTACATGAAGGACCAGGTGGGAAGTCCATCCTGATGGCAGAAATGCTTGACCCAGCTAAAAACCTTAGCTGTAGATAAGGGAAGCCTGAGCACGGCTGGAGTCCCTTGGATTTAACTCTCAGCCCAGGCCCACTGTTCATGCTTGAATCCCAAGAAGAACCAGAAGGAAGTAAGAAAAAGGAAACCCCGGGGAATCAATCAGGGTCATTTTGGGCTGCAAGTAAAACGAAAAAAATTCTTTTTTTCCTTTTACTTAACCCAAAACTGGTGTGTCCACCCACAGGGCCCCACAGCTGGGCCAGACCCCATGCAGATGGGCCAGCTTGGCCTGGCTTCTTGGAAGGCAAGGCCGAGGTGCACTAGGAGAATGAGTGGGGCCCACCCCTTCTCCCTCCCCCGGAGTTTGGACTCTCAAGCCCAGCTCCCCACTCTTTCCAGGTTTAGGACCCCGTTGCGGCCCACGCCATGGGCCTGCCATGCTCAGGGGTGGGCTGGGCCTGCCTGGCCAGTAAGAATGTATACCAGGAGGTCAGTGGCCAGCATGTGTGACAGCGACAGCTCCTTGAAGCTGATGGTCAGCATCTTTTGGTAGTCCCCAGGAAAAACTGAAAAGCAGTGACTTAACAAAATGAATTAATTTTTCACATATAAGAAGTCTGGAGGTGAATGAAGTCGGCTGGCTTTGGTTCAAGAGCTTGCTAATGTCAAGATGAGTAGCTCCTTTTCCTTCATGGTCACAGAATCACTGCCCCAGCTCCAGGCATCATAGCCTTACTTCAGCAGAAAGAGGGAAAAGTGGAAAATAAGAGTTATGTTTGTCACTTTTATAAGGCAAGAAAAGGCTTTTGAGGAACCTTTCCAGCATATTTCCTCTTATATCTCATTTGCCAGAATAGTGTCACCTGCCTTTTGTAACTGCAAGAATGGCTGGAAAAACATGTTTCTAACATGAGTGTGGAAAACAGGGGCAAGAGAGAGGTGAAGGTATTGGCTTGACTGACCAGCAGTGACTGGCACAAACGGTTTCACAAAAGCTCAGACATTGGAGATTCCAAGCCCACACACTGATAGAGATCAGTCTAAACAAGAGAGACATCCCCTGCCCTATACAGCACCTGCCCAGGACTCAAGGGCCCTTATCCACAGCGGTAATTTTAAAAACAGAGCAGTGTCCAGCAGAGGGCTGTGGAGGCCTGGGGAAGAGAAGCCCCCAGTGGAAACCTTCGTTCATTCAATCCAGCTAGTATTCACTGGGCTCCAAGTATATGCCAAGCATGATGCTAGGTGTTGGCGATACGGAAGTGAATACAGACAGTCACATGGAATAACCTTCTGGAAACTCTGAAACATACACTTGCAGGGAATAAGATGACAAGAGAGCGGTTATAGTGAAATGCATGCTACCTTTATTCTTATGACCCCTGGTTGCACCATTTGGGGGAAGGGGGACTTGAAGAAATGCTGGTGAGACTAGTCTTTGCACAGCTGTGGGAAGATTGCTACTCATGACCCCCTTTGGCATTCCCACAGCCTCCAAAGACTCAGCCGTCCATCAGCCGTTAAATTCGAAACCTGCAGAATCCGTGTGGGGTTTCGTGGCAAGCAGCACTTACATAAAATCTGACAGAAGCCAATTAAACCTTTCTTGGATTGAATAAATCAACATACTTTTCTCAGAGATCTTTTTGACAACTAAATTCAAAATCCTAATTGTCAGTAATGGCATACCTTCTACCATGCGATGGTGGCATTTTCCCTTTTAAATTCCTGTTTTCAAACTCTGCTGAGAAAATTTATTGTGGGGCTCAGTTTTGATCTAATGTCTTTCTGCCTAAATTGGAATTTATGCAATCAGTAGTTTTATTTAATAACCCGAAAATTAGCCACGTCTGGCGATCTGCTGGCAAGCCTGGAAGTGCCTTGGGGTTTCCAGGTTTCACAGAGTGGGAAGATTATCCAGCGAAGATGGCTTCTGGGATGGGGTCAGTGTTGTGTGGGGCATCAAGGGGTTGCTGGTGGGCTGTACCTCCGTGGCAGAAAGGACAGCAAACAATGCCCCATTGTAGCCCGGAACGTGGTCGGGTCACCTTCTGAAGGTGTCTATTAAACACCTACCATTACAGATGTTTTGGGGACACTAAGATGAATGGGGTCTGGGGGTCTTCCGTCAGGAAACCCACTATTGTCTTGGCAAGCAAATTCATGAATAACCGTGAATCAAATAAGAGTACCAAAAGAAAGGTGGAAATATACAGGAGCTTGGAGATAGGAACAAGTCCTGTCATGAGAAGAAATGTGCAGAGAAGCCATCTGACCTGAATCTTAAACATTGGCTATAGACAGGGTGGTATAAGACACTGAGCCAAAGCTATAACTTAGAAAATAAGAAAATGCATCGGAGTCGGGGTGGGAGCATATTACCCTTCTCCCCCAAGGAACAAGTTCTTTCCTGGTACCCTGTCTGACAAAATGCTCTCCCACAGAATTCCGGTAGATAAATCTTTCCATACTCTCCCTCTCCACACACAGTTCCCCAAGTTTCTATCCAGGAGGCGTTGTCAAATTAGGGAGGACTTTGCTCCATGAATTCTCACCAAAGTTGTCAATAACCAGACAGGTCTAATGTGCTAGATCTTTCAAGGCTTTGAGTTTCAGCAGAACAGGGTCTCTCAGCCTTGGCTGTATTGACAATTGGGGCTGGTAGGCTGTCCTGTGCCTTGTAGGATACGAAACTAGTCCTGGCCTCTATACAAGAAGATGTCTGTAGCACCCCAGAGTGGTGACAACCAAAATTGTGTTCCGATTTTTGCCAAATGTCCCCTAGGGGGCAAAATCATCCCTGATTGAGAAACCAGGGTGATAGAGGACAAAGTCCTGAATGCCTTTCCACGGTTGAATGCTTATCTGATGGTGAAACAACAGTGCCCACTTAACTAAATGATGCCATCGTGTACCAACTGCTCAGGCAGAAACCCAAGCTCCATCTCTGACCTCTCCCTCTCAACCTCTAGCCTGGACTACTCCACCAGCCCCAAACTGCCCTCGTTACCTTCAGTCTGACCTTCTTCCAGGCTATTCTCTTTCAATGCAAGGATGATATCATTATTCCCCTGGTTAAAACAATTAAATGGCCCTCCATTGCCCCACTAAATGAAGATTAATATCCTTAATGAGATTTAAAAGGCTCTGCACGATCTGGTCTTGCCAACTTTTCAGCTTCATCTCAAATTACACGGTTCCTACTCAGAAACCAAACTAACTGGTTTTTTAATATGCCATGCCCTCCACCTTTTTCCTCCTTCTAGAATGCCCCTCCTCCCCCAATTTCTCTCTTTTTCTGGTTTTCCCTGGCCAGATGTTCCCATCTGAGTGGTGCTGGAGCAGGCATGGCCTTCACCTAGAATTAGCAGGCTAGGTTCTGATCCCAGATCTCTTCGCTGCCTGGCTGTATGACCTTGGACAAATCACTTAACCTCTCTGGGTTCTTCATTCATCTGCAGGAAATCTAACCTGGCAATTCTGGGGCTTTGTCCTTGCCACGTGACTCTAGAGAGCAAATAATGGCTACCACTTATTGAGCCTCTATTGTACATCAGGTGCTTTGCATATATTGTTAAAATTAACTTCTCAATCCTGTGGGGCAGGTGCTATCATTACCCCTATTTGTAGAGAGAAGAAAACTGAGGTGTGGCAAAGTTTTGCAACTTGACCAGAGACACCAGATGAGTAGGTGATTGAGTTAGGATTTGAATCCAGGACTAACTAGAGAGATCCTGTGCTTTTAAGATCAGCCTGGTTGACTGCAATGAGAAGGGGCCATAGGCAGGTATCTCTCCCAGAGGGGCATCTCGGTGCAATTTTTAAAAAGTATATCCAAAAGTCGCTGGCAGGGAAAGGAAAGTGCCAATTTTACAAGCAAGAATGTGACTACACCACAGACAAGAACTTTTGCATTGTCTCGAGCTCTTGCTAAAACATGCTGGTGAGCTCTTCTGGAAGAGAAGCATAGCTAAGGATGGAGTGGAGGGAACCCTGCATGTGGCTTAAACTCATCTTTCTAAATAATGCTCATTTCAGTGAAGATTTATAAGCCATTTCTAATTAAAGTCACATTTCTAAGAAAGGCATATTTTGATGCTGGGTCAGTATACTGCCAAGACCTGCTAGATAAAAACAGATAGGAAGCCAGGCCCAGCTAATGAGGAATGAGGTTCTGTGGGGGTGGGATGGGATGTACCTGAGATGTTGGTAATTGTCAACAGCTTACTTGGGTTGAATAGTTTGGGTAAATATCTGGTTCAGTGGATTCCGAGTGAATCCAAACTCTGTCCCACTGAATTTTTTATTTTCTACCACAAAAATCCCTGCATCATAATTGCCTGTTTATTTGTCCAAACCCACCTCTAGACTTGGAGCTCCTTGAGGGAAAGGACCACGCTTGCTCATGATTCTGTCCCCAGAGTCTAGCACAGTGCCTGGCCCAAGGCAGAAAGTTCAATATTCTCTAGTCTCT
The DNA here is from genome assembly GCF_040802235.1 of Manis javanica. Lineage (NCBI taxonomy): Eukaryota > Metazoa > Chordata > Mammalia > Pholidota > Manidae > Manis > Manis javanica. The sequence continues at coordinate 75,333,228 of NC_133170.1, forward strand.
ATTTGCAGGACCAAGGGTAAGTCCATGTACCTAGTGAGGCAACACAGCCCTCAGGTAACTGTAAATCGCATCTGGACAAGGGCCATAGATGTTTTATTCATAAGTATATCCCCAGCACATCCGTAAGTGTGGACGCCATCCTAATACGTGCTGTGTGTGGCCTGGGACAAGTTACTCTCTACCTCAGTTGCCTTCTCTCACATATGGAAATAATATCAGTTCCTGTTTTATAGGATTATTGGCAGGAACATAGAGTTAATGCTGAGAAGAGCCCCTGGCACATAGTAAGTGCTCATTAAATGCTAGCTCTTCCTGTTTCCATTTAGGGATTGAAGCTGCTGGTTCCCAAATATCAAGCATTAAAACATTTAAATACTGACATTTCCAGAGATGATGACTCTCATGCTGATCATTTTTTATGCATTCTGGAAAAGGCAGCCGAAAGGGTAACATGACTAAAATGTTGCGTTTCCAAGAGCCCTTGAAGAAAATGCCCAAAAGGCAATTAGCACATGACTGTCACCTGTATTGCTTATTAGCTGATCCCTTCCTCTATTAATCAAACTGCTGCTTTGATATTTTTAGACCTTTTAAAAGAGGCCTTTCAAAACTCAAGAAGCAAACCTTGTTGACAGGCACCAGAGAATTTGAGGGATCATGAATCTGGCATCCTCCTAGTGGGTGGGAAAACAGTGGCAGTCGGGGAGCATCCTGCAGGGTCCACAGGAACTACAGTAGCAGCCTGGATGATTTTACCCCCAGTTAGACTCCTCACCGTTTCCGTCCTTGCGTCAAACCAACAAAAAAAGATACAACCTCCTGGTCCCCTTTTCCTATAGCTCCAGGGCTTGGACCTACATTGTCTCAATAAACGACAATTTTGAGTCTTCTTGGCTGACCAGACAGACTCATGTCAGAGCTGACTGACTTAGCATCTGGGCTATATTGATCCTGCTGGGGTATGAGCCCTGGTTCTGCTGTTCCTTGCCTGCTCTGTGACCTTAGGCTACTTGCTTCCCCTCTTTGAGGCTGTTTTCTCACTGTCATTAAATCCTGGGGAGAGTCAAGATAATGTTCATGAAGACTGTATCCAGAATAATAACTGAGATTGACTTACTATTAATATTCTTCCACCTTCTTTTGGTGCTTTATGTACAACCACACTCATGTTCTGTTGTGCATAATGTCAACATGTTTCTTTTGGTGAAAGAAAGAATGGTATTGAGAAAAATATCTATGTCCTCATGAATCATCAATCTCTCAAGGTTATCCTATGAAGAGCAAAATCCTAGGGATGCTTTTGTCCCCTTCATAAGGTTAAACATGATGTCAGTGTTCTAGAATTAAATAAATGCACTTTACATAGTCATGGTGAAGCTAATAGAAATAACTGATAGTATTTGCTGAGTACTTTCTAAGCACCATGTGCCGCACCAAGCCCTGTGAATTACCCAATTCCACTCACTCTACAGTACTAAAAGGTAGGTGCTATTAACTCCATTTTGCAGGCAAGGAAATTGAGGCTAAGAGAGGTTAAATAGCTTGTCCAGAGCCCCACGACTAGTTAGAGGACCATCTGGCATTCAAACCCAAGTTGGATCAAATTGCAAAGTCCCCATTCTTAACCATTGCATATTACTTAACAAAGCAAGTCTGACTTTTTCTGGGGGTGGGTGGGTTGAGGGAAAACATGTCCTCACTCACAAAAGAGCATAAAGAAGGAAAACCACTTAATGCGAGGGGCTTTGTGGGGGTGGAGAAGATACTGACTGCATCCCGTAGGCTTTTCACTTCTGGCTTGTCCTCACCCAGGAAGGTGAAAGTCTAGTGGGTATTTCCAGGACATTCCACTCACCCTAGAAGCCCCTGAAGTCCGCAACTGACAAGCTTTCGGGGGACTCGCAGTCCACTCCAGCCCACTGCCAAAAGCCTCACAAAGCCTCCCTCCTTTTGTAACGTCAGCGTCACCCAAGTAACCTGCCCATTGACTGGAGCCTGGGATCTAATCCAAACTGGGGGTCATTTTTGCCTCTCCCTGCTCCCCTTAATTATTCTCAGTGGAGGAAGCTTTTCTTTAGCTCCTGCATAAAAACAATGTATCCAGGGCCTTTTCTACTGGTCCTTGGGTCTGCTGCAGTCTCTTTAAGTCTATAAGACAAGTCACGATTCAGAAGTTAAAAGCATTGATTCAAGATCATAATACATTAAGCAACACTTCAACCTTCTCTCAAGGAAATGAGTGAGCCCCGTCTTGGGTCTGTTAGGGATGGCTTCATGCAGGCCACCTGCCACAGGGGAGGGATGTGGGAAGTATGTCTGTTCCTTTACCCATGGAGTACCCCCACCTCTCAGCTTCCTGATTGTGTCGGCTGGAAGGGAAAATAGAGGGCATGGGAGGGTTCTTACTGTAACAGCCATAAGATACCGCTATTCTCTGTGGGCCCAGCAGATGTCTACAGCTGGCTCCTTCTCCTCTAGGCACTTTGGAAGTTCTCTACTGCTGACTTCCAATTGACTGTAGCTCTCTACACACTGTCTATCAGCTGGCACACCCCTCAGATTCTGGTTTACTAGCAGTCGGTCCACCCAGGCTCCAGACACTGGGGTCTCCCAGGCCCCTGGTGAGAATGGAACCCCAGACTGATATTCCTTCCTTGGGTGGCACATGTGGCCCCCAGGTGACAACACACCCCTGACACACCACTGAAGACAAGCCCCATTTCCTAGCCCAGCACAGGCTCCATCTCTCCACCCTGCCCCAGGGGCCCTCCCTAGCCTGCTTCTGTCCTCTGGGCCTCCTGGAAGGGTGTCAGAGGCCAGCCCACCAGTCCCCCAGCTGCAGGGGTCACATTTTAAGCTCTTGAGCAATCCCACGGAGGCCTCCCCGTCATTCAGCTTGAAGTGAAAGATGAAGCATCCTCCTCCTCTGTGGTCAGGATGCAAAGCATCTCAGCAGCTATTGTTGAATAAATCACTTCTCTTTCTTCCTTTCTCCTCTCTATTTTTCTATTTCAAAGTGGATATGAATCAAGGGACCCATTCCCCTAAGCCACCCTGGAGATCCCTTCAAGGTGGCCTTTCTCACTTTCATTTGGAGTCTGATGCCCCTCTGTCTATACTATCCTATCCCATTAGTCTGTCCCATTGTCCTACCATTACTGAGGGTTCACGGAGCACCCGGTGATGTACAAACACTATCTTGAGGACTTTCGACAACAGGTGTTCTCACCTCCATTTTACAGATAACAAAACCGAGACCCAGAGATAAAAAGTGATCTGTGTGATGGACAAGCCAAGACTCAAAACGAGGCAAGTCTGGTTCCAAAGTCCTATTTTTTACCTCTGTGCACAATGCCCAGAGCTGCTCATGTTTTCTGGGATGGAGACCTGGCTTCATTCTCAAGTCCCCAAACTCAGTTCCAGACCATGGTCCTACAGCCAGCATCTTCCTTGACCCCAAAGCCTTTCTGAGCTCATCAGAAGTTAGAGGAGCATTCTGTTGGGGGCTGGGGGGAGTGCCCCACTGCCCACAGAAGTCACATCAGACACAGCCATCTCATGGGCACTCATAAAACAAAGTGTCCCTTTCTTCTTTTTGATATTGGAACATCGTCCTACAACAAACTGACTTAGAAGGAAGCCAGACCGTGTTGTTCCTGGTCTGCCTGGGAAGGATGATAGCCACTTCTGATACCCAAAGGACCTTTATTTAATCCATGGTAGGGGCTTTAAGGAAGGGGCGGGATGGTAGTCAGAGGTCAGACACCCCTAAGCAGCCAGCCCTGATTCAGAGAAAATCAAAAACTGTAACTCCCCAGAAAGCCATGCTTACGTCCCTGCAGGTTTGGAAGCTGTGCCTTAGAGGTTGGTCTGTGTGTCTGTGTGTCTGTCTCTCTCCACAACACCTCTCCTGGTCTCTTAATGGCTAACAATAGTTGTTGGCTCTTCCTATGCTTCCTTTTAGCTTCTTCACTTATTGTACACTTTCATCTGCCTTAAAAACCAGAAAAAGAAAAACCTCGGCAGCCTGGCCACTCGGACGCCAGGGACGGCAGCCTTTCGGACCGATCGCTAAGCCATCCGATCCCGCAGACCAGCGGTTTCATTAACAGTCTTCCGTCTGCCCTGGACTGTAATGGGAACCTGTTCTGTAATTGTGCACTTTAGGTAAATAGATCGTTAGGTAAGACTGATAACAACGTGGCCCACATAATGTTTTAAACCAAAGGCAGAAGAGCATGAGGGTGTCTCCAGCTTGTAAATGCCAGGACCACAATTCATGCTGTTTCGGTTAAGATGGTGTGTTGGGGGATTTTCAGCATCAATCGCCATTTCCTGAAGGTTTGCTTTTCTGCTTTAACAAAGAAAAGGGAGGCTTTCTTTCCAGCTAGACACAGAGCATAGGGCTTCAGGCAAGTGGGGGCTTTGTTTCAATAATGAACTTGATACGGAGTTACAACTCATGAATACAGACCACACAATGTCACTGCAGCTAATTTCTTCATTTTATAAAGCCTGGTTCTCAACAAAGCATATTATTGGCCCCAAATGAATTTAAGCAAAAAAGGGGGTAGATGCCACAAAGGCCCAGTGGATTCAAGGCAGAAATGGTACAGCTGTGTGGAAAGCATGCATTTACCAGCTGTTGCTGCTGATTCAGAAAGGGTCACAAAGCATTCAGAAATCATCTTTCTTTTCAAGGAGAGGTAGATTTCAGGCTAAGGGAGCCCACCCCAAACAATTGTTCCTTGGGTTCAGGAGGCAAAACAATCCAGAACAACAGATTCCCCATTTCCGAGAAGCTCTGAAGGTGGGGACCCATCACCTCAAACCACAGAGCCATCAAGATGCCTCACAGGGCATCTTTCATCTAGCCAGGTTTCTATCCAAAGTGGGAGGACGTGATGGTAACATGCTGGCTCTGGAGCCCACTTGACGTAGTGTGAGCCCTGGCTCTGCTGTTTCTCAGCCGTATGACCTTGGGAAAATCGTCTCTCACTCCAAGCCTCAGTTTCCCTATCTGCAAAATGGGGGTAAAGATAGTTCCTACTTTGAGGATCCTTGTAACTTAGGTAACCAGAGTGTCCTGGTCTCCCTGAGAGAGGACGGGAGTGCAGTTATGTGGTCTCACCTTCTATGTGTTCTTCCTAGTTGTTGATTGAAATGCTGCCTGGATCCAGGCAAGTATTCAGGGCTCATTTAAACAAGACAGATTGGAAAGTTCTTCCCCTCAAGAACCTTCTGACTCTCTCCTTTGGCTCTTCCCTCCAACTCTCAAGGGGTGCCACACTCATAAACCCCACCCCACACCTGCTCACCAGTCTGTGTCACCACCATCAGGGAGGTCCACCAAAGCAGGAACGATCTTTGAATTCACTGGTTCATTCAACAGGTGTTTGCAGCGCACCTAGTGTGTGCCAGCCTGGTGGAAGACACACAACAAATGTTGGTTGAATAGATTAATCCGAGATCTCAAAGAGTGCACCTAGTATCTCCTGGTACATCCACTTGCTCTGAACAATACAATTCCTATTTAAAATGTATTGCTCTTGGTATTTTATTTTTAAATTTCCACTCATTCTTGCCTTTAGGTTTTCTGGCTATATTTTAGAGGTCTATTCACTTCTAGGGATGTGTCTTCCCTGCCATCTTTGGGGAGACCAATTTGAATATCTAAGATCAGTGGTTCTCTGTAGAAGTCCATACCCCTTGCTTTGTTATTAGAGCTATGCATAGTTATTCATTTTATTTCATTCATTACATTATGTTCATATTCATTCATTCATTCATTCATATCCATTTCATTCAAAACTTCATTATCTGGAGTCCCACACCATGTTTCTTCCTAGAGACTTTGGCCATGAGCTCATAATCAATCTTCTACCAGATTTTTAGAACATTTCTCTCTGAGGTCTAGTGCAGAATGTGACCAGAATTCTCTTCTTTCCCAATATAATACCAACCCCTCACCCCCCAGATACATACACTGTGGTCAACTTTCCCCAAAGTTTCCATCAAGTTTTCCTCCTTTGTTGTTTCCTGGTCCATTTTTCACTTTATTCCTGTGTCTTTCCAGAGATTAAATTCCTGGCAATGCAAATGAGAAATATATCAGATGCTTCACTTTGGGTTTGTAACAAAGGCCTGAAGAATCGGCCTCATCATTGCAGTATCTTGTGTCAGGACCAATTTGCAGTTTCTTACATTCACCTGTGTGTTTGGAAGTCTTTTTCCATTATTATATTTTTTCCAAATCATTTCATTCTCACCCAAACACTTTTTTAAGAAGCTTTTTTTGTACTAAAGTATAACATACACAGAGAAAAGCATGCAGATGTAAGTGTACGATTTGATGAATTTTTACGTAGTGAAAAGATCCATGCAACTTCATCAAAATCAAGGCACACAGCATTACCAGAACCCCTGGAAAGCCCTTCAGCGCCCTCCCAGGCAGGAATTCCCCTGCTCCCCAGTGGTAATCACTATCCTGATCTCATTCACCATCAGTGTGATTTGCCTGTATTTTTTTTTCATATAAATGGAATAATACTATAGATACTCTTTGGGATCTGGCTTTATTTGTACTTGATGAGTTTCATTTATGTTTTCATGTGTAATTGCCGTATGTTCATTCACATTGCTGCAGAGCATTCTACAGTAATATTGTATCACAGTTTACTTACCCATTTACTTGTTGTTGAAGGACTTTTGACTTGTGTTATTTGGGGGGGTTGGTGGGGACAAGGGATGGATCTGTTACAAAAATGCTGCCATGGATGTTCTTTGTACATGTCTTTTTGTGAACAAATGTACAGATTTCCATTAGGTTATATACTCATGGGAGGAATTGCTGGCCACAGGGCATGCGTATGCTCAGCCTTAGAAGATGCCACCAAATGGTCATCCAGAGTGGTTGAGCCCATTTACCCTCCCATGAGCAGTGGAGGATAGTTCCAGCTGCCCTGTATTGTCAGTTTTTTAAATTATAGTTACTGTGGTGGGTGTTTAGTGGTATCACACTGTGACTTTAATTTGCATTTCCCTAATGCTTAATAAGACAGAGCATCTTTTCATAGGTTTATAGGCCATTTGGATATACTCTTTTGTGGAGTGCCAGTCCAAGTCTCTTGCTCATTTTTCCATTATCACATACTTCTAAGATCCACTTTTAGGTATGGGGAAACTGTCACTTCCAAACAGTGTAAGTGGGAGTGAAAATCTGTGATTTTTAGAGCATTATTCTAAGTATTTTAAGATTTTTATTCAATCACCTAAATGATTTAGGTGTTGCTCATATAAAAATGTTCCCATAGGTTAATATTCAAAATATATAAAGAGCTCACATACCTCAACACCCGAAAAGCAAACAACCCGATTAAAAAATGGGCAGAGGATCTGAACAGACACTTCTCCAAGGACGAAATTCAGATGGCGAATAGGCACATGAAAAGATGCTCCACATTGCCTGTTTTCAGGGAAATGCAAATTAAAGCCACAATGAGATAGCACCTCACACCAGTTAGGATGGCCAATATTCAAAAGACAAGGAACAACAAATGCTGGTGAGAATGCAGAGAAAGGGGAACCCTCCTGCACTGTTGGTGGGAATGTAAATTAGTTCAATCATTGTGGAAAGCAATATGGAGGGTCCTCAAAAAACTAGAAATAGAAATATCATTTGACCCAGTAATTCCACTCCTAGAAATTTTCCCAAAGAAAACAAGATCTAAGATTCAAAAAGACATATGCACCCCTATGTTTATTGCAGCACTATTTACAGTGGCCAAGATATAGAAGCAACCTAAGTGTCCATCAGTAAATGAATAGATAAAGAGGATGTAGTACACTACACATATAATGTAGGAGGGTCATAGGGAAGGCAGTATAGTAGCACAGAGAAGACAAGTAGTGACTCTAGAGCATCTTACTATGCTGATGGACAGTAACTGCAGTGGGGTGTGTGAGGGGGACTTGATAATATGGGTGAATATAATAACCACAATGTTGCTCATGTGAAACTTCTATAAGACTGTATATCAATGATAACTTAATAAAAAAATTCTTAACTATAAAAAAAAGATGTGGTACACATACACAATGGAATATTATTCAGCCATAAGAAGAAAACAAATCCTACCATTTGCAACAACATGGATGGAGCTAGAGGGTATTATGCTCAGTCAAATAAACCAGGCAGAGAAAAACAAGTACCAAATAATTTCACTCATCTGTGGAGTGTAACAACAAAGCAAACACTGAAGGAACAAAACAGCAGCAGACTCACAGAACCCAAGAAGGGACTGGCAGTTAAGAAAGGGAAGGAGTTGGGGAGGGTGGGTGAGGAGGGAGGGAGAAGGGGATTAAGGGGCATTATAAGTAGCACATAAATATAGGTAGGTCACAGGGAAGGCAGTATAGCACAGAGAAGACAAGTAATGACTTTACAGAATTTTACTACACTGATAGATAGTGATTGCAATGGGGTGCATGGGGGGAGACTTGATAATATGGATGAATGTTGAAACCACAATGTTGCTCATGTGAAACTTCCTTAAGATTGTGTATTAAAATGTTCCCATAAGTACTGTCCTCAAGAAAATGTGTGTGTGTGTATAAAATGCATGTGTGTGTGTAAAATGTATGTGTGTGTGTATATAATATTTATTTATACACTGTCCCACTGATGGACAGTGTATATGAATAAAGCCGCTTGGACATTCTTTTATGTATTTTGTATGAATAGATACATATACACTAAATTCTCTTAGGAACTGCAGGGTCATAGACTAGGGGTAGTTTAGTTTTATCAGAAACTCCAGCATTGCCAAGTGTCAGCCAGGTTGAGAGTTCCAGTTGCTCCACCCACATCAGCATCAGTCTTTTTAATGTCAGCCATTCTGGTGGGTGTGTAGTGAGATCTGATTGTGGTTTTAATTTGGGTTTCCCTGATGAGTAATGATGTTAAGCATCCTTTCATACACTGATTGGCTGTCTTTTCATTATCAATTTGTAGGAATTCTTTATATATCTCTGATCTGAGTCCTTTGTCACATCTCTGAATATACTCATCCAGGCTCTTTTTATTCCATCATTGGCTCCTTTTGATAAGAAGGTCTTAAACTTAACAAAGTCAAAGTTATCAATGCTTTTCTATTAAAATTTTTGCTTTTTTTCTGGTATTTACTATAAAGCCACAAGACATAGTTATTAATACTGCTTTAAATAGTCAATTTTCTACCAGTGTGAATGCACATTTTCTCTCTCTGATGTCTTCGTTCTTTCTTGGGGGTCCCTATTTCCATCTGGGATCAACTTCCTGCAGCCTGGGGACTTCCTTTGCTATTTCTTGCAGCACAAGACTGCTGGTAACAAATTCCCGCAGCTTCTGTGTGTCGGTAATGTCTTCATCTTGCTGTCATTTTTGAAGGGTATTTTTGTTGGATACAGAACTATAGGTGGCAAGGTTTTTGTTTTTGTTTTTAGCACTTAAAAATGTCATTCCATTGTCTGACGGCTTTCATAACTTCTAGGAAGAACCTTTCCCTCTCTGGAATTTTAGTTCATCTAATCTTTCATTTCTATGGCTTTTCAGGGTCTTTGAAAATATGACTTTTTGTAATTTATCTTTTTTTCCCTTCTTGTTTCAATGAGAACAATGGGTTTCCACTAACTGCCACATGAAACATCCTTCTCAGAAACTGAAGTCAAGCTAAAACTTGGGGAGACTTCAAGCAACACTTGCTTCCCTTCTTCCTTTTTTTTTCTTTCATTCTTTTCTTCCTTTGTTTTTGCTTGTTTTGTTCCTTTTTATCAACTTTTTGGAGTACCACTTACATAAAATAAAATGCAAACTTTGTAAGTCTACAGCTCAATGAGATTTGACAAATGTCTGCACCACCTCCCCAATCAAAAGCGAGAGCAGTTCTGTCATCTCAAAAGGTTCCCTCCTGCCTTTGAGATCAATCCCTTCTTCCACCCCAGCCCTAGGCAACCACCAGTCTACTTTCTATCATGTAGCCATTTTGCCTGCTCTCAATTTTCGTATACATTCAATCACACAGAATATACTCTCTGTCTAGAACCTCACCCCCACTGTTTTGAGAGAAATCTGCATCCGTGGATGTTTTATTGCCCTTGTCTAGCTTGGATTAACACTTAGTCTACAGGCACACACCTGATCATCTACATTTGCTCTCTTACAACACTAAACTATGTTTTCTACTTTTATCTTGCATCTACCTACCACTTCAGCATTTTATTAAATAATAATAATAATAATAAGGGAGAAATGTGGGATTCACATATAAATCAAATATAAAAATCAAACGAATATTCATATTTGACCTGATTGTTTATAGTTCATAATGTGTAATCAAAACCGAAAGTTTCTGTAATGACTGCCCGTGTACTGTTCACCATGTAAGAACTTATTCACTATGTAAGAATTTGTTCACCATGTAAGAACTTGTTCGTTATGCTTCAGAAGATTGGAGACTGACGAGAATTAGGCTTGGGGTGGATTAATGATTGTGCATTGAGCATTGAGTCCCCTATACAGAATTTTATTGTTGTTAACAACCATTTGATCAATAAATATGAGAGATGCCCTCTCAAAAAAAAAAAAAGGTTATAATCTCTGTCTCTGACTTTTTTCATTCAACATGTCTTTAAGACTCATCCACGTTGTTGGGTATACCAGAGGTTTGCAGCTTTTTATTGTAGAGTTAATTGTTTTCCAACATATGAATATCAGAACTTACCCATTCTCCTGTTGATGGACATATGGGTTGGTTCCAGTTTCACTTCCTTTTTAAAATCTGAAATGCTATGAGTCATTTGCTGGTGCATCTTCTAATTGCTGAGCATCCTGAGGAACACAGCACTGCTGCTCCCCACCCGTCCCTTGTGTAAGCTTCAGCCCAGAGGGGGAGATCTGTGCTGGACAAGTAATTGCAAGCATGATGAATGTTGCAGAAAGGCAAGCACAGGCTGTCATGGGAGAAAACAGCAGGAACATCTAGGTTAGTCCAGGGCTTCAGGCAAAGCTCCCTGAAGAAGCATTTGAAATGGGAATCAAGGATGACTGGATGAATGAGGTGAAGGTGGAGGCAGGCTCTGGGGTGTAATAGAAAACTCAGTGGACATGGAAGGCAGACAGAAATTAGTACATCGTTGAACATCTACCGAGTGAAGGAGACACTGATAGACATTTTTAAAAATATTATTTCATTTAATTCTCAGAACAACTGTGGTGAGTATATTGAGCTCCATTTTACCAATCAGGAGATTGAGGGGAAGGAGATGAACTTGTCCCAGATCACACCAGTAGTGGTAAATTAGGATTCCAACACCCCTCTTTCTGGCTCCAAAGCTCATGCTTCCCTCCTGACCAGAGGCTAACCGGAACTAGACTGTGGGGGGAGATGGAAAGACAGGAACAGATTTGAGAACAATCAACACGTCCTGGCATATAATGGACACTAAAAAATATGCACGTATTTACTAAATAAGTAAATGTCTATGAAAGGGAAACACTTTAGCATCTTATTTGTATTTCCTCATTGGTACTTAACCGATTAAAATAAAAGTAGACTTCACTGGCAAATTTATCAAATCCTATCCATTCTGCCCTCATGATATCACATTACACAAATGGAGACTCTGATGCGAGGGTGCATGTCTGTGTGTATCTGTGTGTTCTGTGGTCAGGGGGTAGAGCTAGAGGAAAGAGGGCTCAGGGAAAAACCAAGAGGGGTTTTCAAACTGAAGGGCAGAGGGATCTATCAGTTAACTAAAGTGAGATAAACAGAGCTGCCAATGAACTTTATGTTCTCATAAGCAGTGAGCAGGGAACGCTGCCCAAACAAAGCATCACTGCGGGCTTTCGTATTTGGTGTTCTCTGCATGTAAGTCATTCTCTTGTACATAGACATACGTGGCATTAGCTGGGGGATGTGATTAGAATAAGCAAACACACAGGCAGGCACCTAATTGCTGATGGGGATCAGAGACAATCTCTCTCCAGTAAACTCAAAAATTGCAGAGACCACAGTCTGCTTAATAGGGCACTGGGGCCAAGATTGCAAGTTTATAGACCTGGGCCTCTCACCTGAGGTCTTGGCCTTTCCACACTCATAATGTTTAAGATGCTTTGAGAGCTTACCTCGTATATGCCAAATGCACTAGGGTGTTTTCCATGAATACACTCATTTCATCCTCAAACAGAGAAGGGAGATGATCCTATTAACCCATTTTAGATATAAGGAAACTGAGGACAAAGAGGCTCGATGACTTGGTCAAAGGTGTGGAACCAGGCGTCCCTTCTGCATTTCACTAAAGCCCTTGATTTTAACCTTTGCTCTGCCCTGCGTCCACACCAGTGGGGGAGAGGGGAAGCAGGGATGGGGCACAGGATGACAGGGTCTCCCCACAACCTGGAAGGCCTGAGAAACCCCACTCCCATGCAGACAGAGAAGCTGTGCTCTAAGGATGGGAACATGCTCCATGAGGAAATCCAAGCAGGGAGAATGTTGCCCTTCTTAGAATACATGTACCCTTTCTCCTGATTTGATGGATAGGAAAACTGAGGTCCAGAGCAAGGTCAGTGGGCCAGTGAGCACTTCTTAGAGCAAATATGGCCTTTGGGGATGCACCTCTGTGTACCAGTAGGATTAAGGTGAGCCACCCCCAAAGACATCTCCTGAGTAATAATAGAAGTAATAGCAAAAATAGCCAGGCACTCTCCTAATCACCTTTACAACGATTAACTCATTAAAAGTTTGTACACCCCCAAAGGGTAGGTACTGTTATTATCTCCCTATTTTATAGATGAGGAAATTGGGGCACCGAGAGGTTAAGAGGCTTCTCCAAGGTCACCAGGCCCACCTGCCACACGAGAGCCTTATTCCTCTCCAGAAAGAGCCATCAAGTCTCTTTCTTCCCCAATTCCTCTGCAGTTGCTCTTAGCTTTCCTTCCCTACATGTAATCCTGCATACGTTCCCCAGGTCCCCCAACCTCTGCCTTTGATGTATAGGAGAGCTTTATGTCACATCTTTGCTCAGTAATGTGGGACAAGAGCTGGCAGACCTGAATCCCAGGTTTACCCCTAACTGTGACCTTCAGCAAGCTTACGTGACAGAGAGGTCAACATGTGAGCTCTGCCCAGATGTCCATCAGCTGATGAAGGGATAAACCAGAGGTGGTATATCCAGGCAGGGAAATATTACTTGCCCGTAAAAACAGAGTGAAGTCATGATCTACGCAACAACATGGACGGACCTCGAAAATGTGATGTCAAGGGAAGGAAGCCAGACACAAAAGGCCATTCACTACATGATCCAGTCAGATGAAAGGCCAGGAAAGGAAAGCCTGTAGAGATAGAAAGTGGTTTCTAGGCCCTGGGGAGACTGGTAGGACATTTGGGTGATATCTAATGAGTTTCTTTCGAACTGATGAAAATGTTCTAAAATTGATGGTGGTGATAGTGGTGCAGGCCTGTGAATATACTAAAAACCACCAAATTGTACACTTTTAGTGGATGAATTGCACGTGAATTGTACAGCAAAGCTATTGAACGAGGAAGAAAAGAGAGAGAAGGACAAAGGGGAGGACAAGGAAGCCGTGGAGAGGGCTGCCTGGGTTCAAGCCCCAGAGCTCCCTCTTTATAGCTGAGCAGCCTCGAGCTCTTTGCCTGAGCCTCCCTTTTCCTATCTAGTAGGGGCTGAGGATGGAGTAAATGATACTAACATGTTTAGCAGTCAGTATGGCCAGGGTCTGGGCCAGCTGGTAACCCTTTGGCTGCTGGATCAGATCGTCTGGAGGTCCAGGGGGTGCAGGAGACAGACTGAGGTGGGCCACCGGGCACAGGGCATAACTCTTTGCCAACCAGCAAAGAATTTCACCTCCAGACTACTGAGCTTAGGGTTTGCAACCACGAGCGTGACCACGTGAAATTCAGTTTGTCATCCGTGGCCACGAAAGCCTTGCCACACGGAGACACCGGGGCACATGGGGCACATTTCCTCCTGCTATTTGTGAGCGCCGTTGTCCAGGGAGGGGATTTCCATATAATTAACATGAGTTCTCAAATGTGCCCAACTTGGGTTTCCATGGAGACTCCGTGCATTTAATTAATGTGGCCCAGAGTTGCTGTTCCTGGGTTCAGGCTAACTTCCATTTCCTTGCCATTTTATTTTTAATACCCCAAATGTAATAGGCACTAATTATTTCTCCTCCTCTACTTGTGTTAACCTGATTGCTTGGCAGTTCTTTATCCTCTTTCTTCTTTCTTGCCTTTCCTGATTGATAGCCCTGAAAGAGGGAGAAAGAAGAAAAAGGCAAACCCTGCCCTCTTCAGCGACAGAGGAAGAATTGTGGAAAGGGGAAGTGTCCACCTTCAGTGCCCAATGTTGTCCCGGCTGACAGAACTCCCAGCTGCAGAACTAGGGAAGCAGGAGATGAAAACCAGGCAGGCAGGGTGTACAAGGCCATGAGGACTACACAAGCATGACCTTATATGGGGCCTTTCTCACCTCTGCTGGGGGAACGGATGCTAAATCCAAGCCTGAGAAGTTGCCATACTTGGAGAGAAAGGTGCTTGCAGCTTAGGTTTTAAAAAGATTTACAATGCACAAAGCTTCGAGGCTTAGCGCCCAACAGTCTCCCTTTCAGTCCAGAAAGGGGAGCAAATTGCAAGCAGTGGGCTGACAAATGGCATTCCTCATGGGGAGATAGAAGCTTTCCCGTTTTGCTGGGTTAAAGAACACTCACATTGCATTGTATTTCTCAAATCTGCAGAGCGGGTGAGAGTTACAGGGCGCCAGGAGTAGAAAGCCAGATGAGTCTTTGAAAGCTAATGTAAGCTCCCCAGGAATCAGTCTTGCCTGAGAAAGCAATAATGTGTGATAGTTAACATGAACTCCCCAGCTGTGCAACCATGGCAAGGTACTTCACCTCTCTGAGCCTCAGCAGCCCCCTCCATAAAATGGGGTCAAAAGTAATACTTATCCCAAGGGGTTGTTATGAGGATAAATGGGTCACGTGTGGAAGTACCTGTGGCAAGTAGTAACTGTCCCCTAGTGTTGTCCACAGCCTCCCTGGCACCCAGCACAGGGCCCCGCATAGCGCAGGTGCCAGTAAATGATTGTAGAATGAACAAATGTGATGAAACCGAGGGTCCAGAGGCCTGCCAAAGGCATCTGTAAATGCCTCTGCTACCTAGACTTTTGTCTTTTAATCCACTTCTTAAAAGCAGGGATTTCAAATTTAAATGCCTTCAAGGGCCAGGCAGGGAATGCAAATGCGTAAAATAGGCTAGGGGATGAAAACATGTGCCTTGCTATCAAACCCTAGGGATGCACAGGCCTAACCCAACCTTGAGACTCGGTCAGAAAGAGCGGTCTCTCGACCTGTCTGAACTGCCTGAACCTGCTCAAATCTGCCCATGTGTCTGAGTCAGCCCCACCCTCACCCCTGCACTCAGATAATTCCAAACACAATCCATTTTTAAAGTTCAATTCCTCTCCAACCCACAGTATCCACAATGAATTAAGGAAAGCATATCAGATATAATAATGCATTGTTGTTAAGTTCCTGGCATAGTTGCCAAATGTCAGGCAGTTGGCACGCCCATGGTGCCTTCCACGTCTGCGGCTTCAGTTGTCATAATAATGAATTGCTGAGCTCACCTAGGCTCGGAAACGGATCCAGAATATAATGTTGGGTTGAGAAAAGAAGTACCTCCCAAAGGTGACACCTCGTACCTCATTTACAAGGCAACGATCCCAAACACACATCACAGGCGGATCCGTGAGAGAAGGTTCTTTTCAATACGGCTGCACTTGACAGTCTGAATCTATTTGAAGGGGTTGCAAGGGTGGAGTGGAACCTGTGCATCTCAACACAGTCTCTGACATCCCACCATCAGTCTTGGACTCAAAAGCTGAAATGCAGATCCTCGGTAATAACAATGTAAGTCTGGAGGTGGTGGGGGAAAACACTCGTGTTCCAACCGTTTGGTTTAAGATATGCCAGCAGCGTTTTGAATCAGCCTCAGCCCTGGAACTCAGATGTCTCCGCTCTTGGGTGCTCTGGCTCTTCCTACCTGATTCCATTTCTGGAACATCCTCCTATTTCTTCATTAAGCAACCATTGCTGGGGAACTGATTGCTTTGATAGGACAGCAAGACCGTGAGGTTGAGTCTACATCAGCAAAACAGATACTTGAGATAATTACCAAAAAAATGTAGGACACCCAAGTGGTGTCTGTGTCTAGTGGGGGCAGGGAATAGAAGGACTTATATCCAGAAAATTCCAGGGATTTGTCTTCAGAGCCCAAATCTCAAACATAGTTCCCAACCCATTCCCAAGGCCTGGACAGGTTCAGTAAATAGTTGTGGAACGAATGGATGAATGAATGACTCAGTGACGTGCGTGTCAGGAAAAACAATTACCATTATAGTCAGAACTGGGTTAGAATCTCAAATCTACTACTTAGGAGCTATAAAAACTTGGTTAAGACACTGCTTTCTGAGTCGTGGTTTTTCTGCCATCAGAATCTCAGAAGCTCCCCTAAGCTGCTATTTAGTTTCTGAAACAAACTCCAGCCTCCAGCCAGTTCTGTAAGCAGCTGTGCATTCTTACCCCAAGGTCGTTCATTTCCTCCAGAGTAGGCTTTTCCAGACCTCAAGAAAGAGACACCTTGGAATCCTTCCTCTCCCTCCTGCAGCACCTGGCCGGGATCCTCGCCCCGGTCACTGGGAGCGTCCCAGCAGCTGCAGCCTACATGCACTCTTCAAAGGAGCCTCTGCTGATTTCCTGCAATGAGCCCTCGGAGCCCAGGCGGGCGACGACATCAGGACAGGAGCCAGGGGAGCCATTAAGCATGGTATTTATCTCTGGATTGTGAAGTCAGGCTGGCCTGGGCTCCTTCTTTTGCTAGCTGTCCTGCTTTGCCTGAGTTTTCATCTGGAAAGTTGGGCTCTTGGTCAATCTTTCAAGAGGCTGTGACATTAGAGTTGATGTGCAAGGAGTGTGGTGTTCAGCAGCCATCCCCACCCAGCCACGGTCTCCAGGGTCCCAGGGTAACACAGATCAAGGCAGAGACTGTCATCTGGCAACATCTTGGAGGTCTGATGGACGCACGAAGAACCCCCACACACTGTGGAAGTCAGGCAGTGCCTTGGGCCTAACCTTCTTCTTAGAAGTGTTTTGGTCTTGAGCATCCACAGAAGAATCTCTACTCAGAGAGACATCATGGTGAGGACATAGATTTCACACCACACCAGGCCACGTTGCCTAGAGGTGCTATACAAGCCACCAGCAGTAAGCAAAATGATGTTATATGTGCAACCACTTTTAATCTTAATAATTATGTGTTAATTTTGATGGTGCATTAGGAAAACTCGAATGAGCACTTCAAAGGCATAGCATTGTGGATGTTATTGCTTTGGAAGAGACTGAAGTAGATACTTAAGGCTTTTTGTTTTGTGTTACTGTAAAGAAAAGTATTAATAGTAAAAGAAGTGGTGCATGGATACTGTAATAGATTATGATGATTATAGATGAAGGTCTGAATTCTGGAAAACATGGAATCCAACACAGGGGGGAATGTCAGGTTTAAGCTGCAGAACAGGTGATACTATCTTTACAAAATCCTGGAATGCAGGGATGTGGCTGACCTTGACCAAGCCCTAGAGCAACTCTAACTCCCTGGTGCTAACTGGGAAGTCCTCAATATACCAATTTCTTTCCAGGCATAAAAAATGACTAGCACATAATAGGCACTCAATAAACAATCCCTGTTCTTATCACAGAGCTTAAGAGGAGGTGGTTGTGGCCACCTGACCTATTGGAAAGCTAGGTTCCAATCCCATTCTACCCCACCAGCAGCTTTGTGACCCTAAGCCAGATACTCAACCTCTCTGAGCCTCAGTTCCCTCACCCATAGTTCAGGGTTTTGATCAGACCAGCCCTGCCTGTCAGGGTTAGGGCATTTTCATGAGAAGCTTGCTCCCAGGTCACTTACTACATGCCTATTCATGTGGGACTGTGAGCCTAGCACTTTGCTGAGCTATTTCATCCCAGGTCGAACAGTGCGGTGGGCTGGAAACCACACCAGTCAGAGTTAATACCTCTACTCTGCCACCAAAAACAAGATCTTTCCCCACTGCGGGTTCCCTCCTCTGTAAAATGGAGAGGTCTGCCTTCATTTCCACAAGTTCTCATTAAGAAAAGCTTGGCTTGGCCCCTTTTCTAGCCATCCAGATGTTTCTGAACTAGACCCGTTCTGACACTGCAGAGACCAAACATGTGGGTGACTGATCACATTTTTCACATTTCATTTGTCATCTAGACAGGCTTTAAGTACATGGATAATGAATTCAGAATTCCAGGGGAATCTAAACCAAGTCCTTTCTCGCTCTCTCTTTGAGGCCAGGAAGGTTTCTTTGAAGGAAATGAGGGCAACTTGATCTTTTTCTCTGCTCCTGGCATGACACCAGTGCTTGCCCAAGGCTGTGTGGAGGGGAAGCTGTGAGCCGGTGGGAGAAGACAGACGCTGCGGAGGGAGTTCAGTGAGTGAGTCAGACACACAGGCTTTGGGATCCGATACCACCTCTGCCACTTGAAAGCTGTGAGGCTTTCATCCAGTTACTTAAAATCTCGGGGCCTCCTCATAACACCCATGTCACTGGATTTCTGGAAGGACCAGATATATTAAAATATTAAATGTAATGTATGACACCATTATATGTATGAAACATTACAGAAACAATGAACACATAGATGATTACACTTTGGAAGGAAAGGGTGTGGGGAGAAATGCTGCAAAGAGAGGGTGCGGCCTGGGGACACTCTTGGAAATGGGTCTGTACAGACAAAAATCTATGCCCCAGCGATGTGCTAAATATTTAACAACCAGCTCTGGGAAAACGGACAAGCAACCCTAGTTTGTAGCGTTTGCCCATTTCTGTGGTGTGGATACTCTCACTGTGGCTGATGTCAAGAGACCGATATGACATCACTGAGCACAGACTCAGGAAGGACTCGCGCGCAGTCAGCTCACACTCAGTCACTCTCACAAGCTAACACACCATTTTTTGGCCCCACCAGACTTGTGAACATTTCCCAGGAAAGAACCCCTTGGCCGATTTCCCTGGGCCACATGCCTGCACCTCAGCTACTGAACCGGCACAGAATGTTCCGCGTGGGTGGAATGCGTCCTGGGCAGCTCTCTGTGGGCAGCTCACCCAGGGGTGTGGGTCAGGGAGCAGTGGGACTGTGTCCTTTCTGGACCCGAATAACTCCCGGGCACGCAACGAAGACAGTTTTCAACAAAATGGACCTCGGTGGAGCTGCGGAGGGAAGTGGCTCTGATGGCATTAAAATTTCATGTACTTGTGCACACACACAGAATGCAAAGTGGGGGGCTGCCTGGAAGGCGCCAGAGCCGGTTTTCAAAATGAATCAGGTCCATGGCTGCTTCCTGCCAAGGCCGCCCCCTCCATCAAAGCTCTTAGCATAAAGTCTGACAAATGTAGAGACGCCTAATTAACTTGCCTATTGTCTCCTCAAAATCCCTCTTCTCCTGGCTTTCCTTTGGCGGAAAGAGCAGAGCGGCAATCAGACGGCAAGGTCACACTGCAGCGGGAACAGGACTGCTGGAGGAGGCCCTGCTCACAGCACTGGCCCTGCTCACAGCACTGGCCCTGCCACGGCCTCGCGTGTTCCTCTCCGTCTTTCATTAAGAACTAAGGGAGCGTCGCCGGCACTGAAGCTTCCGACTGCAGCCATCCCAGTGAGGCCGAGCTGCCCCGTGGGAGCCAGGGTTTTCCGCACTGCCTTGTACCGCAGGACTCCTCGACCACTTTGCACCCACCTGCCCTGCCTTCCCACAGGCACCTGCAGTGTCTGGACCAGAAGGAAGAAACTGGTGCCCGTGGCCCCAGGAACATAGGTGGTCGTTCTGTTTGGGTCCTCTGGGAAGCAGGAACCAAGACAGAGTTAGAGGGGCAGGAGATTTGTTGGGGGTAACTGGGGTGGTCGTTTAAGAGGAGCCTTCGATGAGGTCCTGTCCCGGCCCGTGGGACGAACGTGGAGTGTGCCGGAGACGCCTGCAGAAATGAAACAAGCAAGGGACACAAAGAACGACCAGCAAGACAGGATATCTGATCAAGCTGGCACAGTTTATTGTTTACAGGCTCAATTTATACAAGTAGCAAGTAAGGGGTGGGTCAGGAGATAATTGGACCTTAGGTGGTGCTGGCGGGGAGGTGTAGAAGGGTGATTGGGTCTTGGTTGGCGCCGGCGGGGACGGAGGACCCGGAAGAGAAGCGGGGAGTTCGCCGTTTTGGGGGCGGGGGAGGTGTTTTCGCACATCCTCAAGGTCTCCCTATTTTCAGAGTGAGGAGTCTTGGCCCATCTTCAAGGACAAGATATGTTTTTGTGAGCAGATAACTTCCAAGGACTGCACAGGTTGCTCTCAAGCTTGTGCTTTCCCATGCTGAGTTCAGACGTGGGGGAAGGGACATAGCCCCGGCTCGGCTCTCGACAGCCGGGAAAGAGGAGGGGAGGGAGGGGGATGGAGCAGGAAGAGCATCAGGCCTCAGGGCCGTCCTGAGACAGTCTTGGCGGGCCCGGTGGAAAGCTCCAGAGCAAGACCTCCGAGGGGAGGAGGCCCTTGTTGGACAGAAATGGCCAAGCCCGGGCCCTCCCCAGTGCCTGGCCCCTGCAGGGGCTGTCCAGGCAGAGAATGTCCTCAGCCCCAATGCTTGACTCAGGGGAGTGCCTAGCTAAGTACAAGGCGGAAGTCATCTCAGGATGCTGGCTTTGTTCCTGTCGTCTCGATCCTTGAAGCAGTTTGCCTTGCGTATTCCCACAGTGGGGCCACACTATAGACAGTGGGGTATCGGAAGTGGGGAGTGGGAGTCATTTCCTCATTCCAGAATATGGGGGTTGGGGGAATGGTTTCCTGTAGCTGCCAGGACTTTGGACCAGAGAAAGACCTCGCGGTGCTCTGCACTAGAGAGTGTGTGCAGGCTGCTGCCACCAGATGATGTGGATGGAGACTATTGCCCCGATATTCCAACCCAAGTTACAAGAGATGGAGAAGTAGAATACAAAGAGTTTCCCAACTGTCACGAAGTCTCGTCTGTGTGGCCCACAAAAATCTGTAGAACTCAAATAACCAGTTCTGTTTTCTTTTTATTCTCAATGTTTACATGCACAAATGCTAATGTAAGTAATGAACCTTGTAAACAATTACGATATTATGAACAAGGGTGGAATCATCTTGACCGTCGTGCCAAACCAGTTCTTACCCCAGAAGCAGGTGTTAACTATTTATATTTAATGCGATTGCTTCCACAGTCTCCCCTTTTATGCCCAATAAGAAGACAGGAAAACTTGGAATCAAACCCAGGACAATTTGGTGCCAAGGTCTTTCTGTTTTACCTCTACACATTTTCTCCTACACGGAATGCAACTCATTCTGTGAACACAAGCTCTTAAACACTTTGCCAAAGAGCATAAAGAGGAGCTCATTACAGGCCAGGCACTATGCTAAGTACTTCAATTTATCTTTATAACAACCCTATGAGGTGCAGTATTATGGGTCCCATTTTACAGACACACAGACTGAGGCTCAGAAAGATTAAGTAACAGGTCATAGAGCTAATGAGTGTCACAGATGGGATTTGAACCCAGGTCTGTCCATGCGCTTAACAAATATGGCACCTACCTCTCAGGACACAGCTGAAATGTGATCTCCCTCCAATATGTGGCAAGTGCATTGCTGAAATTGATTTCTTTTGCCAAACCCCTCAGGCAAAGCCCTATGCATGGGCCAAACTTGACACAGGCTTGTCGAGACTGCGGGCAGCGGGCCTGCTGGACGTTTGCAGAGCCAGGCCCACTGATAGAATCCTTCCTCTGTATGTGATGAAAGACCACTAATCTAAGATGTCATTAACAATTGATGCTCAGCCCAGAGCCAATACATTATGGTGGTTCTGGGGCCAGGGGACATGATTGTCAGATGACCAGCTTTATCCAGCAATCGTCTACTCATTTTGGAAGCCCTTAGTTTCAGCTTGGTAAGGTTGTATCAGACAGACCATGGCCAGTTCTGGCATTGAAGGAGGAAGAAAAAATACCATAACAAGAGCTTGTGCCAAACCTTGCTAGGAAGCTAAAAATTGCTGCTGCTTTGGACGGCCACAGATCATGAAACGCATATGCCAACATAATAGCCCTGTGTAAAAGCGTCCCATGTGGGGTGTCCTCCAAGTCACTCACAATTAAGCTTAAGTGATGATATACAGGACATCATTTTCCAGGTGGAGGGCACTCAAATATTTTGTGGCCTGGGTACCCAGGAGGTGTTGGGAGGGTCAGGCTGGACTGAAGAAGGCCAGGGCTTGCATCTGGAGCTATTGATGGCACCACTGCCATCAGTGAAGGTTGACTGGGGGCTCCCAGGACCCACAGCACCGTACTGGGCTTCGTTGCGGCACAGGAATAAAGAGCAAACATGGCGTGGCCTGGCACAGGTGGGTTAGCCTCTTGTTTAATCCCCACCACGATCTGCAATAAACACTCTAATAATCATAAGACCTGGAACATAGTAGGCCCTCCATGAAATATTCTTTAGATCCAGATCTTCCTTGAAAGTAGTTACAGTAAAACGTGCCAACAGATCCAATTAAGTTTTAACTGTCTTAGTAATGCATAATAATTCAGCTGCACCTAGGTGCACATGGTAATTGATATGTGGGAGATGCTACACTTTGAAAGGTGATAACTGGTGTGAACTGACTCAGGGAAGCTACTGGAGGGGGTAATAATCCTCTTGCTGTGACTTAAAAGTTAAGGAGGCAGGAGTCTGGACACCTTACTTGGATACAAAGCAAATCAATAGTGGAGAATATACAGCAGGCAAAATGCAGATGTGAATTAAATAAATTAAATAAAGCAGACAGATTGAAGGTCAGGCCCAACTCCAATGCTTATTAAATTGTCTGTATGGGGATGCAGGCGAGAAGGTACTTCTGTGTCTCTGAAATGGGCATAAGGGGAATGGGATGGTGGCGTGGCAGGAAATCTTCTAGTCCATCTCTTATCCACACACGCTGTAGGAGATCTCAGAGATGTTTTGGAGATTTCCAAGTATTAGATCTAAATCTCTTGGGTGCACTTTAATTTTATACCCTTAAGAGGACAAGCACAGTCGGGCGGGAACAGTCATGCTGGCGCCAGCTTATCCTGTCTCCTAAGAGCCTGTCGCACTCATCTCTTTCTAGCTCTGCATTCAGTGACATCATGGTGGTAGCTTGAAACCAGCCTCGGTGGGGTTATTTACACCATGGGAATTGGCAAACATTACAAATCAGGGCTTTTTTTCCTCCCCTTGGGAGAGCAGGTAATTATACAATGACCAGCAGTTACTGGTTGGGAAATTAGTAACCAGAAAGTAGAATGACATCCTGAGGTCATAAAATCTAGGAATTGGAGTTTTGGATCATCTCTTGCCCAATCTCAGATTTGGGGCCAGAGTTCTCTCCCCAGGGGTTTCCCTGAGAATGAGACAGGGGCCACCAGCAGACAGTGAGGTGAGTTTCTGGTGTGTAACTGTAACGTGAAACCACATAGCAGAAAAGGTCCTGTTTTTCAATTCTCTTACGTCCTGTTTTATTATGCAAAGGAGAAAGCCTCAGTTAGAGCTGGTCTTTAGTGCTTCTGTAACACTTGTAACTCTCTGCTAACGAAGAGAGGGCAGGCCCCTGGGCTCAGAGCCTTGGGCAGGCCACAGTGCCTAGCTATGATTGAAAAACGTTTTGTTTTATGGTACTTGCTTTTATAGTCCCCTTCTATTTGTGACATACAATAATGGCTTTCTACCTGCAGTGGTAGGTGTCAAGTTTTCTTTTTACTGTTTTAAACTAGACCCGTTTAAAGACAAATATTAAGTAATTAATAATACAAGTGGTGCAGAGAGGTGAACAATATTCTGAAGATGGTTTGCAAATGACCGAAGAGTGGGGAAAGCAGATGTGCCCTAAATCAGGCAGACTTTGCTTGAATATATCCAGCCACAGGGAAGTCACCACCTCTCAAGGCATCCATTCTGTGACCATGATTAGTGAAATGTCCCATTCAAATAAAGAAGGCTTGTTTTGTTTTCCTCCCCACCACCACCATTTTTTAATTAAATGCATTTTCTATACTATTCTCCTATTTGGCCAAAAACCTCCTCAGTCTTGACGGTTTCCTGTTTCCATTCTTGGTTTGCCTTTGGTTCAAGATCCCCATTAACTGTTATGAACTTTTGGGTCTTTATGGTGCACTGAGCCATCATGTCCCTGTAGGTCTAATTCTACCCTTGGTGCATCAACAATTTTCTGTTGAAGTTGCTCTGCCTGTTCAGGAAGAATTGAGGGCTGTGGTTGCTAAGCCAAAGCAGCAAATTAATTTGTTTCTATGTATAACATCTCTGGAATTACATTCTCTAGCTCCCACTCTGTGCCCTTTGGAAAACCAGCCCCTCAGCATGATGTCCTGATTCTCAGGGCCAGTGGTGGCTGATAACAACTGCTCATCTATCGTGACCTCAACCTCGCTGTGTGCCAGGCACCAAGCTGAGAGCTCCATGCACATTCTCTCACCTACACTTCACAACAGGTATGGGAGTATCTGCTATTATTACCCCATTCTACAGACGAGGAAGCTGGAGCTCAGAGAAATGAAGTCACTCACTTAAGGTTACTCAGCCAGTGAGCAGCAGAGCCTGGACTCCTAAGCAGATTCTGTGAACCTCCAAAGTTGGTGCTTGTAGCCCATGACAAGGATTTCTCATCTCAGATTCCCCAGATCTATAATGGGAAGTAGAAGCAGATGATAAGGGGAGATATCCATGCTATAACCAGAGACCCTTTGTTTTTTTAAAGTCAGAAGAAAGTGCAAGAAGTGAACACAAAACAGGCTGGCTCTCTGCAGGCATCGAAGCACTCTAAAGAACAGCAATGCTTCTCCAGAAATATTGGGCCACTGAGCTGTGATTGCCTCACCACCCACCCACCTTGACACCTCCCAGTGTCAATAGGAAGATTAATTTCTACCCTGTGCCATGAGACAGCTGGGAATGTTCCAGACCCTTGGGAATTGTCTTTCCTTTCCCGTCTTCTGTTTATGCCTCCAATAGTCGAGGAGTTTTATATGGGAGGTGGGCAACTACTTTGTGCTTGCCTTTTAGTCATGCTTTTGAAGCTCAGCTTGCAGGAGTGTCTCAGGGTGGGAGCTGCACTAGACCCTTCTCCTAGGTCAGTGAAGCAACTAACTATTAGTATGTGCTTTAATTTTGATTTCTGCAAAAGCAGAGCCTGAGACAAGGATTTGAGGCAAGGAGCTTATTGGCAGGTATTCCTAGGAAGCAGGAATGAGGGAGTAGGGAGAGTGAGAGAAAAGGAGGACACCGCAATAAAGGGTGCATCATTGAGTCTGTTACTGTTCACAAGCCCTCAGAATGGGAGTCTGGAGTGTTTATCCGCTTGTTCCCATCCTCCATTGGTTGGGGATTGCCCCAGAGGTGTTAACTCCCCCAAAGGTGTAGGCTCAGCAGGCTCCAAGGCTCTGGAGAAAGACCTAAGGCAGAGAGAGAGAGAGAGAGATGCAGCTGCTCGACGTGGGACACTGCCGGAGTGCACAGGACCTCTCCGCCCACAGCAGCTGAAGTCAGAGATGGGTCAAAAGGACGCAGTGTGTGCCACTGTGTAACACTGACCAGGCACGTACCTTGTGCCCAGATATGTTAACCCACATTTAGACATGCGTTGACCCCGGCAACCCACCCTACACCACCATGGGGTAACTCTTACCTCCTCCATGTGCCAGATAAAGACACTGAGGCTTAGAGAAATGATATAACGTATTGAAGGCCACAGACCTGGACGTGGTTGGATGAACAGGTATCAAAGTCCAGATTTGCTTTCTGGCAGTTCTAGATAAGTCATTGTGGCTATACCCACAGTCCATTTCTGAGATGAGAGGCCCTGCATACCACGGAGCCCTACCACCAAGCCACAGATGATTGGACCACAGGAAAACACCTGATACAAGCTGCACCAATCAGATTCTCTAATCTGGGAACTGGGACTTTGAACACTGATCCAGTAGCCACAGAGTATGGAGATGACCGGCCAGTGAGCCCCAGGGCTAGGACCACCATTCAGCACAGCTGGGGGAGACTAAAAGAAGAGGACATGTAGGAAATAACAGCTTGGGTGCCCACGTCTTTTTGAAGAGCCCAAGAGATGGAGAAAGTAGCTGAGTTTTCCTGACATTGGATTCCATTTATTTTCACTTGAGTTGGATGAATGCATTTGTGTTTTTGCCAAACACAGATCCCTGAATAAAACATAATCTTAAAAAGACAAGAGCCTTCAAGGGGGCGTGTTCGTGAGATAAGTGAGCGTTTGCTAGGCAGATGAAAAGATCTGGGGTGTCCATGGGTTTTTCTATAATATCTGCCTGGCCACTTTAAAGAGACTGAGCAAAGATAGAGGGAGAGTAGTGGGAGAAAGGCGTCAAACGTAGGGCTGCAAAATGAAGGATGCTTCACTGGGGGTTCAGTGTCTGCTTCTTAAATAAAGAAAAGGAGTGCAGCTCAAGCCCCATCTCTCACCACCGCTGTACCACTAAAAAAAGCAGCTGGGCAATGGGCTTCTGCATCTGGCGAAATCCCATTTCATTTCTCGCCCCTCTGTCAGCTGCAGTGTAAGACAGCTCAAGAAGAAATTAATACTTGGAGTTGATGTCAGCCCCGCTGACAGCAGATCAAGGCTGAGAGACAAATTGCTCATTACAGTTCAGAGAGCTGGAGCTGGAGAAGACAGCCACACCATCCCCTGCCAGCCCCAGGAGGCTGCCACCAGTGACTGACTTCAGCCCAGAACGTGCCCTGTTTTCTGCCTGCCTGTGGGGTTTGTAGGGGCTGCAAAGGGAGCTGGTTCTGGGTAAGCAGCCTGTTTGGACCTCCACCAGGCCCCTTATCAGCCACGTTCGTATCATGTCGCTGTGTACTTTAGACCAAGCCGAAGGCTCTGGACAAGCTGCCTGGGTGCGTCACCTTTTAGCGGCTCATCCTGGGTCACGGTGGCGGTCCTCAGCAGCCACAGAGCTAATAGGAAGGCAGAGGGCTTTACACAATGAGAAATCAAATATGGACAGAATGCCCATCATCTCTATCACTCTGTCACTCTGCTGCATTTGTTCATTTATGACACCTTGACTACTTGACAGTCAGGGATACTGTGTGTTGTGTGTTGAGCCCCACACAAGCCCCTGACCCAAAGGGCAGTGGGGGCTGATGTCCAGCCCATGCTGCATTCACTACCCACCTGCCCTGGCACAGGACTGCCTCTATTCGGAGAGAGGGAAGCTTTTTCTAATCTGCACAGAAGTGCTGCTTGCATCAGTGAATGTCCTGGCAACATTACATTTGAGAGCCATTGGCTGATTTGTT
Organism: Manis javanica; assembly: GCF_040802235.1. NCBI lineage: Eukaryota > Metazoa > Chordata > Mammalia > Pholidota > Manidae > Manis > Manis javanica. The sequence continues at coordinate 75,360,743 of NC_133170.1, forward strand.
ATTGTCCATCTCCACCAAGTAGAATAAAAGCTCCCATGAGGGCAGAAACTGTGCTGGGAATATTCCACCTGCCTCTCCAGGTCGGCTTGCCACCCTTCTCCTCTCTGCTCTGTGCCAGAAGTGACCTGCGTGGCCTGCACCAGCGAGCTCCCTAGCACTCAAGCTTCTGGTTGGACTCAGCCAACGGGAGTCACCACCAGGACATCAAAGGGCAGGAAGAGAGGTGGTCAGAGTATTTGTTCCCTGTCTCCCTCCTGCCAAGTTGACCCACGTGGTGGGTCGTGACTCTGCCAAGGGCCACAGCTCCTGCCCTGGGTCTCTTTGCAGCTACTGTCTGCTCCTTTTCTGTCCTCAGGGGGGAAAGGTTCCTTGCTGTCACTAGCCCCAGAGTATTGCATTAGTCCTAGTAGGTTTCTTTACATTCTGCCACGCCTTTTTTAACAGTCCCTTTATTCAGCTTGTTTCAAATTCCCAATTTGAGGGTACCCTCTTTTTTCTACCAGAAGCCCAACTAGGATACGGGGGTTCCGCTTGGTTCATCGATATGGTCCTGGAACCTAGAAGTGTGTCCGGTTCAGAGCAGCTGCCAGGATTTGTTGAATGAATGAATTCTGATCCCACAAGTAGGAACAGGCCCTGGGTTTGTTGGTGCTTTTCCAGAGGCTCACCAGCATCCTCTTTATTCAACTGTAGCTCAGCTGTTGGAAACGTCACCAGGACTACCCCTCCCACCTCATCTTTCTGTGTTCAGGGGACCCAAACCTGCCTGTTCTCAACCACTTATTTCAGATGGCAATTAGACTGCCTGAAAACTTTGCTTTTCTCTCTTCCTGGGGGATGAAAAAAAACAAGTGATACACTTAGAGAACCATCCTTTTTGATCTCTAGAAAACTATTTCCTCTGCCTTTTTTCTCTTCTTTACGTCCATTTGTGAGACCTCTCCCGTTCGTGCTAATGGGCGCTCCCTGGCCAGGTCCATTCCACTCGGAAAAGGCATGGAGTGGTAACTGGCACAACAGAGCTGTTCAGTGTGGGGAGACGCCGTCTGGTCGCCACAAAGGCCTGCGTCTTCTGAGCAGCCATTCAAGGGCTGTCGGGCACAGTGACCAGGTGGCGGCATCCCGGTCCTAGAGACTGTGCAATATGCTCCCTCCAGGGTTTTACAGACATGACGCCATCAGAGAAAGCAGAGATTTAATGGCAGTATGACAGAAACCTCGAGACTAATGGTACCCAACCCAGAAATCAGGACCAGGCAAATGGAGGAGACGGCCAGAAGTCAATCACCACACAGCCCGTGCCCACGTCTCTGTCATTACCGTCTGGACATCACAGGAAGCCTCCCGGTCTGGAAGGTCAAATTCATATGGTGCCAAGTAGTTTGGAGAGATGAGCTGGTGGATCTTTCTATAGAGAATTCTCCAGAATCATACACAGAACACCGTATCTCCCTCCTCTCTCTCTCTCTCTCTCTCTCTCTCTCTCTCTCTCTCACACACACACACACACACACACACACACACACACACATACACACTCCAGTTCAAATGATGTAGCCCTTCCATTTTCCAAACCCATTTCCCACAAAGCTTTGTTTATTCAGGCTAGGAAAAGTGGTATTGCCTACTGGACAAGGAGCTATTGATTAAAAACACTGAGCTCTGCCCAAGTAATTGTGCTACACACAAGAAGAACATCTGAGGGCCTGAGGAGAGGGTCCTCTTTGTTCCCAGCAAGCCTGAAAATAGTAGTTATGAAAAAAAAGAAAGAAAAATCTCTGGCTTGCACGATTTGAGAAAAATTTACATCTGTACATTCTTGCATTTGCTGGGGTTTTCTATAAAGGTCATGTGGGGAGTTTTCTATATATTACTTTTCATGACAAAAGTCATAAATGAAATCCATTTTTGTGGCCAAAAAGGCAATTACAATACACAAAAAAGCAAGTCTCTTCAGTATCCCTTCCTCTCCAGCTCCCATCTCTAGAGGTTAATACTTTTATGTGTATAATGTGGCTCCTCCTACACCCTTTCTCTATAGGTATGAATGTATATATGTGACTCTTCACACAAAGTTCATTTTGACCATTATTTTGTTTTTCATAAATGGAGTACACAACATGTATTATTTCACAACATTTTAAAACCTATGAATATGTCTTGGAGATCTTTGCATGGTGGAATCTAAAAATTTGCCTTACTTTTTAATGGTTGCCTAGAATTCAGTAGTATTACTGGGCCACAGTCTGTTTCCCTGGATGCCTACTGACGCACATACAGGTGACTCCTAGTGTCTCATCATTACAGCCAGTGATACAATAAAGTACTTGGACATTGCCTAATTGGACATATGAGCCCACATGTCTCTATGGGAGAGACAATTACATCAATTAGGATGCTTTGGGTTGCAAATAAAAGAAGAGCCAATAGCTAAACGAGGGCTTTATTTGCTCGTGTTAATGAGAAGTCTAATGCAGGTCCGTTTCAAAGATGGTTAATTCAGGGCTTCAGTGCCATTATCGTGGACCCAGGTGCATTTCTTCCCATTGCTCTGCTTTGCCACCCTCAGAAGTCGGGAATGACTCCCCCAGTGGTCACATGATGGCCCGTACCAGGACCCGTCCTTAATAAATGAACTTCTGTCGTTATTTGGGCCTCAGTATAGATATCATTTCCCCGAAGAAGCCTTCCCCAATCCTGCCTCCAAGTCTCCCCTTTCACCAAGCAGGCCACATCCCTCTGTGACACTGTGTTTGCTGTGCTTACTAGAATTTTCTATTGTGGTGCTTCTTGTAATAACTAAATACATGTTTGTTTCCTATCCTCTCCTCCCATCAGACTGTAAGCTTCTTGGGGGTATATACCCAGAAGGGGAACTGTCGGATCATATGGTAATTCTTTTTTTAATTTTTTAAGGAACTGTTATACTGTTTTTCCCATAGCTGCTGTGCCATTTTACATTCTATCTTCTGTTAAGTGGGATCTACATTGGGTGTTTTCAGGATCTATATTGTGAGCTATAGACCTGAGGGCTTGGATACCAACCATTAGATTGGAGTATCAGACTCATGGCTCAATGCTTGAGGCTTGGAAATAAATGTGAGGAGCTTGGACTCTAGTCTCAGACCGATTTGGTTTGGAATACTAACTTCTACACTCCATAGCTGTGTGACTTTGTGCAAGTTACTTAACTACTTAACCATTCTGAGCCTCAGTTTCTGCCTCTATAAAATGACAGCAATAAAACTCCCTTCCTGAAAGGGCTGCTGTGTGTGTTGCATAGAATAGCATGAATAGAGGACGTGGTGCGGAGTCTGTCACATAGCAGGTATGAGTGAATGACAGCTGCTGTTAATGTTATTGTCACCACTGTTGACACCCCTGCAGAAAGCTAAGAGAATTTTGTTGTGTGGTTTGAAAGGGCTTCTCGGCCTTAGGATAGGTGGAGATCTGGCATCTTTTTCTTCCTTCTGAACCCTGGAAAATTTCTTACCCTGGGGCTGCCACCTCTAGAAGCCTTCTGCAGTGGGGTCTTGCAGTGTACCAGTGGATCGTATGGCACTACTGAGGGCTCAAGACATCTACCTGCGTGCACTCTACTGCTCTGCAGGGCACAGAAGTGAAGAGAACAGAGGCCAAAACTCAGGACAGGGCCCAGGAAACACTCAGAGACCTGCCATTTCAGAATCAGCTAAATCAAACTCTTGGTCGTAATACAAACCCTTTCAGAGGAACTTGAGGGAGAGTGGGGATTTTGACCTAAGATCAAGGGCTGTCCTGTGAAGTTCAATAGCAGAATGTTCCATGGAGCCCTCAGAGCGGTCCTAGGACATGATGAGTCTCCGTCCATCCCTTCATCTCTCCCCATGTCCACTCCCTGCAGATCAGCATATGTGGAAGAAGGTAGCTGCTCCCAGACACCATGCTCCTCCTAGAAATGCTTTTGCTGGGCCATAGCCAGCTTTGAACTGTGTGACACAGTTCCATCCTCTTCATCTCAGCCATGGGCAGAGGTGGACGCTTGACCCAAGTTGGACCAATCAAATACTTCCTTGGGAATTTGGAATTAGGCTGATCAGTCTCGGCTGGTTTTCTCCTCTGCAATATGATGATGATAATAATAATAATACCTCATTAGGGTTGTACTGGAATTGGATAAGAGAATCCATGCCAGGTCTTTAGCCCAACACAGGGCACATAGCAAGCACTCAGGAAAGCTAACTGGTATTATCACTGTGACCCAAATACCAAGCTGCCTAGAATAGGGCCTAGCATACAGTGGTGCTCAATAAATATTCACCGGATGAATGAATGAATGAGTCAAACAGCCAGCCCACAACAGAATGCCATAGCCTGCAGTTACCTGTGCTATTTGGTGAAGCTCAAGTGTAACAACACAAGGACTCTGTTCATGCAAAATTTCTCTCTTCCCAACACTGGACTTTGTGGCCTAACTGAAGCCAAGTTGAACATCCCCCAATCCTTGACCTCGGATTGTGAGGTGCAGATGCTATGTAAGAGTTTTGAGGATTGTCGGGTATTCATGACACATTTCACAGGTCATTAAACCTCTAGTTAGACAAACTCAACCATGTGTATTCATTAAAATGAGATCTGGGCCATTTTGAAGGTTAGGCTCCTAGTGCAGGAAATATAGAGTCGTCCTTTGGCAGGGAGGAGGGGAAATGCACTCCACAACAACATCGAAGAGTTTCTCATTTTACAGTTCCTGCAGTCTTTCTCTCCCTTCTGAGTGATTCCTTGTTCTGCTTTCACTACTCCTAAATAGTATTTATTTTGTCTCAGTCTCCACCAACACCATAGGCTCAAAAATGCACATCCTGGAGATTTGCACCTGCATTAAACAGGGTGAATGTTTATATTTTTAAAATGTAGCTGCAATAAACGACTTTTAAAATATACCTTGAACAAATGCAAACATGATTAACCAACCTGTCTTTGGAAAGCAAGTCCCAGGGAAAGTTTTGCAAATGGAATTTTCTTGCCATGGTTTAGAAAAGCGCCTGCAAAGTGGTGCCTGCCTCCACACCTGGGCAGGGTTCAAGAGGAGGGAAATATCAGTCCGTAGCTTCTCGCTTCTGCATATCATTTTCAGCGAAGGGATCCAGCAAGGAAAATACAGGCTCGTTTAATGGAACTCCCCTCAGTAGTGTGGACAGATGACAAAAGGTCAGATGGCCTTTTCTGGTCCAGCAGTGCTACAATGAAGCCATTGGCACTAACAAGCACCTCCAGGAAGAGAGCACTTACACACACCTTCTTTGGTCTTGCAAAACAGTATTTCACAGCACTAAACATCTTGAGCTTAAAGATTTTTGAGTCCCATATTCTGGGAAGGATGACAAGCCCTTAATGGGCCTCCAGAAAATATTTTGTTAAATTAATAATATTCCTTCTAGATAAAACAAAAGGACAGATAGCATCTCCTGACAGCTTGCCGTATGCCAGACACATTGTGTACACTAGGTTTGATGGTCCCAACCACACCCCAAGGCCAGCATTATTAGGAGCTTCTTCACCATTTTGGAGGTGAGAACATTGAAGCTCAGAGAAGATAAAGGACTTGTCCAGAGCAACTCCACCAGAAATAGAAGAATAAGGATTTGAAGCTTATGCGTGTTTAATGCTAAAGTCTATATAGTCTTTCTTTTCCACCTTACCCTTTGCTTTCCTAAATGCATTGACTTTAGTTCTTTCTGCCTGTCATGAAGGAAGCAGGGGACAATTTCATGGTGAGAGGGTTCATGTGTTTGCACCCTCACCGTGTCCATGCATGGGCTGCACTCCTTGGTACCTGCTGAGGCTGAAGAGGCCCTCACCAGCTTGCAGGCATCCCCCAAAAGCACACTGCACTTTCCAGATGCTTCCAGAGGGGGCAGGCTTCTGGCTACACAGAAAACAGTCATTCTCAGGGGTGACCAAGGCATAGTTTGCATGACACCATGGACAACTGGCCTACCCAAGACTGACTAGAAAAATTATCTTGATCCTTCTTCTCCTTTCATCCTTGCATATATTCTGCCACCTCTCACCTGTCCCATTTCTTGTTAGATGATATTAATTCCCTCCATCTTTCATTATACACTCCCCAGGATCATTTTAGTCAACCCACAAACATTTATAGGTCCCTTGCAAAGAGAAGACCATTGGATCTGAGGAGCAGGGCAAATGTATCAAACAAATAACTTGCATGCTTGAGCTCACTGTTCCAAAGAGAGAGGCTTGTCCAACGTGTGACAGAAGCACAGAGAACCACAATTAACTAGGTGACTGGAGGGAGAATTGAAGAAGGGCATGCTTGGGAAGGCTTCATAGTGAGTGGTGGCAATATGTAAGTTGGGTCTTGAAGAATGAGCAGGAGTTTTCCAAGTGAGAGAGGAGAGAACACAGGAGACATGACGTGGTCCCAGGAGCATGTGTTTCAGAGGTATTGAGAATAACTGACTGGAGGACAGCATACTGGGGGAGAAACACGGCCAGCCGTTGAGGGTGTGACAGGCTCTGGAAATACCCCATAGAGTTGGGGCTTCACTTTGTGGTCAGCGAGGAGCTACTGGAGGGTTTGGAGTAAAAGAGTGAAAGTAAGATTTGTTTTATAGAAAGAGGGCTTATTGCTGTCCTAGGGTTCCATAATTATCACACACTGGGGGGCTTAAAACAACAGAAATGGATTCTCTCACAGCAGAAGAGGTCAGAAGCCCCAAATCAAGGTATGGGATGAACTGGAGGCTCTGAGGGAGAAACTGTCCGACGCGGCCTGCTGGGCTTCTGGTGGCTGCGGGCAGCCCTGGGTGTCCCTTGGCTGAGGCCGCCTCCCTCCAGTATCTGCCTCCGTCTTCATGCCGACTTCTCCGCGTGCCCCTATCTTTTTCTTATAAGGACACTGGTCATTGGATTTAGAGCCACTGGTCATTGGATTTAGAGCCATTCTAATCCAGGATGACCTATTTCCAAATAAGGCCCCACTCTGAGGTTCCAGGTGGACATGAACCTTGGAGAGGACACTATTAAACTCTCTGTAGATTGCAGAGAGGCAAGAAGTCCGTGGGAACCCACAAGACCAGCCAGGGAGCCAGTCCCCCCAACAGGGAATGGGACCTGGATGGGGCACTGCCCGAGGGACCCGTTGCCTCCTGGATGATTATCACATGGTACTTTTCCCAAGGAGCAGAGAGAGATGGCCCAGTGAGCCCTAGGGGGAGAGACCCTAAAAATCAAAGCATCTGCTTTTTCTTTGTTTATTGATAAAAGCAGTCACAGATGTGATTAAATGGTGGAACCTGTATTTTACAAGCAGAGAGTTGGCCTTGAGGATCCCTTTATATTCTAAAGATTGTTTTTAATGCATACCGGCTCTTTCTAGAAAGGTTTCATTTGGACGGGGCCTACAGGAGCTGAGGAGCTTATTGGCAGAGCTCATAACTGTCTTAACAGCCAACATTTATGAAGCACACACTGACTGCCAGGAGCTGTGTGAGGTGCCTTGAATTCATTAGCTGGGATTCTCACCACGTCTCTGGGAAGAAAAGCTGTGCTGTGTGCATCCTCATTTTATAGGTGAGGAAACTGGTGCCCAGGGAGGATATAACTTGCCCACAGTCACCCACCAGTAAAGCTGTGAACCCAGGACCACGTAATGCTAAAGGCAGTTTCAATACTCATAATACTAATAATATACCACCAATAAGAAGTACAGATAGGATTAGGGGAGTGGGTGTGGAAATTTGATCAATTCAAGCAGCCTCAGTTCCCCGGTTCCCAATGTCCCCACCTTGGGCTAATAATCCAGTTCTGGAAGCCTGGATGACACCTGGGGTCATCCCCCCCCAGTCTGTGGGGTGCTCCCAGGATGCAGCACACGGGACCCACAGGAGACCCTCCTGTCAAGGGAAGGGTTAGGGTCCCAACTTAATCAATCCCCTTCTCCCGGCCAACACTTACTTCCCTTGCCCTCGCATCTGTTCCAAAGAAGCCTTTCCTTCCCTGGGGATAAAGGGACCTTTTCAGATCCAGACATTCAGAACACAGTCCCTTCGGATGAGTACCCAACTTCTTTTCTTCCCCTTTGAGCCTGGCGTGCAGAGCCAGCTGCTAGATCTGGAAGCTCTGCCAACAGAGCTGTTGTGCCCACATCTCATCTGGTGTCTGCTTGGGTTTTTTTTTTTTCTTTGTTAATACTTGCAGGGTTTTTCCTTTTAATTATGATTATTTTTTGAAGGGAATGTGGAACTTGAAGGTCCAAAGATCAAAGCCTCAAGAGGGGCTGTGTTCCCCCCTAGAGGCCCCCAGTAGGACGGTGAAGACAGCGGGGCAGGGCGGGGCAGAGGCAGACCCTGGCAGCTTTTCTGACCTCAGCCTTCCCTCCTCCCCCAGCTTCCACTGCTCAGAAGCCTCTGCACATGATGGCTGCTGGGGGCACCCTCATCAGCCCAGGGGCCCCCTCGGTGGGACCAGAGAGAGAGGTTACCTGTGGGGTGTCATCTGAGGGTGGACCAGCATGGTCTCACCCTAAAACATACCCCAGCACACAAAACCTGGTACATACCCGAAATCACACCATTTGTCAAGCTTCCCATTGGGTTAAACATTGCCTACTCCCTGGACTCCATTTTCAGGGTGAAAATATTATCAGGCTCAGTGATACATTATGTCACTTCCACCCTAGTATAAATTAGTCTACAGGTTGCTTCCCATAGATCAGACTGGCATGAGGATATTTGGCATCTTGGGGTAGGGGGGAAGGAACAATTAATGGAGAAGAGTAAGTATTTAGACTCCACTAGAGAAGGAGAGAAAAGAGGAAACCGAAAGTTCTTGGGCACTTACTGTGAGCTGGTCCCTTATCTACATATTATCTCTGTTTGCACATCGGCTCTCTAAGGTGCTGCCGTCGTTGACATTTTGTAGTTGACTCAGCAGCGTCCATCCCAGCTGCAGCATCTGGCCCGGTGGTTGTCAGACTTCAGCAGGCATAGGAATCCCCAGGAAAGCATGACAGGAGGTTCCCGGGCCGCACCTCTAGAGGTCCTGATGCAAACCTGGTCTTGTGTGTGGCCCACGGACTTGCAGGTACACTAAGTGCCCAAGTGGTGTTGATGGTGTTGGTCCATGGAGCACAGTTTGAGCAGCACATGTCTAGTCATGGTGGTCTCATTTGCCTAGACAGTGATTCGTTCAAATGATGGACCAGCCCAAGTCCATCTGGACCAATGAACAGAGACTTGCCAGAAGCTTCTGGAAAAGAAGGCTTGGCCGCGATTGCAACCAGCAGCCATTTTACAAGTAGGAGGGGAAGGTGTCTAAGGATGACGTTGATTCTATGGACAGCTGACTCTGTGGGCAGCTCAGTGACATGACAGAACCTCTAAGCCAAACTTGAATCCTACTCTGGACTCCCTCTTACATGAAGTAATACATTTCCTTATTGTTTATGCAAGAGTGGGTTGAGTCTCCTGTTGCTCTCAGCTCAAAGCATCCTCACAGACACTATTGTCTTTTTCAGATGAAGAAAGAGAGAGTGGTGCAAGGCCAAGGCCATACAGCTGGTGACCCAGGTCTGGGTGATGCCAAATATCTTTCCCATTTGGCACACTGCCTGAGTGGCTTTCTGTCCAGTACTTGATATGGCTCCCCATCTTCTTTGGTTCAAGTATTTGGGGTCAGAGACACCTAATCTCTTATCACCAAGAGGTTAGGATCGCATCCATCCATCTGTCCGTCCATCCACTCCTCCATCCATCTTTCCTTCATCAAGCACTTATGCCATGCTTGCTGCCTGTCAACACTATGCTCAGTGTTGGTGATTCCTGGAAGGCCCAGATTCGGTCATAGCCCAGAAGGATCTCAAAGATAGAGAGACAGAGACAGTCACCCCATGTCAGCATCTCCTTCTACATTCCCAAGACTTCGGCATCACAGTCAGCCCGCTGATGCCCAGATCCCCAGTCCTGTTGAGTTTCTAAACTGTTGGCAGGTAATAAAAGCCCATCTTCTTTTATTCAACTCCGGTGGATTTATACACCTTTGCAAAGTCAGAATTTTTTTTTTTTAACATCAGTAAAGCAATTCAAATCCTCAGTAATGGGGATTATATAAATATTCAACCATCACATTTCTCTGTTTATAGAGCATCAAAGTGCACAGCACATTATAAAACTTCTAATTAATCCTCATATTGCTCTGGTGTCATGAGCAAAGGGTGGATAATAACCCTATTTTACCCATGGGACCAAGAGCCACTGTATTTCAGGAACTTGCCCGCAGACATGTGGCAGATCACCTGTGCTTTACACCTTCATTAACAGCACAGCTTATTAATTATAACAATTACATTCACAACTAGCACTTATTGAGAGACCCCATAAACCCAGATCTGTCCCGGGAACGTGACACACATTAGCACATCCCCATCACAACCCTGTGAAAGCAGGCCCTGGACGTGAGGGAACTGAGGCTCCAAGAGATTATTTGCTGAACACTCTGGCTAGTGAATTTAGTTCTATATGTTCCCAAACCTCATACCCTGCCCTTTGATTTACCATACCTGCTGGGTGGCATGTTGGAAGGTAAGGACCTCGTATTCTTGTCCTGAGCCTTCTGCTGCTTTTCTGTGTGCCCCTAGGAAAATTCTCAGCCTCTCTTGAGTCTTGGATCGCTCATCTGTTAGTGGGGCTTGGAGACCACAGACTTTTGAAACGCCTGCTGTTTGAATGTCAGCTCCATCTCTGTCCCTTACTTGTCATGGAACTGTAAATTCACTACCTCCCTAAAACTCCACGTTCCAATCAGGAGCTAATAACAGTCCTATCCACAAAAATGCGTCGCAAAAGTGAAATGCGCTAATACTTGTAAAATGCCCACCACAGCAGCTAGCGCTTTGGTAAGAGCTTAATACATGGCATCCGTTTTTAGTGTATCTGTCATGTGATGGAGAGGCTAGTTGAGTAATCTCTCAACTCCCATGATCTCTGATGATTCTAAAATGAATGCCATCCCATGGATTTTGGTTTAGCCACAGGGAAATTGTGTAACTCTCCTGGGGGGGTAGTTTGGGGTCATCTGAACAAAATATGTGCAGTGTGCCCATAAAGTCATGGTCAAGGACCTTTCACTTGCAAATGATAGAAAAACCCAATTCAAAGTGGCCTAAGGACAAGAGAAATTTGTTGTCTAAGGTAAAAATTCCACTTCCCTAAATCTAGCCTCAGGAATAGTTTGGCCCTGAGACCAAGATATAGAGAGACAGAGACAGCCCTGCCGTCTTTTCTGTGTTGGTTTCATTCTCAAATGGTGGCCAAGATGAACTCCCAGTGCTCGATTCTGACATGCCCCCAGTTTAGCAACCATCATGGTAAAGAGATCTTCTCTTTCCTAATAACCGCAACAAATATCCTGGGGTTGAGTGTCATTGGTCTGCTCTGGGTCTCAGATTCATAAAAGAACCAAGCCCTCACTGTGGCCAGGCTGCTGGCACGTGCTGACTGGCCAGGCCTGTGCCGTGTGCCCATCCCTGAAGCTACAAGGTCTGCGGTTGGGAGAGGAGGGGTCCCCGGGGGAGGGAACTACTGGGTCGGTGCCTAGGAGGACGTAACTGCAGCTCTAACATCTAGTTGGCAGACTTCCTAGGCTTGGGGCCCCAGAGCACAGCTTTGGACTTTCATCACCTAGCGCTGCAAACTGGTGTCCCCCCTCCAGTCACAGTGGCCTGAGGCAGCTCCCAGAAGCCAGGCTCACACCCCTCAGCATGAAACCCCAACTCTTTGCCCTCATCTTGATGGGCCTCACCATTCCCCACCCTTGTCCTATTCACATGCTCCACTTGGACCAAACTATCTTCAGTGTCAAGTTCTCTGTCACCTCCAGGTCTCTGGGCATGTTGTTCCTCTGCCTGGCACACCACCCTCCTTCCTCTTAGATTCCTCCCGGCCCCCTCAAGACTCTACCCTCTGTCCTTGCTGAGTAAGATGTGCTCACAGCCCACAGCCCGCACCCACCACTACCTACATTACACGGTATAATAATTTGCTTAATTGTCTGCTTACCTGCACCACCCACCACGAGACCCTGGGAGGGCGCTTTGGGAAAGGTGTGTATATCCCAGCACTGGGCTGGCACCCTAAGAGGGACTCAGGGAGTCTTTTTTGAATGAAAGAATATCCAATATGTCCTGGCCAGTGGGGATGATTCATTGACAAGTCCAAGGGCAGGAGAGCCTGGGGCAAAGCACAGAGTGTGAGGGAAGTGAGAAGACCCCAGACGACCGTCAACGCCAAAGGAGGCAGGTAGCGGGTAGCTCTGCACAAGGTCGGGCAGATGGAGTGCACGTGAACCTCAGCCACAGATAGGATCTCAACCCAGACTAAATACCGCAGCCCAGAGAGATCTAGTTGGTGGGCCCAGCAGGAGGACCTCTTTGGAACAAGGATCCCTACCACCTCCCCTCAAAGGCACATTGTAGACAGTTTCCAAGAAATCTTTGCATAGAACCTGTGCTGTTAGGCTCACCTCTCTCTAATCTGAAAAGTGAACCAGCTTCTGCCCTGTTCAGCCCCAGTACAGCATGAAAATGAACATTTGACACCACCAAGGGCATCCACACTTTTACCCCTTTGGAAAAGGGTTGGTGTTCAGGCTTTCGCATTTGAAAATCATAAGCAGGTTTGGTTTACTATGTTCTCCACCCCAGGCTGCCAGCCACAGTCTTCTCCCGTAGCACTCACCACCACCCCCCACCCAGGAATCATGTTTACTAACTAGAAGAGGGAAGGTGTTTTGCTTTTTCAAACAAGTCTGCACCCCAATTAGTATCTCAGTCACTTGATACTCACTGGTGACGACCGTGGGCTCTCATCTAGCATTCTTATTGATTTGGTCAGAAGTAATTAAGGAGATAATTCTTACTCAGTTAGATTTCCCTGAATTTCCTGAGGTTGCTAACTCTGCTCCCTGGCTGTTATTTTCTTTTCCAAATTAATTTTGTCTTGACTCCAAAATGAGAATGGATATTAGGGGCTTGTTGTACTGGTTGATTTTCTTGGGAATAAAGTGGGGGCTCTTTATCTTAATTCCAACTAGAGCTCTCAAGCTATTTTAATTTTTAAAATAATGTAAAACATACACAGGTTTGAAAAAAAATCGCTGAGAAGTCTTCTACAAGAAGGTGCCTCTCCTTCTGCCCCCTCCTGACTCTTGATGCAAGTTTCCCAAGCAGCCACTTCTAACACATTCCCATTTTCTTCTCCAGGTCTCCAAATTATTTAAGATTTACCTCTATTTCTCCATTTTGCATTTAAGACTTTAACAACTCCCTGCTATGAAACATGAAGATCTGGCTTCTCCGGGTCCTTGCGCACTCCCCACCCTCAACCCCCATCTCCCCAAAACAGTGTTATCTTTTCGTTCCTCTACTGGCTTTTTCTCTAACTTTAATAAACATGCTATTAGGGCAGGGAAACTATTCTGCATGATACTGTAGGAGTGGATACATGTCATTATACACTTACCCAAGTCCATGGAATGTACACCACCACCAAGAATGAACCCCAGTGCACAGCATGGACTTTGGGTGTTAACGACGGGTAGATGTAGGTTCATCCACTGTAACAAATGTCTCCCTCTGGTGGGCGATATTGGTAATGCAGGAGGCTATTGTGTGGCAGAAGGTGCATAATGGGAAATCTCTGTACCTTCCCCTCAATTTTGCTGCGAACCTAAAAATGCTTTTAAAAACAGAAAGTCTTTAAAAAAAACTACATTGCATTCGTATTTCTCGCCCCATTCACCACAGAGACCACAAAGATAAGCTCCTCATCATCTCTCCTTGCGGCCCTTACTGCTAATTTTACATTGTCAAGATTGATACCACACATTCCGTCCTGGACACATCATTCAGTTTTTGAGGCTTTGTCTATGAGTTGAGTCTGAAAGTTGAGTATCAAAGAATAACACAGTTTTATTTTCACCCATTCATCTACTCACTCAACAAATAACTGCCAAGAAACCACTCTGTGTTTGGCATCGTGCCTGAGACCAAAGACCCAACGGGCAAGGTCACATTCCCTGTGTGCGCCACCAGGCTAGAATTTAGAGGCAGAGAGAGGGAAAACACACGATTCACAGCATAAGCGTAACAGCTGCTTAAATTGCTGGTTTTTAATTTTATGTTGCAAATATGAATACGAAACAGCATAAAGAGGTAAGCTGAATGTACCCAAAATGTTAAATAGGAACTGCTCGTTTCCTTTTACTTGGTGGATACCAATTGAGTCTTGGTGGCCAAATATTAAAGTGCTCATATATATATATGTAATTTATATTCTTTCCACTTTGTGAATGTAAGTAGAATCTTGGTGCTCAAACCTTTGCCCACTTGCCTTCCCCACGTTGGTCCTCAGACTGCAGCCAGAGCACTGAGAGACTTGACGTGCTGGGGGCCGTGTCCTTCCTCCAGGGGCGGAGGCGCGGCACAAGGCGTCAATAGCTGCATTTTTGTTGCATGTTTATAAGCCTCCCTCACCAGCAGGAGCTGCTGTGGCGCTGGGTGTGTTTGTCCGGAAGGCACTGACTGGCTGGGGACAGCTGGGAGCAAACATCTGCTCATCACCAGAGGTACCAGACCGTCACTGTGAAGCCCCGGGGCCACTGCACGTCACCAGGGAGGCCTCTAGGGCCATGGGAGGGACTATTCTGACAGCCCTTGGCATGAATGTCCCATCCAGTGGGGGGAGTGGGTGTGTTAGTGGAGCGTGACAACACGAGAGGCCAGATGGCCAAGGACCCTGGGAAAATTTAAATTGGAAGAAAACATCTCAATATATACCAAGTAAGAAATGTGCAGATTGTTCCTCTACTTATTTACCTTGCAAATAACTCCGTAGTTTAATGATCATCATAGGATCTGTTTTCCTGAGTGGAAAGAGAATAGCCACGAAAAGACCCCAGGCACCCTGGGCCTGTTCTCACACAGATGGGATGAGGTTAGCAGTTGCTGCTGTTGTTTATTTTGAGGTGCAATTTTTGGTTTTGTTTCCAAAAATAATCTGTGGCCTCAGATTAATCCATGAAGAAGCAGGCTTCATTCTTCTCAACCAGGACTCAGCAAACTCTTTCATAAAGAGCCAGATAATAAATATTCAATCTTTGCAGACCAGCTGGTCTCTGTTCCAACTAGTCTGCTCTGCCCTCTAGCACAAAAGCAGCCAAAGGCAATAATAAATGATTGAGTCTGGATCGTGTGTCAATAAAACTTTATTTATAAAAAAGACCCTGGCTTTTCTGTATGTCTTGGTATTCTCTCCTCCTCGCCAGCTTTTCCTGTGTCAGTGCTTGACCTTCCACTCGTATTCTCCTTTCTCTTCCCTCCTCCCTGCTCCCCCCTGCCTCTTGCTCTTGTTTGTGGTCTCTCAGCCTCTCGCTCTCCCCCCAACCCCACCTCTCTCTCAGATAGTTAATCCAGCACCTCAGACCTTAATCTCTGATTTCATCCTCTTTTCGGAGCTGCAATCCATGTATCAGACAACTGCCTCTCGGCCACCACCCTTGCTGCCAGTTCCCGGGTTCCAGCTCTGAAGCCTCAGGAGCTTGGCATCATCTCTGCCCCAGCCTCCTTCTTGACACTCTCCCAGATGTATTTATTTATGTGGGGGGAAATCAGGGCACAAACAACTCTGGCATCTGTGTGAAAAGGAATGTCTGTGGTGGGAAAGAGAGAGAGAGAGAGAGAGAGAGAGAGAGAGAGAGAGAGAGAGAGAGAGGGAATGTGTGTGTGTGTGTGTGTATGCATGCACACCACACATGAGATATTTTCTTCCAATTTAAATTTTCCCAGGGTCCTTGGCCATCTGGCCTCTCGTGTTGTCACGCTCCACTAACACACCCACTCCCCCCACTGGATGGGACATTCATGCCAAGGGCTGTCAGAATAGTCCCTCCCATGGCCCTAGAGGCCTCCCTGGTGACGTGCAGTGGCCCTGGGGCTTCACAGTGATGGTCTGGTACCTCTGGTGATGAGCAGATGTTTGCTCCCAGCTGTCCCCAGCCAGTCAGTGCCTTCCGGACAAACACACCCAGCACCACATGGTGAGGGAGGCTTATAAACATGCAACAAAAATGCAGCCTATATCATATGGACTCCCATCGGCTACCAATGACCAATAGCTGGACTTGCTGGCGCCTCAAGCTGGTCTTTCAAAAGACCTTCTGAGATTAATGTATTTCTTTAAATCTTTTTTTTTTAACCTGACACAAAGCACACTGGCTGCTTATTAAAGTGTAAAATCTCTCCGGGAGGACACCCAGGAACTGGGTAACACCAGTCATGCCCAGGGAGGAAAATGAAAGGTTTGAGGACAAGGTGGGAACAATACTTTTTAGCTGCATACCCGTTTGTATGTTTTTAAGCCATTTGACAGTGCTACCTATTCAAAAAAACTAAAATAAAAAAATGAAATGAAACTCAGTAATGCTTCATCTTCAGTCCTTGGCTGGGGCCCTTATCTCTAAGCTTACTTTGCTCAAGTGGCTTCTCATGGCTTCTTAGAAGCATTACCAGCTTTGGGCACGTTTTCTCCAGCTTCGGGATGTCAGGGGAACCTGCTTCTCTCCCTTCCCCAATCATAACTCTCTATTCCATCTCCTCATGGCTCCCTCTGTTTGAAACACTTTACTCTCCATTTTTTGTACTCGGCTCAGTCTGAACCTTGGCCAATAATTGCTCACCCACCCCCGACCCGTCAGCTTCAAGCAGCGCTTGGCGCCTGCACTTCACCACCCCACAGCTGAATTGCCCGTTGGTTACCTGTCTCCCCAACTAGACTGTGAACTCCTTGAGGGCAGGGGTGGTGTCTTGTCCAGTGTCGTATCCCTGGCCAGTTCCTAACTCACAGGAGGTACTTAAGAAATACTTGAGCTACTCTTGCCAGTACTCAGCCTCCTAACGTGGTCCGTGTGCCTTGGGATCGAAGGGCGTCCTGCAGACTGCGCGGTAGAATTCATATCGCATCAGCGCCAGAGCTACATGGAGGCTTCTCCCAGGGGGATCTCAGCCCCAGCCAGCAGTTCTGCAACTCGGCTCTTTCCCCTTCCACCCCTGGCTTACACTCACCTCTGGCTGCTTCTCGGGTGGGAAATGAGATTAGCCGTTATTAACCAATGGGACACTGGGTATCTTTGGACCTTCAGGGGGTTGACTTGGATTTTGCAAAGATGTCAACTTCATCTTCCAGGGAGAGCAAAAAGGAACTCAAGCCACGTGGGGACTTCATGCGTACACACACTCTCTCGCCCTCTCTCTCACCACCAGGATATTGATAATTTTATGAAGAGACTCTCTTGGGCCACTACTCGTTTTGTTTTTCCAGGATGAACTGCCAAATAATTTGTTTCATTTTCAAGAAAGGAAGCAAGCTGTAGTGTGACGAGCAATAGAGCAGCCCTACAGCCAACCAGACTGGCTGAACTTCTGATTCTTCCTCTTGCCAGCTGGGTGACCTCAGGCAAGTTATTTAACTCACCTGGGTCTCAGATTCCTCATAACATGGGGATAATAATGATAACAGTTACCTTTGAAGAGTGGTCATGAGGATTCAATGAGAAAAGGCAGGGCAAATGCCCAGCATGGGAATGGCAGTTGTGTGCCTTGATGCTACTTTCCCTTTCTAGAACCGGGGCAGACATTGCTAATCAATCACAGGATCTTTTCTGATGAGACTTGCTGCAGGGAGCTCCAGACAGCCACGACTAGTGGGTAGATGAAGCCAGCACTCAAGTGGGAGCCCATTTGCCATCTCTAGACTAGCATATTTCCAGACACATGGGAGGTGCTGATAATTTAAGCACTGTTATAATTATTAGGTAGAAGTACCCCTAGCAAGGTGGTTGTTACATGCTGGGGTCTGAGTCCTGAAGCTCTTCCAGGACTTTGAACAGCAGCCTATATCATATGGACTCCCATCGGCTACCAATGACCGATAGCTGGACTTGCTGGCGCCTCAAGCTGGTCTTTCAAAAGACCTTCTGAGATTAATGTATTTCTTTAAATCTTTTTTTTTTTTAACCTGACACAAAGCACACTGGCTGCTGGCATTCCAGCTCAATCCCAGGGCTGATGGGGGCTCACTGATGGCTGGCAGCCAATTTCCATTTCAATCAGGTGAGAGAGGAGCAGATTGAGGAAAACCAGGACTTGATTGAAAGCTATGGCATCTAGCGCCACCTACTGTCACATCGCTGCACTGTCCATTGCTGACGGTGTTGTTGGTAGCCTTTAAACTGCCCTTCATGAGTTTACTTGGGAACATCTTCATAATCACACTCAAGTTATATTTTTCATTTGCAATTTATGATTCAATTATATAAAAACCCCAGGTACGCGTGATAATGACAAGGATAGTAACATTTCCTTGGCACGTTTGGTTCACAGGGTCCTATGCCCCAAGCATGCCTCTAGCATCCTCACAGCTCTTGGACAGAGATTGGGCCAGGGGGGCACGGATGTACTGAGGGAGTGGCCTGGGGTCACACGGTGAGGGGAACGAAGAGCTGGGACTCTGGATCCACATCCTGTTCTCTCCCTGCATCTGTCGCTTGTCCACCTCTTCAGGGCCCTCAAAGCATAATCCCCACTCCAAAAACACTAGTACATCATGTAGATTTTACTGGAGGGTTCACAGAGGAGACGGAGGGAAGGGTACTTCCTGTAGGAAAACCCATAAAACAGTTCTAAACCTGCGCTTTTCTTTCTGGATGTCAGCACCACCAGCCCCATGCCTGGCCCCCGAAGGCTCCCTCCCCACTCTCCATAATATATCCCTCTCCCTTTATTAACTGGAAAACTCATCCTCTCTCTGTGCTTCCCCAGTATCCATATTCACACTTGTCTTGCTTCTCAGCAAACCCATCACGCTCCTTAGAAAACAAGGAGGATTTAAGAAAAATCATGGAACAATGTCTTTCCCACTGACATGAAGGATTGGGAAAGACTGAATTTTCAGAGAGGCTTAATGGTTGAGGACCCAAGTTTTAAATACAAAGAGACTGGATGTATCAGAGTTCTCCAGAGAAACAGAACTAATAGGATGCATATAGATATAGATAGATACAGATAAAGATACAGATATATAGATAAGGATTTAAATAAAGAGATCTATTATAAGGAATTGGTTCATGCAGTTATGGGGGCTGACAAGTCCCAAGATCTGCAGTTGGCACACAGGAGCCTAGCAGAGCTGGTGGTACAGCTCCAGGCTGTCTGAAAGCTGAAGAACCAGGAGAGCCAGTGGTGTAAGTCCTCGTCCAAAAGCCTTCAAGCTGAAGACGTAGGAAGAGCTGATGTTTCAGTTTGCTTCAGAAGGCAGGAAAAAAAAAACCACGTCCCAGCTCAAAGGCTGTCAGGTAAGAGGAGTTCCCTCTTATTGGCAGGTATCCGGCTTTTGTTCTCTTCAGGCCTTCAACTGATTGGACAAGGCCCACCCACATAAGGCAGGGCAGTCTGCTCTTCTCGGTCTAGTGACTTAAATGTTAAACTCATCCAAAAACCACCCTCTGAGAAATGCCCAGAATAGTATTTGACAATATACCTCAGCATTCTATGGCCCAAACTGACAAAAAATTAGCTGTTGTACTGGGGGTCTAGTCTTGGCTCTGACAGCTGACCTTGAATGACTTCTTCTGTGCCTCCATTTCTCCTTCAGTTAAGTGGATTTATGAATAACTGTCTCATCAAGTTGTGGGAAGAAGCAAATGAGAATGATGGCATAAAATGCTTAGCACATCACTGACATGCAGTTTCCACACACTCCCAACTCTCAAAGAAGCCTACACACTCCAGATTTTCTGCAGTGTTCTTTGTTGTGCCGCTAGAAATCTGGGCAGGTATGTGAAAGATCATAGTTTCTAAAAGTAGGAAATGAACTCCAAATAATTTTAAATACTGCATGGAGCAGACAGATCATGCAGGCCACAGATTGACATCGCTGTCTCTGGTCCAATCCCTTCATTTATAGATGGGAAACCGAGTCAACAGTAAGCAAATGGGTGTGAATTTTTTCTAGTAAAGCTCCAATTTACAAAAGCCATCTGCAGGCTTTTATTTGCTGACCCTTGGGTTAGATAAGGGTGGGGGAGGGTGTCCGGGAGTGCAAGATGCTGGCCGCCACCACTTGCTAGCCACCTGTCCTTGAATAAGTGGCTTAACCTTTTCCACCAAAAAAGATTAAGGATACCACACAAAGGTTGGTGTGAGGATTACATAAAACCATGTAAAAAATTCCCCCAGCCCAGACTCCTACCTCACCCCAAGGCAAGCTGCTGACATGGTTGAGGTATTCTCCCTCCGAGTGGATGCTGCTGGGGACAGATACGGGTTTTATAAGATTTAAAGGTCCCTTTGATGGCAGGATACAGCACAGTAACACTCATATGGATGAAAGGCAAAAGTCTTTGTTAGTTATACCTCCAAAGGAGGGGCAGCACCACACGGACTGGCCCAAGACGGTAACAGCAAGCTGTTCCATCCATGGTAATTTCCGTGCGGCAAGCAGGGTGGGGCTACCTAGGTTTCAAAGCCCCGTGTGGATTGGCTACTGTGAATGATTTCCTAGGCTCTAGTGCAGAGGCTGGCCCTGTGTGGCACTCCTCCTAAAGGAGCTGGCTGGCATGAACTTGACCAGCCTCTCCACAAGGGGAACTGACCAGCCTCTAGCTAGGGGGTCACTGTAACGCCTCGTGACCCCTCAGTTTCCTAAAGAAATGGATGCTCGGCCTTTGTCTTTCATGACCCTGTGGAAGCCGTAGAGGCATGTTCTTTGGATCTCTCTCCCAGACAGAACTTGCCACCCAGCCACAGGGAGTGGGTGGGGAGCTCCCTGCTCTTGTCGCTTTCAGGATCCACTGCCGCTTTCACACCAAGGCCAGGCTGACCCCAGCAGCTCCCAGCCCATGAGCCCTGGCCGTGTCTGCCCTGCGCTTGGGCTCCCGTCGCGAGCAGTCTGTGTCTGGAGACCCCGCCGCATCGGCTCAGATGTTTTCAGAGCCACATCATGGTTTGGGGCTCGCTCTGCCCAGCCTGGCTCTCTCCCCCGCTTCCCCCACACGCCTACCCCCCAAAAAGCCTCTTGTACTACCATCTCAGTGTCTGCTTCCCAGGAGCCTCCACTGACACAGATGTCCATATTTTCTGAGGGTCCAGGTCATTTATTTTACAGAATGACCCTCGCCTTCGTTTCTCTGGTGGTTCCCTCCTGATCGGATTGGGACTGGGCACTTGGGGTGGGACTACGACGTGGTGACGCTGTGTCCTCCCACGTGCACCACTTCTGGGGGGCTCACGGTGTCCCTTTGATCCGTCACCGGCGAGGCTGAGTGTGCTCGTGCAGTTCAGGTGGTGTCCACCAGACCTCACCACTGTGTGGAGAGCTGATTCCCTCTCTAATTAGTAATTAACCCATAGGGTTAAGCCTTGAGACTGCAATGAATCCATCTCCTCACTCAGCAGTGACGGATTAAACTCAGGGCCAGGCACCGTGCCAGAAGCCAGAGAGCAGGAGCTGTCTTCCCGGGGCTCACTGTCATCCCTCTCTTCCCTGAGAGGTTGTCTGCAGAGACTCTCTAGCCCCTATACGACAGTCCGCTTTCCCACCTCCCCTTCCCGCCAATCATCAGGCCTCCAACCTCTTTCTTCCTGGGTCCCCAGGAACATGAGAAAAAAAAAATGGGTGTCAGGACCAAAATGCTCCCAGAAGGATGCACCCTGCCTTCAGGGAGGAGATTCTTTAAAGAATCCAATAGCATACTCCCTATTTCCATTTG
This sequence comes from Manis javanica, assembly GCF_040802235.1. Classification (NCBI taxonomy): domain Eukaryota; kingdom Metazoa; phylum Chordata; class Mammalia; order Pholidota; family Manidae; genus Manis; species Manis javanica. The sequence goes on from NC_133170.1 coordinate 75,382,568, forward strand.
AAGGGTCTGCAAGTAGATGCGGTCACTGGTTCTAGGTTATCCCTATGTAGGGAGGTACATGCCTTATATCCTTAGGACAAGAAAAGCTCGTTTTCCCCAAAGGAAAGTGCCCATCACCACCACAGGCTAAGATCGCTGAGCTCATGTGCATATTCTTGTCGTGGGTACCACCCCTTCTCTGCCTGCTTTGTCCTTTACAGCTTCTCCATAATGGGTCTGAAGTTTGCTAATCATCTCGCTCCTCGGGGCTCTTTTCAAAGCCCCCCCTTCCCCCCAACACTTGACGGAACACCCCAGCTGTTCCCCTGATGTGTGTATCAGCCCAAGTACATTTAGCAGGAATTCATTTCCATCTTAATCTGATTCTAGGAAATAGATCATATTTTAAGAAATAACCAAGATGGGTTTGGAACATTTTTTCATATAAGACAGAGAACAACAGATATTTCAAAGATTGGCTTTCCAGCCGTGACCTTCAACAAATCATTCTGATTTTTTGCCATATGAAATTTTTATGACAAAAATCCAACAATATTCAGTGGGCAGGCTTTGGAGGTAGTGTCTCTAAAATTAATAGCTAGCAACCACTAGCTCTTATTTAGCTTCCCCTGTGCCAAATGGAAGGCAGAGGCGGTAGTGGTTAAAAACACATGCACTGATGTCACTTGAAGTTGAGCTCAGATCCAGACTTTGCTACCCAATAGCACATCATGTCCACCTTTCAAAGCCTCAGTTTGCTCCTCTATAAAATGGGAATGATGATATGGCTTGTGTATCTCAAATAAGAACACACATAGGATAGTGTACGGCACATAGGTGACGGGCAATGGTAAGACAGCATTCGCTCCATTTCACAGATAGGGAAATAGGCTCTGGGAGGGTATGTAACTTGCCTAAGGCTGCTCAACTCCTGAGTGACAGAACCAGGACTCAAACCTGAATCTTTGAAACAGCAAAGATCTTTCCATTCATTTCCATCACCTCCCCACTATTCAGCTGTCAGGTTAAACCAAATTGCTTCCAAATGTTACTATTTAAGCAGTCCCAGCACATGACTATTAAATATGAGTATTCCTGCCCCCAAACCACCCCCCACTAAGGCTCCATCCAATACAGGTTGTGTTCTGGTCCTTCCCAACTCACCCCACTCCCTCCCCTGGCATTTATCAGCTTTTAACCTGACACATTACTGGGTGTCATGTGGCATTTCTTACAGTCCTGCTCTCAAAGACCCATTTACGGATCAGCTGGAGAAAGGACACATGCTGTAGGGAAGAGTTAGACAGGACAGAGATTTGACTGTTTTCCAGGAAACAAAGAATTGGAGGCATCCCCCACACTCTGCCAAGCAAACGAAAAACTGAAGGGTCTTAAGGCCAATGGCATTCCCAAGGGAAGCACGGACAGAAGATTAAAATCAACTGTCCCAGAAAGGCTTTTATGAAACCCAACTGGGAGTAGTCACAGAAAGCAAGACAAAGGATATCCGAAGAGATGGGAAGGAGTTAAATTTGGCTTTTATTTTCCCCTAATTTTTTATCTTTTCCTGATTTTCAACAATGTTCGTTGGTTAGTCTCATAACCAGAATACAGTCTTAAATGTAGAATGGTATTGCAAATGTGCTACCTGGGTAGGGAGACACATTAATCAGTGCCAGCAGAGAGGAAGTATCTAGCATCAGTTTGTTTATCAATGTTAAGGACTTAAAATACGTGAGACATAGGACATATATATTTTGATGCGAGAGGAAGTGGTCTATGAAGATCTGGAATATACGGTACTTCCTAGGGAAAGAAACTGGGAGAAGCAGGAGGGTTCTGAATACCCTAGAAACATGAGTTTTGATAATGGTTTTGAGAGAGACAGAGAAAGAGAATGATCTCAATTCAGGATATATATCTAAGCCATGGAAAATGCTGGGAATCCCAGACTTAGGATCAAAAGACATAAGGAATATCCAGCTGCAAAGTGGTCCTTACTAAAGAGAAAACAGCTTTGTAGTCCAAAAACAGCTTATCAGCACCTGGAGTCAAGGCATTTGCTTAAGCTGTAACCATAACCATTTGCTTTTGGCCCTCATTTTCATTTCCCGCTTCCCACAGGGGGCTGATCCTTGAAAACTACATTTCCCAGGTGCCCTTGCCAGCTGGCTTCTAGGTATGTTCAGCCAATAAGAGGCAGGAAAGGGAAGGAGAAGGCACCGTCCCTCCCCCTCAGTTTCTGGTGGCACCTCCAGCTGAAACTGTATCTTCTCCATGAGTCTACTTTCTGCCAGCGGCCCAATTTCAGAGCTTTTGAAAGCCTCCTCTTCCCTTAGTCCCTCCAGCCCTGGAGGTGGTAGAAGATTCCTTCTTTTGCTAAGTTCTAGCTTGTTTTACTATCCCTTATTTGACTTTTCAGCTCTTCCAACACCTTTGTAACTGCTTCCCAATATTAAATTCCCTGTATTGAGCTACCTGGCATGAACTATGATTTCCTGTCTAGACCCAGCCTGATGTAGTGTGTTAAAAAACAAACTATTAACTTATATCATTCTAGACTCTTAGATTACTCAATTTAAAACAACATTGAAAACATATTTTGCTTGCAGGGATAGATTTAATTAGAATCGCTTTATAAGCATGAAAAACTTATTTTATTAGACAATTAACATATGTAAATTATTTTAAAATTAGGGAGGAAAAAGATACCTAAAATAAAAACTCACTGCTTATCTATGACTCAAACACCCTGAGATATCCCTACTAATTAATAATTTGCTACATTTACTTCCAGCTTATTATATTATTACATATACACCTAACTATATATCAATGTTTTAAAACATAATTTGTGTCAGATTAAATTTTTAGAAATGTCTTTAGATTTTTATGAATCTAAATCTTAAAACTCTCTATGATCTAAATTCTTTACATTTTTGTAATGTGCATTTTTACTTGAAATTATATTCCTTTCCACATCAATAAATATATGTCTATAGCAAAATTAAATGGCAGTGACAAATTCAAATGCATCATATACCTTTGTCTGGATAGATTGTGATTTATCCCCAGAATGCCTATATTTGCTGGATATTTAGAGTGCTGGATATTTAGATGTTTTCACTATTATTCATACTGCTGTGACAGACATCCTCATACATAAATCTTTTCATCCCTGCTACATAATTTCCTTGGTTATTAGTGGAATTGCTGGGGTAAGAACGTATGTATTTTAAGACTTGTACATATGGTTAAATTTTTCTCCAGAAAGCTGTAGAGATAATGATTCTTGGATGTTTCGTAAACTTTTAACCATGCTAATATCAAATAGTGTTTGTAAATGTCCTGACAGCCAGAACGCCCTCATTCAATGCCTGTTATTACTGCTGGCTTATTATAATTATAATTAAATAATGGTCACAATGAAAACGGTTTCCTGGGAATCCACTGAAATGCTGACATAATTGTGGGGCTTGTGAGGTGAATCTTGTCCTAAAGTTTTGTTGACTCAAGTTAAGAACACAGTTTGGGGGAGGGCGGAGCCAAGATGGCGGCGTGAGTAGAGCAGTGGAAATCTCCTCCCAAAAACACATAGAGCTATGAAAATATAACAAAGAAAAATCTTCCTAAAATAGAGACCACAGGACACAGGACAACATCCAGACCACATCCACACCTGCAAGAACCCAGCGCCTTGTGAAGGGGGTAAGATACAAGCCCCAGCCCGGCGGGACCCGAGCGCCCCTCCCCCCGGCTCCCGGCGGGTGGAGAGAAACCGGAGCGGTTTTTTTTTTTTTTTGGCGAGCGCTTTTTGGAAGCCTTAGAGGGACGGGCCCCCGTTGCTGGGGAGGCAGGGTGGCGGGACCGGTGAGGAGGTGCCTGGGAACGGCGCCGGAGGACAAAGAATATCCTGCGTTTCTCCCTGCGAGACCTGGGGGCGGGTGCCTGAGACCGGTGCCTGAGGACGGAGGAGGTCGCGCGTTTTTCCCCTTTTTTTTTTTTCTCTTTTTGGCGAGCGCTTTTTGGAAGCCTTGAAGGGACGGGGACCCCAGTGCTAGGGAGGCACGGTGGCGGGACTGGTGAGCGGGTGGCTGGGACCGGCGCCTGAGGACAAAGAATATCCCCCGTTTTTCCCTGCGGGACCGGTGGGCGGGTGCCTGAGACCGGCACTTGAGAACAGAGGAAATCGCGCGTTTTTCCCCTTTTTTTTTTCTCTTTTCTGTGAGTGCTTTTTGGAAGCCTAAAAGGGACAGGGACCCCGGTGCTAGGGAGGCAGGGCGGTGGGACTGGTGAGCGGGTGCCTGGGACCGGCACCTGAGGACAAAGAATATCCCGCATTTTTCCCTGTGGGACCGGTGGGTGGGTGCCTGAGACCAGCACCTGAGGACGGAAGAAATCGCGCGTTTTTCCCCTTTTTTTTCTCTCTTTTTGCCGAGTGCTTTTTGGAAGCCTTGAAGGGACAGGGACCCCGGTGCTAGGGAGGCAGGGCGGCGGGACTGGTGAGCGGGTGCGTGGGACCAGTGCCTGAGGACAAAGAATATTGAGCGTTCCTTCCCTGAGGGACCGGTGGGTGGGTGCTTTTTGGAAGCCTTGAAAGGACAGGGACCCTGGTGCTAGGGAGACAGGGCAGCAGGACCAGTGAGCGGGTGCCTGGGACCGGCACCTGAGGACAAAAAAAAAAAAAAAAAAAATCGCTTGTTTTTCCCCTTTTTTTCCTTTTTTTTTTCTCTTTCTTTCTGTTCCCTCTCTCATTGTTGCTGCTGTTGTTTTGGTTTGGAGAGTGCTTTTTGGAAATCTTAAAGGGGCAGGACAGGTCACTTAGACCAGAAGCAGGGAATCTGGGGATCTCTGGGCACTCTAACCCCCTGGGCAGCAGGGAGCACAGAGGCCCCTTACGGAGATAAATAGTCTCCTGGCTGCTCCCCCTCCAACGGGGCTCCACCATTTTGGAGGAACAGCCCCAGCCAGGCCAAGCCCACAGCAACAGCGGAGATAAACCCCAAAGCAACTGGGCAGGAAGCAGAAGCCCTGTCTGCGCGCAGCTGCCCAGCACAAGCCACTAGAGGTCGCTATTCTCCCAGGAAAAGGCTACAAACCAACAAGAAGGGAAGCTCTTCCAGCGGTCACTTGTACCAGCTCTGCAAACTATCTCTATCACCATGAAAAGGCAAAACTACAGGCAGACAAAGATCACAGAGACAACACCTGAGAAGGAGACAGACCTAACTAGTCTTCCTGAAAAAGAATTCAAAATAAAAATCATGAACATGCTGACAGAGATGCAGAGAAAAATGCAAGAGCAATGGGATGAGATGCAGAGAAAAATGCAAGAGCAGTGGGATGAGATGCAGAGAAAAATGCAAGAGCAGTGGGATGAAGTCCGGAAGGAGATCACAGATGTCAGGAAAGAGATCACAGAAGTGAAACAATCCCTGGAAGGATTTATAAGCAGAATGGATAAGATGCAAGAGGCCATTGAAGGAATAGAAGCCAGAGAACAGGAACGTATAGAAGCTGACATAGAGAGAGATAAAAGGATCTCCAGGAATGAAACAACACTAAGAGAAATATGTCACCAATACAAAAGGAAAAACATTCGTATTATAGGGATACCAGAAGAGGAAGAAAGAGGAAAAGGGATAGAAAGTGTCTTTGAAGAAATAATTGCTGAAAACTTCCCCAAACTGGGGGAGGAAATAATCGAACAGACCATGGAATTATACAGAACCCCCAACAGAAAGGATCCAAGGAGGACAACACCAAGACACATAATAATTAAAATGGCAAAGATCAAGGACAAGGAAAGAGTTTTAAAGGCAGCTAGAGAGAAAAAGGTCACCTATAAAGGAAAACCAATCAGGCTAACATCAGACTTCTCAACAGAAACCCTACAGGCCAGAAGAGAATGGCATGATATACTTAATGCAATGAAACAGAAGGGCCTTGAACCAAGGATACTGTATCCAGCACGACTATCATTTAAATATGATGGTGGGATCAAACAATTCCCAGACAAGCAAAAGCTGAGGGAATTTGCTTCCCACAAACCACCTCTACAGGGCATCCTACAGGGACTGCTCTAGATGGGAGCACCCCTAAAAAGAGCACAGAACAAAACACACAACATATGAAGAATGGAGGAGGAGGAATAAGAAGGTAGAGAAGAAAAGACTCTCCAGACAGTGTATATAACAGCTCAATAAGCGAGCCAAGTTAGGCAGTAAGATACTAAAGAAGCTAACCTTGAACCTTTGGTAACCACGAATCTAAAGCCTGCAATGGCAATAAGTACATATCTTTCAATAGTCACCCTAAATGTAAATGGACTTAATGCACCAATCAAAAGACATAGAGTAATAGAATGGATAAAAAAGCAAGACCCATCTATATGCTGCTTACAAGAAACTCACCTTAAACCCAAAGATAAGCATAGACTAAAAGTCAAGGGATGGAAAAACATATTTCAGGCAAACAACAGTGAGAAGAAAGCAGGGGTTGCAGTACTAATATCAGACAAAATAGACTTCAAAACAAAGAAAGTAACAAGAGATAAAGAAGGCCACTACATAATGATAAAGGGCTTAGTCCAACAAGAGGATATAACCATTCTAAATATATATGCACCCAATACAGGAGCACCAGCATATGTGAAGCAAATACTAACAGAACTAAAGAGGGAAATAGACTGCAATGCATTCATTGTAGGAGACTTCAACACACCACTCACCCCAAAGGATAGATCCACCGGGCAGAAAATAAGTAAAGACACACAGGCACTGAACAACACACTAGAACAGATGGACCTAATAGACATCTATAGAACTTTACATCCAAAAGCAACAGGATATACATTCTTCTCAAGTGCACATGGAACATTCTCCAGAATAGACCACATACTAGCTCACAAAAAGAGCCTCAGTAAATTCCACAATATTGAAATTCTACCAACCAATTTTTCAGACCACAAAGGTATGAAAGTAGAAATAAATTCTACAAAGAAAACAAAAAGGCTCACAAACACATGGAGGCTTAACAACATGCTACTAAATAATCAATGGATCAATGAACAAATCAAAATAGAGATCAAGGAATATATAGAAACAAATGACAACAACAACACTAAGCCCCAACTTCTGTGGGATGCAGCGAAAGCAGTCTTAAGAGGAAAGTATATAGCAATCCAGGCACACTTGAAGAAGGAAGAACAATCCCAAATGAATAGTCTAACATCACAATTATTAAAACTGGAAAAAGAAGAACAAATGAGGCCTAAAGTCAGCAGAAGGAGGGACATAATAAAGATCAGAGAAGAAATAAACAAAATTGAGAAGAATAAAACAATAGCAAAAATCAACGAAACCAAGAGCTGGTTCTTTGAGAAAATAAACAAAATAGATAAGCCTCTAGCCCAACTTATTAAGAGAAAAAGAGAGTCAACACAAATCAACATAATCAGAAATGAGAATGGAAAAATCACGACAGACTCCACAGAAATACAAAGAATTATTAAAGACTACTATGAAAACCTATATGCCAACAAGCTGGAAAACCTAGAAGAAATGGACAACTTCCTAGAAAAATACAACCTTCCAAGACTGACCAAGGAAGAAACACAAAAGTTAAACAAACCAATTACAAGCAAAGAAATTGAAACAGTAATCAAAAAACTACCCAAGAACAAAACCCCGGGGCCGGACGGATTTACCTCGGAATTTTATCAGACACACAGAGAAGACATAATACCCATTCTCCTTAAAGTGTTCCACAAAATAGAAGAAGAGGGAATACTCCCAAACTCATTCTATGAAGCCAACATCACCCTAATACCAAAACCAGGAAAAGACCCCACCAAAAAAGAAAATTACAGACCAATATCCCTGATGAATGTAGATGCAAAAATACTCAATAAAATATTAGCAAACAGAATTCAACAGTATATCAAAAGGATCATACACCATGACCAAGTGGGGTTCATCCCAGGGATGCAAGGATGGTACAACATTCGAAAATCCATCAACATCATCCACCACATCAACAAAAAGAAAGACAAAAACCACATGATCATCTCCATAGATGCTGAAAAAGCATTTGACAAAATTCAACATCCATTCATGATAAAAACTCTCAGCAAAATGGGAATAGAGGGCAAGTACCTCAACATAATAAAGGCCATATATGATAAACCCACAGCCAGCATTATACTGAACAGCGAGAAGCTGAAAGCATTTCCACTGAGATCGGGAACCAGACAGGGATGCCCACTCTCCCCACTGTTATTTAACATAGTACTGGAGGTCCTAGCCACGGCAATCAGACAAAACAAAGAAATACAAGGAATCCAGATTGGTAAAGAAGAAGTTAAACTGTCACTATTTGCAGATGATATGATACTGTACATAAAAAACCCTAAAGACTCCACTCCAAAACTACTAGAACTGATATCGGAATACAGCAAAGTTGCAGGATACAAAATCAACACACAGAAATCTGTAGCTTTCCTATACACTAACAACGAATCAATAGAAAGAGAAATCAGGAAAACAATTCCATTCACCATTGCATCAAAAAGAATAAAATACCTAGGAATAAACCTAACCAAGGAAGTGAAAGACTTATACTCTGAAAACTACAAGTCACTCTTAAGAGAAATTAAAGGGGACACTAATAAATGGAAACTCATCCCATGCTCATGGCTAGGAAGAATTAATATCGTCAAAATGGCCATCCTGCCGAAAGCAATATACAAATTTGATGCAATCCCTCTCAAATTACCAGCAACATTCTTCAATGAATTGGAACAAATAATTCAAAAATTCATATGGAAACACCAAAGACCCCGAATAGCCAAAGCAATCCTGAAAAAGAAGAATAAAGTAGGGGGGATCTCACTCCCCAACTTCAAGCTCTACTACAAAGCCATAGTAATCAAGACAATTTGGTACTGGCACAAGAACAGAGCCACAGACCAGTGGAACAGATTAGAGACCCCAGAAATTAACCCAAACATATATGGTCAATTAATATTTGATAAAGGAGCCATGGACATACAATGGCAAAATGACAGTCTCTTCAACAGATGGTGCTGGCAAAACTGGACAGCTACATGTAGGAGAATGAAACTGGACCATTGTCTAACCCCATATACAAAGGTAAACTCAAAATGGATCAAAGACCTGAATGTAAGTCACGAAACCATTAAACTCTTGGAAAAAAACATAGGCAAAAACCTCTTAGACATAAACATGAGTGATCTCTTCTTGAACATATCTCCCCGGGCAAGGAAAACAACAGCAAAAATGAGCAAGTGGGACTACATTAAGCTGAAAAGCTTCTGTACAGCGAAAGACACCATCAATAGAACAAAAAGGAACCCTACAGTATGGGAGAATATATTTGAAAATGACAGATCTGATAAAGGCTTGACGTCCAGAATATATAAAGAGCTCACACGCCTCAACAAACAAAAAACAAATAACCCAATTAAAAAATGGGCAGAGGAACTGAACAGACAGTTCTCCAAAAAAGAAATACAGATGGCCAAGAGACACATGAAAAGATGCTCCACATCGCTAATTATCAGAGAAATGCAAATTAAAACTACAATGAGGTATCACCTCACACCAGTAAGGATAGCTGCCATCCAAAAGACAAACAACAACAAATGTTGGCGAGGCTGTGGAGAAAGGGGAACCCTCCTACACTGCTGGTGGGAATGTAAATTAGTTCAACCATTGTGGAAAGCAGTATGGAGGTGCATCAAAATGCTCAAAACAGACCTACCATTTGACCCAGGAATTCCACTCCTAGGAATTTACCCTAAGAACGCAGCAATCAAGTTTGAGAAAGACAGATGCACTCCTATGTTTATCGCAGCACTATTTACAATAGCCAAGAATTGGAAGCAACCTAAATGTCCATCTGTAGATGAATGGATAAAGAAGATGTGGTACATATACACAATGGAATACTACTCAGCCATAAGAAGTGGAAAAATCCAACCATTTGCAGCAACATGGATGGAGCTGGAGAGTATTATGCTCAGTGAAATAAGCCAAGCGGAGAAAGAGAAATACCAAATGATTTCACTCATCTGAGGAGTATAGGAACAAAGGAAAAACTGAAGGAACAAAACAGCAGCAGAATTACAGAACCCAAAAATGGACTAACAGGTACCAAAGGGAAAGGAACTGGGGAGGATGGGTGGGCAGGGAGGGATAAGGGGGGGGAAGAAGAAGGGGGGTATTAGGATTAGCATGCATGGGGGGGAGGGAGAAAGGGGAGGGTGGGCTGCACAACACAGAGAGGACAAGTAGTGACTCTACCACATTTTGCTAAGCTGATGGACAGTAACCGTAATGTGGTTGTTAGGGGGGACCTGATATAGGGGAGAGCATAGTAAACATAGTATTCTTCAGGTAAGTGTAGATTAAAAATTTAAAAAAAAAAAAAAGAAAGAAAGAAAGAAAAGGGGGATTACTCCTTAACAGGATAAAACTATTGGTAAATCAAAGATCAACGCATGCTTTAAATATCCTTAATGTTGATCACTTAAAGGGTGTCAGATGATCAGCTATGGAGGTACTCTTTTCTGATAATATTCCTTTCTCTTAATTAAAAAAAAAAAAAAAAAGCAGTTACTGTGTGCTGACCTCCAATGAGTTCTGCACAGTGGTATAGAGGGCATGTCAAAGTGTGGGCAAAGGGTCTGTTTGTTTCTAGGCAGAAGATCAAGGCCTAGCTTGGATACCCAGAAAATGAACTAAGATACGATATGAGGAGGAGCTTCCGGCATCAGCACTCTCTGGAGGACTCGTGCCGGGGGATGATCATCAAAAAGCCTCCACAGGGATCCGGACGATGCTGCGGTTGTGGCTGCATCCAGCCCACCGTCTCCTGGACTTGCCATAAGAAGGAGGAGGGAGATGTCTAGGCTGGCATGTGCATACAGTGAGACAACGAATTTGACTGGATCTGTACTGTTGGAACTCAACCAGGAGTTGGGAGGGGTGCAAGTTGTAGCACCCCAAAATCTCATGACTATAGACTATCTATGGTTAAAAGAAAATATGGGATGTGAACAGATCCCAGAAATGGGCTGCTTTAATTTGTCTGATGGTTCAAGTACAGTTCGAAAATATCCATCATATCATAGATAAATTTTCACAAATGCCTAGGGTGCCTAAATGGTTTTCTTGGCTTCACTGGAGATGGCTGGTAATTATAGATTTGCTTTGTTTATGTCACCGTATTCCTATTATGTTAATATGTGTGTGCAAATTAGTTAGTAGTTTAAAACCTGTACATACTTAAGGTACTATACAAGAAGATATGTCAAAGAAATAATCAATCCTCCCAAGTTTCCTTCATATGCTACATCTATAGCTTTTCTTCTTCCTTCCTAATTACAAACCTTAAATAGAATTCGTGCCTCATATCGAATTTACCGAGTATCATAATTCCTCCAGGTGGTAAAGATACCTCGAGACAAGTGCTGGGCATAGAAGCCACAGGGCATAAATCTGCAAAGAAGTTAAAAGCTAACCTTTGCAAACAATATGGCTTCTCTCTCACTTACCAACTTTACATTTCCCTGTATGGCCCCGGAAGATGACTGGTTAGCCAGAGACGGGTAAGATTCCTCAAGGGAGGAACAACCTAAGACAGGCACAGTCGCAGGGGGGCCATCAGGTGAGAATTTGGGGATCAACAGAGGTGAGGCTCAGAACCTCACCCCCCCTGCTTTGAGAGAAATCTTCTGCATCCGTGGATGTCTTGCTGCCCTTGTCTAGCCTGGATTAATACTTAGTCCATAGGCACACACCTGATCATCTGATCATCTACATTTGCCTTCTTACAGCACTAAACTATGTTTTCTACCTTTATCTTGCATCTACCTACCACTTCAGCATTTTATTAAAAATAAAAATAATAATAATAATAGGAGAAATGTGGGATCAACATATAAATCAAGTACAAAAATCAAATGAATATTCATATTTGACCTGATGGTTTATAGGTCATATTGCATGATCAAAACCGAAAGTTTCTGTGATGAATGCCCTTGTACTGTTCACCATGTAAGAATTTATTCACTCTGTAAGAATTCGTTCACCATGTAAGAACTTGTTCGTTATGCTTCAGAAGATTGGAGACTGACGAGAATTAGGCTTGAGATGGATTAATGATTGTACATTGAGCATTGACCCCCCTATACTGAATTTTATTGTTGTTAACAACCATTTGATCAATAAATATGAGAGATGCCCTCTCAAAAAAAAAAAAAAAAAAAAAAAAAAAAGAACACAGTTTGGCTTTGCTGCTATGAATTGCTCAGCACCAATCCCAGTCAATATGAATTCGCTCTTTTACAACAGTGTAAATCCCTGATGCATAGGCAACTATCTGTAGGCAAGATTCGGGGGGAAAGCACTTGAAATTTGGGCAGAATCATATTTGCTTCCTGAGGAAGATGAAACTTGAGACATTTAGGAAAGAGATGGGCACTTGGCTGTAAGAGAAATTCTGCTCAAGCAGAATTTCAATCATGTACTTTCAAATTATCTGGCGGGAAAATTTGAATGTGTTTGGGGTTTTTTTGTTCATAAATATGTTAAACTCAATGTTTTCAGATAGTTACTTTAGTCCTGCAGGAAAGAGTTAATGAGGTACTCAAAAAAAGAGGGATTAGAAAGAGAGGTAACCTTGATTTCGATGTTTGATTTTACCATGGCCAATCTCATTGTTTTCATGCAAAACACACCAGAATGGGCATCATCTGATTTTAATCTCAGAAGAGGGAAGAGGAGGGGGAAAGAGGACTAGGTAAAATAATCTTACTGATCTGCTGACTGCCTCTATCTGTATTTCGGATAGGAATCTTGCAGATAACAGAAAACCCAATTCAAAGTTGGTTCAAATAAAAAAAATGTTCATGAAAAGTCCAGGTTCTAGTGAAGCCTGATTGGTTCAACAAGGCACTATAGAACAAGCTTTTCTTTGACTCTCCTCGCTGCGTCCCTCCACATCAGATGGGGGATGGCTCTCTCCTGTGCACAAAATGGCTGCCAGCACCTCCCATTGACATCGGCTTCTCCAAGCATAGTCAATAAGGAAAGAGAACTTCTTTGTTTCTAGTTCCCTAGAAGATCTAAGAATCATGTTCCCTAGAAGCCCCGGATGAATGTCTGCTTGCACCTGACTTGCCCAAATTGGATCACATGACCATTCCTGGACCAGTCATTGCGAAGGGGGACGGGCTGCGTTGTTTGGCTTCAGCCATTCAGGACCATCCCTGCTGCTCCGACGCGAGTATCTCCTAAGGGGCAAGTGATTCGTGCGGGAGGGGTAGAAGGTCTAGTCAGGAGGGGACTGATATCGAGAGAGGTGAAAGATCCTGGTTGGGTATGAGAAAAGCAAATGTCCGTTATGCAGAAGTTTTAGAAGGTACTCCTGGATATCCTTACATACCTCCTTAGAAGTCTGTCTCTCCACCCACCTCATCCATGCCTCAAGATGAAAACTGATGGGTTTGCCATCAATTTTTACCTAAGGGGTTAAGACTCCCTGGTGTGTTGAGATGAGCAAGTTCTATTACCTATAATCCATTACTGATAATAGCTATAAAGACAAAGTTTATACACGATCCCATCACCTCATATCTAGTTTAGGGTATTCAAGGCTACCCTGGATGCTTTTCTGTATCCTATGTACTTTATTTAGTGGATGAGATGGAGCTACAGTCACATGCCTGGGCAATTGCCAGAGACCCCCCACCCTTAATCAGAGCTGCCTTGCCCAGAACAGGTCCTGGGTGATCCAAGAGAGGAATGGCTGAGAATCAGGCAACCTAGCAACAGCCCCTTCCCTCTGCTCTCCATCACCACCACCCTGCCACAAACGTCACTCAACTTTGATACAAACACCCTCCTCACCTTCCATGTTGCTCTTGAAAGGCCCAGAGCAGCGAGCATCACAGCCCGATTTAATTTTCAGAGAAAGTGGGTGATGATGGTGGCTGGGAAAACACCATGCCCCCTCCCACCGGTCCGTGTTACGATTCTGTTAGTGGGTCCCTGCCCTGCCCTCACTCTGCCTTCAAAAAGCACTCCTGGTACAGTACTACCCATCAGCCTTTGTCAAAGTTCACTTGGCCATTTATTTTTTTTCATCTTTATTCTTTGTTTATTACATAACCGATTAATGTTTATTGCACAGTAATAGGAAATTCACATAAGCTAAGAAAAAGAAAAACTGCTGGAACCCCACACCCAGAATCACTGTATTTGTGGGGGGGGGGCGCGTGAGGGGATATGGATGTCTGTCATTTTTATATGTGTACATCTACACAGATCACTTTTCAAAAAACAGAACCAGAATCATGCGATACATATGACTTTATAATGTCTTCCCACTCAAAGAACTCAAACATCTCTGCTAAATCATTATGTTGTCATTACATTTCATTGCTGCATAGTATTCCATTGTTCAGGTGCACCATAATTTAACTTATCCTCTATTGCAAAGATGTATAGGTGGTTTCCAGGAGTTTGCCCTTTTAAGCAACATTCCAGTGAATAATTTTGTTGATGAATCTCTGTGCCCACACAGGGATATTCCCATAGGATGCTTGACAGCAGTATTACTAGATTCAGAGGCAGGCACACTTCTACAGTATTTAGTATGCATTGACAAATTGCCTTCAGGAAAGCCCTTGTTGTATTTTCCCACCAACTTCCTCTGAAAGCACCCCTTCTTCCCACAAGTTCTTGGCATTTCCTTTCATTAATAAAAACACCTCTAATATTGTAGGAACTAATTTCAAGACAAGATAATCCAAATAATTATCTCATTATTGTTTCACTAAACTGGGGCTGAGAAAAGTGACTTTTATATTGAAATACAGTTCATTTAACTCTCTTCTTTATGTTGACCTGGTATCAACCTTTGAGTAATGCAGTTGAGTCTCGTGAGGTTCGCCCGGTGTCTGGGCCAGCCAAATGAGCAGAGGAAAGGGAAAGAAAAACACATGAACAAAATTACCTGGATAATTCACTCATAAAATTCTTCTATGGGGGCAGTGAGACAAAAAAAACTACATTTGCATCTCCACCTTGGTGGGATTCGGCCCTCCAAATCAGCAGCCAGTGCCACCAACAGTAAAGATTATTAACATTTAATTCTTTGCTTTACTTCGAGTATGATACTAATAGTAGAAGCCTCTTTTTATCAAATGCTTGCCATAAGTCAGGAATTTGGTGATGAATTTAATCATCACAACAAGGTAGGAATCATACCCCCACTCTGCTGAAGAAACTGAGGCCCAGAGAGGCTGAACAATTTGCTCAAGGTCACACAGCCAGTCACTGGACAGAACCAGGATCAGAGCTCAGATCTGCCTGTCTCCAAAGCCCCTGCTATTTCCACTGTGCCACACTGCCCTCTTTGGGAACAATGCTGTGCTGCTCAGGACCCCTCCATCCTGGTCCAACATCCTAGATGAACACACGAGTCTCCTACAGCCTGGCTCCATTTGTAATAGGTGCACTAACACGTTTTTCTTTTACTTCTTGGCCTCTCATCAGGTCCCAGACAAGCCAATGCGGAGCATCAAGTATATGAACAAGGAAATAGTAAACCTCAAAAAAGACCTTGCACGAAGCCGGTGAGCCAGCCCAGCAGGGAATAATCCAGAGATAAGCTGACAGGGCTGCCCAGGCTGTGGGGTGGTGCCTACAAGCCCTTGCCAAGTCCCAAGGTCCCCCAACCCTAAACATTAAGCAGAAGACTTACAAGAGGGTAACCCTGTAAGGATCCATTTCTTGGTTGGGCTTTTTGGACAACTGCCCTGCCTAGAATTCTTTCCTTCCTGGACCTGAATCCAACTTGAGAGTTTTTTTCCATATGCTCCAGAAAACTCTTCCTTTTTTTTTAACTCCAGGCCCACAGCATGGCAGCCTAGAGTTAGACATGGTCTAACCCTGGCCCTGCCATCCACCAGCTGATGACACTGGAGGAGTTCACTTCCCCTGGGACCTGGAATGTTCCAAGGTGGGATCATAAATGGGCAAAGCAACCCAATGCAGAGTAAGAGGTGGAGATTCTTGTCATGCGAAACACACGATGATGTGCTAAGGGTAACACAGGCAGTGTGGAAGGTCTGTACATCATACGTGTTTCCCACTGAGCCAGACCACAGTGAGAATCACATTCACCTCCCTCATCCAGGAACTCCACCTTCTCCACAGCCCAGCCACATCTCCACCCTGCCCTGTCCGGCAGCACAGCTTGATGGGATGGGACGGCTGAGACCAAGAGGTGGTGGGAAGGTGTGGGCATGGAAGGTGGGGGCCTCAGAGAATGACAGAGTAGCTGGATACCCACTGTCCTGCAGAATCATAATGCAAGCCGTGCATATAATTTAAAATTTTTGAGTAGCCACACTAAAAAAGGTAAAAAGAAACAGGTGAAAGTAATTCTAATAATATAATTTATTTAACCCAATATTCCTAAGTGTTATTAAAAAGTATTAATGAGATACTTTATATTCTGCTTTCCATGCATGATGAAAAGTGATAAAATGATAAAGAATGAGTGAGTTACACATGGAGCACACAGCAATTCAGACCAACCACATTTCAAATGTGCAATAGCATTACGGACTAAATAGTGAACCCCCCAAAATTCACATGTTGAAGCCCTGACCCCCAATGACTGTACTTGAGATAGAACTATTAAAGAAGTAATTAAGATTAAAGGAGGTCATAAAGAAGGTCAGGCCCTACTTCAATAGGACTGGTGCTTTATTAGGAGAGAAAGAGACGTGAGGAATGCTCACACACAGAGGAAAGGTGGTGTAAGGACGCAGCAAGGAGGAACTGGGTACAAGCCAAGGAGGGCCCTCTGGAGAAGCCAGCCCCACACCCTGGTCTTGGGCTTCCAGCCTCCAGAACCGTGGGAAAATAAATTTCTGTTGCTTAAGCCACTATGTCTGTGGTATTCAGTTATGGCACCCTGAGGGGACTAATCTAATAGTCAGCACTGGGATATTTCTGCAGAGACTGTCCCCAGCTTGAGGGAGCTGCCGGAGGTCAGTCTCAGAGTCTGCATGCTTGGAGTTGGCATGTGAGTGGGGCTGTCCGAAATGAGGGCTGGGCCCCGTAAGGCCCCCTCTGTTAAATGTGAACATATTGGCCTCTACATGGTTTGAACCCAGGCTAGAGGGCTTTGGAGGCTAATGTCTGGGTAACCTTGGGGCCCTAGGGTCTGGTGAGAGGTGGGGTCAGGAAGCCAAGAGTTCTCTGAATGGGGGCAGTATCCATGGCAGGCAGCAAAGAAGAGGATTTCACAGCTGACGGTGAGCTCCCCCACAGGGATTGTTCTGTGCTCCACAGTTGTGACTGGAGGATATGCCAGGCTTCAGAGGGAATGTTCTTGGCTTCAGAATGAATGGGGTGCAGCAGGGAAATTGCATCAGAGGTGAGGTTCAAACTACAGAACATCTGTATGTCACGGGCACCAATCAAGCAGAAGAGACACTGGCCATACACAACCATTATGACCATGTTGGTTCCTACCAGCTGACATTATCAGCCTTGAGGCAGATGGTTCTAACCCAGAGCCGCATCTGCAGATGCGTATCAGAATCTCTAGAGCCTGGGAAATGAGAGCTTCCACAGTCATCTGTGTACTGTAGAAAAATAGCTGATAACTAGGGGAACCAATAAGTGCCTTGATCTATGTAAGTCCCAGATATCAAGACTTGACCCAGCCCTGCTCCAGGGAGGTAACAATCATTGGTGAGCCAGCTTGTGACCAGAACCAACTGGCACATTTTCAGGAAATTCACAAGCCAATTATTAAACATAGATATTGTTAAAAATTATATAAACTTACAAGAAAATATATTATATTAAAAACAAAGGTAATAAATATTCAAAACTCATCACTTCCTGATGATTTTATACACTTCCCTGTTATCTATGCTCTTGATGTTATTTCTCGTTATAATATAATGTCTGTGTGGTGGAAATATATAACACGGGCTACCACAAATCTCCTCCCAGCTCCACGCTCACTAATACCATGTTGGTAGCTTGAAATCAGCCCTAGTGGACACATTTATGTCGAAAATCAGCAAACATACATCAGGGCATACTTGTGCCCCCAAAGAGATGATTCTTTAATGTTCACTGGCACATCCGTGGGGACATGACCCAAAATGACCAAGGCTGAACTTCCCACTAACCCAATGAATAGAGGGTCTTGGTTAAATGATAAAGACAGTGGCTATCCTGCCACCTTTGAGTTGGCAAGC
Organism: Manis javanica; assembly: GCF_040802235.1. Taxonomy (NCBI): domain Eukaryota; kingdom Metazoa; phylum Chordata; class Mammalia; order Pholidota; family Manidae; genus Manis; species Manis javanica. The sequence goes on from NC_133170.1 coordinate 75,400,863, forward strand.
TAAGCCTGTCACTCTTGCCAGACACATTTACCATGCAATGCATGGCTCTGAAACTAGCTAGAATTTAACATTCTCATCAGTCAGGCTTAGCCTGTCCAAGTGCTGGACATGAAGGAGAATGTGGAAAAGGCCAGACAGAAAAGCCACAAGCAAAGAAGCAAGAAATGACAATAAAATGTTCCATATGGCCACACTCCAGGATCCCACTGACATTTAAGGAACTAGCAGGTCCCCGTCAGAAGGAAACACCCTGTTTTCCAAGGGAAATCATCTGTCTAAGAGATGCCAACCCAGTGGCCCCGTCTCCCAGGATTAAATGCTGTGAATTATTAGCAAAGAAGATGTTGTCTTTTCCACTTAACTGTTTTTCAAATCTGCTTCACCTCCTACTAGAATCTAGCCCACCTTGAGCCAAACACCTTGACTACCTCCCAGATTTTTATTTAATACTTCAGCCCTCTTGTAATTCAACTGCACCATCTCTGGTCTCATGGCCAGTTTAACATAGTATCAAAAAGAATAAAAACCTAACTGCTCTCCTCCTTGCCTCTTCCAGATGTTTGGTGGTACTAAGGAGCATGCCACGCACTTACTTGTGGAACTTCTCCTAGTAGAAGTTGGCAATCAGGGCACCTGCATGTGCCCAGTTCTTGGTTGACTCTTGGAGCTGATGACATCTTCCCCTAAAGCTGCTGGTGCTTTTTATTATGAGTGCTTTAGGGGAAATAAACATCTCTGCAACTAATAACTGAAATGTTGAAACCTGTAGCCACAATTTACCCGTGGCAAAGTTTGCTTAGGTACAGGCAATTGCAAATAAACAGTAATGAATTAAACCTCTCCCCCAGCAGATCCCAGCAGGATGCTTATGCAAGTCTTTATGAAGTTGGGAGACTTTCTAGTGGCATTGGGTGGCCAGCTGAAGTGAGGCAATTAGAAATAGCAAAGGTGGAATTGGGGCAAAGGAAGAGGCCTCTTTTCATCTGATGTTAGGCCATTGGGCTCCCCCTCAGTTTTCTGTGCTCATTCATTTTCTTCAACAAATACTTATTGAGTATCAGGTATCGCCAGATATGCACCAGGCATCACGGGATGTATTGGAGATTCAGCAGTAAACAAAACAGACAAAATTCCTGTCCTCACTGAATGAGACACAAGGATGTGTGTAAAATGGGATAAAAACAACATAGAAGTCAGCAGGCAAATAAACAGGATTGGGGTGAAGGGATGCTGGCTATCTACTATAAAGAACATAAAACAAGGTGTGGTGTATACCTTGGTGATGGGGAGAAAGCTGCTACTTAAGCTAGAGTGGTCAGAAGAGGCCACCCTGGAAAGAGGACCCTGGACCTGATATCTGAATGATAAGAAAGAACCATTCACGTAAAGATAAAGGGTGTGGGGGTGGGAAGGGGGAGAGAGGTGGAGCATTTCAGAGAACACCAGGTGGATGGGTGCTAAAGTTGGAGCAAATGTTAGAGAAAGCTGGAAAAATGTTAGAGAAACAGAAAGGCGGCCAGTGTGGTTGGAGCAGACTGGAGAGGGTGAGAGATTGGTAGGTGAAATCAGAGAGACAGGCAGGAAAGGGCTGGATTGCACAAGGCCTCAGGACTCATGGGCCCTGGAGAGAAGTGTCGGCTTTAGCCTAAATGCAATGAGGACCCACTGGAATGTCCTGAACAAGAGAAGGATGCGATCTGATTTTGAAAAGAGCATTCCATGTGCTGCCTAGAGACCAGTTGGGAGCCTGTGGTAAGAGATACCAATGGCTTGGGTCAGGCAGATAGCAGTGAACTGGACAGAAGTGGATGGATTCAGGATTTAGGAGTCCCAGGACTGTCAAATGGATTGGATATGGAGATGAAGGAAAAGGCAGGAACCATGTGCTACAATGACTTATTTTTATCTCTGCTTCCCTCACTAGATACGGGCTTGAACTATATCGTGGTCACTGTCATGGTCCCTGAGTAAGTGTTTATTAGTGGGATGAATTCATTCTCTTGTCCATCCCTTAAACTTCACAGTTAGAAATAAGGATGAAGACCTGTATGTTAACCAAGGGGAAGTGAATAAGGGAGATGGTTTATATATAAATCTGTGGGATAAATCGGTTGATGAGATGGATCATCCCTTGCTGCCTCCATCAGGCCTTTTAGGTGAGCCTGCTGATCTCTCTCTCTTCCACTGTCAATCAAGCAGGAGTGTCCAATCTGGCTTATTGGTGAGCGGCCTCTGGCTGGAACAAGAAGGTGTTAAATTTGTCCTACAACAGAGTCAATCTGTCCTGTGAATCCCCAGGGTCTAACTCGGTGCTTGGAGTAGAAGAGGCACTCAATTCATATTTGCTGAAGTTTATATTTGCCTGACATCTTAAAAATCTTCCCTGAGGCAGGCAGGAAAGATCTTTTTGATCCATATCTCAGATAACAAAACTGAGATTCAGAGAAATTCAAAAGATATACTTGAAGTCATGTTATTAGCTAGCTATTGCCACATGACAAATCATCTAAAAAACTCAATGACTTGAAACACTAAGCATTTACTAACGATTATGAGTCTGCAATTCAGGTGGGAGGTTCTCTGGTCTCAGCAGGGCACCCTTGAGCATCTGGCATCAGCTGAGTGTTGGGTAGGTGACTGCTGGTCTTGCCTGGCATTTCTCATATGTTTGGAGGACAACTGGCCACAGGCAGGTCTACGATGGCCTTGGCCAGAACAACACAGTCCCTCATTCTCAAGCAGGTTAGCTAAGGTGTATCCTCATGGTGGCAGGGTTCTGAGAAAGAATGGAAGTGTGTGAGACCTCTTGAGTTTTGGCCTGGGAACTGGCAAACCATTAGTCACTTCCACCATATTCTTGGGGCCAAAATGAGTCACAAATCCAGCTCAAATTAAAGGTGGGGAAATAGACTCCACTTCTTGATGGGAAGAGCTGCAAAGTCACACTGCAAAAGGGAAGAAATTTGGGGTCTTTTTTTTTTTGTATCATTAATCTACATTACATGAAGAACATTATGTTTACTAGGCTCCCCCCTTCACCAAGTCCCCCCCACATCCCCCTTCACAGTCACTGTTCATCAGCGTAGTACGATGCTGTAAAATCACTACTTGTCTTCTCTGTGTTGCACAGCCCTTCCCGTGCCCCCCCCACACTATACATGCTAATCGTAACGTTGGGGTTCATTTTTTTCACTCTACCAAAGTCAGATAGCCAATTTTGAGCTCGCCTTTGAGACATGAGCTAGTATCCCAAAATAATGATCCGTACACACCAGAGCCTCACTCTAGGGAATGTAAAACAGAAACCACATCAAGAACCAAGCAGGTCGCAGTGGGAGTAGAAGTTGTGTCTTATGAGGAACGGAGACCAGAGGGGCCACGGAGAGCTGTTGTAGAAACCAAAGGTGTAAGAGGGAAAAGACCATGTGTGAGCAGATGCTATAAACAGAGGAAAAATGGAGAAGAAGCCAAATGGATAGAAAACAGAGCAAATGCAAAGAGGAGAAAATCCCTGAGTAATGTCAATACTCAACCTGAAGACTTTCTAACTCCTGCTACTAAGGTCCCTGAAGCTATCTTCTGGAGAAAATTTCTAATTCCTCTCTGCGACGTTCCTGATCTTGGATTCCCAAGAGATTTTTCATATTTTACCCACCCCATGTGTTTTCTTATAACAAACTCTTCTTGAGTGTGTAGATTGCCCCCCCAAGAAGCCTGACTAAAATGATTTCTTAGTCCAGAAAGACAGAGAAATAAAGAGGAAATATGATACTTTTATCATCTTATTCATTTCTTGGATTGCTTTATGAGTTAATGGTGTTTAATATGGGCCATTGACTTTGGGATATAGTTTGTGTCTGAACTGGTAGGTAAAAGAGTGAATTTCTCCCAACATTATTTTTGAAATAAGCAAAGATGAAACTAATTAATTCAGTTAAAAGTCAGATCCAGAATGATATGTGGCACATATACCTCAACAGTCACCTCCTATGCCCAAGGCAGACATCACTAATGGATCACAGCACTTTTTCCATATGAGCTCAGAGTTGGTCTCAAAAGTCCTCTCAACCCAGCACTCCAGGCAGCCACCACTATTTATCAGAGTTGTTACACAGGATGTAATTTGTCATCTCTAAATTAGAAGGCTCAAAAGGAGACTTTGGTAACTATAATGACACCTTATTAACTCAATTGAGGGTTGGAGTTTAGGAGACCAGCAGGAGAAATACCCCTCACCCAAATTCCTTTAAGAACGAAGTTGATTTAATCAGTGAATTTTAATAGTTGAAAAAATTACTACTGAACTCAGACATTTACTGACATCTCTCAATGGCTTCTGAATCTCATCATGCAACACCTAGGACCTCTACATCCATCGCCTGTAACTTAAAACATCTTCATTTGCAAGTTCAAGCCTGATTCTTTTTGCTGTCCTCTCCCACAGACTTGAGACTTGCCTCAAAGTTTAAGATCATAGATTTATATGCTGGTCAATACCTTGGATGCGGGCAAAGTCAAGGCTTTTGAATTGCACCTTACGAATCATTCAGAGGAGACCTTCATCTCCCCACATCACATTATCCCCACACCCTGCAGCCAGGGGGTGGACATTAATAAGTCCTCAGTATGTTCCATAAAGGCAAACACTTGGCCCCGTGTCCTTTGCCCAGAACTGATAAACACGGTCACATGCCCAAAGGGTACGTCACTGTTGTGAGCTGGTGGAACCTGGCTCAATGAATCATTTTTATCATCTGGAATGTGACCTAGAGGCCCTGCTCATTTTATTTTTTCTTTGTTACTGATACCTTTGCATGTCTTCTAGTTAACCATAGTTACAGGGCAGGTTTTCTTTTCTTGCACCACTCTCCACTGAGGACAAATATCTTTTTAATTCCTTTCCTTGTGGCTAGGACATAGAGGATCCCAGATAAAAAAGAATTTAACTCAAAGGCGATGTTTCCAAGTTTAAGCATCAAAATATCATGAACCCTTGAACTTTTTGTTACACAAGGATTTGCACAAAATTCTGTTTTCTAAATTCTTTCCCAGATGACAGGCAGTGTGCTCAGTCTTATAGCCAGGTTTGGAGGGCTTACATAGTGTAGTTTAAGGTCACTGGCTTTGGAGATAGCTGTGGGTTAAAATCCCAGTTCTACCAGTTATTAGCTAGGTGGCCACAAGCAAATCAATTCACTTTTCTGACCTCAGTTTCCTTATCTATGGTATGGGATATAGGTCTTCTTCACACTGTTGTTGGGATTTATGAGAATATGAGTGAGATGTAGGTGTAAATCAATAAAAGGTAGTCATTGTTTTTTTTTGTTTTTTGTTTTCTTTTGGTATCATTAATCTACAATTACATGAGCAACATTATGGTTACTAGACTCTCCCCATCATCAATTCCTCCCCACATACCCCATTACAGTCACTGTCCATCAGCATAGTAAGATGCTGTAAAATCACTACTGGTCTTCTCTGTGTTGCACAGCCCTCCCCATGCCCTCCCCCACATCATACATGCTAATCGTAATGCCCTCTTTCTTTCCCCCCGGCATTATCCCTCCCTTCCCACCCATCCTCCTCAGTCCCTTTCCCTTTGGTAACTGTTAGTCCATTAGTGGGATCTGTGAGTCTGCTGCTGTTTTGTTCCTTCAGTTTTTCTCTTTGTTCTCATATACTCCACATATGAGTGAAATCATTTGGTACTTGTCTTTCTCTGCCTGGCTTATTTCACTGAGCATAATACCCTCTAGCCCCATCCATGTTGTTGCAAATGGTAGGATTTGTTTTCTTCTTATGGCTGAATAGTATCCCATTGTGTATATGTACCACATCTTCTTTATCCATTCATCTACTGATGGACACTTGGGTTGCTTCCATTTCTTGGCTATTGTAAATAGTGCTGTGATAAACATAGGGGTGCATATGTATTTTTCAAACTGGGCTGCTGCATTCTTAGGGTAAATTCCTAGAAGTGGGATTCCTGGGTCAATGGTATTTCTATTTTTAGTTTTTTGAGGAACCTCCATACTGCTTTCTACAATGGTTGAACTAATTTACATTCCCACCAGCAATGTAGGAGGGTTCCCCTTTCTCCACATCCTCGCCAATATTTGTTGTTGTTTGTCTTTTGGATGGTGGCCATCCTTACTGGTGTGAGTTGATATCTCATTGTGGTTTTAATTCGCATTTCTCTAATGATTAGTGATGTGGAGCATGTTTTCATGTGCCTGTTGGCCATTTGAATTTCTTCTTTGGAGAAGTGTCTGTTCAGATCCTGTGCCCATTTTTTAGTTAGATTATTTGCTTTTTGTTTGTTGAGGTGCGTGAGCTCTTTATATATATTTTGGATGTCAACTCCTTATCGGATATGTCATTTATGAATATATTCTCCCATACTGTAGGATGTCTTTTTGTTCTATTGAATATATTCTTTGCTGTACAGAAGCTTTTCAGCTTGATATAGTCCCACAGGTAGTCATTGTTTTTAAGCTGAAAATATTAGACTATCTGCAGATATCTATGGGCAGCAAGAAAGAACATGAATTTTGGAGACAAAGAGTCCCAGCCCTGTCCCTATCAGCTGAGTGACTTTGGACTGGTCGTTCCACCTCTCTGAACTTCAGTTTCTCATCTAGAGTATCAATGCCTTCTTTCAGGGATTCTTTTAGTGAGGACAAAGTGAGACAATGCATACAACCTCCTGTTCTGCTTCAGTCCCTTCTCTTAGCTCCTACAGCACTCTGAGAACAGAGAGGAAACCATGGAATTAGAGTCCTGTAGCCCCACCCATCTGTGATAAGCTGGAAGACCTCATCTGGCATCTTGAGGTCTCTAGGGCTCAGTGGTCCTGGGCCATGCAAACACATGCTTCCCACCATCAAAGGTGAAAGATGGGTTCTCACTCTGCATGGCACAGACAATGTATGCTTCCCTTTCTGTGGGCAAAAAATGAGTTCGCTCCACTAACTGCTAGAGATGGGATCAGTGGCATGCTGGTAAGTGTTTAACACCCCACTCTACAGCGGGGAAAAGAAGTCTTGAAGTGTAGTGTTTGCTAATTTCTGTGGTGTAAAGATTCCCACTGCTGCCAACTCCAAGATACCAGCATGATACTGAACATGGAGTTGGGGAAAGATATGCACAGTCAATTCTCATGAGCTAGTGCAGGTTGGCTTAGCACACTACTGGATCGGTTCCTCATTGCCAGTTGGACAGTGGTTAATCTAGCTCCCAAATTCCAAGTTTAGAATCTACTTCCAAGGAACACCCCCACACCAACTGTCGAAGGTCAGTTTTCCTGAGATGGCAGTTGGCATGCAGGTTGTTCATTGTGAAGTACTCTTAGGAACAACATCTGTAAACAAGTAAGGGAAGCAGAATTGGACAGAGGAGAAGCTGAGCTAAGGAGCAATCACAACAGATCCTTCAGATGATCCCACAGAGACGTGGGAGCTGGCCCGGCCCTTCAGAAATGTCTGACTTGAGGCAAGAGGACCAGACCTTTGAATTCTTGCAGGAACCAGTCACTGGATGCAGATTTCCTCCAAGTAAGGACATACCTTTTATTGATGCAGATCCTTTTATTTGAGGGCAATTCCTGGGGAAGAACTCAGTTATGAGCCCTCAGAAGGCAACAGCAACTGGGGAAATGAGAGCCTCTGTCTGGAAGGGGGACTCTGGGTGGCTCATCCAGCATCCACTGGAATATGTGTCCAGAATAAACACTTGAAGAGCAAAGAGCAAGAGGTGGTGAAAAACCACCGAAGTTATTTGACAATGGAACGTTTTATCCTCATGCAGCACAGTCAAATTAGCACCCACAGACATGGCAGTCCATGGAAGCTGCTTTGGGAACTGATGATCCAGTCTAAGGCCCTCATGTTCCAGATGAGGCAACCCTGACCCAGAGAGAAGATTGCCTTGTCCAGGACCACAGAGCATGTTAGTACCAGAGCTGGAACTCACATCCAATCAAGGGCCTTTGTTCCACATTCCACCTCTTCTTTAATATGTATAACTGCAATTTTGTGTAGTTACTTGAATAATGTCCATCTTTTCCACTAAATTAAAGGTTCCATAAGAACAGGGGCCAGACCTCTATTTGTTTACAAATATATTGTCAGTGTCTAGCACACTGTGTGGAACATACTTGGTGCTTAATAAATAGTTGTTTATGAATGAATGAATGCTTCAGAATTCTGGCATTTTTTTTTTTTTTGGCATCAGACTGAGGGGAGAGAAGGGAAGGAAGATAACTATATGCATTCCTGAAAAGACAAGCAACTGGGCTGAGTCAGGTGGGAACCTAGTTCAGAATAGCAACCGCAGGCCTGGTTTCTGTGACATAAGCCCATGCAGGCTTTGAGCCAGAATGCTTGGGTTCAAATCTTAGTTTTACCACATACAAGCCACACAGTGATGAATAAGCTGCCTAATTTCTCTGATCCTCAAAGTAGGGATGGCAAAAATACTTTCTCCCTTCCCCAGGGCTCTTGTGAGGATTAATGAGTTAATGTGTGTAAAGTACTTAGAACAGTGCCTGACTCCTGGTAGGTGCTCAATAAACTGTAGCTGTGTGTATGACATCATTCGTATCTCCTGAGTGACTGTACCTATTTTACAATCTGATCATGATCACATGGATTTCTCCTTGTCCCTAGTCATGGAGACAGAGCTCAGCATGAGATCCAGCATCCAGCATGTCACACCCGATCTCAGCTTCTGGACCTTGAAGGGTCACATTTTAGGGACAGCTAGAGCAATACTCTGGGATAGGGAGGAAGTCAGGAGGGGTAGTTCATAAGTGGATGCTGTGCAGACACAGCAGTTAGAACTGGATTTCCATATTAATTTTAAATCTCTTCCTATAAGGATTGTTGAACAAGCCATTACTCTAATGGATGCAACCACAGGCTATACAGTGAAGCACTAATCCACCACTTAGAGCAGACGCCGCATGCATTAAGCCCTGTAATTTTTTGAACTTTCTTATTGAAATATAACATAATACAGGAAAGCACACAAATCATTACACATGCAGCTCAATAGATTGTCGTCAATGAACACACCTGTGTGACCCACACCCGCATCAAGAAAAGGAATATTATCAAGGACCCCCAGAAACCCTCCTCATGTCCCCTTCCCATCACTACACACCCCAGTAAAAATCACCATCCTGACTTCTAAGACTTAAGATTAGTTCCTTCTGTTTTGAATTTTACCTAAATGACACTGCACAGCTGGCACTTTCATAGAATGTTTTTTTTTCAACATTCTGTTTCTGAGATTTATCCATACTATTTCATAAAGCAGGAGTTTGTTTTCTCAGTTTCTGTGTCATCTGCACTGTGTGCAGACAGTAAGGCTTTTCCATTCTCTTACTGATGGACATTTGGGTCGTTTCCTATGTGGAGCTATTATGAATAGGGCTGCTATGAACATTCTTATACATGATTTTTGCTGAACATATGTATGTATTTCTGTTGGAAATATGCCTAAAAGTGGAACTGTTGGCTCATAGAGTTTGCACATGCTCAGCTTTGCTAGATAGTGCCAGTTCCCCAAGCCCTGTATTTTAAAGAACTTCAAAAATACACAAGTAAGACAATCCTGAAAAACTAGAAAATACAGGTTAGTAGTTATAAGTAAGCAATAGAACCACACACGATCACCTCACCCAGATATAATCCTTATTCATATTTTAGCATATCAATTTTCAATGTTTTTCCATATATAATGTATAATTTATAATAAAACAAAAGAACCATTCTGCACATACCATTTCATAACCTGATTTTTTTATTAATAGATCACGAACATTTTCCATGTCAATAAATGCACAGCAGCCACGACTTTACTTTTTAAACTTTTTAACAGGAAAATATTCAAATATGTATAAAGACAGACAGAATAATATAATAAACCTCTATGTACTCCTTACCCAGATCAATGATTACCAACTCATAGCTAATCTTGTTTCATTTGCACATCATCATCCTCATTATTTGAAGGATTTATCATTTAATCTATAAATATTTAAACAGCTATCTAGAGGAGGATGCTTTTTCAAACTATAACCACAGTAACATTATTGCATCTAAAAAAATAGCAATATTTCTTTAATAGCAAATATCCATTCAAGCATAACAACCATCTTAAAGGTTGCATAATATCCCATTGTAAGAATATAGCATAATTTATCTAACCAACTTCCTATATAATAATTATAACCAACTGGACTTATTGGTTGATTTCAATTTGTCCTCCCTTTTATAAGCAATGCTTAAATGGACATCTCGGGAGTTATATCATTATATACTTTAGTTCCTTAGGATAAATCTCATGCAGCTTTAAGGTTCTCAACCCTGAACTGAAGTTCTCCAGATTTATACTGTTTCACTTGCTGAAAAATAGCTAATTCATAAATGCTTGAAGCAAAACAAAGTTTTCTCCTAAGAAATGAGAAAAGAGCAAGAATATGGTGTGAGAGGTTGAAAAGACTTCAGACATGACTTTTTCCCCCTTTTCACTTTCATGCAGTCATCAGCAGCAAATAAACAGTTTCTGGAAAGCAAAATGCAAACATAAAGTGTTCATGAAATAAAACCCCCATATGCTTACTGGCAATGTCCACCTGAGCCTCCTGAATCAGTGAGATCATTTCCCATCCCCAGAATTCTGCACGTAAAGTCTTTGTCCTACTCAGCACTTCCTTTAATCCCAGCCCTCCGGTAAGTGATTGTTTTGATAGTTTTCACTCATGAGAATCTACCGCCAGTGGCTATAATCCATTCACCTTTTTTCAGTGCAAGTGAAAACTTCCATCTTCCCTGAGCAGACTACAGCCTTTGACCACATCTTTACCCAGGTCTTCTTTGTAATACTAACTGACATTCTGCAATCATGATTTCACTTAAAAGTAAAAAAAAATGAAATAATAATAAAAAGGCAGAAACCCTACAAATTTGTGAAGCTCATCTCAAAACACCTGTACAGTGCCAGGAGCAGCGCTCGGGATGCTAGGCCAAAAATCATCTTGCAGCCCACTGTGAGAAGCAATGACTCTGTCATTTGTCCAACCCACAACTCACAGGAGTGCCAAGCAATAATAATAATAAAATAGGCAGTTTAAACCCCGTTATTCCAAAATTAATGCTTGTACTTATATTTCAACAGGTATTAATTTCCTCATAGCTCTATTCCAAAATGCATAAGAACAGGAATCATCTTTAAAACAAGTTTCCCAGTCACCTACCCCTCACCTGATCTAATGGATTGACAGGTAGTGTAATATATCAAGGCTTTTGGAAGCATCCTGAATCCTGGCCCCACCACTGACAAGCTGTCTGAGTATGGGCAAGTAACCTAATCTCTCTGAGTCTCATTGCCCTGATCTGTAAAATGAGGATAATGAAACCTACCTCACAGAGAGGTCGTAAGAATTAAATGAGTTATGATGTATCTGTCACTTGGACTGCATTAAGTGTTAAACACACCAATATAATCAGAACAGCCAATACTCCTGATGGCTGGTGTTTATACCTCACTGCAACTGTTTGTGCCACTGGGATTCTGTCCACTTTCAGGTGAGATTTTTCTTATCACCTGTGTGGGGACGCAGAGTTGTTCTAATCCTATCCGATTAGAAAATCAGGTGCTGGAGAATGTACAGCTAAGAAGCATAGGGTGCTATGCTTATTCTTTGCCTTGAGAGACAAAGATGTAGATACTTTTCAGACACTGTTTTTAAGGTAACATTGGTTAGTACCTGGGAGGCATTTAGAAAACAGCTGCCACAGTAAGTGTTGGCTCCTGTCATTATTAGGATCTACTTTTATTTGAAGTAGAGCCAACAGCTTGAATCAAAGGGAAGAAAAAGCCTGGATAAGAGCTGAACCAACCTATGTCCTTCCTCCACACCCACAATCTCATCCCTGAGGAGGAAATGAGCAACCACCTCGTTAAGACCATTTCTTCTGTACCATGAAAGAATCTACAAATTCAAGTCACACTTATTTTTCAAGTTAGTCGTATGAGACATCCCATAATTATTCACAGGAAGACAAGCGTCCCCCTCTCGGAGCTTCATCTCTCCTTTGAACTGTCTAATAAACAGAGGTTATTGGTTACCTTCCTGGTACACCCAGAGGCGGCAAGTCGGCACTTACTGCGCCCCCAACTGCCATTGCTTCTCACTGCCACAAGGTGTCGCTGTATAGAACAGGACCTCCAAGATCTTAAAGACCCTACTGGCCATTCTTCATCACTGACATCTCGCTGATCCATACTCGGCTTCCAAAACCCGAGGGGTTTAATTAGATGCCTTCCCGCCAGCCATCAGTTTAGCTGTATGGAAGGTTCCTTTAGGGGCCCCAGGATACCCCATCCGTGCTCAGTCTGAGAGAAGCTGCTCTACTATCTAACCAAAGAGGTTTTCTTGCTGAAAAACTTGAAGCAAAGGCACAATATATTTTTGTGTTGAGAAGTCCAGATATGATACATAAATCATTTCAATGGGTGAACAACGATGTGGAGTGAAACGTTTCCCCAAAGTCAAACCTCACCACACCGGATGAGGGGAACCCCTTAGAAACTTAATTGGACCTTAGCCTGGCAAAACTTCCCATGGAAACAAGGACAGTCAGCAAGAATGCTCGCAGAAGCCCTTCTGCCCTGAGCTAAAAAAAAAATGAGGACAGCCAAATCGAACAGCCTTGAAGTATGGAGAATGATGCTTCAGCAAATTCCCTTAGGTTGCGTCTGAGGCCGACAGAGTTTGGGGGTAGGGCAATTCTGAACATCTCAATGCCACTCTGTCAGTCCCATGGCCAGTTAAAGAAAATGCATGGCCTGGCTCTTCGGCACATCTGATTGTGTGTTCAGCTCTAAGGACTGTTCGGAGTCAGATTAGCTCCACACAAGAGTTTCTGGGCAGAATGTGGATGCAAAGTTAAAGAAACCAGTGAGAACATGGTTTTGCAAGATACTCTTTCAATAAAAAGAATTTATGTAGGAATCCATTAAAGAAAGCCAGGTCCAAACAACTAGTTAAAGCAGGAATCGGAATCTCCATCCCTGCCTTGAACCAGCCCAAGGTGCAAAGCAACCCTTAGATCCTGTGAGATTTTCCTGAAGTTCTGTTTCAGGGAAGTGCAAGGACTCGGGCTGGGAGTATATGTTCAGAACAGGGCTGTCCCACTGCACAATTCCAGAGGCACCATTCACAACTGACTCCATTGGGAGTGGCAACCCAAACATGATTTGTTAAATACAGTGTTAATATGCCCCTGGAGTTGTCCCATTGAGCAGCCCTTTATTGGTAGTTATACAAAGATTAAAAGCAAGAACTTAAAGAGCTCTCAGGACTTGGGGATGCTGGGGGAATGTATATGGAGAGAGAGAACCACAGGCTAAATTATTGGCAAGAGTTCTACAGTGGTTTGCAGACTCAATACAGCCTTAAAAGGTGTGTGTTCTGTTCATTTACCTTTTACCTGCTACACTCCCTTAGTCCTTTGAGTTTGCACCTATCTGAAATGTTTAGTCCAGAAAAATGAATAGGAAATAACCAAGTAAAAAGCATAGAGGGAGTAGGGGCAGGTAGCCCAGGCCGAGAAAATTTACACATGATCACAGCCAGGGCAGGACCTGGGAGGTGGTGGCTATAGATGCCTTTTACCAAGTTCCTGCTCTGTGTCAGGCTCTGGGCAAAGAATTGATGTGAGGACATCTCAAATGTGAGGGGAAGATGAGAGACGTTACCTTTATCCTGGGGACCAGTTAAGGGAAGAGCTTTCAGACCAATGGAGCTCAGCAGACCCTGGGTGAAGGGGAGCTGGCCTGGGGACTTGGGCAGAGGTGTTGCATCTTCTGGGAGCCCTCTCAATGTACCATGACAAGGACAAACGGGGACAGACTACCGCCACCACCCCATGACCAGGAAGCCACCAAGACCCAAGTTGTGAATTCAGAAGGGAAGCCTTTGACCACTCCCCCCAACTGCACTGCACTCAAACCCCTCAAATTTCCCCTGGTACTGACACTTAGTGAATTCTGAAGAGTGTCTGGTCTCCAGCAAGTAATCCCCACCATCAATCAAGCACAAGAACTTGGGTCCAAAAATCACAGGCTGGTGGTCTTGTCCTTAAACCATTGTCTGCTTGAAATTATAATCCCGGAGTGCTTTGGAGATCATTACACACTCTGGGAAAAGTCTCTCTCCCCACTAATGCATTTTCTATGCCTACACTGGCAGGTCCATGAAGAACAAGCCTCCCATTCCATTTAGTCATTAAGTGCAACAGATAATAATACGTATATTGCAGGATGAGGTTTGCGTTGTTGAAAAAAAATTCTCAATCAGTTTGGCTCAGAACTGAAAAGTGTCTAACTGCCTCCCAAAGCTACACTGTCCCTCTCTTCTCCCACATGGTGTAGGTATATGTGTGCCCACAGGTGGCAGGAAAGCACAGTGGTTAAGGCAGCAAGCAGCTCCTGGATTCAGAGACCAGAGTGCAAAGCCTGCTATTGCCACCTTCCCGTTGTATGACTTTGGGCAAGTGGCTTCAAACCTGTGAGCTTCAGTTTCCCCATCTGCCAGCCTTGTAGGGCTGCTGTGGGGCTTCAGTGAGACAATTAGTGTGAGGCGTTAGGGCCTGCCTCATGCACAGAGGTTGCCTATAAGTAATTATTAGGAGGATTTTCCAAGCCTGAGGCCTCCAGGGTTTTTACCCTTGGGGATATTTAGTTTCTTCTGCATCCCCTCCAAGTTATCCTCTGCTTCTCAGTGTGATGGGGTAAATAGCAAAGAAGCAGGGTGGGGGGTCGGTGAGGGGAGCAGGAAGAGGCGCGTCAGACTTCTTCCCAGGGCAGACTTGCCAGCATTGCCTTTCCAGCGGGTTCAGAACTCTTCATGGCAGTTGCCTAGAGACTGGAGCCACGGTTGGGCTTCTGCTGCCTTCCAGAAATCACCCTAATTGGTATATATAGAGAACTGTTTGTTGACTGTTGGCAGGTTTTTATTCTTCTTCCAGGAACATCCGGTCTTCTCATACAAATGCTGATTCTCATTAATTAAAGAGTAGCCCTAGGCCAAGGCACCTTTATCCACATAGAAGCCCGTGGGGATCACAGCCTCGGTCAGCTGTCCCCTGACCACACGGCCATTTAGGTCACCATCACCATGTTTGCATTTGAGGATGTGTTTAAAGTCAAGGTGACTTTTGGGGGCAGGAGGGTGTGTGAACAGAGATGCGTGGGTATGTGTGTTCATCGTGAGGTCACATAGAGCTTGCAAAATCCAGGCAATCACACCATCTATCAAAGCACAACACATACGTACTGTGTAACCTGGTATGAAATGATGGATCTGCATTCCTATCGGGGGTTTAAACACCACTTGTAGTCATTTGGCATAGGTAGGTAGAGACCAAATTTTGAGCTAAAGAAACAACTTTCCTGAGAGGTGCCTGGGAGCCTGTTTCATCTGATTGCTTCTTCCAGAACACAGCTACAGACTAGGTCCCAGTTGGAAAAAGAATAAATTTCAAAGGCTTCCATTTATCTCTATCCTGTTTGCATGATTCATCTTCTGCACAGACAATTCTATAGACCTGCTCCACCCAAAGTGAATGCAAACAGACCACATCAAGCCAGGCGGGCATCACTGCTATGTGCCAAAAAGTAGGCATGTATTTAATTAGGACTGGAAATGAAAGACTTTCAAATGGTTTTTTTACCCATGCAATAAATATTTCCTTAGGACTCCTTGTGTGCTGCTTCTGGGAGCACACACACAAAAAGATTTAGAAATTGTCCTTGCCTTCAAGGAGCTCAGTCCTGTGGTGGGAGGGTAGGGGGAGTGCATGGACAGGCAATTCAGCCAGCAGTTCAGGATAGCACAGGCCAGGGATGCCTAACGCAGCCTGAAAGAGGCAGAGGTAACTTCTGGTGCAGAGTAGAGGTCATGCCTAAGCCAATTCTAAAGGATGAGCGGAAGCTAGCCAGGTGAAGAGGAAAAGGGGATTCTAGGCAGGGAGCAGTGTGAGATGAGGAAGAGCATGGTTGGGTAGCATGCTTTGGTATCATTAGAGCATCACGTGGTAAGGAAGCAGCTAAGAAGATAGGACAAAACAGCTCACGCAGAGCCCTGGAGGCAGTACTGGCAAGTCTGGAACAATGTGCAATATTGGGAAGGACCAGAGGTCCAAGGTAGGGAGGCCAGTGAAGAGGGTATGGCAGTTATTCAAAGGCAGGACGAAGGCAGCCTGGCTCTAGAGTATGTCAACCAGAGAGGAAAACTTTCGTTACATAGCCCCACAGAGGGGTAGAGCCGTAAGGCAGTATGGATGGAAGGGAGCCACTGGACGCCTTAAAACCACAGAGTGGAACACTTTTCACAAGACGTGCATCTTCCTACTTGGGAAGATGGCTCTGTCACCACAAAGGATCAAAGTATCAAGGAAGCAGGGCTAAGAGGCAAAACTGTTTTGGTCTTCCATTGATCCATTCCAGATTTCTGGCCTTCCGTTTTAGCCACCAGCTAAACATGTCATGCTTCTCAATTCCTTGAGTGGTGCGTGAAGTGGCAGGGAGTTTGGGAGAAAGGGCACTGGACACTGGGCTGGGGATCTGGAAACCCCACTGTCGCCTTCGGCCACCCTCTCACTTGCCATGTGGTGACTGTCCTCTCCGGGCCTCAGTTTCCCCATTTGCAAAATGAGGGTTTGGAGGTTTCCCCAACGGTCTTCTCGCCTCCAAAATGCTCAGTCTACCTCCTGGCTGAGGTCAGAAAAATGATCCCCAAGGCCAAGCCATGGACACTGGAGTGGAGGAATCAGGCCACCAAATGCCAAGCTGAGGGCAAATTCTTTAAGGGCAAATACCGAATCTTTTAAATTTTTGCGTCTTTCCTTAGTTTTGCATGGTACCTTGCACATAAAGATGTCAGAAAGGAAGGAATTAAATGAATTGTATTCAAAATTAGGCAAGGTACATAGAAATGGGATTTGAGAGCAGTGAAGAGACTGAGATTATTAGGTGACCACATATGGACAGTGAATTTGTGACTCATGAGAAATGTTGCCTGAAGATGTTGATCTCTCATTTTAGAGCGAGATAAGAACAGACCTGACCTTCAGCAAGAGGTCAGCATAATCCTTCTTGGTTTTACTTTTTTCTCCACTGAATCAACTACCATTTTCTTAAATTGATGATCAAAAATATTAGGTTCCCATTATATACCAAAGAATGGGGAAGGAGTTGAAATACTAAGTATGATACGGTTTCTGCCTTCAAGGAATTTAATTTCTAGAGATCAGTTTAGCCAAAACTCAAAAGCTGTTCTACATAGAGACACAGCTCCTTTGCATCTTAATTTCACTCATCCCCTACTCATCTCTGCGTGCACCCTGGATTGATGAGAGGGCTCACTTTCCCAGTTGTGGCCCTGGAAATTAGCAGCAATGTGATTAAGTGGTAAGGACCTACCCTTCCTCTTTATAAAGCAGTTCTGAATATCCAATTTACAATTGTACTCTGTGTTTGCTTGACATTTTTTTTTAAATGCTTTCATGTATATTTCCTCATTTTCATCTTTCACAGCCAGTCAGATAAAAGAGTATCATCTCAAAGGATGGAAAAGGAAGACTGGCTCAGTCCTGGGTACCAGTCAAAACTTCACTCCCCCACCCCATCTAGGTAACCTTGTATAAGTCCCTGGACATCTCTGTATTTCCATTTCCTCACTGTGAAATGAGGCTAATAATACTACCAATAACTG
Organism: Manis javanica; assembly: GCF_040802235.1. Taxonomy (NCBI): domain Eukaryota; kingdom Metazoa; phylum Chordata; class Mammalia; order Pholidota; family Manidae; genus Manis; species Manis javanica. Next base: position 75,418,648 of record NC_133170.1, read on the forward strand.
CCTTAGAGGATTGTTGAAACAAGTCAAAGAGACTAGTAGCTGTAAAGACTTTTTTCAGTTACTGGCACAGGGTAATTTGGGTATTGGCAGAGAGTAACTTGTATTCTAGTTGTGGTGATGATGGTTATGGTGGAAGTGGTGTTGTGATGGTTATCCCTAGTTAACAGAACAGAGTGGGCGATTATTCTGCCAAAGTCACACAGCCAATTGTTGGTAGAGTTAGAATTAGGGCCTGGTTTTTTAACTGATATTAGTGTACATCCCACTTTAGCCTAAACCCAGAGGGCTGATTGTAATTCAGTGTCACCAGCACTGTCTGCCTCTAAAATATCCACCAGGCTGTGATGAAGAATCTTTGGATTCTTCTCTCCATCTTTTCCTCCTTCTCTTCTTTTTTCCCCTCCTCCTTTTCCTCCTTCTTCATTTTCTTTCGTGAAGATCTGAGATAGAGGTTGAATGAAGGAAGAAAACTACTTCAAGTAATTAGAAGATTTCTTCATGTAATTTCTTATTCAGCAGAGCAGAGGTTAATTCCCAGCCCTTTAGCTTAATATATTTCATTACTTACATGATAACCAAGCATTTATCCTGCCACCATCATGTGCAGTAGACTTGCAGACCTTTATGAATTACTGCATAATGCAATTTACCAAATCCCAAAATAATTGTGGTCTAATTAGACTGTTCTTGCCGCCCCCCTCAGAGAATAGAACCCCCTAAGCTCGCTGCTTGAACCAAGTGCCACTTCCCAGAAGCCTGTGGGGCTTAGAGCCAAACCACCATCCTGCTGTGTGCAAAGCAAGGGAGTTGTAGCACCAATCATTCATGGCTTTGATGGTGGTAATGATGATAAAAACCGTGATTCGTACCATTTATTGAATATCTCCAATGTGCCAGACACCATGCTAAGTGCTTCTCACAGATGATTTCCACGATATCTTAGGCTGGGTATTAATTTATCCCAATTATACAGAGGAGGAAAGTGCATCTCAAAGAAGTGAAAATCACTCACCCAAAATCACAGACACTGAGTGACAAGGAAAGGATGACCAGTTAAAACTAGAACAGACCATTTCTGAAACCAGAGCCTTTTCTCATGCAACACTTTGGATCAAATGACCTGGGTTTTAAATGCCAGCTCCACCATTACTAACCAATGATCAGACTACTAGACTTCTCTGGGCCTTAGTTTATTCATCAGCAAAATGGGGATGGCCACCTACCTCATAGGGACGTTGTGAGGATTCATGGAGATAATGCATGCGGAGTGCCTCACTCAGGGGGCCTCACCGACCCCATTACCATGCACCTCCTCCCACCGGCCCAGACAGTCCTGCCTTCTCTCCAGCTGCAGCCACCACCCTGCTCTCCCAGCCTTCATTCCTTACCTGCTTGGCCTTCCTGTCACCTGACTCTGAGCTGCCCAGGCACCTCCATGGACACCCTTCCAGACCGACTTCTCTTAGCAGAGCTTCATGCTCTTAAATTTCTTACCTCTTTCTCAATATCTTTCCTAGTCCATGGCCAGTGACTCAGCCAAGGACAGTGGCATTTTAAAAGTGATAATCATGACAGTTTAGTCAAGGGAAAAAGAGAGACAAAGTCAAAGACAGAGACAGATGGAGACAAACAGACAGAGATCAGCTGGGACTATATTCTCCTGCACAGTAAACAGAGCCCTGAAATTACCATTACTTAAACAAAATAAAGGAACTCGTGCAAATAAACATACTGCCATGGAATACAAAAACAGTCACTGAAAGTTTTTAAACTCTGGAGGGATCAAGTAGAGAGAAGGATGTTTCAATTCTGCTCATAAAGATAGTCATTTACTAAACTGTTGTCAGTTTAAGAGAACAAGGTTAAAACACTTTACCAGCAACATTTGAAACAAAAAGACACAAAATCATTTTCTTTAGTTTATGTAATCTTATGTAACTAATACCTGTTCTGCTGAAATCTAGTTCTTTACCAGTTTAGGGATAATACTATAAATGACAAAAGACTTACAAATGACAATGGTTAAAGATATGATGAGAGCTTACTGTAAAACAGTTGACATAAGGAAATTCTGATATTTCTGTAATACAAAACATTCAGTAACAAAGTTTAGCATCATTCTCTTTGACAGTGCTTTCTTGGTAAATAAATATATATATATCAGATAAATAAGCTAAATTAGTCAAATACTTTGTCTAGTGAGAAAAAATTCTTCTGACATGTTCCAGGGGCCCTCTGGAAAATATCAGAGTTAACTAGAGGTAAAAGCACTTTTTTGCATTTAATTTTTTTAGAACTATCATTACACATTTATTGTCTATATACTCAGCACAGTAAACGAGATATCTTAAAAAGTGGGGCAGCAGGGGAGACTGCAGGGGAGACTCCAATTTTTAAAGACAACATACAGAAAGTCAAACTAATTCTAGGTTACTAAGCATTCTTGAGAGAATGGTAGCAGATGGTAGATTCTTCTGCTTTCATCTTCAGGAGGGGAAAAAAGCTACAATAAGAATTCATATTTAGCTGAAAGAACTGTCTAAACTCAAGGCAGAGTATAATATCACCAGGCATACAAAAGACCTGTTAGAGATACATACAAAGAATGAATATGGCTATAGTCAAATTCAACTTAAAAGTTTAAGCAGAATCTCAAATTTAAATGTCTCTTTCTTTCACACAGATATTCAGATATGACCAGAAATATGCTTTGAGATGAAAGAGATCAGGCATTTTACTTTTTCATTTAGGGACTGAGAAATGATGACCTTTGGCTTACAATCAATAGCTTACAAACAGTGAAAATAATAAGAACATAACTCGGCATAAGTGTCTAAGACCAGATACAAAAAACAGAGAAAGTGCTTAAGTTTACAGGTCTTCCCTGAAAGCTTCAAGAATGTTTTACTCTTTAATAGTAGATTCCCCCATGTTTTTTTTTTTTTTTTTTTAAACATACAGCATATAAATTAAACAAGAAGACCTGGTGGTTCTCAAAAAATCTATTACAACTTTTTTCAAAAGTGGTCACACGTTCGTCTGTCTAAACCTTCACAGTGAAACCTGTTTTTCTGGGAGAAACATAATCTTGTCCAGATTCTACAGTTTAATAAATTTTGGTTTGTTAACTAAGTGCATTTAATCAGCTGAAAAAAGTTTTGTTACTATTCTGCTTAGGAATTCAATTTTTCAGGCCATGCAATCATTTTTAATAACAAAATATTTCAAAGGCAAATAAAGGTTATACAGTTGTTAACAAACTTTAGCTTTTAGTCCCTTTAACATTACGATTTCATGGCAACTCACTGAGACTTTAAGCATGAGAAACTGCTGTGATCTTTCAACATTAAGAGCAGACTAACAGTTAAAGAAAACTGTTTAACTGGAAACGAGATTTTAATTTTGCTGTGCACTTGATATCAAGACTCACTTGCTTTAATTTCACTAGGCATGACTATATCTGTAAGAATATAGTAATTTATTCTTCATTTGCCCCATGGTCCCAAGCACATAAGCCGGTGAGAATTATGCCTGGGCTTGCCTGCGGCTTGACTGGGTTTATCTCACTTTATCTCTAAATATCCTAACCCTCCCCCCAAAGCAACAGGCTGAGCTGATCTTCTACAACAAAAGGCACCACGCTGTTTTCTCTCTTTGTCTCTCTTTAAATAAATAGCTGTACTTTAGAACAAAGTTACTTTCTTTTATCAAATAAAGGCTTCCCTCCAGGCTTCTGGAGGAAATACTGGTATGGTGGCTTCATGGTCACCCAGGACCCAGGTTCCTTCTATCATTTAATCTACTAGCCTTAGTATTGGCTTCCATCTGCAAGGTTGCCTCATGCTCACAGAATGGTTGCTGGTGCTGCAACCATCATAGCTAAGCTTCAGGCAGCAGGAGGGAAGACGGGGAGAAAGGGACAAAAGGCATAGGCTACCCAGCTGTATTAACTCCCTCTGAAGAGTTTTCTAGGAGCCCCTCTGAATGAGGGGCTTTGGCCTGTCCTACCTGCAAGGGCAGCTATTGTTGTAGTGCTTTGTTTTGTTGATTTTTTTTTTAATCTAAGCATTTTGATGCCCCAGATAATGCGGTCTATCGCTAAGGAGGCTGGGGAATGGATCTTTGGTAGGCAACTGGTGCATTCTGTCAGTGGGGTGAGGAAGAGAGGACAGGAAGGAAACCCGGCAGCTGCCTATCTCCTGTGCTCTGCAGGCGCTGACTTCTAGTAGGAAAAGCAGACAAGGAAACGGGCAATCCACACACAGTGTGACGGCTGGATAACGGGGACCCCAAAGGCACAGAGGAGGCACTCGACCTAGCCTGGAGTTGGAGGAAGGCGAGAGGAAGTGTGGGACTGAATGGTCAACGTTCATAGTTTTTCCCAAGCCCTGAAAGACAACAGAAATCAGCCAAGTGAAGAAGCTACAGGATGTACGGGAGGAAGAAGCAAAATCATAGGCAATTCTGAGGGGCAGAGAGGTACAAAGAAAGGGCTGGGTAAGTGGTTCGAGACTGTAGGGCAGGGGATTTTCCCTCCCTCCCTTCTAGGTTCTCTGGCTGAACTAATAATTAAATTGACACAAGACAGGAGAAAAGGTTTAGTTTCCTATGAACGGGAGCCTATAGAAATGTGAGACTCAAAGAAGTGACCCAAGCAGGCAGCTGTTAGGCCTTTTAAACAAAGAAACAATACATTTGTGAGGAACTGACATGGCAAAGGGGTTGGTCTTGGGGTAGCAAACTGGTCAACAAGTGACCAGGTTTGTTTATGTGGCCTCGGCCCTGGGCTCCCCATCTCTGGTGCTGAGGATCTCTCTCTCTCTCTCCCTCCTGGTACAGGGCTAGTGTCTGTCCCGTGGGAGATTTTGTCCAGGGGACAAAGGAGTGTCAGAGTGTCCTCCCTGCTGGAGTAGGAAAGTGTTTCTTAAGTAACTTTAATTCAAAATTATCAATGTGCCAAAGTAGCATATTTTGGGGTGGCATATTCTGCTCCCCTTCAAGAGAAAGCCCAGATCTTAAGGGACCTAATGTCTCTGGCAAGGGGTCTGGACTTCATTCTGAGAACAGTGAGAAGCCGCTGAAGGGTTTGGAGCACTCTGATGGGAACGATGAGTTGTGCATGTTAGAGCCCTGGAGCAGCCAGGATGGGGAGCGAGAAAGACCAGCTAGGACGCCACTTAGAGTAACAGAGGCAGGAAATGATGGCTTCTGGCTGAGATGGGGGCAACAGGAAGACAGGTGATATTTAGGAAGTAGCGTTGATATCACTTCATGATCAGTAATGGATATGAAGAGGGTAAAGGGGAAAAAAGTAACTTCTCCATTTTCAGGTGAAAACAGATGCTTTTTGTCACCCTAGAGTGACTTCTGAACAGCTGTCACCGGTGGCTAAGGATACACTCCATGTGTGCCTTCTTCCAAACATTGTGGGCTGAGTGCATGTGCGATGTTTGCCCAGACCTCAGAAATGCCACATGGATTTTGTAAAGGAGCCAGACAGAATAATACTGAAGTAGATACAGCAATGTCACCATTGAGAGTCAGGATTTTGTGTCTGTAGCACAGTTCCAGTCGCATCTTTCTTCCATCTGATTTATGATCAAAAGGAACCCTTGAACGGGTCCTTCTCTTGGGGCTAAGTCATTCACAAAGGAGAAAAATCCACCTGCAACTTGATCTGAGAGGTGAAATCCTGACTGGGCAAATCTCCAATAGTTGGGCATTACAATTAGCAAATGACCCAGGGTTGGAAAAGAGATGTTCGGATGTGATTTAATAAGAATGTGGTTGCAATAAGCACTCAGAATATGTTTGCAATCAATTTGCTGTATACACAATATGCTACCAGTGCAATCTTTTGTGTAGGCAGTTGACCTTTATCTCTGGCAATCTTGTCCTATAAAGAAGAGTGAAATCCTCCATTGCAAGTCATTAGCACTCAGGAAATGGCTTTAATTTGCATGCTGACAAAGATATTAACTTGGGGAGGGGGGAGAATAATACAACACATCCTTTTGTCTGAAAGGCAGTTCAAAATCTGTGTTGTGACTACAGTTGACTGAAGTTCAATTACTGTAATAAATGTATTCCAAATTTCATCTCAATTGCATTTGCATTTTAATGAATGATTCTCACCTTCTTGTCAATTTGGCAGCCAGGCTAGATTTATTAACTTATTGTATAAACAGGGCATTCTAATGCAGGAATTTAAATGCAAAATATTTGCTCCATGCATTTGAACTGGGCTGTGTTATTAATTTGCCTGTGTGGGTTGCTGAAAATTCAAGAACTTAAGAATGGCGTTGCAGATGTCTTCATTCCATCATTTTGCCCTCTTCTCCGAAATCAGTATGTCTGGATGGACGGAAGGTATGAGCCAGCCAGATAAAGTGGGCTCTCCAAGCCTCCACAAACCAGTAAGAAACTAATTTATTTGCCATTATTTGAAAACAGTAAAATTTGTTAAGTGAAAATTTCCCTTGTAGGTGATTACCTTCTTTGAGAGCAGGCCACCCCTGAAATCGGATTGCCAGGAGTGTTTGTTCACCTTAATGTCATTCACTTTCTCCATTGAAGCACTCCTAGCTTTATGGCCTGTATTTCTTGCAGGCAGAGATGGAAAATGTGAGTGAAAACCAGCTGGATGCAGAGCCATAATACTATTAAAAGTTTTTCTTTTTGTCTTAAAGTACATCTGGGCTGTTGATTTTTAACAAAGTGATTGGCGGTGGTTAATCCTATACCTAGTGTAATAGAAACGGTGAAAGGGAGTTCCCTTGGCCGCCTCCCGGCTCTCCAAATCTCCATGGCTTCTTGCAAGTCCCCTGTAAAGAGAGCTAGGACTGTCTGTTACAGATGACATTCGGTCCTGGTTTCCTTCAGGGCCCTCAGGATGCAGGCTGATTCAGCTAATGGGAGATTTATTGCAAGCAGCGCGCCTTCAAAGGGTAAAATGATCTACTACAGATACGCTTAAAGAACTTTCTGAGATGACTTGATTGCTAACCTGTGTCAGAGTTCTATTTCAAACTTGCAGCAAGGGAACCACCCTTCTGTTAAAGTCAGTTGGAAGATTTTTCTCCAGAGAGTGTTTTCTTTTGTAATAGGGGAGAAAAGGGCAGCTAGCCCAGTGTACCTCACACTTCAGTGTGTGTATGAATCACCAAGGGGTCCTGTTGAACTGCAGGCCCTCATGCAGGAGGTCTGGCGGGGGCGGCCCAAGGCTCTGCCTTTCTAACCAGCTCCCAGGTGACGCTGATGATGCTGATCCAGGGACCACACTTTGGGTAGCAAGGGACCAGAACTCAAGGGAGGAATGGCCAGTTAAAGGCTAGTAGCCTTGTTATAAACCCAGTGGGCCTGCTGTGTGGGTATATCTAACACCCCTGGAAGGACTCTTAATCTCATCTGAGGATATCAGAAAATTACTCAAATATTTTACCAGTTATGCTAGACACTTCTCAGAAGTGACTGTTAATTACCATATTTTATCATATTTAAGAGGCACCTTTTTTTCACATTTTAGTATTTCTGAACTGTGCAGTCATGTACTAATTTAATTGGCATGGGTTTTTCCTTCTTTGTGATTCATAAAATAATGGCACATCTTATCATGCATGATGTATTGGTCAGCTATTTTTAACATAAGGCTGTGTAACAAGCTGCCCCCAAACTCAAGAGACTTTCAATAAGTATTTCTTCCTTGCCCATGTGTCTGTAGTTTGGCTCACTGAGGCCAAGGTTAGCTGAATTGAGGCCTGTTCCATGGTGTTCTTATTCTTCTGGGTTCAGCAAAATTGTGGGTTTTGTTCTTGTCCTGGACACAACTGAGCGAGCTTATTTCAAGTTTCTGTTTGAGTCCTATCTGCTTACATCCTATTGGCCAAAGAAGTCACATGGCAAAGTCAGAAGTCAGGGTGCTGTACTTACATTCCACCCCTGAATGTAGGGGATCAGAGAATGCTAAATAGTGACTTAATCTGCCACAAATGGTATCCTGAACCTGGCAAAACGTGGTCTAAAGGGGGAAATGGTAAGGTACCAGTTTCTACTCTACATGCCTACAGGTGAACTCTGTACAACAAACAGCTCAGACATACATAGATTTAAAGCTTTAGAGCTCCATACTGAATGTGCTTGTGGGTGCAGCATGCAAGGAGAGAGAAATAAATTCTGGAATTAGTCTTACTGGCTTCCAGTCCCTGCCTTGCCACTTTCCAGCTGTTATGACCCTCATTATTTACTTAACCTTTTCCCCCTGTTTTTCACATCACACCAGCTTCTCAGGATTATTAAGCAAGTTGACAATCGTAACAGCAGCTCACAATCCTTGAGCCATCTGTCCTAGGCGCCACATGAAGCTCTGTTTGTCCACATCTCACTTAGTCTCCCAACAGCCCTTTGAGGGAAGAACTAAGATTTTCCCATTTGAAGATGAAGAAGCTATGGTTCAGAGAGGTTTAAAACCTGCCTGAGGGAGAGACAAAGATCCCATGGAGAGGTTGTCCTCTCCAAGCCCTACCCCTGTATCTACTTGCCTTCAGGTCTAAAGGTGCTTGGCAGTGAGACAGGGCTTCATCTTTACTTACATCCCTTGGTCTATCTCAGCGAAGGCCTGCTGAGAGCATTCCCACTGCCAAAGTGAACATCCTTCATTCATCAGCTCACACACAGACTCCCAGACAGACAACATATGTCCCTTAAAGAGAAAAACTCCTTCCCATGCATTGGTTAAGAGGAAGTTGCTTTGAGGAGAGGAAGCTTTCCATTTTATCATCTGGTTCTTCCTCCGCTTGCCTGATACAGCTAATTATTTCACTCCCCATCACTCCTCTTACAATGTCATCCAGGGGAGTTTTCCAATGTGGAAAGCAGAGAGGAGTAGGCCCTGGTGAGTGGATTTAAAGGCAAGAACTGCTCTTCCCTGCAAATAGCTCCCTTTACACAAATAGCCTGGTAATCAGCAATGATGATGAAGAAAATGTAGGGAGCATACAGGGGAATTAAATGGGAATTTGTTAAAATATTAAGCATCTTTAAATGGGCTTCTGTGGTGCCATGGGAGCACTTCACAGACCACTGAATGAACATCTCGCAGCCTGAAGATCCCAGAATACACTGGCGGGTCTGTCACGAGGGCCCAGGCCCTCCCCCAACTCTGTTGAGCTCACACCCAGGTGTTTCCTGAAGAGCTAGCAGCTGGGAGTCAGCCTGCCTTACCTGAAAATGGGCTGCAATTCCACTAGAAAAGTTGCTTACTAGATTCCTCAAGTTGGCCATCACTGACTCCCCATCCCTTTCTGTGAGTTCATTAATAAGATGGGCATTTATCACTACTTGGATCTATGGGTTTGCTGCAGACTTGGCTTTACACAATGTCTTCCCTGTACAGGACCTTGAGAGAAATCTCTTCCTAGTTGCAGCACTGGGAATAGCTAGGCATCTCCTGGACAGCTTTTTAAAAACTTTGTGATCATTAGGAATCCCACAAGGGACCGTGTTTCCCTCTTTGCTTTTGCTACTAGGATGCTCAAGGTCAAATTTGTGCCCTAGATCATATGGCAAGTGTTTTGACACCTGTCTTTCCTAATTTTGTTTTCTTGTTTTTCCTGACTTTATCAGTTTTTAATTTTCTGCCTCTAACAAATACATGTTGGAATAAGGGTATAAATAAGTCAAAAAAATCTCCTACCAACCTCTTAATTACTACAGAAAAAAGAAAGATAGATAACTAAGATGCAGAGGTGAAGACTGTGAATTCTTTGAGGATGGGTTCACCTTTGTAATGCCAGTGACTTGGACAGAACCTAACACATAAGTGCCTAACACAGAATTTGACACATAACAGGTGTCCAGCCCAGGGCCTTTCACATAATATTCAAGCCCCTCTTATTTAGCGTGGCTTGTTGCTTATTATACAGTTACTTATTATACTGTCACTTATTATTGCCACTTATCATAAAGTTAAGGATGTTGTTAACCCTCACAGTCAGAGAAAGTACAGAGAGTTAGCCTGCTCCAGAAGTACAGGCCTAAATATTTGATCATACTCTTACTAGTTTGCTAGAGCTGCCATAACAAAGTACTACAAACCAGCTGACTCAAACAACAGAAATGTATTGTCTCATGGTTCTGGAGTCTGGAAGTCCAAAATCAAGGTGTCAGGAAGGTTGGTTCCTCCTGAGGGCAGTGAGAGAATCTGATGCGGGCTTCTCCCCCAGCTGCCAGTAATTTACTGGCAATCTTTGGTGTTCCTTGGCCTGTGGAAGCATCACCCACATCTCCGCCTTCGTCGTTACATTGCCTTCTCCCTGTGTGCCTGTCTGTGCCCAAATTTCCCCTTCCTAAGGATGCCAGTCATATTGGATTAGGGGTCAGCCTTACTCTCCAGTATGACCTCATCTTAACTAATTACATCTGCAATGACCTTATTTTCAAATAAGGTCGCATTCTGCAATACTGGGGGCTAAGATTTCAATCTGAATTTTGGAGTTCATAGCACATACAGTTCAATCCATAGCACATACATTTCAGTCTCTATTTGCTTACAGGTTCTGCAGAGAAAGACAGAAGCTTTGTCCAGTCACACTGAAATCACTGAAGCCCATCAAGCTGGCTGGGTCTGTCCCATGCCCGTGGGAACCCTCCCTTTCTTGTGCACAGTCATCACACACAATGGGTGTGATGCCTGTCCCCACACTCTGTCCCTGAGGACCATGTTCCATCCCAGGACCTGGCAGGTGTTGCTGATGGCTTTCACTCCATAAGAAAATCTGACGACAGCAGGGAAGATTTCACAGCTAAAGGGGAGCCCCTGACACCTGCCAGTCAATGTCAATCCACAAAGTTAGGAGGACCCCATGGCCCCATAGAATCTCCAAAGTCAGTGGAAGGGATTTCCAGGGCAGGCAGGTGAGACCTGCCAATGGGAAGGCTGACCAGCCACATCTAGAAACACCCTGACAGTCTGCAAACCAGCACACCATACAGCTGGACTCCATAGTGAATCCACTGCCTGGGTTCACAGCCCACCTTGGTGACCTGGCCTGTCAGGGCCTCAGTTTCCTCACCTGTAAATGATAATAACAGCACCTACAACATAGAGCTGTTGTGAGGATAAATAAATTAATTCATGTACCCAGAAATGGGGGAGGGGAGTGCGGTTGGGCAGAGTACAGAAACATTGGAGGACAGAGCTAAGTTATACCACAGATGTGAAATCATGTCGTTGCCTAGCTCGCTGCAAAGGCCTCTGGGTGACTTACTGCCTCTCAGGAGCACATTAGAAGCACTTGAGATGTCTCAGCGAAGTCTGATGGCAGAGGGGGCTGCCTACAGCTCTGCTCCTGGGGTCCTGCACAAGAGGAGGTCAGACTGGGGTATTGGGGGGGAGCTTCTTAATTCGAATTTTTCCATTGCCCCCTGGAGTCGCACCCTGGGGCAAAGTTGCTGAGAAACAACTTCCCTCCTCCCTTCCTCTTGCCTTCTTTCCTTTTTTCCCTTCTTTCTGCCAAACCAGAGTCTTAAAGAGAACACCAATATCTAAAGCGGGCCGACACAGTATTTTCATAGCACAAAAGGCATTGTGGAGTATCACGGACCGTTCTATTCAACGAAAACTAGGTGTTCGCTCAAGAGTCCTTCCTCTCTCCCTCCCCAGCTTCCTGGTCCAGTCAGTGAGGACAGGCCGCGGGTATTTCACCACCCTGAGGGAGGAGAGCGCCTCAAAGAAGAGGCGACTCCAGCTTCGGAAGCTGGAAGAGCAGCAACGGCATCAGTTCCAACCACCCGAGAAGATCTCAGAAATCCCTTACAGGGACAGTCTTTTGACGTAAGCAGACACGGTCGCTGTGGCGCTGACGGCCTTGGGGACCCTGGCGTGTGAGCCACAGCCCGGGAGGGCTGAGGGCTGGCAGCCGTCTCGGGGTGGGACCCCTTCTTGTGCTGGGATCCGATGATTTCTTCGTCTGGCTTGCCTCTCTGGTTTCCAGTCTCCCACCAGTTTGGGCCTAGACACATTCCCGCTTCATTGTCAGCTCGTTGCCACTCTTTTTATTTATATTTTTCTATATTCGTCCAACATTTTTGGTTATTTCTACCCAAAGGATTGGTCTAAATAAGCCAGGCTGCCCTTTGTGCGTTCATTTATTTGCTCATGCATTCATCCTGAGATGAGGGGAAATACGATTTCATGCCTTTAAAGGAGTGGGCATCCCAAGGAGGAGCTTTTGGTGAGCAGGGGGTATTCAAGTGAATATGCAGGTGCAGAGGGAAAGCAGGAATGCCTCGGCTCACAGAAGGAATGCAGACGTCCAGAAGACTGGCCGCGAGCCTGAGCGGGAGGGACCCTTCGGAGGAGAGAAGAGAGAAAAAAGCAGCCTTCACAGGGAGAGAGCAGGGATTTCTCTAAAGAGGATTTCGATGACGTTTTGTCTCACAGTGTGATGTAAATCCATTGCTCTGTTTCCCCTATAAGACTGTCAGTAAAAGATCAGTGTGTCCTTAGTGCATAATAGTCTTGGACCTTTGTCTTGGCCAGTTTCAAAGTAAGTTTGGGGGTGAGGCAGCTACCTCGATGCAGGCCTGTTCTCATTGCACAACTATATATGAAGACCTATTGTGTGCAGGCCCTCTGATGGCATGGAGAAATGACAAGGATTAAGGGACAGTCTCTGCCCCCTCTGGTATCATGAGAAAGTACATGGGGGTGCACCCTAAATGCCCTGAAGTTTGTCTCTGAAGGGAGACGCCCCTGCCATGTGTCGCCTTTACTCTCATACCAGGACCACACTCACAGCACGTCTGACTCCAGATGGGTGGGGTTTTATTCCCACACCAAGCAATTCTCTAACACCAGTTAGGTGTCCTACCATCCAATTTAGTTCTGACACTTTCTACCAGGAGATAGCAGTACACCCTACAGGTTAAGGGCTCAGTCCCACCAGACTGCCCCCACATCAGATGCCAGTCGGAAGGACCAGTGTTGCCAGTATTTCTGACAGACTGGCTATAAATCAGGGTTCTCCTGATCCCTTCCTTGGGTTTGATCATTTTCTAGAACGGCTCGCAGAGCTCAGGGAAACACTGGCTTAGTTTATCAGTTTATTATAAATAAAGGCATACAGATGAACAGCCAGATTAAGGGGTACAAGGGCGAGGACTGGAAGGGCAGCTTCTGTTCCTGCAGAGTTGGGGACCGCCACCTTCCCCGTATGTGCCTGTGTTCACCAACCCTGAAGCTCTCTGAACCCTGTACTTTCAGGATTTTTACAGAGGCTTCATCGCATGGGCGTGATCTATCATTTACTCAGTCTCTGGCCCCTCTCCCCTTCCTGGAGGGTGAGGGATGGGACTGAAAGTTCCAAGCTTCTAATCATGGCTTGGTCTTTCTGGTAACCAGCCCCAATCCAGGAGTCATCCAGGACCCCACTCAAGAGTCACCTCCTTAGAACAAAAGACACTCCTATCATCAGGAAATTCCAAGGGATTCAGAAGCTATGTGTCAGGAACCAGGGTCTAAGACCAAGTATTAGAACAATAGATGTTCCCAGTGCTTTATCACTTAGGAAATTACAAGGGTTTTAGGAGCCCTGTGCCAGGAACTGGGGGCAGAAACCAATAACTATCTTTTCTATTATTTAACAACACCCATCCCTTCAAGTTTAGGGGGTGAAGAGAATCTGGAAAGAATCCCCGCAAGTGCGACTTTTGAGCAGGATCTTTAATTCTGAACAGGAATTCACTGGGTGACAGAGAAGAGGCGTGGCTGGGTTCAAGGATATCAGCTGCCCAGAGATTCCCATAGCCAGCATTTCCAGTTAGGATGGCCAAGGCTGCAGAGGGAGGGTAGTGGGGCTGTCATTTGCCAAAAGGCAGAAACATTATTTTTGAAGTGAAAAAAGTTAAAGAGGTAGACAAATTACGACCCGAGCCACCTGCATCCAGCCACTCTATGGGCTGCCACTAAAATATCCTCATGGGACTTTGAAGGGGTAAATAATACAGAGAAGGCCACTCAATGAGCAGGGAATTTATTACCCTTCCCATAAGGGTCCCAAGAGCTCAGTGCAAATTCTGCCTTCCTTGAATGCAGTGGTGCTCATGGAGTCTGTATTCCTAGTGACACTAGCCAGCTGGCAGCCTTTCCCTGGAATAAAGAAATGAGCTCATAGCTCTTTTTTTTTTTTTTTTTGGAGGATCTCTGCTCAGATTAAGGGGCAAATGAACAGGCACTGGGAAAGCAGGGTTGGGTCGGCATCTGTTAAAGATCCTCCTGCAGCTGCTTAAATAGTTGGGTTGTAATGCTTCCCTTGTTTGGATGGGGTTTTTAATCCATGGTCACAGAGCACAATTCTGTCCAATCCGTTCCAGTGTGCAAGACACGGTTTATTTAAAGTTTAATAAGTTTAAATATGCATGCGATCACTTCTCTCGTAGACACTGGTCTGGTTATGTCTTATCTGGTGGATTCTGTGAGGTGCACAAGGCTGCTTATTAAAGAAAACTAAAGGGCATTACTGCAGCATAGCCATCAAATGCAGGTGGGAGGCAAGGGGTAAAAACAGCCCTGGGGGGTTGACCATTCTGGTGCCAAGTAATCGTTAAGAGTATAGGACTTGAGTTCCAGTCTTGCTTGCCCTATGCAACTGTTTAACTTCAGGCAAGTCCCGGAACCTCTCTGACCCTCCTTTTTCTTCACCCATATGAATGGTACCAAATACCCAAATTTGTTATGTGGGTTAAAAAGAAATAATGCTTCACACAGAACCTGGCATAGGAGATGTGTTCAGTAACTTTTAACTACTATTATGCTATAAAGTGAATTTAATATTTCTAGGTCTCAATTACCTAAAATCCTCAGACTTATGGCTAAGACATCTTAATTTCCAGGCAGGCTAGAAAGCATCTTACATCTAAGAGCTATGTTCTAGAAATATTATTCCAATCACAGAAGTATCAAAAATACAAGTCTTCATTTATAAGTTCTTTTTAAACAAGCTGTTCGATCCTGCACATTATAAAAGGAGGAGAGATATTTTTCCCCCCTCTGGAACTATGACTGTAGGATAAGTTCTTTCAGACAAAAGTTTTAAGTCTGACAAACTATGCAGGGAAAAAAGAAAATCAAGCGTGTCCCAAAAGATTTCTGCCTGCAAGCAGTCTTTCCCACTGTGCTCGATGACCTCGTTTTTCAGCTGCAAATTCAGCTGAAAAGGTAAAATTAAAAAAAAACAACGGGTAGAATGTGTCTTATTTTTGTGGTTGAGAGAAGACATAAAACCATAGATTAAGGAGTGTGACAGCTAGGCTAATTTCTACATATTCTAAACCACTGGGGGACACGACTGAGTCCGTAAGACTGGGCTCACAGAAGTACGTGCTTGAGGTTTCTTCAACTCTCGGGTTGAATTAAAAGCCCATGGAAGTAGAAATCATGGGACCTAGATTCTGGCCCTATCTGTTAGGTAACTCTGGGAAGACAGATTCCCAGTGTTGTCCCCCTTGGCCTCCTCTGCCCCCTCTCAGCACATTTACCTCACTTAGCCAGGGCAATCTTTTCCAAACATAAGTTGCTCCTGGCTTGAAACCCTCAATGACTGCCATTCCTCACAGGACAAAGATGGACGTCTGAGCAGGGCCACGAGGCTCCGGATGGGCTCACCCTAGGCTCACCCTGCAGCCCAGCTCACAGCTCCCTCTTCCGTGTCCCTCTGGCCTGGCCATGCTTTCACTTTTCACTCATGACAAGCTGTCCACTGCAGAGCCTTCCCCCTCCACTTACCCACCGAAATCCCATTTCCCCTTCAGTTTTCAGCTCAATATTCACTTTCGTTCCAGTTACTGTTGCTGTGAACAACCATTCCAAAACTCAAGACAACAAATGCACTTTGCTCACAGATCTGCACCTTGGATAAAGCAAGTGGGGAAGAATTGTCCCTAGCGCTCCTGGGGCAGCCGGAAGGGTCCTTCTCCAAGACGGCTCATTCTCATGGGTGGCCACGTGGGGCTGGCTGTAGGCTGTGAGCTCAGCCAGGGCCGAGGCCCATGGACTTGCTTCCCCTCCCTGTGAGTCTCTTCATAGGCTGCCAGCTTCCTCACAGCATGCCAGTGGCTGGGTTTGCTAACAGGAGAGGCTGCCCGTTCCTAAGCCTGCAGGCGGAAATGACTGGTGTCGCATCAGATGGGCTCAGGCCGCTGTCCTCTCTCCACCCTGCTCCCCTCTCCTCTCCATACTGATCACCCCACTCCAGTCAAACAACTTCTTGGGGTCTCTAAATAGAACAGCACCTCAGGATATTTGCACTTCTCCTTCCTTCTATACAGAATGCTCTGCCCCTGGACATCTGAACAACTCACTCCCTTACACTCTGCAGAATTTTATCAAATGTCACCCTCTCAGTGACATCTTCCCCAATCACCCTATTTAAAATTGCAACTCCCAATCCTCCTAGTACTTCCAAGCCCCCTTCTCTGTTTTCTTCTCCCCATAAGATGAATTACTATCTAGTAGTTGGGGGAGGGCAGAGGAAGGTCAGCAGACTCTAGCCCTTCGGCCAGACCCCAGGTTTATTTTGTAAATAAAGTTTTATTGGAACACCACCATTTACATATTGTTCACATATTGTCAATGGCTTCGTTCATGCTACTAAGTAGTTGTGACATAGACCGTATGTCATACATATTTGTCTGGCCCTCTAAAACATTTCTGACCCCTAGTCTAGTATATGACTGAGTACAACACACACTTTCCCAATGTATCTTGTTTATTCTGTTTGCTCCTCTACTAGAATATGTGCTCCACGAGAGAAGAGGTTTTTATACGCTCTGTTCATCGGCTGCCTCTAGAATCCCCATCTCTAGAGCAGGAATTATTGCCTGGCATGTAGTAGGTGCCCACTCATATCTGCCAAATAAAACCTGGCGAGACAGAAGATGTTTAAAACTGCTGCTTATCATTCACCCGGTTGCTCTCTGCTTTCCTTCAGCACGTATGATGAGGAGAAGATCAAGAAGACGGGGCCCGCAGTCACGCCTCACCCGTTCACCCCCGTGCACAGCTGCATCATTTTGCCCTCGCTTCCTGAAGCTCACATGTAAGTAGAGTCTCACCTCTGGCACACCTGCCTTGCTAGCTTATCAGTCCAAGCCAAGGTGACATGACTTACAGGGCTAACAACTATCGGGAACTGTTGGGCTGGTCCTTTGTCCTCTTGAAAGGGACATGGAGCCTGAAGCCGGCAATGCCATTTGGCGTGTAAAAATAACAGAAGCAGACACGGTGCTTTAGAGCTACATGGCAAATCAGCTGGGACTGAGTCACTCCATTCCTTACCAAGCCAAACGCTCTGATGTGAAATGGTTTGCAAAACCCGATAAAATCTGTCTAGAGCCCTCACTGAGCCTGTGGGGACAATGTCTCAGCCATGGCCCAGGGGAGGAGCTGTTTCCCAGAGAGGCCTCTGCCGTCTTCTGACCCGAGGCATGAACTCATCCCTGCACGGTGCAACGGGGCTAATCACCCATCCAAAGAGCACCCTGGCTTTCTAAAACCTTGGCTTCGTCTTCCTCTTGTGTCTGTTGCAAAGAATTCCAAACCCAACCTTTTCTGTTTTGCTAGTTAGCATTTTTCAACTGGAAGATTTCAGGCACAGAGTTAGAAACTTTAGGACAGGGTTTGTCATCCACCAAAAAATTGGCATTTTGGGTGGATAATTCTTTGTTGTGAGGGACTGTCCTGTGTATCCTAGGGTACTTGGCAGCAGCCATGGCCTGTATGTACTTGATGCCAGTAGCCTCTGTTTCCCCAGCTGTGACAACCAAATTATCTCCAGTCATTAATAAATATCCCCTGGGGGCAAAATCATACCCACGCCCTGCACCCCTGTTAAGGACCACTGATCTAGGGCAGTGAAAATGGTGTAATGGATTCTGACTTCTTGGTCTGCTCAGTTGTCACATATTTATTAGGTCCCTATGGAGTGCACACTAATAATGGCACTACTGACCACTCTAGGCATTCTCTCAGTCAGTCCTCTCAACAGCCCTTTGGGTAAGTATATTATTATCCCCTCTGTGCAGATGAGAAAGCAGAAGTTCAGAGAGGTATGCTCACCTGCCCAAGGTCACAGAGCTCAGTGTATCACTGAACTAGGGTTTTAAGCCAAGTCTGACTTCAGAGCCCAAACTGTCATCACCACACACCACAAAGAAAGTACATCCCAAGGCCTTGCCTTTGAAGAGCTCATAATGTATTTGGAGAACCAAGTCTCGTGCACTTGAAGAGTAAAACAATGCAAGAACAAAATCATAGGACAATATGGCAGACAAAAAGAGTCATTCATAAGAGCACTTAGTTCCTGGATGGAAGACACCACCATCACCGTGGCCACCATTGACATCATTATCATCAACATCCCCCCCAACATTACAGATTTTGATGAGCTCCGCTCCCCGCTTTTCTCCTACTTCCCTTTGATTGATATTATGATTGGCTTCTTGATAGACTATTTGTTCAGGGACATCCAACTGGCAGCTTAAATGATATGTTTTTAAAACATCTCCTTGCAAAACTAGGCCTTGCAATTCTCATCATTTCCCTTGGGAACACTTGCACCTCTGCTTGGCTCTCCCATGTACCAGCCCCTGGAACCTAGTGGTGTGGATTAGTGGTTTTTAGGCAACTGAACCATCTGGGGTGGGAGAACGGGGCAGGGTGGGGAAGAAGGAGGGGGTGCTTGAAAATGCATATTCCTGGGCTCCACCCTCAGTTCTTTTTTTCTAAGCAAAGTGAAGCTTAAATCAACCTTGGAAACGATGGAGTGTTTCTTGCTCATTTTCCTTCAATGCCAGATGGGGAAACTAAAGCCCAGAGAAAGGGCAGAACCTGCCAAATTTCTCACAACAGGAATTCTGATCTCCTGACTAAGTCAGGTCTTTATACCAGGTTTGTTAGATAGGTTATTATTATTATTATTTGTTTGTTTATTTATTATTATCACAGTGAACTTCTGAAGGGGAAGACAGTAAATATTTCAGACTTTGTAAACCGGATGGTCTCTCTTGCAACTACTTAGCTTTGTCATTGAGGCATGAAAGCTACAGTGAATGGATGTGGCTGTGTTCCAATAAAGTTTTATTTGCACACACAGGCAGTAGGTCCACTAGCTGTAGTTTACTAACCCCTGCCTGAGACTGAAGGCTTCCCTTTTCTCAACTTGACTGTTAAAGAGCTCCTGCTGCATTTGATTACTAGATCAGTAATCTGTTGCTTTATTACAGGCCACCTCAAAATGAAATGGCTTAAAACACCCACCATTTATTATTGCTCACAAGTCTGCAGGTCAGCTGGGTGGCTCTGCTGGTCCAGATTGGCTTGAGTGATCTTGGGTGGGCTTGTGTATGTGTACACCCAGCCGATGGCTGAGCAGGAGGGTGGTCCATCTAGGATGGTCTCACTCACGAGTCTATTGGTTGACAAGTTGTCAGCCAAGGTGACAGGAGTAACTGAGCCGCATGTCCTTCATCATGCTAGGCTAGCCCAGACTCGTTTCCATGGCAGTCTGCCTCTAAGAACAGGAGCCTGAGCAAGACTTGGGCTCAGAATGGACACAGTGATGCTTGTAACATGCTCTCTTGGCCAAAGCAAGAACGTCAAGCCAGCCCAGATACAAGGACTGGGGAAAGGCCACTTTTTGACAGGGGAGATGAAAAATCACATTGCAAAGTGTGTGCATGCAGGGTGGGGTGGAGAATGGGGACATTATTGTAATCAGTCAAGCAAAAAGGCATCAGGACAAGGCCTTCCTGGTCGATTCCCAAATTCTCAGTCATCACATCAGCTGATGTGGATGAGAACCTAATCGATCTCCTCAATCCTGATATAGCCGATCCTAAAAATTCAGCTGAAAATTCTCAACTGACTGTGGAGCGACAATTCACCTTTATCTTTAAAAGGGTGGGGGGAGTGGTCACTAGGATGAGAAACAGCCTCTCCTTTCCTCTCTGAGATGCTGGGGCTGTCCCTCCCAGCCTGTGCCCCAAGAGCTACCGTGCCCCAAGATCATTGCCTGCCACCTGTCCTGGTCTGCTTGAGACAATGGGCACAAGGCGGCTGGAATGCCTTTGGACGTGTTTTCCCATCCCTCTCAGTGAAGGACAAGAACATTGTCGTCTTCTCACTCACTCTGCTGAGCCTCTGCGCTCAGTTCTGAGCCCAGGGGTTTTAGAAGCAGGCTCTGTGCACGCTTGTTCAGCATTTTCATCTGTTATGCCCTGCGTTTAAGAACATAAATGCTTTCTCTGTTAATTTGATAAAATCCAAGATACTGTGCTTATGACCTGACATAATCAAGGGAAAGGACTGGCTTCCATCAAGCATGCTCCTGGGGACATTTTTTCTTTTTTTCAGTTTGCTTCACCGCGCACTAGATGAATAGTCATCCGGCTTGAGGCACTTCTTTTTTCATTAAGACTTCATTTCTTTCTTTAGCAATTTTAGAGTCAGAGCAAAATTGAGTGGAAGGAACATAGATTCCCACACACTCCCTGTCTCCCTCTGCCTTCTCCACTGTCAACATCCCACACCAGAGGGGGACATTGTTACCATCAATGAACCTACGATGACACGTCAGTGTCACCCAGAGTCCCTGGTTTACATTCAGGTTCACTCTTGGTGTGTGTGTTCTACAGGTCTGGACAAGTGTATAATGACGTGTAGGCTACAGAATAGTTCCACTGCTCTAAAAATCCTCTGTGCTACACCTATTCATCCCTCCCTCCCTGCTAACCTCGGCTGCCACAGATCCTTTTACTGTCTCCATAGTTTTTTCTTTTCCAAGATGTCACAGAGTTGGAATCATACAGCATGTAGCCTTTTCAGACTGGCTCCTTTCACTTAGTAACATGCATTTAAATTTCCTCCATGTCTTTTATTGGCTTGGTAGTTCAATTTATCCATTCACCTACTGAAGCACATCATGGTTGCTTCCAAGTTTTGGCAATTATAAATGAAGCTGTTATAACCATCCATGTGCAGGTTTTTGTGAGGCACTTTTTATAAAAAGAGAATAGAGTCCAGCTGCTTTGAAAGAAACCCTACTCTGGCAAAAAGGGAGGTCTCTGCCCTGTAACAAAGGATAATATCAATATGGCAGTTAAAGCACAAATCCAGAAACCAGACTTTCTGGGTTCAGGCTCCAGCTTTGCCATTTGCTGGCTTTTCTGACCTTGGGTAAGGTCTGGACAGATGTATAATGACGTGTACTCACCATTACTGTAGGCTACAGAATAGTTTCACTGCTCCAAAAATCCTCTGTGCTACACCTATTCATCCCTCCCTCCCTGCTAACCTCTGGCCACCACAGATCCTCTTACTGTCTCCATAGTTTTGCCTTTTCTTGGGTAAGTTACATGGCTTCAGTTTCCTCATCTGCACGATGGGGACATTAACAGTACCTTCCTCACATGGTGCTCTAAGGATGACATGAGTTAATGGATCTAGAGCACTTAAAATGGTGTCTGGCACAGGCCTGCTGGGCCTTTCCAAGAAAAGAGAGGACATCTCTCCAGTCCTTTCACCACTTCCAGGGTTAAGTGAGGTGCCAAGCACATGGCAAGGCTGGCTGTTGCTCTTGGCAAAATGCCTGACATGGCTCAGCACCCAGAGCCGCCAACATGCAGTTGCCCACAGGGCCGAGGTGGTGTGCAGGGGGGCAGACCAGAATGGGAGGGACATGGGCCTGCAGGTCCTCTAAATGAGAAGCAAGGGAACAGCAGGTGTTAGAGATAATTTGTGGAAGAAAAGGAAGGAGGAAGGAGGGGCTCCAGAGAAGAGACTAGAGGGTTGCTAACTCTGGTTTTCCAAAACCTGGTGGACACAACCATCCTCACAGGCTGTGAAGGTGGGGTGAGGTGCAGGCAGTTCTCCTTGGAGCTGAGGGAAATGGGCACCTCTCGAGGGATTCGCCTGGATACCCCTGGCTCACCTCCGTGGTTGGGCCCCACCTCCCAAGGTGGTGCCTTCCTGGAAGCAGAGGGGGTGGGTTCCTTCCTACTGCTCTGAGCATCACGCCCGGAACCCTGGGGAGTATTGATCAAGACAGGATGCAGCTTCAGAGTAGAGCAATTAAACAGGTTCATAATGGAGGCATCTCACCCATTAGAGTAAGAGAGGAAATCATGCGGTGAGCGGGTGGCTGGTCAGGACTCTATTTTGTTCCAGGAAAAGTGCAGGCAGCAGATTAACCCTCCCCTGACCTCACTCTCAGGGTGACCATGCACTGGCTCTGTCAGCACCTCGAACACTGAGAGCTCAGGCCCATGAGAGCACAGCCTCTGGAGTTAAGCAGCTCGGGGCTGAATCTGCACCAATCCTGGGAGTGTGACCTCTGCCAACTCGCTTTATCACTCTGAGCTCAGGTCCCTCACCTGTAAAGAGAACATGACAGCAGTACTCTCCTGAGAGTGTTGTTGAGAGCATCAAATGACATATTCATACCCCGTCTCTGTCACCAACAAGCTGCGTGACTAGAGCAAAGGGATTCCACCTCTCTGAAATGTGGGTAATGATTCATACCCCAGCAGGTTGTTGGGAGAATCAAATGATGTGTGTAAAGTGCCCTAGTCAATGTTTGGCTCGTAATACAAGGTGCCCCCCAAAATCAGAAAATACAGGTAAGACATATTTGTATATGGCGTTTAAGTTATATTTTCAAATAATATGTTCAATGTATTTTTTTCTTCAACATCCAGTTACATTTTCAGGGCAAAGAAGCTATAATTAAACAATATAATTAAATAATTAAATAATATAATTAAACATCTCCAATGTTTATCTGGGGAGAGAAAAAAGATAACAAAAGTTTACACTAGATTATACTAGATATAGCAGTTTCCCTGTGTTTCCAGACGTCTCTGACACTTAGTCCACTTAGGGTACCTTTATCAGATAAACCGTTGGCTATCTGTAAGATGTTCATCTCTTTCAGTCACCTCGTTTGCTCGAGTCAAGACCCCTTGCTGGGGGACCCTTCCATCATCTCTCCCTTCTACACATAAAAACTCCCAGTAGCTTATAGGAGCATCTTGTGTCACCTCCTAGCCTAGTGCCCTGGCCCACGTTCCTTAACTCCACTGAACCTCAGATTCCTCATATGTAAAATAGGACCAGTGAACAGTCATGGGCCTGCTGCAAAGGTTTAATGAGACAATGTACAGGAAACACTCCCATATGCCTGGAGCAACGCAGAGCTCTCCAAGTGGCAGCCAGCACAACTTCTACCTCCATTGCCATTATTATGAAGAATGTTCTTCTAACAGGATCTCACTGTGCTCCCTCTCTCTGTTTTTGCAGGGAGCCCCTCTTCCGCCAGCTCTGTGCCCTCCACTGGCTTCTGGAGGCCCTGACTATTGACCACACCCACCACACCATGAAGCCTGTGATCACCTGCTGGAATCCAAAGTAGGTCTCAGTCCTTTGACCTGCTGGGGGTTGGGAAACGAGGAAGGGGAAGGCTTCTGTGTGTTCTTCCCCTCCTTCTGCTACCTTTGGTGGGTGGGGTGCTTTATTCTCCTGTGTGCTCTGTGGGATGCAAACAAGGGTGAGCTGGAGCCAGGGCGTACAGGTCCCTGTGAGCATCTCCTCCCAACTCCACATTCAGTGACAGCACATGGGAAGCGGGAAATCTACCAGCCACGGCGGGAGTATTCACACCACAGAGACTGGCCGGCTAGACCAGCACACTGCTGGATGCACAGCTAGGTTTCTCTCCAGCTCTCTTTTGGACTGTGTCTCTCCAACACTGTTCTTTCTTTGCTTCTCCTTCTGTCCCCCTCCCTTGTCCTCTTTCCTTTCCCTGTGTTCTTGTTTTTCTCCTTTCTCTCCAAGTTTTTCCTTTTTCTTTTTTTAAAATATATATTGGTGGCTGTTTCTCCAGTTGGAGCAAAGCCCGAGAACATGTGGTCCAGGCCAAGGAAAGTGGTGGGTGTGTTCCCAGCAGAGGGGAGGGCTGCTGCCAAGGCCCCAAATCCACTCTAGCAGGAACAGCATTGCACACACGAGATGGAA
Organism: Manis javanica; assembly: GCF_040802235.1. Lineage (NCBI taxonomy): Eukaryota > Metazoa > Chordata > Mammalia > Pholidota > Manidae > Manis > Manis javanica. Next base: position 75,442,712 of record NC_133170.1, read on the forward strand.
CAAGGAAAGGCAGGCGTGTAAAGGCATTGGCTCATTAAGGAGGGTCATGTCTGCAAGAATGGGAAAAAGGGAAGAAACCCTGGCTTAAGGAACTGGATTTGCTCTGTGAAAACCCCAGGCTGAGTGAAATAAAATAGTTCCCCTTTCCTGATGTGTGGGAACCCCCCACTGCCACCTCAATAAGCTGATAGGGCCACCTCCTCACAGCCCTGTCTCCTGGGTGAATTTAATCTTCCTTCTCTTCCAAAATGCTGAATTTTAATTAACCCCTTCTTCTGAATCTTAATTTACCACCCATCTCCCAAATCTCTGCCCTGATTCATCTCTGCCAGAGCCCAGATAAATGAACCTCCAGTACAACCAGAAATGTTAATCATGCATCTGTTGGTAGACCACTAACTCCATTGATTCTGGGTTTTTGGTTGGGATGAATTTAGAACTGTAATTTCCCTTGATGCATTGGTTTATAACCTTTATTCTTTTAAGCAGTCCCCCCCACCTTTTTTTAAACAGAACCTCAATAATGTAAAACAAATCTTTCAAAAGGGAGTTTGCACCTAAAGAAGGAGATTGGGAGGCATGGTTGTATCAGGGCCTCTCCAGCTTGTCCCTATCCTCGCCAGCGCACCCAGTTACCTCCAAAGTATCTTTGTGGTCCACAGAATCTGTCTGAAAACCACAGCCTGAAAGTATTTCTCACACATTATGTATTTTTCTTTAAGACAAAACTCCTCAAGTAATAAATTAATACAATTTATTGCTATTAAAAATGTTCAAAAAATTCATAAGTACTATAAATACAGTATAAAACTTTCACCCCAACACCATCACCAATCCATTCCCCTCCCTAAAAGGTTTCCTCTTTATAGGTCTGAGATACATCCTCCTCCTTCCAGAACCTTCTAATGCCTTCCCTTTATCAATATATACAAAGACTTTTTTTTTAAGAAATGTGATCGATCAGACTCTGCATTTTGTTCTCTGTATAGTTTTTCTCTTTTACAATGTTTTATGGACATCTTTCCATGAGGGTGCCTACAAAGTATCCATGTTCTTCTAAGTTTCTACAGTCTTTTAATAGAATACTGGCAGAATATTCTATGGTAAGGATGGACCATAATTTAAATTAACCATTTCTCTATTAATAGACACTAGGACTGTTCCCAACTTTTTGCCATTTCAAATGGTACTGCACAGAACATCCCTGCACATACATTTTGTGCCTGGCTGAAAATATTTCTGTTGGCTAGATTCTGAGAAATGGAATTTCTGGGTCAAAGCCACATCTAATTTTTTTCACAGTTGACTGCTTAGATTCTAAGAAAAAGGCCCCTCAGCCAGTGGACTTCTCATAGCATTTCATCTCCCCAAGCCGGCTACCAGCAGCGAGGTTTCTGCCTCTGACAGTTGGGCATCCATCCTCCCAAACTGAGGCAAGAACATAACGTAGAATTTGGACAGAGAAGATAAGAAGGACCATCTTTATTTCCTTCGCTGGGTTTTAGAAATGTGCCCGGAATGTGACCAAAAATGGTTACCTTCAGTAAAAAAGACAAAGTGTTCACACTAAGAACAGTGGAAGTTCTGCTATATGACTTGTCAGGTCAGAATTCCACCCGGGGCATAAGGATATCCAGCTCTATCAGAGCAGAACGGGAACCAGAACCTCAGTCAGACCTGACAGAAAAATGCAGTTCTGGAAAGATTCCCACAGGAAGTCAGGGTATTTGTTGGGGTTTGTTTTTTCTACTGAACCATTTGCTGCCGATGGTGGTTTTAGTTTTGGATCAGTGGTATGCTGTTAAATGTTTAATAAACAGTTCTCCAAGGGGGAAAAGCCATGATTTGTAGCAATGTCAACTTGGAAATAGTCCAAACAGATGGAAATAGTCCCACGATGGCTGATTTTAGGCTTACCAACATGATGTCATTAAACTTGGGAAGAGACACACCAGTTCAGTTCTTGTAAGCCAGCATGAACCAACTCCAGCCACCGCTTGGGATTGATTGAAAGAACAAGTGCATGAATCTGAGAGTGGGGGGGCCAGGCAGGAGTTTAAGTACCTTAGAAAGTGCCAGAAAGCATCTTTTTTAGCTAGCAAGAAAGGAGAAGGATGTCTTCTCTTTAATGTTTAAATCCCTTTTATGATGTCTCCCCCTTATGCCATAATGCAAATTTCCCCAGATCTTCAAATGCATTTTTTTTAAAGCTAGAGGGATTAGAGTAATTAAGGGCACAGGATTTGGGCAGCCCATGGACCTGGCCCTGCCACTTAATATGGGACCTGGGGTACAGTTACTTGACATCTCTGGGTCTCTGTTTCTTTATCAATGAAATGGGTTCTTGACTCCAAAGAGTTATTGTAAAGATTCAGCAAGATAAAGGAGTAGAGCATTTAGCCCAATGTCTGAGAACGCGAATGCTCACTAAATGATAGCTGTTCAAGATTAAAATCCCTGTTTTAAAGAGCAACTAGCTCTACGATGACCAACGCATTGAGACAGCTAGGAAAGGAAGAAACTGCGGAGCAGAATTTTACTGACAGATGAGATCCATGTTCAGTGGATGAATGGACAAACATATAGACAGAAAAAAAGCCATGCAAAGTCAACCAAAATCTGGCTGCAAAAATAAACAATCCAGGGAATGACCCCAAGAGGGAGATACCAAGGTTTTCTGTGCTTCCACCACTAAGTAACCAGCATCTCCTTTATTAACACATTCGAACCATAAGCTCTGAGCCCTGACACCGATGACTGTGCATTTCCAAAAGGAAACATCCATCCCCAGGGACCTGTAGATTCCAGAGGTTTCTTTCCCATTAGGCATAATGAAAACTGTAGATCAATCCCACTCCCTCTTGGATTTTATAGCAAGAAAGTGGGGCGGTTCAATATCTCAATGCAACTTTAAGCAGCAAAATTTTACTAAATGGCAGCTAGCATGATGCAAACAGAAGACGATCTTTGTTAATTACAGGAAGAGCCCATATTTGGATAGATTGGTGGATGGTTGGGTGAATGGACAGATTTTAGGATGTCCTTATGAGTTGCATCTGAGTCTCTGCTTTATTTAGGGAAAAAAAGACCTAAATTTCATCATGTGGCAATTCAAACACATTATCATTTCCCAGCATCCTCATTAATTCCCCTGCTAGCAGGAGAGTTTATTTCAATTGACAAGAGGATCGGGTCCACAACAGAGCAGAAACTGAGCCCTCAATAATGAATGTGCTAATTACCCTTCTCTGAAGAGATGCAAGCTTCTATTTAGGCAAAGTAAGGCTGGTTTTATATGTAAAGGCCCACAAGTCTTTATCCAAACCTTCGGGACCAGCTGTGTTTCAGAATCCTGATTTTTTTTCTTCTCTGGCATTTAGAGAGGAAAGATGGGGCATATACCGTATAGAACATCACACTCCCAGAGGGAATGGGGCAGCACAATATCATCAAATGCTGGACTTCTGCAGGAAAAACAGTGAATGAGTATTTACACTAAGTGCATAATAATGATAAAGAAAGGTCATCAATAGCCTCTCATCAGTTCTGGCCATGTTTTGCTGCCAAATAAGTTTTTTTTGTTTTCAGTACCTTTTGGATTTTGGAATTGGAAAAGGGGCTGTGAACCTATAGTGGTGTTATTCTTGTTAGGGACTCACCTTCCAAGGACTGACTAGAAATGAGTGGACCTTTACGGAGAAGCAGTACAAGACCAAGTGTGAGAGACCACCCCAGAGCCGTAGGACTGCCCCTCCCGTCCACCCACTGCCACTCGGACACCATTGCCCGTAGGCCCAGCTGGAAAGAACAGGGCAGGCCCCTGACCAAAGAGGGGAGTAAAGAGTTGCTGATTTACCTTGTAGGCAGGGGAGAGCACACACCATGGGGTGAAGGTAGGAGTTGCTGCAATAGCCTCCTGGTCAAGTAGTCAATCCTCCACCCCCAGCAAGATTATCTATGTTTTATTGCCTGGGACTGTCCCAGAGAGACGCCACTGGACCCACTCCTAACTGGGGAGTCCAGATGACTTCACTGTACCTTTCATGATGTGTGTCTAGATCAAGGGCTGGGCTGTCTCTTAAACAAAGAACCTACTTTTGAAAAGCATATACATGGCTAAAAATCTTCGACTTTTCAAATATAATGCAGGTACCTAAATCCAACTGCTGTGTTATGATGGAAATAGCTGGCATTGGAATGCTTTCATTGGAGCCTGATTCTAACCTACAAAGGAGGAAACTGAGGCACAAAGAATTGAAGTAACTTGCTCAAAATTGCACAGCTAGTAAATAATAAGTGAGAATCTGAACTCAGGTAGCCCAGCTGTAAAGCCTGTGTGCTTAGCCACTAAATGATTGTTTCCTCTGTTTCTAGCTAAAGCCCAAAAGTCTTCCTTTAATTTTGGAAACAATCTGGTGTCAAGAAGAAAAAAGAACTCATTACAAATTGATATTTGCCAGGGGAAACTCCAGAATACAAAAGAGACCCCAACTTGCCGAGCTAATATGATATATAAATACATAGTTTTCTTTAAAACAAAAAGTAAAAAACAATAAGACCATTCCACACTTACTGCTTTGCAACTTGATTTTTGTTATTTAACTTAATATACAACAGGGAACGTCCCTCCATGTCGAAGTTTCTTAATGACTGTGGAGTTTATCAACATACTTAACCAATTCACCTAAAACCTTAAGTCTGCCAGATGGACACTCTTGGGGGAAAAAATGGAACATCATTCTGAACAACACACACAATAGTTATGATTATATTTAAGTTGTTTTAACCCTTGTCAGATGCCACCCCAGGAAGTCATATTTTCCTCCCACCTACGTTTTCTCAGGCACTCCTGGGGATAGACACTGCAGTAAGGAAAGCAGAAAACATCCCTGCTTTCTAGAGCTTTTATTCTAGGAGAAGTGGGGGGAAGAAACAGATAATACACGTAGTAATCCAAATGCTTTGAGACAGCATCAAGTGTCATGGAAATTGATGGGGTGATGTGATAGTGACAGGTGGTGGGGGTGACTTTTAAATTGGGTCGTCAGGGAAAGACTCACTCAGAATGTGACATTTGAGTGTAATCTCTGATTTCCCCTGCTCTTTCTCAGCACTAATTTAATCACATCATTCCTCCACTCCTGTACTCGAGTGGACATCTCTGCAGGAGTGAGAAAACGTGTGGCAAGGCGATTGGAGCACCTGTCAGGAGGCAGCATAGTGCAGCCTGGCCTGGGAGAGCCTGAGAACATTGATCTTTATTCCCTCCTGGGTACAAAATCAGTGGTTACCTTTATTCTCCATCTCGGTCATGGATTCAGGAAAGCATCCTATACCAGCCAGCACTTTCCAACCTGAAAAGCAGGTGATTTGCCCCAAATGGGGGTTCAGAAAGAGAGAGTGAAGTATTTGAGAAAATTACTCTGATTGCCACTGTGGAGAGACATCAAGTGACCACAAGCAACAAAATGTGCTTGGTGAGCAGGTACAGTTAAGAACATTTGGGTGTGCTCCCCACCTTCTGCCTTTGATTCCTAGCAAACAGGATCCCCCAGAGAGCCTCAGCAGGGGGACCTTAGAATCTGAAAATCAAAACCACTTTTCCCCTATGCATCTGCCCTTGTGTTTCCTTCCCCATCATCAGCCCTTCCTCCAAGGTATACTAAGGTCTCTGCTGGAAAAAGCATGTTGTTGTAACAATTTAACTGTATTCAGTTCTCTGTGTAAGGCATCATGCCAGGATCTTGACAAGCCCCATTTCATTTCCTTTTCACAGCAGTCCTCTGACATATCTAATATGTTCCCTCCATTTTTCAGATGAGGACAATGAGCCTCAGAGGAGGTAACTATCTTATACAAACACATGCCTAGGAAGCACGGGGCAGGCACAGGACTCGAACAGCCACCCAACTCTTAAACCCACTGTTAACCACCAAGATAGGTTCTGAGGCTCAGCGACACTTGCCTGAGATCACACAGACAGTAAATCACGGGCATCAGTTAGGTAAACTAAGTTAAGCTGCTGTAATGAACAACCCCAACATCTCAGCAGCTTAAAGCAACCCAAGTTCCTTTCTTACTCACCCAGCATGTCCCCAACATCAACAACCTGTCTTCTGAGCTCCACCTCAGCACAAGCTTCCACCGTCAGCGTGGCAGGAAAGGACATCAGCTTTGAGAACTGGCCCTTCAAACATCCGCCCAAAGTGCCACGTGTCATTTTTCCTCACGTATTTTTGAACAAAGCAAGTCACAGTGCTACTGCTGCCTTCAAGGAGCCAGGAAGAGCCGGCACTCTTTGGGGGAAAGGCAGGCACCAACGGCTCTCCCACCAAGCCACGGCAAGAGGCGCCATGTTGCTTTGCCCTCTTGGGACCGGTTGTACAATCAGCCCACTGTGGACAACAAAACCCAGGCTGCTTATTTCTTTTTCTCACCCTGTTGATCTTCCCTTTTGGTTTATTTGCTACTGAAAATGAAACATCAGAGAGACTGATTCTGTCTAGCCAGGCCCGTTCCTTATCAGTGGCTTTGCAAGAATAAGGATGTGGGACTTGGTTAAGATCTCTGGGAATCTTGCTGCATTTCCAGCTCATTTAGCCTCTGCTGCTTGAAGTTGCAAGAGACTTCAGATTATCTTGAAAGTCGGTGTTACCGGAAAACCTCCATCTTCCCAGTAGGGCTTGAAGATTTAAGATTTGAAAGCTTGTCTGGGACCAGGCTGAATTTTAAAAGGGGAAGGTGTTACTGTTGAACTTCAAGTAGAAGGCTGGAGGCGCAGCAGGGGCTGCATTAGCAAAGGAAAGAAGCAAAAAGCCCCATGATCTTGAAAGAAATGCTCCAAAGCGGAAACACAAAAGCTTCCAGTTAGTGAGCCTTAAATCAGACTTCAAAAGCACGGCTAGCTTAAATATTGTTTACAGGACTGAAGTATTGCTGCTCCTTCCTCTGGCTGAATTTTAAATATTCCCTAATTTGATTATTCGGGGAAGAGGCAGGATTAATTAATTAATTAACGTTAAATGAACTTCACTGTTAATTATTCAGAGGGCTTTTTATTGTGTAATCAAACAAAGTCTTACAGAAAGCTTGGCGGCACATTTTCACCCCATCCCCCCACAAACCTGACTTCTCCCACCCTGGCACCTTGCGGACATTTCTTGTGTTGTGGCTGTGAGCTACTCAATGATCAGCAAGGTCCTGCTGGCAAAGAGAGCACCCCCCCGCCTCCCCATTTGGACTGGTAAGAGCCTTTGACTTTGCTACTCAGAGCCTCATGACATGAGACACCACCCTTAAATAAGGTTCATCTTGGTCACCTTTGGCTGCCTATTGTCTGAGCATCTCCTGCCGCCACCAGCACTCAGCGGTCACCCTGAGAAGTTTAGACCCCTGTTGATACTCCCCCATCAGACTGGTCAGGCCGTCTCATTCCCTCAAGTCCTTGCTCTGTGCTAGGCGGCAGCCAGCCAAATGCCATCAAGATTCCCAGCCATCTAAAGTCCTTTCTGCAGATAAAAAGGAATAAAGGAAGAGATGGATGGAAGGATGGATGGATGGATAGATGGAAGGAAAGAGAGATCAACAGATCAACCTGTCAATTGATAGGGACGCAGAAGGAGCTAAGAGAACACACACTGAGTCTTTCTACCTGCTTATCAACAGAGAGCCACAACCCCCCAAAACCCAAGTCCAAAATCAAAAAGGTTCTGAAAATTCAGCTTTTCCATAACTCACTTGGCAGCAAAATTTGACCTGAAACTGATTTGGTGGCAAAACTTGACATGAAGCTATTTATAGTCTTTATTCCACCTAGTGTAAATATTCACATAGATCATTTCAGGTATTAATGTGTTTGATTACAGGATGCAGCCCCAGACCCCATTAGAAGGATTATATTAATAGACGGTATATGCAGCTGTATTCTTTCCAAAATGACAAAATTCTGAATTTGGTAACACATCTGGTCCCACAAGTTTCAGATAAGGGATTAAAGGCATGTCACCAACAAAACCTGCTGGGGCTTCAGTCTCAGACCCAGAAAGTTCCCAGCCTATGAGGGGAGCATCCAGGTTTTGTGGAACCTGCAGTTTATTTAACTGGGGGAGGGTGCTTTAAGAAAAACAATACAAATTGTCATGCAAAATTAGGTACAGGATCCTGGAGAGGCCCTTGCAAGTGAAGGTCATCAGTTTCATCATAAAGCTGCATCTGGGTGCAGGGAAAATGGAAGCTCATGGCCAGGATCCTCACCTGATACCCACTGTGTAGTGAAAGGAGGTAATAGCACAGCCTGCTGTGCGGGTGGGTGCATGCTTTTATATTGACAATAAGCCATAACTGCTAGTATTGCTGTAAAAGAATCCCGCCGGTGCTAAGAGCAGAGCCTAGAAAAGAAAGCAGAGGCTGGGGAGCTGAGGCAGAGCCTGGAGCGCAGGCAGCGCCCGGGGCAGAGGCTAGAGCCTAGGCGGACACTGAGCCGGGCTTGCTGCAGGCAGAGGCGGATATGATTCTAGCGTTTGACCTGCCACTGTGAGAATAAAGCTTGGTATGAGCCCCTTTTTACCTGCAACATTCTGCTGTCATTTTTTTGGTCTCACCGAATCCATATGTGAACTTGCGTGGGGCTGAAACCCTCAGGCAAGACACCGGGTAAGTGACTTGAGGCCCTCAGGTTTTTTTCTCATCTGTAAAATGGGATGGCAATGACTATACCATAAGATTTCATTGAGATAATTCAGTGAAAATGCACAGAAACCATAATGTAGGGGCGGCACGGGGAAGGCAGTATAGCACAGAGAAGGCAAGTAGTGACTCTATAGCATCTTAGTACGCTGATGGACAGTGACTGTAATGGGGTATGTGGTGGGGGAGGACTTGATAATACGGGTGAATATTGTAACCATAATGTTGCTCATGTGAAACCTTCATAAGATTATATATCAATGATACCCTTATAAAAAAAGAGAAAATGCACAAAAACATCTTGCATATAGTATCATATAGACTTTTGGTCAATAAACTCCAAACCAGTCATTTTCATTGTGCAACCTGCCCCACAAGATCCCCCCAGCCCCACCCGGTTATATTCTGTGTTACTCAGAAGTGTCTCTGAGGATAGGACCCTTAGGCACCAGAGCAGGCAGGTTCAGAAATGAACATGCTTTTCAGTCACCCCCAGGAGTAAGTGCAGAATTGCCCTAGAGTCTATGTGAGGACTAGAGACTAAAATGCAAATAGATACAGAATGCAGACAAGTATATTCCACCTCCCTCAGCCCCCACCTGGTAAGTGACGATCTCTCCTAACCTCAAGCATAAGACCTGGCTATGGAGAACTGTCCCCCCCACTCCTTCACAAGTACAGGAGGCGGAAAAACGTCATAATAGAGACCAGCCACCGTCCATCGTCTATTTATTGCATTTCTTAAAAGAACTTGTAGTAGTAAACCAAGGCTCTGGAAACGAAAAACTCATTAAGTTGTTTCTTACGCAGGGACCCGGGTGGAAGCAAGAACACAATCAAAAAAATCAGTAAGGATAAGTCCGTGGGACAGAGGTGGGAACACTTCGTCACAGCGACAAAGGTAACTGTCAGCACATGACCCTGCCATCCGGCTACCGGCCCCTGACTTGTGTTGGGGGCATTTTTGCCAGTCTTTTCTCCAATGGGATTTTTTTTTTTTAGTTTATTCTCTGAGTGAAGAGTAGTCAAGACCACATGCTGTTGGATGGTTTTTGTAAATTTTAATTAAAATGGCTATCTGGGGATTATAGGAGAAATGACATTTGGCTGGCCACCCCTCCAAAGAGGAAGGGAGGGGGGTTGGAGGGCTGCTTGATAGGATGTCAGCAGAAGGAAATGGACTCACCTCACTCTGTATTTTTTAATCAATATCAGTCATTTCTCTCTCTTTTTTTAAACTCGGTCAGAAAATAGGAAGGGGGTGATTCAACAGGGCTTTCTACAGACTAAAACATGTGTTTATTACTCAGAGAACATCTAAGGTCTATTCTTCCACCCTAAACCATCACTAACCCACTTCCCAAATTCTCAATCTACTCAACAAGCACCATAATAATAATAATGTCAAGAGGCATTATTTAGACGAGTAAAAGTCACTGAGAGACCATATAACTTGAGGGTTTGTTGAACCTGTGCCCTTATGCACAAAATGGGTACAAGGTGCATCCATGCCTACTTCGCAACAGTAGTAAAGAACCCCAGAAAACTATATGAAAACTCCCTTTGGAAATGTTAAAAGACTGAGCATTATTGTAGTTGTGTAATTTTTAGAAGCCATTTTGTAATTGTAGTGGGCCAGGTTCTGTAATAAGGAAACTGGTTAGGTGTAATAACCAGATCTGCCTCTTAATAACCCAGTGGGGCACTATTCTTATCCCCAGATGGGAGTGAAGGAAGGTGGGGCTCAGAGAGGTTATGTAACTTGCATGAGGTCACACAGCTGGGTAATGGCAAAGTCTGTTAATCCTGGGTCTGTGTCCTAAACACCGAGCTCTTCAGATGCATGTTTTGATGGTATCATGATTATAACTGCCCCTCAGGAAGAGTTTCACCTCTTCTTGCTCTTTCACCAGGGTGCTCCTGGATCTGAGAAGTAAGAGCCTTTGTTTTTATCATGGAAAGTTGCTATGGAGATAGCAGGTGCATCTGTCTCAGGAGATGCACAGAAAAAGCAATAGAAGCCACAAACCTAAAAAAAATGTCTTTCAGGAATATTCACAACAAAAAATTGGAGGAGAGGAGAGCAAATCACCACACTTGAACTCTCACAAAACTGAGTTCCCTGGGCAATTTCATGGGTCAAAGCCCAGGAGTATAGTCCACTCTGAGGGTGAGAGAACACTAAATTAGGAGTCAGGAGGCCTAGTTTAGCCACTGTGACCCAGTTCACTGTGTGGCATTGGACAAGGCCTTTCTTCTATCCTGACCTCAGTTTCTCTACCTATACAATGGGGACTTTGAAAGACAGGCTCCAGTCAACTCCCCCAGCAACTCATATTCTTCTGTGTGAATAGAAATAGTTAGTGCCAAGGCAGTCAGTGTTCAGGCAAGTTAGGTAAATGAAAAAACCAGGTTGGGTATAACACTGTAGGGAGTGGTGAGGTCTGTAGCAAATGGGAGTCTTCCTGCACAACTAAAGGAAAGAACCTCTGCTCAGCTTTGGCTGTTTTACCATGTGAAAATGGGAGCCCAGCACTTATCGTTTTCAAGAGAGACCAATAACCTAGGTTTCTATATAAAAATGTCCCCAATTTGTAAAATCCTGGGCAGCTAAGCATGTCTCCCCATAGGCTACCCCTTTGAAACCCTTGCTTTTAAAAAGTGTAAGGAATCAATCAGGGAAATCTTTTCGTTTGTTGCCAAAAGCAGCAGTCCTTACTGAGGTGGAACACAGCAGCTGGTTAACACCACTCCTGAGTGAAATATGAAAAACAGAGAAGGAGCATTTGGGAATTTAAGTCAATTCAGAGTCAGTTAGTTCAATAAAGGGCAAGCAAGAGGCTGAAACTTCCTGTCACATCTTCCCCTCACATTTTATTTTTCTGCCACTCTCAATTAATCAGAAGTGTCAGCCCTTCACTTTGGATTTCCTGGCTGAGGTTGTTAATTGAATTTTAATTAAGGGCAATGTTAGAAGCACAAGACAAAATCCTAGCACAAGGGCAGTGTACACGGAACTCTCAAAATGGAAAGCTCTTTGGAGATCATCCCAGTCCCTCCTCTTTGTTTTAGAGATAAGAAAACTGAGGCAAGGCAGTGACTTGCTCAAGGACCCCCAGAGGTCCCTGGCTCCAACTTCAGTGTTCACTGCAAGACTCCAGGCTGCCCCCACCACACAATCTGTCCAACCTTCAAAAAATGACATTGATCTAAAGATCTGGTTTCCTGACTCAGGAATTCGTTTTGTGCCACATGAAACAGGAGGCGGCACCTTCTACATTTATTATCCCTGAACTCTGGCATCATCTCTCTGCAGGGTGGCAGCGAGTGGAGGGGCTTTCTGTCAGTCTGGCAAGCTCTTGACCAGTTGCAAGGTCAGGACAAAGGGGACACTGTATCAAGCCCCTAATTTATCAAAGGAGAGAACATGCCAACTTTTGGCGTTCGCTTTTTCTTGACCACAATCATTTTGTAACCTTCCTGCCTCCTTTGAGATCTGGGTAAACCCAGTTTAAACTTCAGTTCCACAGTCACATTCTGAAGCATTCCATCATCTGTGGAGAATTTCACTGAAGATTTTGTCGGGGGAAGAAGGGGTCACAGGGAGAGATCACATCCTAATCTTCCCATCTCTCTCCCTCCCACCTCCCCAACCTGTACAACCAAGAAATCCCTCCCCTCTTCAAGGGCAGGGAAGTTCCACCCATACTTAGGGCCCCTCAAGATAGCTAATCAAGAAACTACTTCTGACCACATACAGTGGACTTCCTGATATGAATCCTGCTGGATACAATTCTCTCCACCCACTTAGATCATTATTAAATGTTTTGGTGTGGCCTTCAGTGCTGTCTCTTCTCCCTGTTTTCTTTCCCAGGGTATTAAATATTGTAAATTTCATCAAAAGAAGACCTCAGTCTGCTCTGCAAGAGCGTTCATTTTAAATGTCCTCAAATAAAACCATTTCTATTAACCTACATAATTTCTATATGAACTATGAGTTAGGCCCATACTGAACTAGCTCTGGAGCCCCTGAGGGCCTACTCTTCCCCTCTGTACACCTGGTATGTTCAAGGTCATACAGAATCATCAGCATGGAACCAAGGGCCTTTTCAAAGCCACTGAAAAAGGCATTGTTCGAAGTACTTTTAAGCAAGACATAGTAATTAGCGTTGGTGTTAGGCTGACGTGAATTTGAGTCCTGGCCCTGGCACTTGCCAGCTATGTGATCTTGGGCACATTAGGAAGCCTCTGTAAGAATTGCATCATGAGGACATGACCCTATACATTCTGAACTGACACCATTCATACAAGGGGGCCCACACGCACACGTGTGCATGCACACAAACATACACGCTTGTGATCCATCCTCCCTGACCACTTTCTTTCCAAAAGTGCACATTGCCCTTGCAGAAACTTCCCCACCTATTTGTCATCTAGACCTTTCCGCCCACCCCGCCATGGTTCCCCTCCCCCAAAGAAGGCTACCCCATCAAGCAAACCTGCTTCCCCCTACTGCACCTCCACAATGTCAGGCCTAGAACTTTCTCCACTGTCTATGCTTCATACATATGCTCAGTGAACACAAATCTTTGTTCTTTGAGGCTCTGGTGGCAATTTGGTGACCAAGAAGTTCATACATGCAATTTGAGGTCAAAACCAAATTGCCGAAGAAATTAGACACATTCTCCCACACTTTTAAATATCAGCTCTGATGGTTATTGTAAAAGAAAAGCCCAGATCTCCTGTCATCTCCGGAGGCATCATTGGAATCTGTGTTCAGCTTCCTGTGGTGACTGCTTGGGCAACCGCGATGTCACTCATCGAGTAAGTCCCATCCTGTTTGCTTTGGATAATACACATTTTTTAATGGTCTCAGTTTGTGACAGAACATCACTCCAGACCCCGGGCATGTCTCTTGGTGTTTGGAAAGAGCCAAGAGGGATTCACACTCAGAGCCAGGTTTTCCCTCTTCCTTCCTTCCTTCCCTCCCTCTCCCCAACTTCCTCCCTTTTTTCCACCCCCTTCTGCCTCCTCTCACTTCTCCCATCTTCCTGCCCTTCCTTCCTTCTTCCTGAAATCCCTTCTTCTTCTCTCTTTCCTTCAGCCCAAGAAATTCAAAATCCCCACACAACACGCCACCAGCCACAAACCCAGCTGGCGAGGCTCGGTGCTCAGCCTGTCCCGGACCAGTGGGGGGTCATCGCCGAGGGGCAGCATGTTGTCTGTGATCCCCGGCTCAGAGGAGCCCCTGAGTGTCAACACCCAGGCAACGGGCAGCAAGGACATGGAGGACAATGAGTCATCTTCGACCAAGCCTGACGAAGAACCCGTCCATACTGGTAAGTCCCACCTGACGTGTGACCAGGCTGCCCTGAAGCCAGACAGCAAGAACCCTTCCCGTGGACCTCTGCCCCCCTTCAATTACAGGAGACTTGGGCCCCTTGCTTTCCCCTAGTAGAGATCAGAAACATACTCTATGACTGGGGTTATTCTGAGCCACCTCCTTGGGAGAGAGTTCATGGTCATCAATTGCTCTTTTTAAGATTTTCATTATTTAGCCCAATCTATATAAAATATTGTCATTTCAATAGTCACCAATTTAAAAAATACTAAGGAGTTTTCTTTCACAATTTTTAAAATTCAGTGTCTACTTTTTGAAATAACTCTATTGAGATATAATTTGCATGCCATAAAATTCACTCATTTTAAGCATACGATTCAATGATTTTTAGTCAATTTACAGAGCGGCGTAGCCATCATCATGATCTAATTTTAGAACATCTCAAGCAACCTAATAGAAAACCTCCTATGGTACTGGCAGACCTTTCCTTCCCCCCAGTTCCTCCCACCCCCAGGCAACCACAGATCTCCTTTCTGTCTAGGGATTTGTCTTCCCTGAATATTTTACATACGGAAGTCTTGTCACTCTGTGACCACCCCTCCCCCCACCCCCAACTCTGGAACAAGTTTCTTCTGTGGCTGACAATCTTGGGGATACAAATTCTTAAGAAACCTGTTGAAAGCTAGGGGCCACCCTGTCTCCAGAAGAAAATTCAAACACATATAAAGACATCATTCAGCATCCTCTTTTAGAGGGAATTCTGTGGACTTCTACCAGACAGAATTGTGACTGGATTCCATAAGTCATAAAAAAGAAATCATTCTCAGAACTTTCTGGCTTGAGCTTGTATAGTAAGTAAAAGGAGATAGGGGGAAAAAGGATTTGTACAGGAAGGCAGAGAAGGGAGAAAGAGAAAGGGACAGGAAAGAGGCTGGCCCACTACAAAATACTGATTCTGGTACGTGGGACACCTTCCTGCCTGACCTCATCTGATGTGTCCCCTCGCCCAGGCTGTGGTCCACCTGCCCAGCCTGTGTTCTTTCCCACCATCTGGAATGCCTGTAGCAACTGAGACTGGGCTGGGCTGAGTTCACAAGGACTGGGTGCAGTATAGAGTCAGGGAAGTTGAACAAGACGTCAAGGTAGATCAGAAAGCCTGATTGGGACCCTGCTCATCAAAGCCAGAAATGGGCTAAAGTACAAAAGCCCAGTAAGTGGTCAGGATGCCACCAACCCCCTTGTTGAAAGGAGGTGACCAAGAAAGGCTCCAAGCCCTGAAAAGCTGTTTGCTGAACAGAAATATTATCTGAGATGGAGAGGAACTAAGATAAACCATCAACAGATGTGTACCACATTAATTTCTTGAACCTTCTTTCATTTGACACGTATCTATTGATCAGCTACTAAGTGCCTGGAACTGAGAGTTACAGTACCTGCCCTCCCCAAGCTTACTTATTACTTATTACAATTAACATCAACAAAAATGTAAATAGCAAGGCAATAGTAAATAATGCATGATCAGAAGAGAATAAAAAATTTGAGCTAGAGAAAGAATATTGGTGGGAATGGGGCTAGTTTAGCCTGGTTGGTCAAGGAAAGCCAGTCTCAGCTCTGACATTTGAGCTGAGACCAGAAGATATGAACAGGGAGGGAGGCAGGGGTCAGAGCATGCACAGCCTTTGTAGGGCAAGGTAAGGACTTCAGAGTTATTCCAAGTGTGATGGGAAATTTCTGGAAGGTTTTCAGTACAGGAGTGATAGGACGTGGTTTTCTTTTCAAAGGTGTCTGTGTGGTTATTAATGTCAAGCCCATGCTGTGTGTCTTTTCACTCTTAAAATCTTGCTTTAAGTAAGAGCCCCCAGTTTCAAGAACCACTGTGGTCCCAGAACTTGCATGTGTTCTGCCAGTGGCAGCCTGAATGCTGAAGGAAGGAGGGAGCAGAGGGGGAAGCAGACTTTGTGATGAGGGGAGGGGTGAATGGTGCCATCTCCAGGCATGTGTGACACTGCAGACCCTTCCCCAGTGGGCACCTTCCTCCCACCTATAACCAGTTTGCCTGCTCCAGTCAGTGCCGTGTCCTGGGACTCTTTTGAACCCCACCCTCTTCATTCCCATTGCTTTTGTCTTAGTTTAGAGATAGAAAACTGGAGCCCATAGGTTTTTTTTTTTTTTGAGAGGGCATCTCTCATATTTATTGATCAAATGGTTGTTAACAACAAAATTCAGTGTAGGGGGGTCAATGCTCAATGTACAATCATTAATCCATCTCAAGCCTAATTCTCGTCAGTCTCCAATCTTCTGAAGCATAACGAACAAGTTCTTACATGGTGAACGAATTCTTACATAGTGAATAAATTCTTACATGGTGAACAGTACAAGGGCAGTCATCACAGAAACTTTCGGTTTTGATCATGCATTATGACCTATAAACAATCAGGTCAAATATGAATATTCGTTTGATTTTTGTACTTGATTTATATGTTGATCCCACATTTCTCCTATTATTATTATTATTTTTATTTTTAATAAAATGCTGAAGTGGTAGGTAGATGCAAGATAAAGGTAGAAAACATAGTTTAGTGCTGTAAGAGGGCAAATGTAGATGATCAGATGATCAGGTGTGTGCCTATGGACTAAGTATTAATCCAGGCTAGACAAGGGCAGCAAGACATCCACGGATGCAGAAGATTTCTCTCAAAGCAGGGGGGGTGAGGTTCTGAGCCTCACCTCTGTTGATCCCCAAATTCTCACCTGATGGCCCCCTGCGACTGTGCCTGTCTTAGGTTGTTCCTCCCTTGAGGAATCTTACCTGTCTCTGGCTAACCAGTCATCTTCCGGGGCCATACAGGGAAATGTAAAGTTGGTAAGTGAGAGAGAAGCCATATTGTTTGCAAAGGTTAGCTTTTTACTTCTTTGCAGATTTATGCCCTGTGGCTTCTATGCCCAGCACTTGTCTCGAGGTATCTTTACCACCTGGAGGAATTATGATACTCGGTAAATTCGATATGAGGCACGAATTCTATTTAAGGGTTGTAATTAGGAAGGAAGAAGAAAAGCTATAGATGTAGCAAATGAAGGAAACATGGGAGGATTGATTATTTCCTTGACATATCTTCTTGTAGAGTACCTTAAGTATGTATAGGTTTTAAACTACTAACTAATTTGCACACACATATTAACATAATAGGAATACGGTGACATAAACAAAGCAAATCTATAATTACCATCCATCTCCAGTGAAGCCAAGAAAACCATTTAGGCACCCTAGGCATTTGTGAAAATTTATCTATGATATGATGGATATTGTCCAACTGTACTTGAACCATCAGACAAATTAAAGCAGCCCATTTCTGGGATCTGTTCACATCCCATATGTTCTTTTAACCATAGATAGTCTATAGTCATGAGATTTTGGAGTGCTACAACTTGCACCCCTCCCAACTCCTGGTTGAGTTCCAACAGTACAGATCCGGTCAAATTTGTTGTCTCACTGTATGCACATGCCAGCCTAGACATCTCCCTCCTCATTCCTATGGCAAGTCCAGGAGATGGTGGGCTGGATGCAGCCACAACTGCAGCATCGTCCGGATCCCTGTGGAGGCTTTTTGATGATCATCCCCCGGCACAAGTCCTCCAGAGAGTGCTGATGCCGGAAGCTCCTCCTCATATCGTATCTTAGTTCATTTTCTGGGTATCCAAGCTAGGCCTTGATCTTCTGCATAGAAACAAACAGACCCTTTGCCCACACTTTGACATGCCCTCTATACCACTGTGCAGAACTCATGGGAGGTCAGCACACAGTAACTGCTTTTTTTTTTTTTTAAAAAGAAAGGAATATTATCAGAAAAGAGTACCTCCAGAGCTGATCATCTGACACCCTTTAAGTGATCAACATTAAGGATATTTAAAGCATGCGTTGATCTTTGATTTACCAATAGTTTTATCCTGTTAAGGAGTAATCCCCCTTTTCTTTCTTTCTTACTTTTTTTTTTAAAATTTTTAATCTACACTTACATGAAGAATACTATGTTTACTATGCTCTCCCCTATATCAGGTCCCCCCTAACAACCACATTACGGTTACTGTCCATCAGCTTAGCAAAATGTTGTAGAGTCACTACTTGTCCTCTCTGTGTTGTGCAGCCCACCCTCCCCTTTCTCCCTCCCCCCCATGCATGCTAATCTTAATACCCCCCTTCTTCTTCTCCCCCCTTATCCCTCCCTGCCCACCCATCCTCCCCAGTTCCCTTCCCTTTGGTACCTGTTAGTCCATTTTTGGGTTCTGTAATTCCGCTGCTGTTTTGTTCCTTCAGTTTTTCCTTTGTTCCTATACTCCTCAGATGACTGAAATCATTTGGTATTTCTCTTTCTCCGCTTGGCTTATTTCACTGAGCATAATACTCTCCAGCTCCATCCATGTTGCTGCAAATGGTTGGATTTTTCCACTTCTTATGGCTGAGTAGTATTCCATTGTGTATATGTACCACATTTTCTTTATCCATTCATCTACCGATGGACATTTAGGTTGCTTCCAATTCTTGGCTATTGTAAATAGTGCTGCGATAAACATAGGGGTGCATCTGTCTTTCTCAAACTTGATTGCTGCATTCTTCGGGTAAATTCCTAGGAGTGGAATTCCTGGGTCAAATGGTAAGTCTGTTTTGAGCATTTTGATGAACCTCCATACTGCTTTCCACAATGGTTGAACTAATTTACATTCCCACCAGCACTGTAGGAGGGTTCCCCTTTCTCCACAGCCTCGCCAACATTTGTTGTTGTTTGTCTTTTGGATGGCAGCTATCCTTACTGGTGTGAGGTGATACCTCATTGTAGTTTTAATTTGCATTTCTCTGATAATTAGCGATGTGGAGCATCTTTTCATGTGTCTCTTGGCCATCTGTATTTCTTTTTTGGAAAACTGTCTGTTCAGTTCCTCTGCCCATTTTTTAATTGGGTTATTTGTTTTTTGTTTGTTGAGGCGTGTGAGCTCTTTATATATTCTGGACGTCAAGCCTTTATCGGATCTGTCATTTTCAAATATATTCTCCCATACTGTAGGGTTCCTTTTTGTTCTATTGATGGTGTCTTTCGCTGTACAGAAGCTTTTCAGCTTAATGTAGTCCCACTTGCTCATTTTTGCTATTGTTTTCCTTGCCCGGGGAGGTATGTTCAAGAAGAGGTCACTCATGTTTATGTCTAAGAGGTTTTTGCCTATGTTTTTTTCCAAGAGTTTAATGGTTTCATGACTTACATTCAGGTCTTTGATCCCTTTTGAGTTTACCTTTGTATATGGGGTTAGACAATGGTCCAGTTTCATTCTCCTACATGTAGCTGTCCAGTTTTGCCAGCACCATCTGTTGAAGAGACTGTCATTTTGCCATTGTATGTCCATGGCTCCTTTATCAAATATTAATTGACCATATATGTTTGGGTTAATTTCTGGAGTCTCTAATCTGTTCCACTGGTCTGTGGCTCTGTTCTTGTGCCAGTACCAAATTGTCTTGATTCCTATGGCTTTGTAGCAGAGCTTGAAGTTGGGGAGTGAGATCCCCCCTACTTTATTCTTCTTTTTCAGGATTGCTTTGGCTATTCGGGGTCTTTGGTGTTTCCATATGAATTTTTGAATTATTTGTTCCAATTCATTGAAGAATGTTGCTGGTAATTTGAGAGGGATTGCATCAAATCTGTATATTGCTTTGGGCAGGATGGCCATTTTGACGATATTAATTCTTCCTAGCCATGAGCATGGGATGAGTTTCCATTTATTAGTGTCCCCTTTAATTTCTCTTAAGAGTGACTTGTAGTTTTCAGAGTATAAGTCTTTCACTTCCTTGGTTAGGTTTATTCCTAGGTATTTTATTCTTTTTGATGCAATGGTGAATGGAATTGTTTTCCTGATTTCTCTTTCTATTGATTCATTGTTAGTGTATAGGAAAGCTACAGATTTCTGTGTGTTAATTTTGTATCCTGCAACTTTGCTGTATTCCGATATCAGTTCTAGTAGTTTTGGAGTGGAGTCTTTAGGGTTTTTTATGTACAGTATCATATCATCTGCAAATAGTGACAGTTTAACTTCTTCTTTACCAATCTGGATTCCTTGTATTTCTTTGTTTTGTCTGATTGCCATGGCTAGGACCTCCAGTACTATGTTAAATAACAGTGGGGAGAGTGGGCATCCCTGTCTGGTTTCCGATCTCAGAGGAAATGCTTTCAGCTTCTCGCTGTTCAGTATAATGCTGGCTGTGGGTTTATCATATATGGCCTTTCTTATGTTGAGGTACTTGCCCTCTATTCCCATTTTGCTGAGAGTTTTTATCATGAATGGATGTTGAATTTTGTCAAATGCTTTTTCAGCATCTATGGAGATGATCATGTGGTTTTTGTCTTTCTGTTTGTTGATGTGGTGGATGATGTTGATGGATTTTCGAATGTTGTACCATCCTTGCATCCCTGGGATGAACCCCACTTGGTCATGGTGTATGATCCTTTTGATATACTGTTGAATTCTGTTTGCTAATATTTTATTGAGTATTTTTGCATCTACATTCATCAGGGATATTGGTCTGTAATTTTCTTTTTTGGTGGGGTCTTTGCCTGGTTTTGGTATTAGGGTGATGTTGGCTTCATAGAATGAGTTTAGGAGTATTCCCTCTTCTTCTATTTTGTGGAACACTTTAAGGAGAATGGGTATTATGTCTTCTCTGTGTGTCTGATAAAATTCCGAGGTAAATCCGTCCGGCCCCGGGGTTTTGTTCTTGGGTAGTTTTTTGATTACTGTTTCAATTTCTTTGCTCATAATTGGTTTGTTTAACTTTTGTGTTTCTTCCTTGGTCAGTCTTGGGAGGTTGTATTTTTCTAGGAAGTTGTCCATTTCTTCTATGTTTTACAGCTTGTTGGCATATAGGTTTTAATAGTAGTCTTTAATAATTCTTTGTATTTCTGTGGAGTCTGTCGTGATTTTTCCATTCTCATTTCTGATTATGTTGATTTGTGTTGATTCTCTTTTTCTCTTAAAAAGTTGGGCTAGAGGCTTATCTATTTTGTTTATTTTCTCGAAGAACCAGCTCTTGGTTTTGTTGATTTTTGCTATTGTTTTATTCTTCTCAATTTTGTTTATTTCTTCTCTGATCTTTATTATGTCCCTCCTTCTGCTGACTTTAGGCCTCATTTGTTCTTCTTTTTCCAGTTTTGATAATTGTGATGTTAGACTATTCATTTGGGATTGTTCTTCCTTCTTCAAGTGTGCCTGGATTGCTATATACTTTCCTCTTAAGACTGCTTTCGCTGCATCCCACAGAAGTTGGGGCTTAGTGTTGTTGTTGTCATTTGTTTCTATATATTCCTTGATCTCTATTTTGATTTGTTCATTGATCCATTGATTATTTAGTAGCATGTTGTTAAGCCTCCATGTGTTTGTGAGCCTTTTTGTTTTCTTTGTAGAATTTATTTCTACTTTTATACCTTTGTGGTCTGAAAAATTGGTTGGTAGAATTTCCATATTTTGGAATTTACTGAGGCTCTTTTTGTGAGCTAGTATGTGGTCTATTCTGGAGAATGTTCCATGTGCACTTGAGAAGAATGTATATCCTGTTGCTTTTGGATGTAGAGTTCTATAGATGTCTATTAGGTCCATCTGTTCTAGTGTGTTGTTCAGTGCCTGTGTGTCTTTACTTATTTTCTGCCCAGTGGATCTATCCTTTGGTGTGAGTGGTGTGTTGAAGTCTCCTACAATGAATGCATTGCAGTCTATTTCCCTCTTTAGTTCTGTTAGTATTTGCTTCACATATGCTGGTGCTCCTGTATTGGGTGCATATATATTTAGAATGGTTATATCCTCTTGTTGGACTGAGCTCTTTATCATTATGTAGTGTCCTTCTTTATCTCTTGTTACTTTCTTTGTTTTGAAGTCTATTTTGTCTGATATTAGTACTGCAACCCCTGCTTTCTTCTCACTGTTGTTTGCCTGAAATATGTTTTTCCATCCCTTGACTTTTAGTCTATGCTTATCTTTGGGTTTAAGGTGAGTTTCTTGTAAGTAGCATATAGATGGGTCTTGCTTTTTTATCCATTCTACTACTCTATGTCTTTTGATTGGTGCATTAAGTCCATTTACATTTAGGGTGACTATTGAGAGATATGTACTTATTGCCATTGCAGGCTTTAGATTCGTGGTTACCAAAGGTTCAAGGTTAGCTTCTTTAGTATCTTACTGCCTAACTTAGCTCACTTATTGAGCTGTTATATACACTGTCTGGAGATTCTTTTCTTCTCTCCCTTCTTATTCCTCCTCCTCCATTCTTCATATGTTGTGTGTTTTGTTCTGTGCTCTTTTTAGGGGTGCTCCCATCTAGAGCAGTCCCTGTAGGATGCCCTGTAGAGGTGGTTTGTGGGACACAAATTCCCTCAGCTTTTGCTTGTCTGGGAATTGTTTAATCCCGCCATCATATTTAAATGATAGTCGTGCTGGATACAGTATCCTTGGTTCAAGGCCCTTCTGTTTCATTGCATTAAGTATATCATGCCATTCTCTTCTGGCCTGTAGGGTTTCTGTCGAGAAGTCTGATGTTAGCCTGATGGGTTTTCCTTTATAGGTGACCTTTTTCTCTCTAGTTGCCTTTAAAACTCTTTCCTTGTCCTTGATCCTTGCCATTTTAATTACTACGTGTCTTGGTGTTGTCCTCCTTGGATCCTTTCTGTTGGGAGTTCTGTGTAATTCCATGGTCTGTTCAATTATTTCCTCCCCCAGTTTGGGGAAGTTTCCAGCAATTATTTCTTCAAAGAGACTTTCTATCCCTTTTCCTCTTTCTTCTTCTTCTGGTATCCCTATAATACGAATATTATTCCTTTTGGCTTGGTCACATAGTTCTCTTAGTGTTGTTTCATTCCTGGAGATCCTTTTATCTCTCTCTATGTCAGCTTCTATACGTTCCTGTTCTCTGGCTTCTATTCCTTCAATGGCCTCTTGCATCTTATCCATTCTGCTTATAAATCCTTCCAGGGATTGTTTCACTTCTGTGATCTCCTTCCTGACATCTGTGATCTCCTTCCGGACTTCATCCCACTGCTCTTGCATTTTTCTCTGCATCTCATCCCATTGCTCTTGCATTTTTTCTGCATCTCTGTCAGCATGTTGATGATTTTTATTTTGAATTCTTTTTCAGGAGGACTGGTTAGGTCTGTCTCCTTCTCAGGTGTTGTCTCTGTGATCTTTGCCTGCCTGTAGTTTTGCCTTTTCATGGTGATAGAGATAGTTTGCAGAGCTGGTACAAGTGACCGCTGGAAGAGCTTCCCTTCTTGTTGGTTTATGGCCTTCTCCTGGGAGAATAGCGACCTCTAGTGGCTTGTGCTGAGCAGCTGTGTGCAGACAGGGCTTCTGCTTCCTGCCCTGTTGCTATGGGGTTTATCTCCGCTGTTGCTTTGGGCTTGGCCTGGCTGGGGCTGCTCCTCCAAAATGGTGGAGCCCCGTTGGAGGGGGAGAGGCCGGGAGGCTGTTTATCTCCGTAAGGGGCCTCTGTGCTCCCTGCTGCCCAGGGGATTAGAGTGCCCAGAGATCCCCAGATTCCCTGCCTCTGGTCTAAGTGACCTGTCCTGCCCCTTTAAGACTTCCAAAAAGCACTCTCCAAACCAAAACAACAACAGCAACAATGAGAGAGGGAACAGAAAAAAAAAAAAAAAAAAAAAAAAAAGAAAAAACACGCGATTTTTTTTTTGTCCTCAGGTGCCGGTCCCAGGCACCCGCTCACTGGTCCTGCTGCCCTGTCTCCCTAGCACCAGGGTCCCTGTCCCTTCAAGGCTTCCAAAAAGCACCTGCCCACCGGTCCCGCAGGGAAAAAATGCTCGATATTCTTTGTCCTCAGGCGCTGGTCCCAGGCACCCGCTCACCAGTCCCGCTGCCCTGCCTCCCTAGCACCGGGGTCCCTGTCCCTTTAAGGCTTCCAAAAAGCACTCACCAAAAAAGAGAAAAAAAAAGGGGAAAAACATGCGATTTCCTCCGTCCTCAGGCGCCGGTCTCAGGCACCTGCCCGCTGGTCCCGCAGGGAAAAATGCGGGATATTCTTTGTCTCAGGCACCGGTCCCAGGCACCTGCTCACCTGTCCCGCCACCCTGCCTCCCTAGCAACGGGGTCCCTGTCCCTTTAAGGCTTCCAAAAAGCACTCGCCAAAAAAAAAAACCGCTCCGGTTTCTTTACACCCGCCGGGAGCTGGGGGGAGGGGCGCTCGGGTCCCGCCGGGCCGGGGCTTGTATCTTACCCCCTTCGCAAGGCGCTGGGTTCTTGCAGGTGTGGATGTGGTCTGGATGTTGTCCTGTGTCCTGTGGTCTCTATTTTAGGAAGATTTTTCTTTGTTATATTTTCATAGCTCTATGTGTTTTTGGGAGGAGATTTCCACTGCTCTACTCACGCCACCATCCTGGCTCCGCCTCCAGGTTTTTTTTTTTAAAGGAATGACTTTTTAAAATTGAGAGTTTTACATAAAAATTCTGATTAAAAAAAAAAACAACACTTGTGGCAGCAGTGGGCTTGCAGCCCTGCACAACAACATTCAGCTGGCCTGCCTTCTCAGAGCACATGCTCTCTACTTTTCCACAGGCCCCACTACTCCCTATTACCCTGAGTCATTGCTCCAAATTGACCAAGCGCATGGCCATTTATCATCTCATTTGCCCTATTGTCTTCCTTAGAATAATGATGGTGATGATAATGATAATAATAATATGATAGTTAACACTTAAGAAGACTTTATGTGTCAGGCATTATTCTAGCTTCATATATACATATTTATATGAATATATATTTGTTTATATATATATTTATTTGTCATGCATTATTCTAGCTTCATATATATATTTATATGTATATATATTTGTCTTTATATATATATATATTAATTCATTTAATCCTCACAACAACTTTTTATGCCTATTTTGCCAGTGAGAAAATTGGAGCACAGAGAGTAAGTGAAACACTGTGAGGGTGAATTCTTTTTTTCCTACATATATGTATAACAATAACAATAGTATACACTGCAGCAATAGTAGACAACTCCATTTGATATCTGGACCCAATTCCAATGTGTGTTAAGTATGTGGGAGGGGGGTCTTCCCAGACATAACACCAAGCAATTCCCGGACACCAGCAGGGTGTCTGAGAACTCAACTCAATTCTGGTGCTTTCTGCCTGGAGACAGCACCAGATTCCCCATGTTAAGGGCTCCATCCTACAAGACTGCCCTCCACCCCCAACTCCAGGCACTGGTCGCAAGCCCCCCAGGCAGTTAACTGGTGCTTCTGACCTACTGGCTACAGACTGAAGGTTCCAAGTACCTCCCCCTTAGGCTCGATTAATTTGCTAGACCAGTTCACAGAACTCAGGAAAACACATTTACCAGTGTGATGAACTCTTGTTCAACCTTCAAGACCCAGTTCATATGTTCCCTCCTCTGTGAAGTCTTCCCTGACTCTCCTGGGCTCTGTCATCTCAAATCTTAGTACTTTGTATTTGCTTGGATTAAGTATTTAATTTACAAATGCCCACTGTATCAGGTAGGAACTTCTTTTGCCTGGGTTCAAAGATCTGAAAAATAGTGTCTTAAAAAAGATAAAAGTTTCTTTTTCTTATAGATTAAAGAAGACCAGTCCACAGCTGGTAGGGTGGCTCCAAAAGTTCATCAAAGATTCTGCTGCCTTCTGTCTTTTTTCTCTACCATGCTCAACACCTTTTCATGACCCAAAATGGCTGCTGGAACAACAGTCATCGCAGCCGCATTCTAGGCTAGAAGCAGAAGGAAGCTGGTGCAGTAGAAAAGTGCTCATTCCCCGCTGAGTTCAAGTAGTCTTTTCAGAAACTTCGTAAAACCTTCCTACTAAAACCTCATGGCCCATAATTTCCTCACAGGGCCACGACTAGCTGCAATTTGTGTTGGGAAATTGGGCTAGTAAGTGCTTCTCCTCACACACACACAGGTATGTAAACACACACACACCCCTCCATTACTAACAATGAAAGCGGAAAGGAATGTGAGCTCCCTGCAGGCATAGAATAATAAATAATGTCTTATTCACCTTCAGCCTGGCACACAGTAGGAACACAACAATGACCAGGAGATGGATTTCCGACCTACATCACAAGAGAAAGTCCTTCTTCTTCCCCACCCCTCACCCTTTTCCTCTATTTATACATGAACCCTCATCCCATTTGTCACAGCCTTGACAAGAGTAGATTAACTTCCCTGACTTTCATTGCCTGCTAAAAACTGCTCAAATTTATTCTGAATTCATGAATCCTATTCTGAGAGACACACCGTTTGACCAAGGTCTAATTTCCAGGGCTGGCTGCATAATGAAGTCTTTGCTGATGCAAATCACTGGGGACAGCAGGTTGTGGCCTCTCCATGGGTCGATCCCATCCCCTAATCAATGGCAGGACGATGGACACCAAAGCCCAGGCCATTCCTTCTGCCAGTCTTGAAGTTGCCAGTCATAGAACTGTTAGAGGAGAAACTCGCTTAAATAGCAACTCAAACAGATGGGCCCTATGCTCTCTAATGTTCCCACTTCAAACCAACCCCACCCAACAAGAGATCTCCTCTATTTTCCTCTAAAGAGAGGAAGAAATGGGTTTAGTAACTCAAAGTGAGATTCTTAGGCTGGGAATGAAAGACGGAGGAAGCCAGAATTTTTTTCCTTGGGAGTAGGATTTGGCATTTGAAAGCACGTGATGCTGTTGTCTCTGAGCAATGGGTCCAGACATCACCATAGCCCTGGGAACTGAGGACTGAGCAGCTTCCTATGAGTGGGGGCATCTGCCACAGACTGCCTCCCTCGAGGACACTTTATTCTATGGTATCTGCAGCTTTTCCAACAGGTCTCTTCTCCCAGGTAGCCTTGAGGAGTAGATGTGGGCCTCACAGTCCCAAGGCATTGTTCACGCATCCCAATCTCAGCATGGAGCTGGATGCTGGTGGGCATCACTTCTGTCCAGAGGCATTACTAACAAGCAGAAAAAAACCTTTGGTGCATTAAATGAAGTGTGGAGCCTTATACACAGTTCTCTAGGAGAGCTGCCCAATGTGCCAGGCCTCTAGGGTCACTTGCGGATACCCACCCACCCCTTGGCTGGTTTGCTTGTGGGTGGGGGCAAGCAAGGGGAGGGAGATGTTGCTGTTTGGTTCCCAGAAGGGAAGAAAGTGGAGGAACCACCCACTAATAAGCTTCTGGACACACCCACACTGTGTGGCAGTATGGCAGGTGGGCAGGACAAGACAAAAAGGAAGGTGAAGTTCAGATCAAATGCAATCATGCCCACAAATTACTAGGAAGAACAACTACTTGAGAATAAGGAAGGTTGAGTGGAAAATGGCTAAATGTTGATGTTTATCCCAGCCTAGATGGCTCCAAAGTCATTAAGAGCAATGCCCTTTTGCTAGCACCCAAGGACCACTCTTATAAACAAGTCTGGGAACAGGTGGCCTTGGGAAGCACTGGGCTTCACCCCTCCAGGTGACCTGAGCTTGATCCAACTACAGGCACCCACTAAAGGGTATAAAGGGTCTCCACCAACATTGTCCTCCTTCATTCCTAAATCCCAAATCTAGCTCATAGTCTCCCAAACCCTTCCCTCTTTTTTCTCCTTAGTTTTTCACTTATTTACCTAGCGAATATTGACTGAAATTCCTATATGACAAGCACAGGGACAGGTACTTGCAAATTTGTATCCACATAAAACACTTAGGACTTCCACTCTCCCACTTTTCTTGAAGCACATAGCTTACTCCAAATATATTTCATTCTCCAACTTTTAAGAGTCAGTGTATTAGTTTTCTAGGGCTACCACATGGATTCAGTCTGTGGATCACCAGATTGGAACTTCAGGCCTATGGCATCAGAGAGGGTTTTCTGAACAAGATAGTTTCTCCTCAGAATTGGACACATTCCCTCTGGCAACAGCAGAGTTTAAGGTGGGGGCGGGGAAGGGAGATGAGCCAGGAGAGGAAAAGGGCAGCCCGATCCTGCCAGGCCTCGGGGGCAGCTGGAGGAATTCGGATGTTGTCCAGAACGCATACGGGAGTCATTGGTTTTATGCCGAGCAGTAACATGGTCAGATTTACAACCTGCCCGACACCGTGACTCTGACCTAATCCCCCTCAGCTCCCCAACACTCAGAAGCTGGAGCAATATCAGCCTGGGGGCTGGGCCCTGCCCTATAAGATCCTATCTCGACAGCGTGCTCTGGACAGTGACCTCTCATGTTCCCATCAGACCTGCAGAAGCTCCTGGAGATGGTTCGGGAAGATGCCCGGAGGACAATCACAATGGAAAATGGGATGGAAAAAACAGCACCCAGGTATGTTCTTGTTTTCTGGGGCAAATAAAGGATATCAGAATCACAGCAGTAACATTAACAATAGCAGTTCCCAATCATTGAGCATTTTCTCACTAATGGGTGTATTTTGTTCATGTGCACTACCTCCCTGGGCACATATATCAACCCTATAAGGTAGACTCTATTGCCTTTATCTTACAACTAAGGCAATGAGGATCAGAGATGCTAAGTTACTTATTCAAGGTGACCCAGCTAATGAATGGTAAAGCCATGACTCAAATCCAGAGCTTCCTAATACCAAAATGATTCTCTTAACCACTCTGCCACACTGCTTTCCAGGAATCTTAAGGCTGCTCATTCTTATTTTACTGAGTATTATGAATATGTATGGACTATGTCCTAATTGTTGTGGGAAGCTCAAACCTGTAAGAGTAAATAATAGAAGTATCTGATCTAGTCTGGGATGGGGATGGAGATCAAAGGAGTTCCCTCCAAGGAAAAACTTTAAACCAAGATTTTGGATGAAACATGAAAAAGGCTAACCAGCCGAAGTTACAATGGGTGGGGATAGAGGCAGCGGGTGGGGGAGCACATATGCAAATGTGGTCAAAAAGGACCATGCACCTCCTATGAACTGAGCCGCAGCAAAATGGGATGGAGAGAAGCAAAGGTGTGTCTGGGGTTCCTGGAGGCCGCCTCAAGAGTCCTGGTTCTGTCCTAAGAGCAACAAGGATCCTTTGCAGTTGCAAGCCAGTGACCCATGTGACCAGCTCACAGTGTCAAACTTGAACCTGAAGCATCCTCCTCCTGTCAGAGAAAGCTTGTCCACAGGACCTCTGACCTCTCAAAGCCCCAGAGACCATGAAGGCTAGAGCTGTTTCCTTCCCAAGTATGGATCCCTTTGAGTAAGCAAATTACTTCCTGAAAATAAATGAGGCACTAGAAGAGGTTCATCATTGCCCTCAGCTGGCTGGGATGTCGGCTATGACTTATTGGTTATTGTTATTACCATAATCACAGTTCACCACTTTCACATGCATCACACCCCACCGCTGCTTGCTAATGACGAATTTGTCTGTGGCTGCCTCCACTCCCATCTGGGCCCAGGACTCAGGAGGGCAGCACTTGGAGGCACTCGTAGGCAATGTTGGCCCTTAAGCCCTGGCTCCTGCTCCTGATTTATAGCCTTAGAGACAGATGATAATAGGTGAAGCGTCAGCTCCATGAGGCTCTTCCTTTCAAGAACTCACGGCATGGACACTGGCACTTGAATCAGACTGACGTGGGTTCAAAACCTAGTGCCTGTGAACAAGTTACTTAATCTTTCTCTAAACTTCAGTTTTCTCAGCTACAAAATGAGATTGTGTAGCATCCAAGCACTGGCCTTCGAACCAAATAGACCATGGTCAAGCTCCATTCCCATCATTTAATTGCTGTGTGATATTGAGCAAGTTGCTTCACTTCTCTGAGCCCGATTCCAATTGCATACAATGAGGCTGACTAACAATCCATTCCAACAGGTTGTAGTGAGAATTAAATTGCATCATCCTTATAAAGCATTACTGTTGTTCTGGAAATAATGTCATTTTAAGCATTTAGTGAGATAATGCATTTAGCATATTAGCATGTGCCTGGCATATTGTAAACACTCAATAAATGGCAGTGGGTGGTGGTAGTGATGATGGTTGGTACTTTTATTTCACCCATGGTGCCCCATGGAATCTTTGCAGCACGGTGCAGAGACAGGTTTATTAACCATTACCTGTTACTATTACTAGGTGGAGAAGAATGGCAATGAGTGACTTGTATAAGGTCCTCAAGGACAAAATCATGGGAGAATCTACTTCTCATAAAACTCATCACGTGGCCCCCGCATTCACCTTAATGATAAAATAACCATGGTTACAAAGCAAGAACCTGTTGAAATTTCACATCCTCGTCAATTCCTCTGGGGGAAAAATCTCCCTAATCTCTCACGAAGGCAGCAGATATTGAAGGCTTCTTTGTAGAGCTGCAGAGAGACAGGAGAAGCGGCAGACTTTTCTTTTACCCTCCTTACTTTAGAATCTGGATTCCTTTTTCACTTCAGACACCAAATCTTCTCCCAATCAATACTGACATAGAGTTCTGGGGTTTTTCACAACCCCTAAAAGCCAACCCACCCAGCCCCCTGCTTCAAGGCCAGACCACCTTCTAACTATCTTAGGCCATTCAGGCTGCTAAAGGAAAAATACCATAAACAGGGGAGCTTATAAACTAGATATTTATTTCCCACAGTTCCAGAGTCTGGGAAGTCCAAGATCAAGGTGCCAGCAGATTCTGTGTCCAGGGAGGTCCCTCTTCTGCATAGAGAGTCATCTTCTTGCTGTAACCTCACATGGGGGAAGGGAGCTCTCTCGGGTCTCTTATAAAGGTATTAACCCCAATCATGAGGGTTCTGACCTCATGACCTAATCACCTTCCAAAGGCCCCACCTCCTAATACCCTCACCTTGGAGACTGGATTTCAATATATGAATTTGAGGAGGACGCAAACATTCAGACCATAGCATCATCTAGGCAAGTGGCCTTTTCTTAAAATCCTCTAGCAGTGTTTTCCAAATGTCCCCATATATCAGAATCAGCTGGGGTGCTGGTGAAAAATACACATTTCTAGTCTTCACCCCACACCTGCTGAATCAGAATCTCCAGAGGAAACTGTATTTTTTAATAAACACTTCAAGTGGGCATTACTTCACGTTATGCTAATCAAAATGTGCTCTCTGCACACCTGCTTCAGAAATGCATGCATGTGTGTGTGTTTGTGTGTGGTTTTAAATGCAGCTTCTGGGGCCCCATCCAGCCTAATGTATTCAAATCTCTGCAATGTATGGCCTAGGAATCTGTATTCTTAGCAATCTTTGAGTGATTTCTATACCTGGTAGAATCTAAGGATGCCTGCTGTAGACAGAGAATTCTCCATCCTCCCACAGATATTTACTGCCTTAGGAGCACCGTATGTTCTGAGCCTTATTAAAAGATTCATCTTGCTTTGCAGTATCTTGTCAATACTCAGACAAAACAAGAGCGATACTGCCCATAAAGACATCCAGACCACCCACAAATCAAGGTAGGTAGGCCTGGGGCCGGTGGGTCTGGGGACACATCCACAGTTCCAGAAGCCATTGCAGAGATGCTCCTTACCATGGACAGTAGGACAGGGAGGGGTTTTTTTTATTCTTCTTCACTGGAAATAAGCTCCTTAACTCCCAAGGGCTAGGGGGTGAGTATCCATGTACTTTTTCCCAACAATTGTATACCATAAAGTTAAAATCATCCAGTGGTGGAAGGCTGATATAGGGCAGATGTTTTGTGGGACTAGGTCTCCTCTCTTGACTTGGGTGATATGTAACAGGGGAGAGGAGGCCTTCATCCATTTTCCATTTCCTTTATTCATCTCAAGAGTATTCATTGATTCCTCCCATGGGCCAGGAACTGTGCTAGGTTTTTGGGGATTCAGCAGCAAACAAGAAAATGCAGTCTGCCCTCATGGATCCCACTATCTGGACTAGGGTCATAACTTTTTTTTGTGCCATGGACCCTTTGACAGTCTGAGGAAGCCTATGGACTTCTTTCAGGGAAAATGCCTTTAAATGCATATTGTAAATTACAAAGGTTTACAGAGAAATCTAAAGTAATATAGATTATGATATTGCAACTAAATTTGGGAAACAGCAATTTATGAGCTTCTTTAGCAATGAGTTATATAACAAGACTTAGCAGCAGGTCTACTAACTACTATAATTTTGGATTAGTGTTGAGTATAAATCATTTTTCAAAATATCTCCCACAATTGTAACGTGATGTGCAAATACCCGTGGTTTCCATTTCTGCTAAAAGCTAGTTAAATAAAGATGTAACCTTTTTTCCATCTGTATTCATGGACTCCTTAAATTCTGCCAATGGTAAAGAATTGCTGGTCTAATGGGAGAGTCATACATTTATCAAATAATCCCACAAAGTTAATGTATAATCATGACTGTGGAAAGTGTTCTGAAGGAGAAGTATGGAGGATTGGACGAATGTTGAGCACCAGGGTCCTACCCAAGCCCGAGACATTTCAGCTGAGACCCAGAGAAAAAAAAGAGACTAGCTAGCCAACGGTGAGGAAAGACTGGAATAGTATTACAAAGAAGGGGAATAGCATGTGCAAAGGGCCTGAAACTTCACGAAGCTTAGACGTACTGAGCAAAGACCAGTATGGTTGAAATTCAAGGAGGGCCAAAGGAAGAGGAGACAGGCAAAGCACCTTTTGTTATTTATTGTTATTTGTTTGTTTATCACAGCTAATAACATTACTTTCCTCACCTCCCACCTCTTCCCTGAGTCACACTGTCAGCTCTAGAAAAGAGGAGAGCTATCTGTAGGGGTTGGGGCAGCTGGTTGGAATCAAGCACAAGGCCTTCTGGATATTATCTGAGGCCCTGCATTCCTCTAGGTGGAATAAAGGCTTGTTCCATTATCGTAATACCTCTAGGTCCAGTCCCTTGAGACTCTCAGAAAAGCAGCAAAGGCCAGAACCTTCCTTCCCTATGGAGAGGGGTCTGTGAAATGGCCAGCCTATCTATAAAGAAGTCCCAGATGCCACAGGCCAGAAGGGAAGGGTTAGCCTTAGGGATAAAAAAAAAGCAGTCTTACCCTCTGGAACTAAATGGATAAAGTGGTCAAATCAGTCTTCCAAGCCTTTGGTAGAAACAGAGACAGTGGTAAGAGAGAGAAGGTGGTAGACGTTGGCACTGAAGTCCCAGGTCACTAAAGAAAGACCTGTAAGAAGGCATGGGGAGCGATGGGCATGAGCAAAGGAGTTTTACCTCCCTAGGACTTCTGGCCAAAGTCACTGGAGTAGGCAACTGCCCAGGAAATTCAATCAGACCGTACCTATGAGGATATGAGGAGCTGATCACAAATGAAAATGGCAATTCAGAGCAGAGGTGCCTGTCCACAGACTGGGAGGTGGTGCCAGAGTTGGGCTCTGTCTGTCTCCAAAGTAAAGTGAAATGGGTGTTCAGCTCAAGGGTCCAGTTTGGAGAGAAGAATCCTTGAATGAATGGTCAGCCTGGAGTCAGAAAAACCAAAGACAACATGAAGGACCAGAAGGACTCCATCATCCCTTCACCAAACCTGCATTCTTCCCCTGACTATATGCTGATGGGTTTACAGAGGAGGATGAAAGGGCCCAAAATGAACTTATCCCCCGATGGAAAGACCAGTTTTGTACAAATGAAACGGGTCCAGAAAATATGTCCTCGTGACACTATGCAGATGCAGATGGTCAAAGTTGGACTAGCAGAGGTGGAGCCGGCAGAACTAACTGTAGACCAAGAAACAAGGTAGGACTTGAGTAGGTGGAGAAGAAACAAGGAGGACCCTCCAGGGAGTATAACAGAAGCAAATGCCAAGAGGTGGGGAAAAAAATGCAGAGTTCTATGACTGGTCCCTTGATTAGAACCACCTTCCTTACCTGAAACCTGGGTACCAGCAGATGCCATGGGTACCCTAAAGGTACCCTTTTGTGAAAACATGCACCAGGCATCTTTGAAACCATCCCTTTGTGTTTCAGCAGTAGATCCAGCAGTACAAGTGGAGACAGCCACACCCAGGCAGTCCAGAGAAAGTCTAAAAGGTAAGCCAGCCGGGCAGAAGGGGCTGCAGCAACTACACCCTCTATCTTCCCAGATAGGTGGAAATACCCCAGTGCAGAACAGATACTGTAGACACTGCATAAAGACAAAGGACTCCCAGGGCAGGTGGTGGGAGGGAGGGGTGCCAACCACCAAGATGCCAAGCAACAAGGCAGACAATGGCAATGAATTCCTTCTCTGTGCCAGGCACTGGGCAAAGCATTCTGTATTCATTGTCTTGCTTATTCCTCAAACCCAGTCCTCTGAGGTGGGGGCCTCTCTACAGAGGAACTGCTTTGGCTGGGTGAAATGTCTTGCCCAAGACCACACAACCAAGAGGTGGTGATGCTAGATTTTGAGCCTGTATCTCCCAACTCCAAATTCAGTGTTCTTCTCACTGTCCTTAACATTTACTGGGCTCTAGTGACCAGATATCTCACTGAGGACTCACTGAATAAGGCAGGGGCCCTCCTCTTATTGTGGTTGGGAAGGTCTGTCCTTCCCACATCCCGGGGAATGCTAAACAGGGCTCCAGATGAGGGTGGAGAACCCAGGTGGGTAAGAGAATCCCCTGGGGCCCAGGGGCCTGCCTCATGGATCTGTCCCCTTGGCCTCGGTTCCCCAGTCCCCTGTTATCTGTCTCTACAGCCGCACCAACCGTGACATCATCCACTGCAAGAGTGGGGTGTGTTCTGCCATGAGGGCCAAGTTTTCCAGGGTGGCCCAGGAAGCCAGCTTCTGTCTTCAGGACAAGATAGAAATCCTCATGAAGTAAGGTCACCTGTATATCCATTCATTCAAAGGACATTCATCTGGTACCTACTATGTGCCCACTGATGCCAGGTGCTGAGGTTTTAACAGGGAACAAGAAGGACTTGTTCCCTGTCCTCAGAGAGCTTAGAGTTTCCTGGAAAATATGGGCAGAAATAAAATAACTGAATCAATAAATATATAGGAACTAATTACCATCATTGCTATATAGGAAGAGAACAGTGCTCTGAGAGAAGAGTAGCCATGAGGACCTAATTTAGGTTGGGTGATCCAGGAGGGCCTCTCTAAGGAGGTGACTTTAGGCTGAGCCCGGCAGATAAGGAGAAGCTGGTGGGGCAGTGAGAAGGCGGAAGGACAGTCCAGGTAGCAGGGAAGGTATTTACAAAGTCCTAAGGCAGGAAGAGACATGGAAGTTTTGAAGAGGAGGGAGAAGTGGTAGGTGAGAGCGGCATCGTGCACAGCCATATACGCCACATTTAAGACTTGGAACTTGATTTTTAAGAGCAACATCAGGTCATTGGAAGGTTTCCTTTTCCAATAACTGCCTCCCTGCCGAGCCTACTCCTTGACTGCAGTGACCAATCTCCCCAGTGAATTCACCCATTCAATGAAGGTTGCCTGATGACGTTTTGCCCTCTAATCCTTTCAGCATGGATAGACTAGCTGCTCCGGGCCACAGTTTCAGGGGTGACTTGCCCCATGCCTTCTGGGAGCTCCCAGTCTAGTGGAGGAGACAGGCAAATAAACAGTTACCACCCAGGGTGGTCAGAGCCAGCGTGGGAGTGAGCAGGGGACTAAGGGAATACCGAAACAGAATGTCTTGCCTGAGAACACAATCGAAAGGTCTTCCTGGAGGAAACATTTTTAGTTTAATAAAAATAGATGGTATTTCCAGGGCACTTACTATGGACCAGTCGTGAATGTAAGAGCTTTGTATTTCTTTATCATTCAGTCCTCACAACAATCCTATGCAGTGGATGCTATTATTAGACCCATTTTATAGATGAGAAAAGCGGACTCAGAGATGTCTCTTGTCAAAGGTCACCCAGTGGTTAAGTAGTAAAGGTTCAATTCAAAGCCAGAGGGTAACACAGGAAAAGTAGGAGGGAAGGGGGTTCCAGGGAAAAGCAACAGCAAAGTCCAAGAGGCCAGAAGGGGTACTGTGGGCCAGGAACCGCCCAGAGTCAGATGTGGCTGCAGTCTAAGTTGCTTGCAAGGTAATCAGAGATAGGCAGAAGCCATATCATAAAAGGCCTTGCTAGCCCAGCTATGGAGGTTAAACTTTATCTCAGAACTTTGTTCATGAGCCAAAGCATAAAATGCTGGGGAAGAGAGGAAAGGAAGGATGGAGATGAAGCTAGGAAATCTAGAGGCTTACTAATCCAGAGCCTTGCAAGTTATTCAGAGGAGTGTATTCTGAGTAAAATAGGAAGCCATTGAAAATTGTATACATCTGAGTGACATGGTTATATTATTACTATAAAGAGGACACATGCCAAAAATGATGAAGGGGTGGGGAAGCTTTCTTCTAACATATGAGTTTAATCAGCATGAGTTAAACACCTACTGTGTGCCTGATGCTAAGCTCAGCACTTTACACACACTATTTAAGCCTCACCTCTCAGACCTAGGAATCATTGTTATCCTCCATTTTACAGTGAAGAAAGCTGTGTAAGTACAATCAAAAGTAGGGAGAGAGTGAGGGCTGATTAAAAAAAAAAATAGTGGCTGGATTTAGCAAAAAAAGAGCATTTCAGAACCTTGGAGAGAGCTATGCCCTCTTGGAGCCAGATTGTACATTAAACAATGGCTGAGAGGCTAAGAAGGACTTCATGAAGGAAAAGGTGTTTAAGGCAGATCTCAAAAGGCAGCTAGGATGAGTAAAGGAGAAGAGGATCTGATTCTCCCTCTTTTTCATACCACTGTGATGCAGGCACCAAGAAGAGAGAGGTCTCCAGAAGTTCCATTCTTTCATCCTTGTCTCGAATTTTCAAAAGGATATAGCAAAAATGAGACATCAAGTCTCAATAGGAAAAGGAGATGTAGAGGAAACTGCAGACCACTGGTAAAGATCCTGAGAGCCAGATAATATGGTCCTTGAAGGGGATGACGGGGTGGCTGTTACAAAATCATATTTGATTCCATTATCTTTCAAGACAAAGAGAGGTATCACTCCAAGACTGTCCTTGGCCACCAATAGGGCCTCCCCAACAGGCTATATCAAGACACAGTCAAGCAAGAACCCTTCAGTTTATGAATCACAGATAATCCAACCAGCTATGTTCTCCATATTTATCTTCTATTTGATTCAAACTTGAAAATGAGGACCAACTCACCAGCCCCTGTGGGAGAGGCAGATTAGACAAACCAACCTGAAAATGTCTACAGATTCTGAGGTTTATCACTATATTCCCCAAATAGTTTGATTCTCTAAGGATATAAAACCAAGCAGGCATATCCTTGGCAGCAATAATAAGTACAACAAAAAGCAACATGGTGTGATGATAGGATACTAAACAATTTTCCAAAATTATCTATTTTATTCCCCACAAAAATCATGAAGGGTACATATTAATCCCCACTTTACAAACCAGGAGACCTTAAGATTTCAACCCCTGTCTGACTCCAATCTCTATGCTCACCTCCAACATAGAACTGGAGTCTGCCATCAACCCCATTGTCACAAGGGTGAGTAAATCAAGATACAAGGATAAGATGAGAAAGTCCAAAAATGTACCAAGAAACCCGCCCATAATTTTAAATATGTGGAATGGGAACTTACAAGAGATGTGAATAAATATATAAATATATATCACAAAATATATAAAATAGTATGAGAACCCCAGAATGTTGGGTGGATGATCAATTTCTTCTTTAAATTTTCCCACAATGGGCACATCTATATTGTAAGGGGGAATTTTTTTTTTCTTTTTTAAAGAAAAGTCTCCTGCCTTAAACCCTGATCACACCTGAACCACCTCCAGGTTAGGATCTAGATTACCAAACTACCCTTACACTCTGCCGTAGCTTTCAGAAATGTTCTCAAACCCGATCAAAACACACAAGGCTGGGGCCCAAGCTTATTCACTATCAGGGACATGGAAAACACACACACACTCACTCCTCCTCCTCCTCCTTTTTCTCCTCCCCTTCCACCTCCCCATTGTCCTTTTCCCTGTGTGTGGGAGCCTCTTGCATCCTGGCAGGTATCCCGCAGATCTGTCCATGTCCTCTCTGGCCTGATTAATCTCACAAGAGAAGCTTCAAAATCTGTATCCCTCCCTTTTCTTCTAGCTTTTCACATTGTCTGCTTGATAGAAAAATCAAAGATGCTGTAAAGCATGCCCTAAATTTGTTTTTTCAATGAGATGCAAATCACATTCCACCTCTTACTACCCTTAAAAAATAAATGACTTGCCTGATCTATGGATCCTTCCTAACTGGCCCTCTCTTCCTGGAATTGAAGGTACTTTGACCTGCTGTCCAAACTCCCGGAGAATCTGAAGAATTTCCGCCCTGCCAAAAAGATCCTGGCCAAACTGCAGAAGTTTGGGGAAAACCTGGACTTGCGGATCCGACCCCATGTCTTCTTGAAGGTGCTGCAGGATCTGAGAAGCTGGGAACTGTGCTCTCCTGACATCGCTGTGGCTATCGAGGTAACTCCCATTTTCTTTCTCCTCATAATGCCTGAGGTGCCATGATTCAATCATCTCTCAACATCCTGGCACTGTTTAAGTGCTAGGAACACAATTACAAAGACATAAGCGTCTCTACCTTCATGGGCTCATTGTCTAATAGATGAGGGGTTGTCACATGACCTTGGATGT
The DNA here is from genome assembly GCF_040802235.1 of Manis javanica. NCBI lineage: Eukaryota > Metazoa > Chordata > Mammalia > Pholidota > Manidae > Manis > Manis javanica. The sequence continues at coordinate 75,481,314 of NC_133170.1, forward strand.
TCAACTCCAGGGGACATTCTAGTCTGTGAATGGTGACTTCTGGAAACTCAGGGGCTTTGGGGAGACAAAGAAACAGACAAGTGGACATATGCACCCCTATGTTTATCACAGCACTGTTTGCAATAGCCAAGATATGGAAGCAACCTAAGTGTCCATCAATAGATGAATGGATAAAGAAGATGTAGTACATATACGCAATAGAATATTATACAGCCATAAGAAGAAAACAAATCCTACCATTTGCAACAACATGGATGGAGCTAGAGGGTATTATGCTCAGTGAAATAAGTCAGGCAGAGAAAGACAAGCACCAAATGATTTCACTCATCTGTGGAGCATAAGAACAAAGCAAAACTGAAGGAACAAAACAGCAGCAGACTCACAGAACTCAAGAATGGACTAACAGTTACCAAAGGGAACAGGGTTGGGGAGGATGGGTGGGAAGGGAAGGGGATTAAGAAGAGTTACAATGAGCGCACATAGTACAGGTAGGTCACGGGGAAGGCAGTACAGCACAGAGAACACAAGTAGTGACTCTCCAGCGTCTTACTTCACTGATGGACAGTGACTGCAATGGGGTGTGCGTAGAAAACTTGACAATATGGGTGACTGTAGTAACCACAAGGTTGCTCAGATGAAACCTGAGCATAAGATTATATATCAAAGACACCTTAATTTAAAAAAAAAAAGAAAAAAATAAAAGAAATCAACAAGTGAATCAAATAACTGGAAATCAGCATAAGGAACACTCTAAATTGGATTCCTAAAAGTGCGGTCTGTGCTGCAGGGCAGCAGCGTGGACCTCACCTGGGTTCTGTTAGAAATGCAGAATCTCAGGCACCAAACCACATCTGCCACCTCTGATTCTCCCTTTAAACTTTGTATGAACCATAAAGTATGGAGAGCACTGATTTAAGGTAAATACGGAGGCACCTATCAGCTAGAATGACTGAGAAGATTACTTTTAAACTGAGACCTGAACAATGAAAAGACAGCACCATGAAGAGAAGGGAAAAGAGGTCAGGAAGACAGAACAGCATGTGCAAAGGCCCTAAAGCAGGTCAGACCTTGACTTTTTGGAGGAACTCATTGGCAGTCAGTAGGTTTGGAAGGAAGCAAGCAAGGAGGCAGGTTCTAAGGAGACTGAAGAGTTCAGTCCATGCAGACCTTGAGGATTTAGGTCTTTATCTCAAGGGTGCTGCGGAGCCACTGAATGGGTTTCCATAGTAATTTACCATCACCACCCACCCTTGAAGTTCCCAGGGCATCAAAAGGTATCAGCAGATGTGGGTGGGGGATAACTGCACACTAAGCTGTTAACAAATTTTAATGGAATTAGTTCCCTAATTTCTTGAGAGGCATGTGTACATTCTAATAGGACTTCCAATGCCTCAAGATAAAGAAGGGACTCAGATGGTGGAATTCTCAGGCTTCTTGGTGTTTTCATACCAGACTGGCCATCCCCAGGCTGACCTGGGCATGTATATATGGGAGTAAGGTCAGGAGTGGGATGACCTGGACAAATTCATATGTCCTGCGTCCATTCTCTGCATCCTGTGAATGTCTTTCAAGAAAGGCTCTGGCAGGCCAGTCCAAAACTAACTCTAGAGCAACTGTCCACGTTCCTCTTGCCAATTATGGGGTTTACCTTCCACCTCTCAGTTATGGGGGGCATGGAAGAGGCAATCTGTGGGTGGGTAAGAAGCAGCGTGTATGGAGACTGAGCATGTGCCTCTCCCCGCGAGAATGTCACAGAACTTCTGATAAACTGGATTTTGGGGTGTGAGGGAGTGTCTCTTAATCTAGAATCTATATGAAACTCCATATTTTGTGTCTTAATCCTTTCCTGGAAGCCAGCCCATAGCTGCCACCATTCTCAAAGAGGCCTATGAACCAAAAAAAGTTTAAGGACAAATGACTTTTTATAAGATATTAAGGAGTAGAAAAGAAAGAAAAATATAGACAGCTGCATTTTCCTGTTCTCCCCAAATTTCTTTGGGTCAAGAATGGGAAGAAAGGACTTAAAATCAGCAGGCATGCTGAACCAGGAAACTGAAAAGAGGTCTTTTTCTTGAGAGAACCTCCCCCCTCCAAATATGATGGTCCAGGCATTATGAATATTTGAATGGTTGGCAACATACTGGGGCCACCAGTTCAATCTTTCAGGTTCTTGGGGTTGTGAGGGAGGTGGTTCTTTCAGACCAGCTCTCAGACTGCCCTGTCTTTGCCCCACAGTTTGTGCGAGAACACATCATCCATATGACTCAAGAGGATTATATCAGCTGGCTGCAGAAGCGGATCAATATCCCCATCTGGCCCCACAACACCCAGAGGTAGTCTGGGCCTGGGTTGACCAGCAGTCCCAGCAGGGTAGGGCCAGACTGCACTGTAGGCCTGCTTCCTTCCTGTTCTCAGGGATATGCACTGTCGTATAGGAGGGTCATCTGGAGACTGGCTTCTGGCAACATTCTAGAGAGAAAGACTCCCAGGTGGAATCTCCCCTCAACCTCGCACCCTTGCCTCAACTTCCTAGTCTCTGTTCCATATTGGTCCAGCCTGACTCTACCCACTCCCTCTCCAGATCCCTTCATTCGATCCCTCTGCTTCAAATTCTGGATGATAAAATTGAGGTGAATGTTGGCTGTCTGGTTGGGAAAGAGTTGGAGCTGTGGAATTTGGGTGTGGTCTTCAGATCCTAACAAAAACAGTTGCCGTTTATTGAGCTTTTGTTATGTAGCAGGCCCAGTGCTGGGTGAGATTATTGCCTAATAATATCATCTGAATCTCACAATAACTGATATTCTTTTTCATACCATTGGAACATGAGGGTATGTCTCAACGTTATATATATGGCCATGGATGGATGGTTGGGTGGGTGGGTCGATGGATGGATGGAGTATTATAGCAAATGGTGTGCAAGAAAATTTCATCCTTAAGAGTCCTCATAAACTTTCCAGTAATTTTGGTTGCACACGGACACTTAACTTCCCGTCATCCCATGTGTATGGACACACTGCCATTTGACCTCTTCTCACCTTGGTCACCTACATTCTCACCAAGTTATAGAACCTGTAGTCATTTTAACTCTCTCACCGATGGCCAGGTTGAATTAACAATTAAACAACCAGAGCCCATTAGCAGTTAGGCCCAGATTGTCAGAACACTCACGTAGGCTGGGCCCCAGCATCTCTTCATGATAATCCCGAAGAGAACAAGGAGGATCGGATCGGAACTATTCTTCCGTGTAAGCAATGTAGCACTCATCCATTCCTATTCAATCATCTACTCATTTATTCAATGAATGTTTATTGAGAGCCCAACACGCATGTGCCAAGTTCTGAGTTCTGAAGATACAGAATTGACGAAAGCAGACAAGGTCCCTGCTCTCATGGAGTTTCTGGGGAGACAGGCAAGTCAACCAAAGGGCATGGGGAGGGCAAAGGGATGACATACCAGCCCGCACCTTTCCACGTCAATGCCCTTTGTTTAACATGCTACCCTGACAAGCCATTGAGGCATAAGGGTGAGATACGGTCTATAAGGAGACTCCAAAATTAAGAGACCCAGACCTCTCTATTAAATAGGAATTAAGGTAAGGGAGGGGGGGGCAGAGAAGAAAGGAGGAGTGCCCAAAAAACAAACAAAGAAGAAGAAGGAAAAGGGGGCCGAATAACATGGGTGAGAAGGGATCTTGAGAGAAAACCAAAGAGGGTAAAGTTCCCGAGGTGGGGCTGCCTAAAGGACCTCTGAGAACTAGTAGGCAGACCATCGCCTTCACTGCATCACCTTGGAAGCATTGGTCATTTCTGGCACACACCCAGGTGTCCTTTGGGAGTGATGTTTTGAGGAAACAAAGAAAAAAGGATAAGTCCTACATCTGGGTCTGCTGGGGGGCAAACAAAGGACTTTAGAGACTCGAAACTGAGTACAGTCATTTAGTAGGAGCAGAAAGTCAGAGAGAGAGTACTGTTACACGAACCCTGTAGACGTACAGAAATCTTAAATGCACATTTGGCTTCCCTCTAGACACAGGATGGGGACTCTGTCAAATTGATACATGTCACATATATATATACCTCAAATGTCAGGTGACCATCACAGCTGACATTTAATTACACAAGAGAATCAGTGCAATGGTGCCAATTTAAGTAAGTACAAGAACTTCCCAGGGGACAAAGGGCTGGCAGTGGGAGGAAGTGGGCACCAACTCATACCTGAGATGTTAGGAAAGACTTTCTAGAGAGAATGACACCTGTAAGCTGAGTAGGACTGTGTGGAAGAAGAGCAAATGGACGAGGGAGGAGGGAAGAATGTTCCAGGGAGAGAGAAGAGTATGTGCCAAAGTCCAGAGACAAAAGGAGATGATGTCATTTAAGGAACTACATAACTAGTTGAGTCTGCTGATCTAAAAGATCAGGTTGGCAATGCAGGCAGGGAAATAGAGGAGGGAGGCTGTGGAAAGAGGTAGAAGACAAATTTTTAGATGCCTTCTAGGCCATGTTGAGGTTGAGACCAACTTACCGGCAATAGGGAGCCATGCAAGGATTCTGAACAGAGGAATAATCAGATTTACACTCAGAAAAGAAAAAATTATTACTTCATGAGTGCAAGGCAGGGAGCAGGGAGTTGAGATAAGGCCATCACTGTGATTGTGGGGAGAGCGACGGCAGCGGGGATTCAAAGCATCTTTAAAAGGCAGAATCAAAGGAACTTGGTGCGGTGGGTTACAGGAGGGCAGAAAGCAAGGGTGTCAGGAAATGTATCTGGTTTTCCAGCTTGGACCTCTGGGTGGAAGATGATGCCTTCAATGTAGCAGGAGGAAATAAAGAAAAGAAAGTTCTGAATGTCATGTCTCAAGCATACTGAGCAGAGAATGCCTGTGGGACAGTCGAGTGGGTGGGTCGGCTGAGCTGGAGGTGCAAACGCGACATCAGTATCTTATGGGCCATGATGGTTAAAGTCAGAAGTGGAGGAGAGGCTAGAAGAGGGAGGGTCTCGAGGAGCAGATCACAGGAGCAGCTAAGCAGCTTCACGGTCTTGCACTGACTGGAGGACGACTTGGTTCTGGACCCTGTGAAAAATGCCTGACACATATTATTTCATTCTGGCTTCATAATCCTGCAAGGCAGGGTTCACCTGCTTTACAGGTGATGCAGTGGAGCCTCCAAAGGGTGTTTCAGATTGGTGAGCATTTGATTCTGGATTTCCTCCCTTCTCTCACCGCTGCCCTGACCCCAGCCCTGCCTGTATGAGACAATGTCACAAAGGTTATCTTGCTTTTGGAATCATACACAAGGAATAGCACTAATGGCGGGGCTTTCTGGCATCAAATTTACTTATGTTGGGAAGGAAAATTTTTCTTCCACACTTCAAGGTCCTTCTAGCTGGTCTAAGAATAAAATTGACATGAGACAGATTAACAGGAGAAACTCAAACTTAATCACTTACATATGGGGAATCCACACAAACAAGAGATTCCAGAGACAATCAGGGCAAATGAGGTATATATGTCATCCCGAATTAAGGAGAAGGGGACAGGGGTCTAGGACTTCCAAGAGAGGAAAGGCAATTCTCAGAGTACATGTTAGATGCATAAATGTTTGATAAACAAATGCTTGCTGGGCCACACAGAAACAATGGGACATAGAGAGGGATTTTAACACACTGGATTTTGCTAAATTTCTCCCTATCATTGCTAGTTCGTATTATAATGCAGTTTTCTATGGTGATAGCTATCTTCCTGGAACAGGACCTCTGTCTAAATTCTTTTAGGCAGGTAGGGGGAAGGTCAAATTTCTTTCTGAGTCTTTCAAGCCTTGATAGCTTTCATCTCGAAATAATCTGCATTATCATAGTGGCACATTTCAGGGCAGCCTGCCTGTGGCCCCTACCTACACTTATATTTGCACTACACTCCCCAGTTTGCAAGTAAGATACTGGAGTATTATCTTGTTGGATGCTAAAGTACCCCTCAGAGGTGGGCATTGATGTAATCCACATTCTACAAGGATACCAAACTCTAAGTTCATTTGCCAACAGTCACATGGCCAGTAAGTGGTACAGCCAAGTCCAGGCAAGATGCTGAGATCATAAGACACGCCGTCCTCCTGCTTGACTCTGTCTGAGCCTATTTCTCAGAGCTGTAGCTCCATCTAGTGGTCTATATTGGTATTATGTTCCCATTCATGCTCACTTGAGAAAGCTTTCTGCCAAAAGGGAAGAGACAAGCGTTAACAGCAGCAAGAACTCTGCTTAGACAGGAGTAGTTATTTTAAAAAAAGAGAGAAGATATTTTACTCCTAAAATAGATTGGCAGCTAGGAGGAGGCAATACATCACCTCCCAGCTCTCAGGCTCAAAGAATAGCTGCAGGAAGCAATAGTTCTGCTGTGAGTGTCTTCATCAGAATCCTAATTAAGCACCTACTATGTGCCAGGCCTGTGCCAGGAGACCAGGATACACTGTCCCACTGCTCTGACCAAGCCATCTGAGTGATTCTCATGAGAGTTTTTTAAACCATGTGTGTCCTGAAGAAACTTTATCTGTTAAGGAGCAAATAGTAAATATCTGTTACATATTCTTTTAATATATGTAGCCTTTAAAGATATAAAAACCATTCTTAGATTTGAGGTCATACAAAAACAGACTACGCCAGATTTGGGCCATGGGCCATAGCTGACTGACCTAGCTAGACTGTCTCAGCCAGAAGTTGATGTTGGGTCTAGAAATGGTTCAGCAGAGAACAGTGGAACAGTGGTTCATCTCCAGGCATGGGAAGAAGTTGGGATCTAGTATAAAAAGGGTGTTGCATAATCAAGAAATTGTCTTGTCTTTTTCCCCAGTCCCTGGGAGGAAGCTTCTAAAGCCTTGGAGGTTCCCAAATGCTACGAATATCTTGCTATTCATGGTGGGTCCCCCAGACCACGCCTGAGTTTATACAAATGAGGTGACCCACAGTGTGCCCCTAGATAGTTTTAGATGGAATGGTTGACCATACCAGAAAGAACAGCTGTGTGATTAGAGGGTTGGGGCTTTGAGTCATGGGATATCAGTCTGTCCTCCTGAGGGTCAGGGAGAGAAGAGGGACTAGAGATGGAGTTCAGTCAAGGGTCAGTGCTTCAATCAATCATGCCTACATAATGAAGCCCTAATAAAAACCCTGACTCCCTGAAGCTTCAGGGAGCTTCCCTGGTTGGTAATCATACACTCACATGCCAGAGGACATGGACACCACGTTTGGGACCCTCCCAGACCTCATCCTATATAATGAAATTTGGATAGTCTTGACTTACACCCTTTATAATAAAACTTTAAGCATAAGTACCACACTTTCCCAAGTTCTGGGAGTTGTTCTAGCAAATTACTGAAACTGAGGGGTTATGGAAACGCCCAAATTATGGCAAATCAAAAATATAGGTGACTTCTGGGGGCCCCTGTACTTGTGACTGACATCTTGAGGGCATTCTTGTTGGGGACAATGTCTTTAATCTGTGGCATTTGACCTATACTAGGTAGCTAGCATCACAATTGCATTTCCAGGAGAAAGCTAGAATCCTGGCAAAGGACCCTGTTGTTCCAACACCACAGCTGAGTCTCTGTCAAGGCAAGTCATTCAGAAAGGTGGAAGGCATATAGCTCATGTCTGCCCACTCTTCTTCCAGTGGCAGCCCCTTCCCCTTGACTCTCAGTCATTGTGAATTGGGCTGTGCTTCAACCCCTGTGCCAGTTGTGGTCATGTGACCAAGACCTGGCCAATCCAAACATTACAGTTACCTGATTGTAACAAATGGTTCTGGAATCGACACCCAAGGTAATCCAATAAAAGCCAATCCCTGCACTTCTGTTAGAATTGGTGAGAACAAGGGGCTTCCTTCTGGAATTGTTGACTGTAAGGACGAAAGAAGCTTAGGGCTTCCGGGAGCCACCCCATACAGAGACACTGCCAACAGAGAGAGGGAAACCAAGCGGAGACCTGCAGTAAGAGAGATGTCAAATCCTGGTTATACCTTTTGAGCTCAGGACCTAGCCAGACCTTTGGGCTCGTTGGTTATGGGGGTTAACACTTTTGCTTTTCTGCTCAAGCCAGATTCAGTTTGGCTTCCCCTTCACATGCAACAAAAAGATTCCTAATTAATGCACAAGAAGAGAAACAGGGCATCTGTGGACAAGCATAACCGAATTGCAGACACGCCTGGGGAAAGGCTCCTCCCTGTCATCAGATACATCATGCCGGTAAAACAGAGAGAAAAGCCTGAGTTAAATCCGCAACATCAATCAAGAGGAAAGGGAAAACGAAGAACACCGATGTTTTATCACTCAGTTTTGCAGCAAGTATGAAAGTGCCAATTTGGATTTCAAAGAGCATCAAGCAAATGTAAGGTGGGGATTGCTCTCAGAGCCACCCCTCGTGTCTCCACCACTGTGAAGAGAGGTGCTGGGTAAGTGAATGTCCCAGCTCAGGGGTTTCCAAAGTGAGGAGCCGGGGGCGGGGGTGCACGAGATGAACCAACAGGGAGCAGAAGAAAATACTGGAATTTAGATTTATAGTGATCTTAGCTAAAGTATATTTTAAGCTTTACTAGCAATTTAGATGTGGATTGACCCTGGAAACTTTAACTCACCCTCTACTGAGAATGGCACCATGTGCCTCATGTCAGTCAAACCAGGAAACCCGAGAGATGAGGGTTCACAATATGACGTGGTTAATAATGGCACCAGTGTCTTCTCATCCCATCTTATTTCCAGTACATTCCTATGACGCCTCTTATTTTTCCCCCATTTTATTTTTAATGGAGACATAACAAAAATAACACTGTACTAGTTTTATCTGTACATGATTATATATAATTTATATAATTATATATAAATATATAATAATATGTAATTATATATACAATCATAAAGGGTTACCACAATAAGTCTAATCACCATCTATCACCTCACCTATTTACAGTTTTTTTTCTCATCATAAGGACTTTTAAAATCTACTCTGTTAGCAACTTGCAAATATACACGATGGTATTGTTAACTGTGCTTACCATGCTGTGCATTACATCCCCAGAACTTACTTACCTTACAACTGGAAGTTTGTACATTCTAACCACCTTCACCCAATTCCCAAATTCCCACATGCCCCACCCCCTGCCTTTGGCAGCCACCCACTGTTCTCTGTATCTGAGTTTGGTTTTTTCAATGCCGATTCTTTACATCTCCCGCCATAGCCTAGAACACCAAGCATGCCTGTGAAGTCGGCACTGTTCTCTCTGTACCCTGGTGCCGCTCTCAGGTGCTGGGGAATTCGATACCTGACTTTGCACTAAATGGGCCCAGACAACTGCTCTTCTAATGAACCCTTCCTCCGTCTCTTCCTTGGCGCTCTGACTTCTTGCCCAGGAAAACGGAGATTGCCAAAGGAAACAGCACACCAATCTTGTTCCGTTAGAAAGCTTAGCTTTACAGAGAGTTGTTTTTGTATCTAAGTCTGAGTTTAATGGTCACATTTCCGATGCTGAGACTACTAGGAAGTCAGATGGCTAAGACCCCGAATTAAGAGCATGAAACAACATTCTGCAATGCCTTTTAGTCACCGCTGCAAACTGGCTCTTCTGAGCACATTCTAATTATCTCTTCAGCTGTGATAACAAAGACCGTTGACACTTCAGGGGATCAAAGGAGCAGAGAATCCACCCCAAAGGGTTCTTACTTGGGGTGGTGCAGAAACACCATAATCCAGCTTCGCTAAAACTAATTTGCAAGCAGTCCCAACTGAGGTGGGGGGGGGGCGGGATCAAAATGTACAAAAATGATAAATTTGATGCTCTTCACTCTTTATACCAGAACTCATAAGAGGATTCCATTACACACCCAGCAACTCTAGGGCATTTGAAATGTGGTTTCATCTACAAACATTTTATTTACACTTTATTATTGCATAAACCACTAATGACTTAGAGCAGATTCACTTTCCTCATCTCTTCTTCAAGGTAATCTCATTTTTACATTTGCAGAAAACTCACCAATGAAGGGTAGGATAGCTGAGTAGGGATAGCCAGGAAGTGGGCCAGATGACAACAGATTGAGTCCTTTTCTCTTCTGGAACCTCAGTGTCCCCATCTGTAAAATGGGAGAGGTAGATCTGTTCCAAACTTACATTTTCCACAAACTAGGCAAGTAATAATGAATGAGAGGTCCTGTGAGGGGAGCAAGTATGTGGATAGTTACCAACAAATACAATAAAAGGCAATGTTCAGAGCACCATATGCACCCAGAAGAGGCTTGGACTAACTCTTCCCAGTGAACCCTGCATGTTTTTAAAAGGAGAAGGCACTGGAGTGGGGTCTTGGAAAAGAAGTTTTCTAGTGAAGAAGTGGGAAGAGAAAGAGTGGTACTCCCAATCAAGGAAACCCTCTGTGCAAAGGCACAGCGACTTGGGAAACAATGATGCCTTTGTGGGGAAAGAAGGATGTTCGTGATGGCTGGGGGTTCCACGCACGAAGAAATCAGGAGAAGAGAGTCTAGAAAGGTAAGCGGGAACGCAATCACAAAAGGCCTTGTGGACTTATCTTGAAAGCAATAGGGAGCCAGGGACATGTTTTAAAATGTCAAGTAAACTGGTGACATTGATATTTCAGATCATTCTACCTGCGGGGTGGAGAACGGGTTCAAGCCCCACTGTCCAGTGTTGCTCGCATGTGACTATCAAACATGAAATACAGCTGGTCGAAGCTGAGATGTGCTGCACCCATAAAAATACACGTGGGACTTGGAACACTTAGCATGAAAAATGGAAGGCAGAATATCTCACTAATATTTTTTGATACTGATTACATGTCAGAAGGATGATATTTGGAGTAACTGGGTTAAATAAAATATTGTACTGAGATTAATTTCACTTACTTCTTTTTACTTTCTTAATGTGACCTGCTGAAAATGTAAAGTCATTATAATTGCATTGGACATGGTTACTTGGCCCAGGGTAACCATGATTTGTTTGCTGTTATTATGTTTTTAATGTCTTGAATAATTCTTAATATACTTAAAGTAACAATTGGGAGCCTACTGTGTGCCACTATTCAGAATGCCATCACAGGAGCAGGACATTTTCCAACTTAATTCACAGAGCTCACAGTGGACGTTTCAACATGTCCCTCTGGTGAGTACAGGTGGGCCAATTGGAGACCAAGGTTAGATGCGGCAGCTCATTCAGCAGTTCCAACTTTTCAAAGCCCCAGTCAGTGATATAATACAGCCCTCATTTCCCAAAACACTTAACTCCAACAACAAGGTTTTAGTGTTTGGCAGCCTACAAGCAGAACGCAATTAAGCCTCGGGGCCTTGCTCCGAATGTCTCCCAGCTGGAGCCACAGGGGACTGCAGTGAGGCGAGGCTCCAGCCGGAGCATGGACCAAGCCCATCTGTGTCTCAGTCCCCATAGCGGGAGACATCTCAGTGAGAACTGGCGGAAAGGGGTGAAGGACCTTTGGAATTCAGAGTCGTCAGAGAAGGCAGGGCAGGGCCTGACAAGGACAGAAGGCCTACAGGCACTGACGTCATCACGAAGGCAGACCCTTCTCCCTCGGACAGAGCTGAAGGAAGAGCCAAAGCTGTCTCTTTTCTTATTGGAGGGATTTAGGCTGAACATCCACATTGTCTCCAGGCACCATGGGTGCTTGTTCAAATAGTAATCACTGTTGACATTTACTGGACACGTATTATGTGCCAGGCACTATCATAAGCACTTTGTATGCATCATTTGTAATATTCATAACAATTCTATGAGGAAAGGGTTACGATCATTACTTTATGATGAGAAAACAGGCTCAGAGAGGTGCAGTGTTTCTGTTGCAAGTGACAGAATCCTAATTCAGAGGAACTTAGACTAGAGGGGAATGTGTTGCCTCAAGGAATACAACGAAGGGCTGAAACAGGGAGCTATGGGAGGAACAAAGGTGCCCCTGGATCATGATGCAACTGACCCCAGAGCTCCTTCTCTCTGCCTCCCGTCTCCTCCTCTCTGAGCGTCAGCTATATCCCATGCTGCTGAGTGCCAGCTTCTTACACAAAGGGCAATAAGGCTTCTGGACTCCCCAAGGTTCTCCTCTTCTGTTCCAGTTTCAAAAACCCCAGGGAAAAGCTCTGATTTGCCTAGCTTGGGTCAAGCATCCCCCTTGGGCCAATCAACAGCAACCAAGAGAGTGAAATCATGTAAGAACATGGCAGCTCACTCAAATCACATGGCCTGAACTTGGGGGAAGGGTAAAGGAAAACTATTGCCCAAAAGAAGGGTGACATATGTGCATAGACAAAGAGAAAAACAACCTGTCCTAGCCCACTGCTTCCAAGAATGAAAGCCGACAAGGCTTTTAAGTAAGGAGGAAAGAGACGCCTCCTTAAAGTTACACCGCTCAGAAATTCCTCTGAGGATTTGGGATTCAGACCACCTATGACATTTCAATTCAGTTTAATACTCATTGAACTTTATCAAATACTGGCATTATGTTCCAAACTGGCACATGGTATGAGCTCAATAAATATTTGTTGAATGAATAATCCATAGATAACTAAGGATTTGAATCTCTGTTTTCAATTTTTTTGCACCTAGAGGTGGAATTGCTAGGTCATATAGTAATTCTAAGTTTAGCATTTTGAGGAAACGCCAAACTGTTTTCCACAAAGACTGTACCATTTTTTATATTTCCACCAGCAGTGTACAAAGGTTCCCATTTCTCTGCATCATCCCCAATGCTTGTTATGTTCAACATATATGTCCTAAAATTATATATCTATATAATCCATCCTGGTCAGTGCGAAGTGGTACTTTATTTGCATTTCTCTAGTGACTCAGGATGTTGAGCATCTTTTCACAGACTTATTCAGTCCATCAGTTTGACTGGTACACAACCCAGGAGTCATCACATTAAGGTGTTTGGGTTTTACTGTGTAGCCAATAGGCAGCCAGTGATAGTTGAGAAGCAGAAGAATGACATAATCAGAAATATAAGATATGGGCAGAAGAGTGTAAGATGGGCATAGAACTGGTTAGGAGGCTACTGGTCCAAGCAAGGGACAGTGCAAGCCTAAATCGGGGACCTGGCAGTGATGATGGAAGGAAGAAGATTCCAGAGACACCATCCCTTCAACATACCGAAAGCAACCTACATGCAAACCTAAGGGACTGGTTAGGTAAGTATGATACAGCCTGTGTGATAAGTTCCTCTGCATTGATAAAAATAAAGATGCAGATGAATAAATAATGAAACAGAAAGATGTTCGTAGCATACTAAGTGTAAAAATAAAGTTATAACACAAAAGGGACAGCATGATCCCATTTTTGGATAGATGACACACAATTCGTTCCAAAGGTTAAAAATGGATCCTGGAAGAAAAGACCTTGAAAAGCATGTGAATAATGATCCTCTCTCGCGAAACTCGCCTCCCACCAAGTTACTCTCTATGCTCTTTTATTTTCTTCATTGCCCTTGCCATTTTCTGAAGATATCTTATTCATTTGTTCATCTGATGATACATTCCAGGAAGGAGGGACTCTGTTTAAGTCTCCCTCTATTCCCAGAACCGAGAACATAGCCATATGGGAAGCTCCATAGATACTTTTTTGGCAAAATTGCTCAGTGATGAGATCCAACTTTTTTTCTTACCTATGTATTTTTAAATGTACACAATGAACTTATGACTTTCAGCAAAGAAAAAATAGCAAGGAAAAGAGGCCGAAACAGGCATCATTTTCACCACTGCCAACACCATTGGCACCACCTCTGCCAGTGCCACTGGTTCTCTGATCACAGCCCTTGCCCCCTGAAGGACCACACAGCCAAGGGCTAATGCCAGACACCACCAGTACAACATCAAAGTGCTTTGCTCAGCCTGTGCACCTACCCAATGCCTCTCTCCCCTTCCTCCCACTTCCTGGGTATCCACTTTGTCCATCTGTGCCCACACAGCACAGGTGGTGCTATTAACACCATCACATGCCCATAGGCTTAGGAATCCAGAATAACCTGCCACCGGTAGGGCGTACAGTGTACTTGGAAGAACACGCCCACATGGGTCCTGTCCTCACCCCCTCACCTTCTTTGTCCCCAGTCCTGGGGGCCACAAAGATCATTAAACACCAGAGCTAGCTAGAGCTGGAGGAGGAACCTAGGCTGCAAGCATGCAGAAGTTAGAGGGAAGCCAAGTAGCCCACTCAGGGATTGGCCTTACCGCTTTGGGTCTCAGCACCTGCTCTCAGGGCCAAGATTTCTGACCAGAGACCATTTACCCACGGGCTGCAATCCCCATGAGGTGAGTCATAGTCATGGGTTACTGATAAAAAGCACCAAAGTTTTAAAATAATTTAATATTTGTAGTAATTTAGTATATATTTGTTATACATAGTAATTGTATTTTACTAATGTGGTATATAGAGAAAAGTACATATATTTATACAGTACTATAACTGCATATATTATATATGCTACATAAAATTATATAATTATATTTTACCATTTATGTATATATGGAAAGAGTACACTTGATCATTCACTTGTTCATCTGCATTATGAAACTGGACCTTGATATTTTGTACCAGCTTGAAGACTTAAAGTAGAACACAACACCTATTTTAAAACCACCAGTATTTTTTCAGTTGCTCCTCAGATAGAGGTTGATTTCACCCGGAGAAGGAGGGAGGACTTCTATTTTGCTTTAGGAGCAGCAAGCTCTCTTGGAGGACTTTGAATTAAGCAAAGGGGAGCAAAGACCTGTCCTGAAAAGGCCTTCATTGAGGGCAGAGACACGTCTTTCTAAAGATACTTCTGTCAGTGGGGAAGGAAGAATTTTCCTCTCTCTGGAACAAAGTGGGCTTCAATGTGATTTGGCGGGGGAGATGGTCAAAGGTACTAGTGACTGTGGGAAGCAGGCTGGCCCCACAACACGGGGTCACCAGTTGAAATGCCCAAGAACATGAAGGACGAGCTCTGGGATACATAAAGCCTAGGCTTCAGGGTCCAGGCTACACCTTCAATGATATGTGTTCCTGCTCTTTCCTCTAGGCACCTAGTTCAGGGCTAAGGCAGGGAGAGATGTCCAGCAGAGAACTTGGGAGCAGGAGCCCAGAAAAAAACCCTTAATACAGAGATGGGATGCATAGAAACATTTGTCAGGACTGCTTCAGAAGTACCTGGGAAGGGCAGCCTGGCACAAGACTGCAGTTCCAGGGGATCATCAAGAAAGGCCCAAACAATGGTGATGCAATCATAAATGAACGACAGAGAATCCCAGGACATCTAGGTTTCCATGAACTGAGAGTCAATTCTGCATCCAGAACTAGAAGGCAGTGGTGAGCGAGACAGACATGGTCTTGAACTTCGCAGAGACCAACAAATATTCAATATGTGTTTGTTGATTCCAAAAGAGATTACAGTCTGTGGAAGTCTCAGCAGACTTCCTGTAAATGGCCAAACAATAAATATTTTAGGCTTGTGGGTCACGTGGTATCTGTCACAACTACTCAATTCTGCCACTCCTGTGTGAAAGAAGTCACAGACAACACATAAGCAAACAGGCATTGCTGTGTTCCAATAAAGCTTTATTGATGGGCACTGACATTTGAGTTTCATCCAGTTTTCACATGTCACAGAATATTATTCTGTTTTTTTCTCCCAACTACTTAAGAATGCAAAAACCATCCTTAGCTCACAGGTCATACAAAATCATGTGGCAGGCTGGATTTGGTCCATGGGGTGTAGTTTGCCCACCCCTGGTTGTAGGTTAAGCCTAAAATATAAATAATAATAATTAAATATAGTACTGGGTTTTGAGGACTTACTAAGTGCCAGGTATTCTTCACTATAATAATATTACACTTTCAAATCAGCTTTTCAGTGGACTTTTTGAGTGGAGAAGGAGATACGGGCATTGTGGCTACTCTCCCAAGAATGAGCATAACCATGGTAGTGTTATCCTTAGGAACATCCATTATATCTGCCTCTTTTTAAAGAAAGTGTTGAAACAGATGTCCCAACCACCTCCTCTCAAACTCACCAAATGCCAAGCAAAAAGGGATCATCAAGTCTAATCTTACCACTTAGTCAAAAAAATCTGAGACTTAGAGGGAATTACAGAAAATGCCCTCAAACACAGCAGCTATCCTGCCCCCTCTCCTGGCCCCATTTACTACCGCCTCTCCCCATGTCAATGACCAACTTCTGGCCAAACTGGCAAATGAGATCACAGAAAACCAGGTGGCCTTGGGTCACCAGAGCATCCTGCCCAGTGAGGGAACATTTGGCAAAGAGTGACTCTGTTGGGGGAGAGACAAATTTAACAGGCATCTGGGCAGGAAGCACTGCCCTGTTTATTGATGCAAAATTGTTTGCCAGCTTAAGAGCTCTTTGGGGACCTTTGAAGATGTTTGGCAAGCCCCAGTCCCAAAGCTGCTGTGTGCTGAGAGAGGATCTGTGGGCCTCTGAAAATTGAGCAGCCGAAAGATTACCTCCCCAGAAGCCTGTTAAGGGAGCAGCGCCCATCCAAGCAGGATGCATGAGAGTGAGCTGCTTTGTCTTTAAGAGATGCCCCTCCTCTGGGAATTAGTCAAGTCCCATAACTTCTCCTTTGGAGCAATTTGCACAAATGCAATGTTATTTGTATGTATTTTATACCCACAAGCTCTAAGCTTGTTCATTATGCTGTACTAGCACAGATCCAGGCACATGATAAAAATGTACTGACCAACATGAGACACCCCCTCTCACCCATAAGGATGGCGATATCTAAAGAAACAGAAAATAACAAATATTAGTGAGGAGGTGGAGAAATTGGAACCCTTGTGCATGGTTGGTGATTAAATCTGCACCTGCTATGGAAAACAGTACGGCAGTTCCTCTAAAAATCAAAAATAGAACTACCATTTGATCCAGCAATTCCAAGAATTGAGCATAACTCTGGGTGTGGTCATCCTTATGACCACTAAAGGGATAGACAAAGGATATATTCTGGGTATATATCCAAAAGAATTGAAAGTAGGGTCTCAAAGAGGTATGTTCATAGAAGCATTATTCATAACAGCCCAAAGGTGGAAGCAACAAAACGTGATACATATATACCACGGAATATTATCCAGCCTTCAAAAGGAAGGAAGTTCTGACACATGCCACAAAACGGATAAAGACATGTTCAAGCGAAATAAGCCAGTCACAGAAAGACAAATATTGCATGAGTTTACTTAGATAAAGGATCTAGAGTAGTCAAGCTCATACAAACAGGAAGTAGAATGGCTGTTTGCTAGTGGCTGGGAGAAGGGGAAATGGGGAGTTGTTCAAAGTTTAGCAAGATGAAGTTCTAAAGATTGGTTATATTCACAATAATGTGAATATACTTAATGCTACTGATTTACAAGCTCTTGGGAGTTTCCCAGGTGTCATGTGAAACCAGTCCCTCTACTCGGAGGGTAGGGGGAGATGGCAGAAAGTGGCTGGCTACTCCAGACTGATAGATGGCAGTTTAATAACAAGAGAAGTTACCTATGAGGCTTGTCTTAGGAGCCACATGACAAGTTGATCTCCACTTCTGACCACTAAATCTGAAAAGTTTATGGAGAGCCTTGATGGAGTTCAATCACATATATAGTCCAGATGGTCTCAACACCACATCACTATCTCAAGGCTGTGTCCTTGGGGCACCTTCTGGGATCACGGAAGGCAAGCAGAACCCACATTCCAAGGATAGGGGACAGAGTGTGGAGCCTCCGATTGCTGGGGCTGGGGGGTTCCAGCTTACAGGTCAACTGG
This sequence comes from Manis javanica, assembly GCF_040802235.1. Taxonomy (NCBI): domain Eukaryota; kingdom Metazoa; phylum Chordata; class Mammalia; order Pholidota; family Manidae; genus Manis; species Manis javanica. The sequence goes on from NC_133170.1 coordinate 75,499,099, forward strand.
CAGTCCCGTTCTCTCCCCCAACAAACACTACTGAACTACACCTTTCAGGCTCACCTTACACTTCAGCCACTGTTGTAACCATTCCCGTGAAGGTTCTGATCTGTTATATGCATTGGCACCTGGGCAGCAACTCCCCGCAGCCGTACCATATTCTCCTTACTTCCATCCCAGGGCTTCTCTGATGTCCTGGGGAATAACGTTGAGTTCTTCCAGACTATGTTCAGTACATTACATGCTTCGGTGCCTTTTCACCTAATTAACAGGCAAGGAACCAGGGTAGTTATCCACCGTTTCCTGGCAATCATTGGTTGAGAGCTGCTCCTAGGGGTAGTAATTCCCCAGTACTTTCAGCCTGCCCAGTGGGCAAGCTAAGAATGCTCCCCTGTGAGATGGAGAAGACATCAGTGGTCGGAGTGGGTGGGAAGGGTGAGGGAAGAATATGACTGCAATGGACGGCACAAGGGAGTTTTTCAGAGTCATGAGACTCATGGTGGCAGTGATTACACGGATGTATGACATGGATTACAATTCCTGGAACTGAACAGTCCTCAAAGTCCATTTTTCTGTATATTACTAAAAAAGTTAAAAATTTAAAACATATCAACAAAATGTAAGGGAAAAAAGTGAACAAGAAACAATGATCTGCTTAAATAATCAGGAAATTTAGAAAAGCAATGAAATGGAACTACTAGAATGTTTTTTAATCTGGTAATTTAAAACCCAAGGGATGGGCTAAAAAGCAATTTAGACATAAGTAAATAAAAATTTGATAAGCTAAAAAATTATGAAGAAATTGCCCAGACACATGGAGATAAAATATATGAAAGAAATATTAAGTGACATAGAAGATAAATAAATAGGGCCTAATAGAGAGAATGGAAAACAGAAGATAAGAATGGTTGTGATTTTCCAAAATTGATAAAAGACATGGATCATGGTTAAGAAGTCCTAAAAAAACCCAACCAGAAATAGGTAAGGTCTTACTTACTATATACATCATAATTACAAAGAGCAAAACCAGGAACTTAAAGCAGCCGCAAAGAAGACAGGTCATTTGTAAAGGAAAGACAAGGAAATGGACAGTACACAATAAAAGCCATGTGAGAGTGAAATAATATCTATAAAATACAGAGCAAAAATAACTGTCAAATGAGCATTGTCTACTCAGAAGAAAAGCATCTTTCAAGAATGTGCACCACATACACATTTTTCAAAAATAAAAAACTGGCATAGTGTATTACCAATAGATCCTACTAATATAATTTCTGAAAGATAAATTTCAAAAAGAAGAAAATTGATCCCATAAAGAAAACTTGAAATATAAGGAGGAGCAACACCACAGATCCTGGTAAACAGGTAAATACATAAAATTATTATCCATAAAAAATAAATATAATAGTAATACATTACTGGTAGGATATAAAAATAGACTTAGAATATTGTCAAATAGGCATGTGAGCATTCCCTGAAGCTTCACAAATGAATATTTATTCATCCATTAAAAAAAAAGAAATCCTGCTGTTTTGATTTTTGGATAACATGAATGAAACTTAAGGGCATTAAGCTAAGTGAAATAAGTCAGGCAGAGAAAGGCAAATACTGTATGATCTCACTTATATATGGAATCTAACAGAACCAAACTCATGAAAATAGAGAGTAAATCGATGGTTGCCACAGGCTTGGAGGTGGGGAAATGAGGAGATGTCGGTCAAAGCACACAAACTTCCAGTTACGAAAGGATTAAGTTCTGGGGATTTCAAATACAGCATGGTGACTATAATTAATAATACTGTATATATTCTTGAAAGTTGCTAGGAGAGTAGATCTTAAATGTTCTCACTATAACAAAATGATAATTATGTGAGGTGAAGAATGAGTTGACTAACCTTACTGTGGTGATCATTGCACATTGTGTACTTGTATCAAATCATCACATTATATATGTCAGACTTACACAATGTTATATCAAGTCTATCTCAATAACACTGTAAAAAATATTAATAATGCAAATTTAGCTGAAAAGTACTCATCACATGAATAACAAGAAAAGAGGAAATGTTCTTCCAGTATTAAAACTGTTAATCCAATTCAGCAAAAAAGTTGCTCGTGATTGGCAAATAAGTTAAATTCCACATCTTCATCATTTCACTTTTGCCTTTCTTATTCACCTAAACAAAAATATCAACTAACATTCTTGCCAAAATATACTCATTCATCAATGTAGTCACAGGTTAGCTAAGGATACAAGAGTTTGGTGAGAATTAATTGGATATTTGGAATTTACAATAAAGAATACTGTACTTTTAATTATTTGTAAGTTGATGTACATTCTTAAAATTTCATATTGTACCATATCACAAAATTTATAATAAACATAGATATAATTTATCAGATCTGTATGTGTAGGTAAATGTATAGATAGCAATATCCAGAGCAATCCTACAAAAACTATACAAAGCAACATACCTAAAAATGCTAGAAATAAGTTAAAATGGGATCTTTAAAAGTATTCAAACAACCTGCAGGAGCACAAGAACAGAGAAACAGAAGAAGCAAACAGGAAACAATAGAATGGCAGATGTAATTTAAAACATATCAGTAATTGCCTTAAATGTAAATGATCTAAATACACCAATTAAATGGCAGAGATTGGCTTATTGGCAAAGTGGATAAGAAAGGAAGATTTTACCATTTGCTACTTACAAGAAAATCACTTCAAACCCAATAATACATGCAGGTTAAATTAAAAGGCTGAAAAAAAAGATATACCATGCAAACATAATTGTTTAAAAGGCAGAGTGGCTCTATCAGTATCAGAAAAAGTAGACTTCAGAGCAAGGAAATTTACTGGAGACAAGGACATTGCATAATGGCAAAAGGATCAATTCATAGGAAGATAAAAACAATCCTAAATGAGTATGTACCAAACAGCAGAGCCTCAAGATGCATGAGAGGAGAAATAGGAAAAAAATCCACAGTCGTAGTCAGGATTTCAACATGCCCTCTCAGCAACAGAGAAAACTAGAAAGAAAATCAGCAACGATACAGAAGATCTGAACTGCACAGTCAACCAACAGGGCCTAGTTGGCATCTACAGGACACTCCACCCAACAACAGTAGAACACATTTTTTTCTAGTGCCCATGGAATATTCACCAAGATAGATTATATTCTGGTCCATAAAAGAGCTCCAACAAATTTTTAGAATTAAAATCACAAATGGTCAGGAACATGAAAAATAGGGACAAACTGAGGAGCTATTCCAGATGGAAGGAAACATGGTAACAAAATGCAATGCATGTTCCCAGTGGGATGGGACAGATAGCAACATGTGGACAGGATCTGCTGATTAGATGACAGTTACACCAGGGTTGATTTCCTTACTTGAAGGGTTACACAGTGGTTATGTAGACGAATGCTTTCTTGTTTAGAGGATATACACACAGGAGAATTTGGAGGTGATGAAGCAGCATATCTGTAGCTTATGTTAAAATGGTTTGGAAAGATTAAGGATAATGAGTTTGCACACATACAGACATATAGAAAAAGAAAGAAAAAAGGATGTTGAATCAATACACTGAAGTATTAAAACATTGGGAATCTGAGTAAAAAAGATACGGGTGTTTTCGTTGCTCTTCCAACTTTTCTGTATGTTTGAAATTAGTTCAAAATAAAATATCTTAAAATGATGGAAATTAGATATTAGCAAAAGCTGAAGGAATCTATCCACTAACAGAAATACAAAGGAGAGTCTTCAGGTAGAAGACTATATGTAGTTACAGAAATGAAGACAGGGTGGTACTTCTGCAAGGAGAGACAAGTGGGCCAACCAATGGAACAGACATGTACTTGGACATTTGATTGATGATGAATTATTAATGGTGCTATAACTAGATATCCACAGGGAAAAAGAATCTTGGTCCCTCTCTCACCTCATAGACGAAATGTCCTATTTTCACAAAGGATGCTATGAGATTTGGACTCACAATCAGGAGACAATGCAGCCTCCCCACTTTGTTGATCACAGGTTATCATTGTAGCACTTCGACTGCTGGCAGGACCCAGAAATCACACATTTGGCATGAAAATCAGGGTTTCAGGAATGCAGATGAGCTGCAGTGAGGAATCCTCAAATGGTTCGCAGCAGGCTACAAACATAGGAGACTCAGCATAGTGGCTGCAGCCGACAGGCCTGTCTGTGAGCCTATGTGACATACCAATGGGGTCTGTTCACAAGAATGAAGGATCCTTTGAAGAAAGTTGGAGGTTCTGGGTGAGTAGGTGGGGGCAAGGGCCCGCTGACTATTACTGTTAGAGTGACTCCAAATGAACTAACAGGAATACAAACCTCTGAGAGCCCATCAGTCTGAATTAGGCTCTGTCTAACTCTGTATCTTCAATGCCTGGCCTAGGGTAGGTGAATCAATCAGTTTACTCACACTGCCATAACAAAGTACCATAGACTGAGTGGCTTAAACACAGCCATTTATTTTCTCACAGTTCTGGAGGCTGGAAGCCCATGATCAAGGTGTGGGCAGGGCTGGTTTCTTCTGAGGCCTCTCTCCATGGCTTGGAGATAACCATCTTCCCCCTTTGTCTCCACATGGTCTTCCCTATGTGTGTCTGTGTCCAAATTTCCTCTTCTTACAAGGACACCAGTCATATTGGATTATGGCCCAGCCTTATGGACTCAACTTAATCACCTCTGCAGAGACCTTAACTCCAAACACACTCACATTCTGAGGTATCAGGGGTTAGGACTTCAACATAGGAACTTGGTGAGAGGGACACAATTCAGCCCATAACAGTAGCCACTTAACAACTCTATGCCGAGTGAGTGAATGAATGAATGAATGAATGAATGAATAAGAGACCATTACAACTCTGTTGTGGAAGAAGGTTTCAATCCCAGATGCCTGGGCTGAGAATATGTGGGCATTTATGATTGTCCTGGACCCCTCCCCTTCAGCCAGTGATACAGTCTAGAGTGCAGCCATCCACAGTGGGACACCAGGGAGCCAAGCTAAGTGCCAACACAATTTACATGTTATGGCTACTGCTCTGACATCTTCAAGTTTCCAGCAAGAAACATTGAGGCCAATTCTCCAAGTGCCAAAGAGACTCCCTGAGTCAAATTCAGTCACCCCTTTGGAATTAACCTTTACTAATCCCCAAGTGCTGAAGAAAGCCTTTAGGCACACACCACCACCCTACAGAAGGCTTTCATTGTCAGCTTATATGGTAGGAGGATCATCTGGCTTCTCCAAGACCTATAGACATTTATTCCCAATTGTCCAGATCAATACAACTAACATGGCCAGAGTCCTAATTTCAAATAGGAAGTCGCCTTGTCTTCATGTGTATCCTTGCATTCAGTGGAACATATGCCCAATTTTTGGTAACTGGAAATGGTGGTAAAAAGCCTGAATAGCAGAATACTAAACCTGCCTTAATCTCTAAAGATACCATCACCTGTAAAAATGAATGCTTTGAAGTTAATCAGCTCAATGGTTCGTTCAGGTCTTAAGATTGCTTATCTCTAGATACCCTGGTTTCCTTGTAAGAACTATGGCTTTGATGTCCATATGTCAGTTTACTTATTCATTCTTTCTTTCAATCAATATTCATTCATTTAATCAGTATTTACTGAGAGTTTACTACGTGCTAGGTACTGTTCTAAGCCCTTGGATACAACAATGAGAAAAAGTTTCTGCCTCATGAAGCTTATATGTTAGTGGGAGAGACAGATGCTAAGTAAATAATAATAGCAATGAGAATAATTGAAACCCACATGCAGATCAGAAATACAGTATTCCAGCTGGAGTATCAAGAGCTCCTAAGAGTACAGGATGATATGCTCTATCAGTTGGTTTAAAGCTGAGTTCTCCCAAACATTTGGGAATTGGGAAAGGATATTGTCATGCCAATGGGTTTCAGCCCTAGGCAAGTTCACTATGGATTCAATGAGACTGAAAAATGACAATGGAACATTCTTGGGAAGAAAGGGTTACACCCAACCTTGTTCCCACGGTGGTGGGTCAATCACTAGAATCCCATCCACTCAGAGTGAGTCTGCGTGCAGCAAGCTGGTCTCTGCCTCTGGGCCTCCCTGCCCCCGCAGCCATCTCAGTCTCTGTCATCGGCGCTGCCACCACTCCAGTCTGCTCTCCTGCAGCCATGCCACCGTGTCACCCAGAGCACTGAGTGGAGCTCTTTATACAGAGTCAGTAGCAACATACTGCCCACACATAAGTAGTGAGCTAGCCGACCAGAGCCAGGTGAGAATCCCGGCCATAGGAACCTTCACTTTATCCACAGATACCCATTCTTAAAAATAAATAACATTTCCATTATCCCTTCCATGAGTTTAGATTTGGATCGCAACTGCTGTCAAGCTTCCATCCTCTCACCTGAAGCATGATCTTAGCTTCTATCATGCCACCTCAACTCCTCTTGATAAAAGTAACAGTACCCTTTTTGAGCCCCCAATATTTAACATTTGCTGAGCACTTACGTGTTGGGAACTCTGCTAAAAACTTTACATGCATTATCTCCTTTAATCCCTATTATAACAACCCTGCTAGGATTGGCACCATTTTAAAGGCAAGAAAACTGAGACTCAGAGAGACTGGATAACTTCTCTGAGGTCACCCAAGGAAAGAGGGTGACCAAGGATTTGACTCATCCAGGCACATGTTATTGCCATTTTGGTTGCACAATATCAGTTACTATTATCCCTCATGTGATATTATCCCTCATGTGATATCAGTTGGTACATGACCCTTGACCTAAATCAATTCCTAAAATCATGGAGGATCTCAGGGAGTTCCCAGGCCCTTGTAGGGGACCTTTCTGCTAACCAGAGCCAGTTTGAGTCTATTCGTCTCAAGGAAGGATTTTTAAAAAATTGAGAAGGCAGGATTTGAACCCAAGGCTAAAAATACATCTGCCTCTTTTGGAAAGCTCCTCCAGGTGGTTCTGATGAGCAGCCAGAAGGGTACAGGCTCAATTTGCCCAAATGTCCTGACATATGCAGCCTCTGCCTGGAAACTTTCGGAAACAGAAAGTTCCTGCCCTACAAGTTCATTGCTGCTAATATTTGGAACATGCTTTCTTCATTGCCTGAACTCTGCTTTCCCCTAACTTTGGTTGCCTAAAAACACAGGCATCATCCAGAGTTGATCAATGCCAGATGGTTGAAATTCTTTCACCTGATAAACAATTTCACATCCCATTTCCTGGAACTGTGTAGCTTTGTTCTGGGTTTTGTAAGGAAAACAAAAAAAATAGGCAAGCAAACAGAGCATCTCAGAGTGAAAAATCATAAAAGAAAAGCATGTGTGCTTCATTATATCCACTTTGCACAAAGATCAAAGGGATAGAAAGAAGAGAAAAAGCAGAAGGGGAATGGGGAGGAGGTAGTGGATGGGGATTAAAAGAGAAAGAAAAAAGAAAAAGGGTCAAATATGGGCCCTACTGACTGTGGCTCTGAATTGTAAAAATTCGCTCTCACTCTTACTCAAAAGAACAATGGAGAGATTTTTCCCTTACCAAGAGCATGTTGTACCTTCATTGGCCAAAAAGATCCAGGGAAGTTTTAATCCTTAATGCACAAAAATTCCCCCAGAGTCCAAAAGAACTTTTTTGCTGGATTGGGATGGGAAGCCCACTCCTTCATGTATAATTGAAGACAATTAGGATAGCACTATAATCCTTCCTGCTCATGCATGGAACTGCCTCCAAATCCTAGCTAATGTGCAACTCTCCCAGGAAGCTCTCTTGAGCAATTAAAAATGGTAATGCAGCTGCCTAGCAAGAGCCTGCGTTCATCCAGGCCTTTGTGTGGATTGCTGCAACAATTCATTTAGGAGTAATTCATTTCAAATGTACTCACTCTACAAACTTTTCTCAAACTGTACTTGCTGAAAATGTAGGTGAGGCCAACTAAATGTTTTCAAGATAACACAAATAATGAAATTATCTTTTTCAATAAAGCCTTTCCTCTTAATTTATCCAGTTGGCTTCTACTTTGCCAAGTGTAGGAAGTAAAACTATACGATGGGTGGTCCCTATACCTCACAGGAACAACTTGCTTCTGAAAATTTAATGCTGGAATCCCCCTCTTCCATGTAGGGGATCTAATTTAACTCATAGCAAACGTTGTACTGAATGAAGTGTTATTTTGCAATGCAACTGTCAAATACACAGTCTCCAAAAGTGGAAAGAAAAAAAAAAGTTACCTTATTAGGCTGTGTGGTTCAGAGCAGTGTTACTCAATGTCTAGTCTGCAGACCAGCAGCTGCACACCTGAGATCTTGCAGAAATAGAAAATACTGCTTTAGAGCAGTGATGCCCTGCTGGAATGATTTTGCTCCCCAGGAGACACTGGGCTGCTTGGATTTCTCAATTGGGTGTGAGGGAGCTACTGCCATCTAGTGGGCGGAGGTCAGACTGCTGCTCAGCAGCCTCTACCATGCACAGGACAGCCTCCACCACAAAGAATTCTCCTGCCTCAAATGTCAACAGTGCTGTTCTTAAAAAACTCTGATTAGAGGAAAGTGAACTGGAAAGATGGGGTGGGAGTAGAGAAAGTAAAAAGAAAGTGTTTCAAGCTGATAAATAATGGAAGTAAAAGGAGAGTCATGGAACCTGGGCTGTGATCATGGGGACGCCTACCCTCACGGAAGTCACTTACCCTCTCTTGACTTTATTTTATACATGAAGGGGGAAAAGTTTGAACTGAAAGAATGGGATTATCATCCCTAAGGTTCTTTTCAGAATACATGTATTATAGTTAGGCAGCATTTCACAAGCTTGAGCAATCCACAGATCAACTTCACTGTTTGCCATATCTGAGTGCCATCTTTGCTATTTAAGTTTTTACTTTAACATATTTTATATTGTTAAGATGGATTTTAGAAGGAAATTTTATGTCACTATCATTAGTTTTAAGCCACCCCTACTTCCATAACTGGAAGTAAACACCATTAAAAGAAAATAATGTTACTGAAGTCAAGCTAGATATCATTGTCTTCCCAAGGCAGTGAGCCTGAAACCAGCCCTCTCTTGGTTAAAGGGGAGATTAGTAAGTGTTCAAAGCAATAAAGTCATGTTGGCACCAACCTGAGACTCTCTGTATCACCTTAAATGATTTTATATTCTACCAGTGATGTATCTACACTTTGGAAGATGGTGTCATTGTTATGGAATGGAAGAGGGCGAACTCTGGAAGCAGATCCATTTGGGTCCAAGACTTAACTCCATGATTCAATGGAATGTTGGGTAGAAGAGCAAATGACGGGTACACATCCTCTGAGGGGAAAGTCGGTGTTTTAGGGAAGTATCTACCATCATTCTAACCAATGGAATATGGTATAGGAAAAAGAACAAGAGGGTAGGGAGGAAAGATTTCAAAGAATCAAAGAGAAAAACCAGCCAGAAAAAAAAAAAAGAAAAAGCATGCTCTTCCCTGAGGTTATAGGGTAGTAGAGATCCAGCCTAAAACGGTTCCTGGAAGTTATGCGACCCCACATCTTGGGTGCTTTTGCTTCAAAGTATTTCAGAAACCACAAGAACAAGTGTGGGAAGAAAAAATGTCCTACCTTCTTCAAACTTTGAAGCACTTAAAATCAGTCATGAATGGCCCATTTTTAAGGTTACTGACATTTGGTCATTCACAAGGCAATTCAAGTCCTTTACAGGTAGTCCACTGAGGCCTAGAAGTAGATTGTCACAGCCATTTCCCAAGAAGCCTGTTGAATTACATCCTTTTGGAGAGGATATGTACAATTTACAGCGGTTGCCTCTTTATTTAAGGTGTATGCATGTGTGTGGTGTGTCTGTGTGTGTGCAAGCACTTTCTCACTTCAGAGCCTCTGCTTAAGTTGAAACCTTCTGCCTAGTGGGCTTATATCCTGCTTCTCACATGGTTTCTCCTTCTCATGTTAAGGTTTCAACTTAAATGTTAACTTCTTAGTGAGGGCTTCCTTGACCATCCTAAGTCTCTTGTTATTATGTCAATCCACTAATATTTACTAAATACCTTCTTTGTGCCAGGCTCTGTTCATTTTTCTGGACATACAACTGTGACCAGATAAAAGCTCTTCCCACAAGGAGCATTTTGAAATAACTTGTTTGCTTTTATTTTTCCTTGAGGGAGGGGCTTTCCTTCCCTTAGTCTATAGGTACTATGAGGGCATGGACAAGTTTGTTTAGCTCATCCTTATATGCACCCCAGCACCTACAACAGTAAAAGGCATACATTTGGCATCGTATTTATGAATGACTCAAAGAATGGGTGACCACTTCACCAACCTGGCCACTAACTGATTGGAACCCAAGGAACACTAGACCTGAGTTAAGCCAGATTCTCTCTCCCAAGAGTTTGGGATTTGATCTATAGACACAGAGAGTGGTCACTGGGAGCCAGATGAGGAAAAATTAAATCCTATGGTAAGGTTTCCAGATCTGCCCTGCCTAACTCTTCTTAGAGCTCATGAAAGAAATCCTCTTTCCAATAAATTTCCCAAAGTCAATTTTAATTAATCCCTATATCTGGCAGCTTATTAACACACCTGATGAGCACAAAAGAACATTGACTAGTTCACATCAAAATCTGGTTTAAAATGGTTCAATGGCTTCCATTGTTTTTAGAATAAAATGTAGACTCCTTCCCAATGCTAGAAATGTTGTCTGGCCCTGCTTACCTCTCCTGCTTCATCTCTTACCCTCACTAGCCTTCTTCCTGAGCTCTTTTCCACCTCAGAGCCTTTGTACTTACTATTCCCATCGCCTGGAATGTTCTTCCCTCAGCTCCTCAAATGTCTGGCTTCTTCCTAGTGTCAAATTTCTACTCAAATGTCACCCCACCCATCCTCCACAAGGAGACCTGCTAAATCAGCTATGGACCCAGCAAGCCTCAATTGGCACATTCATATTAGAACATTAGAGAAAGGGCTACTTACAAAGGTATGGGAACCACAGGGGATAATGCTGTACCCCAGGAACAGCAGAGCAGCAGCAACTCTTAGGCCTGAATGGAAGAGGGCAGGGGGTCTCTCTGGAATCCAAAAGGAAAGTGCCATGGAAAGGCCTGCCTCCCAGAGGAGCTGTGACCTTCAATTCAGATTCACCAGCTCAAGGCAACGCAGCAAGAAGGGAACCAGGGAGGAAAATACTCTGACATGATTCTCCTCCTCCCTCTGTTCTCCCTCCATGACTCCCTATTGGTCAAACTCATCTGAAACCAGATCGCAAGGAAACCTACCAGTGGAGAATAGGGATTAGCAAACTTTTTCTGTAAGGGCCAGATAGTAAATGTTTTCATTTTTTGGACCATATAATCTGTGTCACAGTCACTCAACTTTGACATTGTAGCATGAGAAAAAGCATGAAAATATGCAAATGAATGTGTGGCTGTGCTTCAATAAAACTTTATTTACAAAAACAGGCAGTGAGTCATTGTAGAATGTAGAACATTCAAGATAGTCAGTAGGGTCAGACGACAGGATGGAGAATGGTGGAGAATGGCTCTAGGGTTCAACAGAACATATCTAGCATTCCTTCTCTGGCCCATCTAAAGTACCCACTTCTCAAGTCCCTATCACATTGTCTGTCTTATATCCTTCATCACAAATTATAAGAATCTTATCTGTTTGTCCCTAAGAATAAAGATCATGGCTCTTTTGTTTGCCATTATATCCCAGGCATCCAAAATAGTGCCTGCTAAGTGAAAGTTTCTCAAGTAAGTATTTCTGAATGAGTAAGAAGACTTAACTAATAGAGTATGACACAGGTTGACAAGACCAGAACACCTGGTCTCCTTAACTCAGTACACAGGTACACCCAATGATAGGCACCAAACATAGAAACTCAGCTGTCGTCTGTAACCTACCCATAAGTGCGATGCTTGTCTACTCCATCGCAACACCCCTCCAAACCAAGCCAGCTCACCAGTCACCTCCAGTACCTTCACCACCCATAACTCCAGGTTGCAATTCCACACATCATCTTTCAGCCTTTTAGACCCTAAGTGATTTGCAATCCAGGTTCACTGGAAATGATTCTGCTTCAGGAGACCTCTCCCCCACCTCCAGTTCAGTCAGCTGGGTCGACCTGCTTTGAATGTCTCCATTTCATCCCGTGAGGCCAAGGAACTTTCCTGGGTAGCACAGTGAGAGAAGGAAAGGAACAGGGCTTGTGAGCATCTCTAAAATTCCCTTCCTCCTCATTTTTAACACAAAAGATGGCAGAGCTTCCAAATTCTCCAACAACAGAAAACAGTTATCACAAAATTACTAAAGTCATGAAAAATGATTCAGCAGAGGATCACAATAGTGTAAAGGTTTAGTACCAAGCATTACATTAAAAAAGATCAAGATACAAAATTTTGTATACACTTTCATTGCAAGTGTGCAAAAATGTGCCCGAATATACATAAGGACCAGAGGGAGAGTGGGAAATAATGGCTAGTCTATTTCTTTTGATTTCTGTGATGACTGTTACAATTTTTGCTAATTATTCTGAATGGTTCACCCATGAGTTGCAGGTTATAGTCTAAAACACAGTATCATCATTATTATATATTATCAGTTATTATATATTTTCAATTATTACACATTAATAATATATTGTTATATATGAGATCCAGTCAGCAAGAAAAGTGATGGGATAGACACCATCCTTCTCTGGTACAATGGAGGATATACCCCCAAACGACTGCATCTTAAGTCTGAAAGAGTTTGTGTTTCGTGTCCTTCTGTCCTGAAGTGGTTGCATGAAAAGGCATGGCTTAAAAAATTAACAGTACAGAATCTGTTTCCCCCTCATACTCCCTCTTCCCTATCTTTATTTTTTCTTCCCTCTTGTGACAGGATCAAAATCGTTGGAAACTGGAAAGGTAAATGGTTTTCTAATAATATTAGCCAAAGACAACTGTTCTTTGTAGCAAACCCCTGAGACCACAGCAGTTACTTTATGACTGCTAAAGGCTGGTACTCGAGACTAATGCAAAATTTGGCAACAGATGCATTCAACTTCTTAACATTCCTAAAGATCTGGAACCTCTCTCTTGTATTTTCACAGATCAGCAGAATCAATCTCTCCCTCCTTATAATTTGGAATCCTAGACATAGCTAAGATCAAAACACAGAGACACAACGTCACCCCATTGAATATTAGAGATCTGGAGATACATTAGGCTTGAGACCTTGTTCTTTGAATTCATCTCATCTCATCACATTTGAGTCATGTCATTTCTGCAGTCCATTGAATCTGTGATTGTTCCCTTGCCTAAATTTTAATTTTTACCTTGGGTACATATCTTATAATGCAATTTCTCAGCCAGCCAATTTGAGTGTTCACTGCCCTTTAAAAGACAGACATCTACCCCATAAGATTACAAAAAGGTGATAATTGGGTACAAAAGATGTCTATCAGAGCATTTTTCATGTTTTGTTTAACAATAAAAATCTACTAAAAATAACCTAAATACCTTATGATCAGGGAAGTTACATAAGTCATAAAGCACCTAATCAATGGGAAATTATGCAGACTATGAAAACATCTGCAAAGAACGTTAATAGTGAAATAACACTGCATGAGAAAAGCAGGGAACAAAAACTGTGTATGATCCCATTTTATTGAAGAAAAGTATAAACATGTAGGGAGAGGACTAGAAGGTAACACTCCCTCACTTTTGTGGTGGTTACCACAGGATTATAGGATACAGGTGATATCCCTTATTTATGCTTCTATTCGTTTTCCAACTTTTCTAGTATGAAAATACATACTAGTTTTACATTTGGAAATACAACTTTTGTCAGAGGTCAAAAAAGATAAGTTGCTACATCAGGGTCCAGAAAGCTACCCGTAAGTTTTTTCTTTCTCCTAGACTGGCTATTAGGGAGTCACTTTCTCCTTTCATTTTGAGAAGGTATTGCCACATTATTAAGCAAACAGCCAGTAGGGGTCGTCCAAGAGCAGTAAACTGACCTCTCAGAGACAATGAGTGAAGCTCAGGAAATTGGAGCTGGAAACTCCTCCTGAGAGGCCTAATGCATCCTTCAAAAATCACCACCACATACATTACACTTTCTGGTACTGGTACTTTCTTTTCAATTTAATTGTAACTATTTCAAGTGATTGTAATTTCACTGTTACACCTTGGCGCAGTCAACGAGCTATTGATGAGCAGACTTTAAATCCAGCAAACTTCAGAAATGTTCATCTAACACTCTTGCCTGGACTGCTAGCTGAACAAGTACCTTAGACGAGGTTCAAATCCTGAAACCTCCCCTTTGCTGTAAAACCTTACACAAGACCCTTTTCCTATTTGAACCAAAGTTTCCTTATTTATAAAACAAGGAAACCTCTCCACCTACCTCACAAATGTTGCTCTCGAAATTAAATGAGGTGATACAGCTAATGAATGTACCAGGTGCACACGGTAGGTACTCGATAAATGTTTAGTGCTTCCAGAGTGTTGGACCAGTGTTGAAAAGTTGTTTTCCTGGTAGAGGAGATGGGGCATGCTGAGTTAACAACCCTCCCCACTTTTGTATTTCCCTGGATGACACAGTGGGTTGGAGTGGAAAGTGCAGTACATGGACTTGAAAGATCAAAATTCCACTTGGTATCCAAACCTTGGGCTTAGTCACACCAGCTAAATTCACCAGCCTCAGATCACAAATATGGCTCAGACAGCACCCACTGAGCCTTTAGATTGTTGATAAGAGCTGCGACTGGAACCTGGACTGTGGAGATGGGATAAAGGAGATAGAGTGCAGACATGTTTGGGATGGAATCAACAGGGTTTGATGGACTGTTCGTGTAGAGGCTGGAAGAAAGGAATAATGCCCCCAAGTTCCTACCTTGGATGACTAAACGCACAGTTTATTGATTCAGTGAGTATCTATGAGCCCCTCCTAAGGGCCAGGACTGTTCTGGGCACTGAAGACACTGCAGTAAACCAAACAGAACAAAAAAATCTCTGCTCTTGTGAATTTACCTTCTAGTGGGGAAGACAGACAATAAATAGTAAACAAATAAGACAATTTCTGGTTGTGATAATTATAATGAAGGAAATAGGGTAATGGGATGGAGAATAAGAGCAATGAAGGCCTACCTTAAACATGATGGCCAGGGAAGGACTCTCTCAGGAGGTAATACGTGAGGTGATGGATCCTAAAAGATGAGAAGGAGCCAACAGGTGCACAGAAAAGGGGAAGCGTTCCAGGAAGAAGGAACAGCAGGTGGGAGAGCTTGAGGTGGGAAAAAGTTAGGTGTTTTGAGAAAGGGAGGAGGAAAAAGGCCTACATAGTGAGAGGACTGGCAAGAGAGAAGATTGGCAAAGTGGACAGGACCCATTAGTCAAGAACCAAGCCTTGAGAAGCAGGTTCTTGGAGAAGACAGTTTCACCCTTGACCTACCAAGTTTGAGGTGTCTGAGGGGATCTCCAAACTAAAGATCCAGGACCATATCTGAAGAACTGGAGACAGTAATTGGGATTTGAAAAAGTGTTCAGTTGCATCAAAATTACTGGATAATACAGTCAAAAAATACAGACTTCTCAGGCATTAAAAATACATATTTTGGGGGCTCCACCCTGGAAACTCTAATTTAAGCAGGTCTTGGTCAAGATCTGGGAAATCAGTTGTTCAGTACTCACAGGTAAATATGATCCAGTCATTCACGAAATATTTCTTGCATTCCTCATATGTGCCAGGACAAATCTAAGTGCTGGAGAGAGAGTTCTGAACAGTTTACAGAGCTTATAATCTAGAGAAAGTTCAGCTAGAGAACAAGTAAACAATTGTAATAGGAGTACCTGCCACCAAAAGAAGCTGGTAAAATAAGAATAATTATAGGCACCTACATTAGATAAATCTAAAGAAAAGACCTCTCTCTGAGGAGGTGACATTTAAGTTGACAGCTGAGAAATAAGGCACAGTCATGACAGTCTGGGGGAACAGCATTCCAGGCAGAGGGAACAGCCAATGCAAAGGCTTGGTTGAGAACTCAGTCAATGAATCTAATTCTTTGGTTTAATTCCACTTGATTAACCAACAAAATGAGGGAAAAGGCAGGTGGAGAAGGTACTATTTGATCTCTATGTGTTTACCCAGCAAGCTATGCTAAGCACATACCTTGTACCAGGCACTGTGCCGGTTGCTCTTACACAGATGAGCAAGATGACCCTCTCTTTTAGTTGTGGTCCAATGAGGGGGCAGATAACCAAATTGGTATGAACCCATCAGATAAGTGAGAGCATCCAGATAAGCAGTTTCTGTTCTGAGAAAGCCAAGATGATTCATACTTTCAAGTATGATAATGTGAGCAACTGTTTTAGAGACTATATGTAATAAAATGGCTTTCATTTTTTTGTGGCCCAACCAGCTCAGGCCTCTAGTTTTGGTGAAATATTTGCAACAATACACTGGGTCTGATATACAGTATAATGACTGTATGTTGGGGAAATAGTATCCTTATAATAACTAACCTGTACTGAGCATTTAGATCCACCTGCCTTGACATAAGATCTTACAGTCTTCACTATGACCTAATGAGGCAAGGACTCTAACAATAATAAGTTTTTCAGAGAAGAATTGGTGCTCAACAAGGTGAAGGGACTTTCCTGAAGTCACTCAACTCAGATGTGACAACTTCCCAGCTGTCTCGGTTCCAAGCCTCAGTTCTGGTCCATACCGCCTTTCATGAGGTGCTTCCATATTAATGCAATTGCTGTCTTCATTCCGGTTCCCAAAGTGGATCAGCCTCTCTTCTCCTCACCCGTTATCCACCTGGATTGGCTACAGAGGCCAGATCAATTTGCTACTCTTCTCAGGGGCCTGGCAGGTGGAAAAGTGGGGAGGAGAAGAACTCGGTTTCCACACTGGGGACAAGGCAGAGGGCAAGCCTGCCTGGACGGTGCCCACTGCCTGTCTATACGCCTCCGGTCTCCAGGGCCGCCTATGCAGTGGTGTGAAGGGTTGGGCGCAAAACTGAGCACCTTGCTTCCTGCCCACCCGCCAGGGAAGAGAATTACTGGCGCTCAGTGTTCAAGGTCTGAGTAGAAGGAATCGGTTGCAGATGAGGGGAAGCAAGTTGTTGAAGTCAGGAGTAAATTGTAATTCAGCTGCCGCCTGGATTGTGTTGGGTCGCCTCCTGCCACGCCGAATGTATTCAAATTCAGCAGCTTGGAAAGATGAGCTGGTCATCTTCAGCCGTGAGCTGGCCAACATGCAACTTAAAGGGCCTTCACTTTCCCGTCCCCTGAGCCTGCTTTGATTCCGGACTTCTCAGCGCGCCTCTGGGCTCGTCTGTCCGGAGCGCCTTTCCCGTTTCCCAGGCTGCCTGGCTCCCCGTCTTCTCCCTGCCACCTCCCCTCACTCCCTGGATCCCTCCCTCCCTCCCTCCCTCCCTCCCTCCCTCCCTCCCTCCCTCTGGTGCGGAGGCTCCTGGCCCGGGTCCCTGAGCCCGGGCGGGTGCAGGCGGAGGACGCAGGAGGGGTGAGGTCACGTCTCCCTTGAGCCCCGCGCTGCGGGCTTTTCCGAGCCTCGCCAAGAGCGGGCGGCCAGAGTCCCCGACCGCGCTGACGGTGCGCCCCTCCGGCCTCTCCCATGTCTCAGTACGGCCCCAGCTCGGACTTCAAGAGGGCTTTGGACAGCAGTCCCGAGGCCAACACTGAGGATGACAAGACCGAGGAGGACGTGCCCATGCCCAAGAACTACCTGTGGCTCGCCATCGTCTCCTGTTTTTGCCCCGCGTACCCCATCAACATCGTGGCTTTTGTCTTCTCCATCATGGTGAGTGGGTTGGGACCACGAGCAGCCAGGAAGGGGCGGCACGGGCAGCGTTGCGCCCCTCCAGGGGACCCAGCGCACCCTCCAAGGCTCCCTTCCTGACTGCCCCGCGCACCCGGGGGTTTTGTCCTCCGCGCCTCCTCTGCGCTCCTGGTGGCGCTCAGAGCCCAGAAGAAGCCGCCCCCAGAGCCCCTGGTGCGCTCTCTCCCTAACCCGGGCACGTTCTTCTGGACTTTGTGGCTTCTGTCCCTGCCTCCTCCTCCATTCCCGGGCACTTGTCCGGTTCTTCTCAACCAGCTTTCCTAGCGTCTCCAGGGCGCCCCCCGCGCAGGCGACAGCACCCCCCAGTTCCCCGAGCGCTCAGGCTCTGCGGCCCCTTTTGGCCGCGCCCGTGCGCCCGCTCAGCGATGTCCGGCAGCGATGAGTCCTTCCTCTTGTCTGCGCCCAGGGCACCGCCTCGGCCACTCCCTGGGGTCTCCAAGCGATTCCCGACGCCCTCTCCCTGACCTCCGCTCCGGCGCTTTGGCACACCCTCCCCGGGTCCACGGTGGCTCCTCTCTTGTTCCTGCGCCAGCCCCTCTCGGTGGCTCTCTCCCGCACCCCCTCGGCCCTTCTTTCCAGCGCGCCCTCTCTCTACACGCCTTTCCCGGGCGCCCCCTGTGCGCCTTCTCCCTGCAAAGGGCGCCCTCGCCGCTCTTTTACCCTTTCTACCCCAGCCCGTCGGAGTTCCTCGCTCATTTGCTGCACACCAGCCTATCCCGCCTCTCCTCGCGTTCCCGGAGGGCCCCCCGGCGCCGCTCTAACGCTCTGCTCTGCTCCCGGGACGCTCCCGGCAAAGCCTGGAGGCCTCCGCGCCAGGTGCGGCTCCACATGCCCTTTGCGCGCTGGCCTCCGACGCCGCTCGCCCCTTGGATAGAGGAAGCTTGTGCTTCCAGTTCGCCCTTCCGGAGCTCGCCCCCGCGGCCCTCTTCAGCTCAGGTGGGAGCTGGCGGGCGAACCCCACCAGGAGGGCTGTGGGCGCCCGTGAAATCCTCGCCTTATTGACTGGAGCAGCTGGCCCGGGGGTGGCGGTGGAATGAGGTTCAGACCGGCACTGTCCCTGGACAACCGAGAGCTCCCTCCCGTACCAGCCCACCTGGCGACCGAGCCTCCCGGCCACAGACAGGGAGAGCGCAGGGAAGATCGAGAGCCACCGCCCCCTGCTTCATTCAAGTCCTCCCACACTGGCTCGGGGTTGGCACCATATTCGCTTCTGGTTACACACAGAGATCTCATTTGCACGGGCAACTTGCCCTTTTGCACGCGCATCTTGTCCTTTCCCAAACTCCGTATGTAGGCTCTCTGCACCAACATTCAAGCGTACAGCCGCCAAGTTCCTACTATCTGGGTTCAAATCCTAGTTCCACCACATACTAGCTGTGTAAGCTCTGGAAATCACTGCATCGCTCTTAACCTCAGTCACTTTGTCTGTAAAATGGGAATAATCGTAGCCATATTTCCTGGGGGGTTTGTATTAATGAGATAACACGCTTTAAGTGCTTAATACAGTGCCCACACGGTGTTATTATTAGATTATTTACTCAAATGTCACTTTCTGAGGCCTTCACTGATCACAGTTTAAAATCAAAATCCCTACAAACTCTAGTCCCCCTTCCCTGCTGTTTCGTGCCCAAAGCACTTCTCTCTGATATATTATTTTACTTACTAATATGCTTACTGTGACCTCTCATTAGAATATAAGCTGTGTAAGGGCAAGGGTGTTTTTCGGTGTTGTTACTATAACTTCAGCACCTTAGAAGTTAGAATCTGGCAGGTGGTAGATGCTCAATAAATATATGAAATGAATGTGTGTATGCATGAGTGGTGTTTATAGATCACGATGTCCGCTTTACTCCTGCTGCGTGTTTTCCACACTGGAGCCCTGGAAAGTCACCTTATCAGGTTCCTTAGGATCACCAAGCCAGTTTCCTCTCTTCCCTCCTTGCCCAAGATATCCAGACTTGGGTTTCTTTTACAGTGAAACTGGGGAGGGTACAGCAGCCAGATTCTCAAGGCAGAAGCAGACTGGCTGGCCAGCATTGGCACCCACACTCTTTCCTGGTTTATTAATGAATGAGCAGCCAATTCACCCCTTTCCCAGTGCCAATTAGAAAACTGCTTGCAAAGGCTTTTCCCCCCCATTGATCAGAGATGAGCTAACACTCCAGCTGGTGCTGACAGGTTGGATACTAATGACGCCACACGCGGTGTGTTCCGGGGAATAAGATTTGCACGTGCTTAGAACAGAGGGCTCCTTTTCTCGCCTCCTCATCCCCATTCCTTCCCTCAAGACTTTTTCAATAGTTTTATAGCAAGAGACCATTCTATTGCCAGAACACAGACACCGGAGTGGGAAAGGCAGCTACGGACAAGTTTCATGCCTGCTTTAAAGCCTTGGTTTCTTCATCTAGAAAAGAGAATGTGAAAACTGTTTTATGTTGAGCAAAACTGTTCTAAGGAGGAAACAGAACCAAGTATGTCAAGCCACCGCCTTGTGCTGGGTACATGCAATAATTGTCAGACAGATGGATAGGTTTGGAGCCCGGAAACATCCTATGTCACATATGAAAACAAACAGAACATCATATAAGTGAAACCCAAATGCTACAAAGAGCTTCCTATATACCCTCCTCGTCGCACTCCCTCTGAAGTTCTGGAAATGTTTTCTCAGTGAAACACTATAGATCTGGGCTTGACGAGTTTCCTGATAAAGACTCCAGCATCCAAAGGATAAAGATGAGCAGGAAGAGCGCGCAGGAGGGAGGTGGCCGACCAGCCCCGCCAGGTGTGTGCTTGCCCTAAGTTACCTTGTGACGTGCAAGCCCGGCTATTTTCACATCTCACTTACCTGTCATTTGTGATAAATTCAGGCACACCATTTCTGGGAGTGATGCCATTCTAGAAGTATTTGGAAATGTTGGGGATCATCTGTGATTTCTCAATGAGTTGGGGCACCAGTGGCATTTGTTGGAAAGGGCTGAGGGTACTAATGTCCTGCACAGCCGGGGACTGACTCCCAGTGAAGAACTGACCTACCCCAACCATCAACAGCACCCCAATCAAGAAACACTGTAAGATAGTGAAAACTGACTTAAACATGGTTGTATGGAAAATGTGGACAAGGCTCAAAATAAGTAGTTCCAGAACTGTAAAAAGAGCCAGCCATCTCAAAACAATCAAGGCCGTTATTTATTAAACCAAGTCTGAGAAACTGTCTATAAAATTACAAAGTTGATTGTGAGGCAGTGCAACACAGATGAGAATCAGTACAACACAGCTGTTGTACTGGAACAATATCAGGTATTTTAGCGGGCCAAGCACTGCCAATGACAAACACAGGCATCTTTGTTCCTCCATGTATTAGAAGTCCATTTGTTGAAAGTGCACTTAACCTGTACTCAGTTCCAGGGACATGCATCCCCCCATACAGGGTCACTGCTAGCCCATATTGCATGTTTGCATGAAATCGAAAATGGCACCTGCTTTCCATGCAGATGCAGCCCTGCACCAGGGCACACAGCTTGCAAAGTGGAGCCCGAGCTGGCTTTCAATCCTCATTCATCATGTACCCATCCACCCCTGGTTGCCTCTGTTTATTCCATCTCAAAGGAACCCCATAATTTCCGGATAGCCATTGACCCTGAAGAAAGAATGTTTATTTTACAACTATTTATTGAGCACCTATCATGTGCCAGGCTCTGTTCCAGGCATTAGGATACTCCTTTACCTCCTTATTTATCAAGTGGTAAATAAGATCATCCAGTAAGGGGGAAAACGGGGCATTACGACTAGCACACATAATGTAGGGGGGTGGGGACATGGGGAAGGCAGTATATACAGAGAAGACAAGTAATGATTCTATAGCATCTTACTATGCTGATGGACAGTGACTGTAATGGGGTATGTGCGGGGGGGACTTGGTGATGGGGAGAGTCTAGTAACCATAATGTTGTTCAAGTAATTGTACATTAACGATATCAAAATAAAAAAAATGAAAGATCATCCAGGTCTCTGCCCTCCTGGATCTGAAAAAAGAAAGGTTCCCAGGCAAGTTGCAGGAGTGTTGCAAATTTAGGTCGAATTTACCATCTGTTGGTTTTGTGGCTGGAATTTGCTCTCTGACTCAAGAGCCCGAAGTTGAGTGCATGCCAAGCCTCCATTCTTGATGATTTTATGATACAATCACTTGCACAGTTGATCAGTGTGTCACACTAAGTGTGCAGACAAAATAGCCAATGACATTGGATTGGGTGATAGATAAACCTTCTTTCATCAGAACTTCTCCTTCACATCTACAGAACCTGTCTAGAGACCAACCATTGAGGCTCGAGCCTTTTCTGCTACTTGCTACCTTTGTGATTTCATGCAAGTGGCTCAGTCTGTCTGAGGCTTGGTTTTCTTCACCTTTATAAAATGGAGGTGATCAGAGTACCTACTCAAGGACTGTCATGGACATTAAATAGTAAAAGTGAAGTATTGTCATTTCATTGCCTAGAACACAGCTAGAACTCAAGAAGTGATGATGACGATGTGATGATGAAGCTGGTGATGTATATGTTTATCGTTTCCAGTAGCAGTTTTTCTATTTTTATTGATACTAGCAAATTTGATAAGGATAAAAGCAATGACCAGTAAATACATCACTGGAATAAGTAATTGTTACAACCTAAAGGCAAATAGTAAATGCTAAACTAAACCATATCAAAGAAACAAGGAAGACTTTGGTTCAGCTGGAGTACTGAACACATCTGTTTCTCCACTCCCTTCTGAAACCACTTAAAATGATAGTGAATTTAAAAGACTACAAACACCCAAGGAAAAATTAGGAGAATAGGAAAAGAGATTGGAGAAGTGACAATCCCTTAAAAGATGGAAAATGGCTAGTTGAGCATTGACTAACTTTTGGGAGTAGATAACACTGAAATCTAAGTCCTGCAGAAGAAGGAACCAATGAGAATGAAGTGTTTGCCCTGCAAAACTCTAGACAGACTCAGAAATTGGAGATACCAACTGAAGATATCACCTTTAAAGGTAGGAATAAATGGTAGGGCTGAGGAGAGGAGGAATCTTTGGAAGTCTGTTTAAGAATTCAGTAAACTACCAGAGATCATCTGCTACCCCATGCACTAGGCACCTGTTTCCTCAACAATCTTGATGCAAGATGGGAGATTTGCTCTCTGATGCAATTAAATAGAATGGCTGTAGATACCAGGCACAGCTGAGAGTACAGTCCAAGTGCCATCCTGAACATGGGATTAGTGAAAGTCTGCATATTGAACAAGGAAGCCTCTGGCCCCTGGCCCCAACTTGGCATTCTTGCCCGCATTCCAGGAAGGAGAATGGAGAATTTCTCTCCAAGGATATGGCCATATCAAAAGAAAAACTGCAGCTACGCACATGTAGAAGTCCTCCAGAGAAAGTATGAAATCCCCACCCAATCGCCCCAGGATGGCCACCCTTTAACAAGCCCCATCCTCATATACCAACTTCCAGGAAGTGTTTCATTGTCTTACTTTCAAATAAGAAGTGTCAGTCAAAGATTATAGACATTTGAGAAATTCTTCTGAACTAAGAGACCTGTGGTTTATGGAAGGAATTAAATGTAAGGAAATAAATAATGAGAGAAATAGGTAAGAACTTCAAGAATAGATGATTAAAATCCTTACATAAGAAACCATGTTGTATCCACAAAATAAGAACAGGTTGGGAAAAAATCAGAGAAGCAAAACAGAGCTCTTGGAAATTAAAAATGTTAGGATGAATTTTTTTTTTTAAAAAAGCAGTGGGAAGATGAGAACTTAAAGTTGATGAAGCCTCAAGGAAGTAATACAAAAATAAAAAGAGAAAATATGGAAGCAACAGAAAAGTCCATCAACAGATGAATGGATAAACAAAGTGTGACATATACATATAATGTTCTTCAGCCTTGAAATGAAAGAAAATTCTGACACATGCTACAACATGGATAAACCTTGAAGATATTATGCTAAGTAAAATAAGCCAGTCACAAAAGGACAAATATTATATAATTCCACTTATATGAGATACCTGGAGACAGAAAGTCAAATTCCTAAGAGACAGAAAGTAGAAGGGTGGTTGTCAGAGGCTGGAGGCAGAGGGGAATGGGGAATTATTGTTAGTGGGTACAGAGTCTCAACTTGGAAAGCTAGAAAAGTTCTGGAGGTGAATACTGGTGATGGTTGCACAACAATTGTGAATATACTTAATACCACTGAACTGTACACTTAAGTGGTTAAAGTGTTGAGTTTCATATTATGTATACTTTGCCACAATAAAAAAGAGGAAGGAAATATTTCCCCAAGAAGATGGAAATAGTCAAGAAAATTTGAGAATCATTCCCAGAAATCCAACATTTAATCAGAAAGTTTTAAAAAAGGGAGAAAATTGAAGACAGGAAATTATCATATAAATAGCAGAGAAAAAATTTCCAGAACTGAGCATACGCATTTCTAGGTTAAAAGGGTCTTTCAGTTACCAATAAAATGGATTTAACAAGATATGCACCAAAGCTCATCATGGTGAAATATCAGATATTTAAGGATAAAATTTCTCTCCAAACCTACAAACTTTAAAGAAGAAATATGCCATGTATGGATCCATAATGGCTTTGGAATTCTCATCAGTAATGCTGAAAGCTAAGTAGTGAAACAATGACTTCAAAATCCTAAAGGCAAATTCTTTCCATCCTCAATTCTGGACCCAGCCAAACAATCCTTCAAGGCAGAGGAAAGAATAAAGACATTTTCAGACATTCAAGAGCTCAGAAACAGAAAATTATCAGTCATATACCTTTTCTCAGAAAAATATGGGAGGATGTGCTCCCCCCGCAAAAGAGAGTAAGTCAAGAATGAAAAAGTCATAGGATCCAGAAAAAAGGATCCAACACAGAGAAGAGTCAAAGAGAAATCCTCCTCAAAACAAGGCAATGGGTCAAATAAACCCAAAAGAAGATGAAGTTGACAATAGGTGGTCTAAAGCCATTGTCAAAATCCATTATCTGGCTGTGGGCTGGCACCGTAAGCTACAGCCCTGCCAGAGCCTGACCGTGCCTACTCCAGAAGACAAGGTCTGTGGTCAAAAAGAAAGTAAATACCCACAGGATGAAAGCCAAACCAATCTGGGTGTTCTTTCCATCTGACCCAGGTCCACCAGGGCTGCTCATCCATCGAAGCTATGTTTCAAGTGGACCTCAGTTACGTTAGGGGAAAAATTTTTTTTTTTAGATGACCAGGGCAGAACTTGGAAATAACAGGTCTTGGTTCCCAGTGGTTGACCCAGGAGGCTTAACACTGCTCACAAGCTGGATTGGAGCTCTAAGTATTGTAGTTCACTGGGTCTCTTGAAGTGACCCTCTGTAGCTCTTTCCACGTGACTATCAGCTGAGACATGGAGTATTAATATTATGGACCCCTGTGACTTACTTCTTATACATTCAGAGCTTGAAGGTCTGAAGAGCATCAAGATGTTTCCAGATGATAAAGGTCTTACCTGAAGACTGTTATTGTTGGGGGCTCTGTTAAAGATACCCATGGATTTTACAGATATGCATGTTGTCCAAGCAGCCCTGGCCTTGTTGGCTGGTTGCATAAGTTTCCCCACTATGTGGCAGAGGGTGGCCACTGACATTTGGTACTGGGAACTGAGAATTTAAACTGCTATAGGAATCTTTCCAGTCCTACATTATTGGAGTTATAGACTACGTCTGTGTCAAGATGTTAATCTTTATTTCTGTAAAAGAAAATATATTTTAAATGCCACTATAATTTATGGATTAAGTGATTTAACTGCTTTCTCCTAACATAATATGGACAATATAGATATAACATAAAAAAAGGTTGACCACTAATGGATGGCTATGGGAACATGGGGATTTGTTATAGTATTCTGTTGGTTTTCTAATATGTTTGAACATTTCCATACTAAAATTTTTTTTAAATAAGGAAAAAAGAAAGAAAAAAGAAGCCCAGCCAGAACCACTCTCCCCGACTCATTAAACAATGCGCAGATAACAAAACAGCTATCAAATAAGTTGGTAAAATAGGTCATGGTTGAGGTACGGTTTACCATTAATTAATAAGCAAACCATTTCTGACCTATAATGTGTGAATTTTAACAATGACTTTGGAGGAAACCTTCAAATAATCATCAAGGAGAGGTGAGTAGGAGGACGCACATCCCAGAACAGTGCTTCTCAAACTTTAGGATCTTGTTAAAATAGAGATTTCACTCCTCTTTCAAAGCTCAGCTGGAAAATCTCCTCCTCTGTGAAGACTTTCTTCTTCTTTTTTTTCCTGATAAAAGTCTTTATTTTTCTTTTTTATTGAGATATCATTGATATACAATCTTATGAAGGTTTCACATGAGCAACATTGCGGTTTCAACATTCTGTGAAGTCTTTCTTGATCGCCCTCTCTTCACGCTACTCTGAACAGATTTCTCTGAGAGCACCTTTACTTCCTTGCACCAATTTGTGTATGTGAGCCTCTTGAAGTTGCCCTGTTAGCCGCAGCACCTAGCACAACGCTGAGCACGTGGTCAGTAAGTAACACATTTGATGAATGAATGGCAACAGAGGCGATTTGTTCCTGCCTTTTATCTGTGAGAATTCCCCTCCCATCCCAGCTATGTTCTGCATTTCTGCCAAAACTTTTTGGAAACTATCCAGGAGACCCAGTCTAATGCCAAGGATCACTGAGAGGTTGGCCAATTCTTGGTTCCCAAGGATAATTTTCCTGGCTGGTCTGGAGCTCACCAACATCCTGACACGTCAAACCAATGGGTCCACATTTGGAGACTGGTCTCTGTGCTCACCTTGCTAGTCCGGGACATGACTCTCTTCCATTCAAAGCTGCTCATCCCGAAGGGTGATGGCATCAGAGCACGAACCTGCACATATGTGAAAACCTCCTGTTCTGCAAGTTCAAGAAGTAAGCCACTTTCCTAACTGTTCTTCTCAGATAACTGGTTCTGCCTGATGTTAGTTGTTTTACCGAAAAAGGGGTGGAGAACTGGGGGAATGAAGTTGAGAAACCAAATGCCAAGTAAATAAAAGTGAACTGTTTCCTTTCCTTTGGGGCATCTTAGAACCTTGGACCAACCATTGTGCCTTCAGTGGAACAGTACAGACTAGAATATTTCCTAAGCATGTTGTCCAGGATCCTTTGAGCCTGAGGCTAATGTATCACAAAGCACACTCTGGGAAATAGTGTCCTTAATGATACTGGTTCTCACTCTTAATGAGTTGAGCCATTGTTGACATGGGGGTATTGCGTCCCTAATATCCTTGCCTTGTAGAGCCACCTCTCCCCATTTCTTTCAACACAGTTATTTTTCATGTGTCTCCCTAGCCACACTTTTGCTGATGTTCCTCCTCCCTTGTTCTCTTTGTTTCTACAGGTAAAATTCAGACATTTGTCTTTGTTTCCTTTACCCTTTATATCTTATCTCCTATACCCCAAACTGAAGAAGAACGCTTAGATTTCATGCCCTCTTCTGATGTCTTCATTTGTTCTTTGTTCTAGGTAATTTTGATAGTGTGATATTACTATTACTATTATTATTATTATTATTATTATTACATTTGTCCCTATGTCTTTACTTCTCAAAGCACTTGCATATGGACAAAATTTAACTTGCTGTTTGCAAAATCCCAGTAAATGGACAAAATTTAACTTGTGCCTTGCAAAATCCCAGCAAGGGACACAAGAAAGCTGTTCACTCCATTTATCCAGGTGGAAATGAGGCTTAGAAAGGTGACACTAGTAGACAAAATCAAGCAGTCCTTGCCCCCATGGAATTTACAGTGTAGCCTCTTGAAGCATTATAACCTGATGGCTATGCCTTGCCCTTTAATAGGAACATATCTTTGATGTTCTGAAAGCTTTCTCTTTTAATAGACTTGGCCCATCAGTATAAGACACATCATAAAATACTCTCAATTAAGCCTGGCAGAATTCCTCCCTAGCTTTCTGGTTTTAATGATAAGTAGGCAAAAGGACAATTCTCACTTGTCCTTGAAGATACTTATGGAAACAGCCCAGAAGCCCAAGATAGAAAGAGAGTAGCATTAATGAATGAATGAATGAATGAATGAATGAATGGTGGTGACAAGAAAATGTGCCATGTGATCTGCAAGACCAGTCTCTGAATTCCCAGCACTACCTTTAGGAGCAAGCAAAATCTAAACAAGAAATTCCAAAGTCATCTGAGAACTTCGACATTATTACTAAAAATATTTACTAAGTGCCCACATCCTTCAAGCTATTTTGTTGGAGCCTGCTGTCTAGGAGTTTGGGGTCTAAGGCACTACTAATTTATACAGAGAGTTCTTACACCTGGGCAAAGGTATCTCAGACTTTGATCAGGGATTGATGTAAGTCTACACAAGTGTATGTGGTTGTGAGAGAGAGACAGGGAGAACAGGAGAGAGACAGATAGAAACAGAGGCAGAGAGGGAGACACAAAGAGAGGCAGAGAAAGAGAAAATCTCACTTACTTCCCACTGGCCAAATATGTGCTAAAAGTAAAGGAATAATGAAGGTGAGGAGAGCTTTGAAAGAGAGAAGAGGTATTTTGAAGAAAAAGGAACACTTGCTAAAATTAGGATTTCAGTATTGGCATACAATAGATCAAACAATGGCAAACAGAAATTTTACAATATTAGAAATAAATCTAGGAAATATGCAAGATCTATACAAAGAACACTTCACCAAGAGATTAATATTTTTTAATCAACTAAATGGAGAGGCATAATATTATATATTAGATGTTCATCCCAGCATCAATTATGAAGATGAATTATAAAATGAGTTAATAAATATGAAGCATGGTACCTGGCACAAAGTAACTATTTAATTAATATTTGTCATTGTGGTGGAGGTTTAAATGTGACAAATTAGAGATGGGTGTAAATATTGATTCCAACATAGGAGACTGACTAAGCAAATTATAACACTTCCATTTATAACATGGAATATTACATAACTATTAGAATCATGCTTTTGAAGAATTTTTATGATGCAGTTAAAATGTTTAAAGAACAATCAGAAGAAAAAAGACAATATAAAGTTGTATATGCAATGAGGTTCACATTCTTTACCAATTAAAAGTACCCACATACCCATATACATACTCTCACATGCATGAACATAAATGGGGGGAAAAAGGCTGGAAAGTACTCCAAAATGTCTATAATGATTTTCTGTAAGTGGCAGGATTTTGGATGGTTATAATATCAAGGTTAAGAGCACAAATTCTACTATCAGGTCCATCCAGGTTTGAATCCTGGTTCTGTTGTTTGCTGCTGTGACACTGATGAAATTATTTACCCTCTGAGCCTCATTTTCCTCATCTGTAAATTGGAAACAATATCATTTACCTCCAAGGGGTTGTTGTGTGAATGTAATGGGATAATATGTACTACCTACTTGATAAATCTTGGCTATTATAATTTCAAGTTTTACTATTATAAAATTTTAGTATTTCCCAATAATAAACATTTAGACCTCATTTCTAGTCCGAAATAAGGACTTTTCTAAAGATGATGAAAAGATAAAAAAAACCTTCAGAAAGAAGAAGGGATTGTAAATTAGTGAATTCTCCTCCACCTCAAAAGATGATTTTTGCTCTAAATCATTCTAATGACCCGGAATGGTCAGCTCTGTAGTTAACTCAAGACAAATGCTGTCTTATTCTGGTGCTTTGCTCTAGTCATAAAAATCTCTAAGGATAGAGAAAGTACAGCTTAGCACAGTCCCTGGCACAAAGTAAATGCTTGGAAAATGTCAGAAGTTCTGTTTTTAGGGGGTCCGATTTTATTGGATTTTTACCTAAGCAGAAAGTCACCTCCTACTTATTTTTTATTGGGATACAGTTGACATGTAATTTTGTGTCAGGTGTATAATGTGTTGGTTTGATACATTTATAAGTTGCCATATGATTGCTGTTGTAGCACTAGCTAACATCTCTGTCATGTCACATAATTATCAGTTACTCTTGGTGAGGGGAAGAATTAAGATCTAGTCTCTTAGATCTTTGATGTTTATAAAACAGTATTGTCTGTAGTCACTATGTTGTGCATTAGATCTCCAGGATTTATTTATCTACTACTTGCAAGTCTGTATCCTTAAACAACATCTCCCTAAATCCCCCAAACTGCAGCCCCTGGTAACCACCCCTCTACTCTGATTTCATAAGTTTAGCTTTTTCAGATTTCATGTATCAGTGATATCACCCAGCATTTGCCTTTCTCTGACTTATCTCACTTAGAATGATGTCCTCAACGTCCATCAGTACTGTCACAAATGGCAGGATTTCCTTCTTTCTCATGACTGAACAACATTCTGTTGTGTGCATAAACTGGTTAATATTTTTATATAATGTATATATCATAAATATGTAATATTTACCTGTACAATGTTAGATTTAACTGCCCCAGGAAAGAATCCCAGAACAGACCACAAAATAGAGAGATAGGCTTCTGTTTCCCAGGGGGCTGTTATACAGAGCTCTTCACAGACCATTACTTTGTCCTGGTCTCAAGCCAGCATGCTCCCACATTAACACCAACTGCTGTTTTCTTCTTCCTTTAACCTTCATTCCAAGCTAGAACCATTACTTGGGACCAATTTGGTCACTGAGGAGGCAGGGTCTATTTTTGTCTGGGTCCCAGTTTCCCAAGGCATTAATGATCTGGGTGTAAACAGGGCTTAACATGAATGAACATAGGCCAATTTCACTGGCTCTTGTCCCTCCCTTCTAAGTCAACTCCCTGCAAAATCCCTTTCTCTATTTCTAGGAGGTGTTTCCCACCTGCTCACACAAAAATCAGATCTATTCTTAACGGTTGTGGGACCTGTATCCTACTTCCAGTGGGCACTGGGGTAACTGTCAGGTGCCCCCAGGCTGCTTCTAAGCCCTGCCACCATCTCTTGTCAGACCCCACCGACTTCTTTGGACTCCATCATTGGTCCCCTGGAGCTCTGAAGCTGCAAAAGCTCTATCACTGGGTCTTGTTTCCTCTTTAAAAGCAAACACAACAGGGTACAGCTTAGTGGTTTTTAGTATCTCCATGAGGTTGTGCAATCATCCCCACCATTCAATTCCAATAAATTTTTATCACCACAAAAAAGAAATCCCATACTCATTATCAGTCACTCCCCATTCACCCTCCTTCCCAGCCCCTGGCAACTACCATTATGCTTTTGGTCTCTGTGAATTTACCTATTCTGGAAAGTTCGTATAAATAGGATCAAACATTATATGATCTTTCATAGCTGGTTTCTTTCACTTAGCATCATAGTTTTCAAGGTTCATCCGTGTTATCACAGGGCTCAGCACTTGCTTCTTTTTCAGGCTGAATAATTTTGCATTGTATGGACATACCATCTTCTGTTTTTCCATGCCTTTGTTGATGGACATTTGGAGAGATTCCCTTTTTTTGTCTTCTATAAATAAAGCTGCTATGAAGAGTCAAGTACATGTTTTTATATGAACATGTGTTATCAGTTTTCTTGGGTATATACCCAGGAGACGAATTGTTGGGTCATATGGTAACTCTGTTTCAGTTTCTGAGGAACCGCCAGACTGTTTCCAAAGCAGCTGCACCATTTTACATTTATATGGACAAGGCTTCTGGTTTCTGCATCCTTAGTAACCCTTTTCATTGTCTATCTTCTTGTAGTCATTCTACTAGCTTTCTTGTTGTGGTTTAAATTTGCATTTCCCTAATGACTAATGGTACTGAGCATATTTTCAAGTGCTTATTGGCCAACTGTATATCTTGTTTGGAGAAATATCTTTTCAGATCTTTGGCCCACTTTTAATTGTGTTGTTTGACATTTTATTGTTGAGTTCTAAGGGCTCTTTATATATTTTGGATACAAGTCCCTTATTGGATATGTAATTTGCAACTATTTCCTCCCCTATAGTGGGCTGTCTGGGCCTTGCTTCTTTCACTGCTTTGTGAACCTTTTGGGGGCTTGCGTCTATATGTCGCTGAATTTTTAGTGAAACCACTCTTTCCTTTTTTGCGTGTAGCCATACTCTCCTTTGGCCCCCAGCATGAACACTGAGCTGGCAACAGATTCAAAGGCAGGTTCAGGCTCTGCACTCAATCCTGAGTTGAATCCCAGCTCCGCCCCTTCCCCTAACTGCTGAGCCTAGGTTTTCCCACTTATTCAATGGACTGGTAATGCAGACCTCTCTGCATTGTTTTCAAGATTAAGGGAAATCCTAATCTCAGAGCCATTCCTTCAAGGCCTTGTATTCCTTCAATTTCAGCTACTACCATATTAAAGATCCACATGCCTACTGTATAAAATTGTCTGTAATAAAATGGGGCATAGCACAATTCATATGCAATTATGCAAATATTGAGGGGCATTCCATTTATGTGAAGAATTAGCAGTGACTTTGGCTTATGCAATGAAAGTTAAAGGCTGGAATTCTTTCACCAGCACTTGACTTTAAGCCAAAAATTCCTCTGGTCATTCAGACAGCAAGCCCATGTCCACCATTCTAAGGCAGAAGTCCACCCTTCCAGAACTCAGACACAGCAGTTAGGTGACTTAGTTTGCTCTCTGTTCTGCCAGTGCCAACATAGCTGGTTCCCTTGGTCAGAAAGTCAAGCTGACCAGTTGTTTTGGTTCAGTGTTTGTTTTTGCTCTGTTTGTGTATCTGTTTGGTTTTCTGTCAGTCCATCCTCATATAAGGGAATTAAGGGAATGCTAAGTTTCAGAGCCTCTATTAGTCACTGGAAATAGTGGTGAGTAAAGAGAAATGGGGTGTGCCTTCCCTCATGGAGCTTCTTGGGAGTGGAGTCAGGCCCTCAATAAGCAACAGAGTAAAATAACTGAGAGACACATCAGCAGCCATGAAAGAAACAAACCAAGGCTGAGTCTGAGCATAGGTCAAGTAGCTATTTAAGATGAGGTGGCCTGAGGAGACTGGCCCGAGGAAGCTGATGTGTAAAATGAGACAGAAGATTTACAGATACTGGCTGCCTGAGGCCGAGAAGGAAGAGGTTCCAAGCAGAGGAAGTGGCCTAAAGGAAGGGGGTGGCGGGCAGGAAGGAGGAAAGTGGTGAGCAAGAGGAAGGCTCCTAAAGAGGTGGAGACGCTTGCAGGGGCCAGAACCCGAGGCCACAGTTAAGAATGTGAGTATCTCAAGGGCAACAGGAAGCCAGAGGGGTTTCAGAGGCACCTGCGGCTTCCAGCTCTTCCACCCACACTAGTGACTTACACTCGGTTCTCCTAAGGTATTATCAGGATCCTACCAGAAAAGCTACCTCCCTCTAAGGTGTCGCTGGCTGCTAAGACTTCACTCGGTTCCCTGTCTCGGGTGACAGAAACCTGTCTTCCGTGCCTCACCAAGGACAAAGAGGACTTAGTGGCAGAACTCTCGGTTTTTATTGAGGGTTTTGATCTTAAAGCTGGGCACGGTCATAAGGGAGGCACGACTGAGCTAGGGGAATGTAGAACATATTGAAGTATGTTTAATAGCTCATTTGTTTTCATTTTCATCAATCAAAGTATGACATGATACTAATAGAATATAATAGCTAATGCTTATTGATACTATTTCCCAAGCATGGCTCTAAGCACTTTCTGTGCATTAGCTCATTTAATCCATAATGACCAGGAAGGCAAAATAAAAAATAACTGACAATGGCTTCCATTGTTATTATTTCGTGTTTGGGGCTAATAGTTTTTTGAGGGTGAATGTGCAAATCCTGAACACATTTGGTGGTAAACAAGAACAAAATGAATGCATTTTTGACAGGGAGATCAGTAGCACAGATTAGGGATATATTTGCCCTATTTTTTTAATCAGTGACCAACTGTTTATTCCATTTAAGTTAAATCAGCTACCTGGTACAGAGTTATCAACAGTGCCTGTAATTTGGCTCTTAGGTTCTTTTGGACATAATAAATTAGTTATTGTAAGGGTTTTGTTAAGGAACTTACTATCATTGGCTTAAGTTTATAGCTCCTTTAGTAAGTTGCTTTTGAAAGCAGAGACATTATTTGCTTCCCTCTATCTTGAGTCTTGGTTTTCTCAGCTGTGAAATGGGAGATAAAATGTATTCCTGTGAGGACTCAATTATATGATGACACGAAGTGGTTGGTCCAGGGCCTGGCCCAGAAAGGTACCCCTTAAATGTTAACTATTATTTTAACATGAGACTTCATTATTATTATTGCTAACAGCCCCTGGCTTCACCTCCAGTCGCATCTCTCTCTCCCCTCCCTCTTTCACTCCTATATTTCAGTCATACTGGGTTTTCTTGAGGGTCTTCAACAGAAAAATGATTTCCCACCCCTACACCTTTGCCGTTGCGCATTCTCTCTGCCAGGAAGACTCCCCCCCTGCCTCCTTCTCAAGTCTTAGAATCTGGGTCTGCCTGCTCCCACCTCAGTAACAGCTTCCTCTCTAATTCCCATTTTTCTTACCTTTTAAATATTCTAGAATCATTTTATTTATTTGAATGTTTACCTACCTATTTTCAGAGAAGAAGCTCCATGTAGGCAGGGAGCAGTACCTGGCACATAGTTGGTGCTCAATAAATAGTTTTTGAATGAATGAATGGCTGTCCACCTAGGATAGTGGGTCTCAACTCTCCTCAGAATGACCTGAGCAGCTTTTAAAAAAGTACTGATGTTGGAGTCCCAATACCAGAGATCCTGATTCAATTTGTCTGGGATGGGGCTTGGGCATAGGAATTTTTTAAAGCTCCTCCAGGGAATTCTAAGGTGCAGCCAGGGTTGGGAACCACCAACACAGGAGAATATAAAAGCATAACTTTGGAGAGTTTCATCTACAAATGTACTTCGCAGCAACCCCATAGGTGATGTTTCATTCTCATCTGGTATCATGTGGGATGCAGCAAGAGTTCTGCTCAAAGACCAGAGAGAAAGGACAAAGTACTTTCCACATTGTCTTGGCTCAGAAGAGTGGAGCCGCTTTACCATCTGATGTAATGTCACGACTTCCTAAAACATTGGATCCACTGGTGTTCAACTCTAGTTATCAAACTTTATGCGGTCATACCAGGTCTCTCCTTCTTAGAAGTGTGGATACCACGAGCTGCCTGGACCTTCTGACAGGTAGCCACGAGGCTTGGCTGCACAGCCTCATGACCCAGTCTTGCTGCTCTCTGCGGCAGCTTTCCTGGGATTGGGCATGGAAACGTTAGTCAACCTCATTTCTGGCTCCTGACTAACCTTCCTTCCATGGAGCTGAGTATCGTGTGTCTATCCAGGGAAGAGATGTATAAATAAGCTTGAAATAACTAGATGCAGTGACCATGGTGTTACTAGTATTTACTACAGGAGGAAGGCACTTGCTCACTTTTCTGTTGAAGTGTGACCTTTGCTGACTCAAGGCAGCTGACCAAGACCCGGATGCTCTTACTAGGTTTTGTAATGACTGTTACATTTTGCCCGCTCAGAGGAAAGGGAAAAGGCACTGGTCCAGTGCCTTATAAAAGGTGCGATGAGAGCCCATTTGTTCTACCCTCCAAGACAGGTTCATTTGCCTCACAAAGGAAAATAAAAACTGGTAAGAAACTGTGGACAGTGAACAGACATAGCAACTTGCTCCCTAGCACCTTAAAATAAGGGTGGTTGGTTTATGAAATTTTGAAGTTTACAGCTCAGAAGGAACTCCAGGCAATGTCCAAGCACCACAAATATAAGCCAAAAGACAATGAACATGGAGGAAGGGTGTGGCTTATAAGGGGTAACATGGCAATCATCATTTCAATCTACATGAGGCAAAATTTCATAGAACTATACACCTACCAAAAAAACAAAGTAAAAACTGGTGAAATCTGAATAAGATATATACCAAAGTTCATAGTATCATACCAATGTTGGTTTCTTGGTTTTGACAAAGTACTGTGGTTAATGTAAGATCTCATGAGGGGAAGCTTGGGTGAAGTACCGTCTTGGTCCTATCTTTGCTACTTTTGGTAAGCCTTAATCTATATCAAAATAGAAGTTATAATCTGGGGGGAAAAAAAGACAAAGGACCAGGAGAAGCTGAGAGAAAATTCTGTAGTATATATAACAGTTTATCTGCTGTGCTATACAGTACAGTTCCCACCAGCCACATGTGACTATGGAGTACTTGAAATATGGCTAATACCACAAGTTTTATAATATTTTGGACATATTGGGTTAAATAAAATGTACATTATGAAGGTTAATTTTACCTATTTTAATTCTTTTAATGTGGCTACTAGAACATTTAAAATTATATATGTGGCTCCCATTATATTTCTATTGCACAGCGCTGACCTATAATATGTAAAAAGTCCCCATAAA
This sequence comes from Manis javanica, assembly GCF_040802235.1. Classification (NCBI taxonomy): domain Eukaryota; kingdom Metazoa; phylum Chordata; class Mammalia; order Pholidota; family Manidae; genus Manis; species Manis javanica. The sequence goes on from NC_133170.1 coordinate 75,535,285, forward strand.
CCAATGATAAAAAGATAACCAATAGAAAACTAGACAATGGATAGTTGTAAAAAATTTATCAAGAACTGCATTAGACCAATAAACATTCATCCATACAGCATTTATTGATTTCCTTCTATGTTTCAGGTACTGTATTAGTCACCAAGGACAGTTTTAGATATGCTGGTTTGAGAAAGTTTCTCTAATATGACATTTGGGCAGAGGGCTGAAGGATGTACAGAGAGCTCAATCTCACCTTTAATCAAAGAAATGTAATTTTATGATTCTTTTTCACCTATCAGAATGACAAAAAATTAGATAATATACAGCATTGGCAAGGATGTAAGGGAAAGGGCACTTTAAACACCATTAGTGGGAGTGTAAATTTGTGTAGCTTTTTTTGCAGGCAATTTGACTCTATCTCTTCAAATGTAAAAACATCTACCCTTGACTCAGCAATCCCATGCCTAGGAATCCATCCTAAGGAAAGGCTCAAATGTGAGCAAAAATATTTGAATAAGGATGTCCACTGCAGCCTATTGTGTAACGGCAACAAACTTTAAATAACTGAAGTGTCTGTTGGTGAGGTGTGACCATTTCAGTGACAAAAACAAAGCCACTAAAAAGAATAAGACAACTATGCTAGCAATCTTTCTGTAGGTTTGAAGCTGTTTGAAAACAAAAAGTTACTCCAAAAATGTGCCGTGACAAATGAAGATTTTCCCCAAGAAAGGGAAGACAATGCAACCTTAAGAACTCTCTCAATATAACTCAGACCAAAGAACACTCACTTGGAAAGTGGCCCAACCTATATTAATGGGAAAACACATGTTGCAGAACAAGTATAGTATAGGACTATTCATATTTTTGGAATAAAAAGAAAACAATAAAAAACCGAGTGTGTGTATGCACATGTGTATGTGCGTATAACACTATATAGTGTGTTTATATCTAGATAGTACACACACACACACACACACACACACACACTAGACCAAACTAGCTGTGTAACTTTGGACAAATGGCTTCAACCTCTCTGTGCCTCGATTTTTCCATCAGTCACATGGAAACAATAAAGCATCTACCTCATAGGGTTGTTATGAGGACTGATGAGATCCTCCTTGAAAAAAATTTAAACCCTGCCTGGCACAAAAGAAATGCTCAATCAATATTCTCTGCTATCATTTGGATTCTGTCAAAGAAAAACTCAGAGGCTAAAACATTTGGAAAAGAAAAAAAATTTACTTGTAAAGAAATTCAAGGAAACCCAACTTCCAAGTAACCGGCTAGCCAAAGAAAAAGCACAAGTTTTTGAAGGCAATAAATACAAAGTTGCCAAGGTTACCAAGATTTACATAACAAAAGAGTGTCTTTCTTAAGAGATTACAGTATCCACAAAGGAAGTGACCTATGTTAGGCACCAACATAGGGATGAAGGTGTCTTTGCTAAGATTTATGGGAAATACCCAAGGTTTTAATACTGGAGGGATGCAGCTAGACTGACTGACCCTGTTATTCTTGCTTTATCTCAGGGTGCAAATTGCTGTTTCTTTATCTTAACAGCAATACATGATGTGCTGAGTCATAATGGAAGCAGGAGAAATTGGCAGTTTTCCTTTCATATTATCTGTGGGAAAAATAATTTTAGAAGCAAACACACCAAATTGTTAACAATGTTTATCTCTGGGAAATAGGATTGGGAGGAAGTTTCCTATTTTCTTGTATAAGCTTCTGTGGCATTTGAATGCTGTCCATGTTCACAGACTACATTTGTAAATTCTAAAAGAACTGATACAATCATATACATTTTAAATATCTAAGCCACCCCATTTCTTTCTAGTTCTTCCATGATAGATGGGATAGTTTGCTTTCTAACCTCTTCAGAAAAAGATTGATAAACTATGCGTTTCTCTAAAATCCATTTCCACCACTTCAGTCTGCAGCATCTGCCAGGAGTCCCTGAGCTTGTGGCTCCCACTGAGAGAAGAAAAGAGGGAGGAATTGGTTCCGCCTCATTGTTAGATCTCCACCCTGAACCCTGAGACCCCCAAACAGTGAAGTCCCTCAGAGCGAAATCTGAGAGTTCCGAAGCCTCCCACCCTCATCCTGCCCCTCACCTTTTCTCCCTATATTTACCCAACCCGTGGGCCAGTGTTAACCATTTGCACGTGCTTACTCATTGGCTCCTCCAGTGTGAAAAAGGTGCTCTTGCTATTGTCCCCAATACAGATAGGGACCCTGAGACTTAGGGAGCTTGGTAACTTGCTCTAATTCTCACAGCTGATAACACACAGAATTTAATCTCAGGTCCCTCTGAGTTTAGAGCCAATGCCATGTTACACACTCCCTTGGGGGAAATGTTAAGGTGGCGAGCATCTTGACCTTGCAGGACATAAAGGATAGCTGCCTAGACCAAAGGTTTCCAACCCTAAGAAGCTTTAAAAAAAAAAAAAAAACATACTGTGGCAACAACCAAATATTCATCAGCAAATGGATAAAGAAATTTTCTATATTCATCCAATGGAATATTATTCAGTCTTAGAAATGAAGGAGGTTCTGACACATGCTACAACATGGATGAATCTTGAAGACATATACTAAGTGAAAGAAATCAGACACAAAAGGACAAATACTGTCTGATTCCACTTATCCAAGGGACCTAGAGTAATCAAATCCACAGAGACAGGAAGGAGAATGGTGGGTGCCCAGCGCTAGGGGAGAGGGAATAGGGAGCTAGTGTTTAATGGGTGCAGACGTTCAGTTTGAGATGATGGATGATGGAGATGGTGCACAAGAATGTGAATGTACTTAACACCACTAAATTACACACTAAGAAAAGAGTAGAAATGGTAAATCTTTATATATAAATGTGTATTTCACCACAATTTTTTTAAAACACAACTGGCTGGTCTCCACACCAGTTAAATCAGAATCTCTTCCAGACAGATCCAGCCATGTGGGTTTTTTGTTGTTGTTGTTGTTGTTGTTGTTTTTAATGCTACCTGTTTCTGATGAGCACTGAGGATTGAGAACTCCAGAATTCAGGACTTGGAATTCTGGAACTCACCCTGCTGGCAGTCGCTGATGTCATTGCAGGGTCCCATTTTCCCATTCACACAGAGATCTGAAAGCTAGTCCTCTCATTGCTGAGTCTCCCAGCCTGTTGCTGACTGAGGTGGCTGGAATCCAAGAATTAATGGAAAGCTCTGGAAGCAGAAAGCTCTGTGGTATACTAGGTGTTTCTCTGGCTTTGTAATTGCCTGCATATGCCTCATCCCCCTTAATCATCCAGGAAGAAGAGCAATTATTACTGAATTTCTGTGACTTCAGGATCAAGAATAGAGTTCCCACTGATATCTATGGCCCACTGCACCAGTCGTGTCCCTCTGTCCATCTGTCCATACTTATGACTACATATTCCCAGGCTTATTTGAGTGGCAGTACAACTTTGGGGAGATGCTCAGCAGTGGGAGTTATGATAAAGAGGACTCATTATAAGATTGCTCAGCTGGTCTGGCCTCTGGCTCAGCAGTAAATGTTCTCTGAGCACCTCTACTTTGCCTGGCACCAGGCTAGGTTCTAGGGGGGGACCCCATGATGCCTTCAATGAACTTACATTCTATAGGAAAATGGACATATTCATTCACCCATTCACCCAATACCTCTTCCTTGAGCTCCCACAATATACCAGATGCTTGCTCAAAATACTAGAAAAACAGAATCCGCGTCCCGGAAGGAGCGAACCTGTGGCATTCGAACCATGACTCCTCCAGCTAAGCACAGAACCAAGATGGATGATATTGTGGTTGTAGCTCAGGGCTCCCAGGCCTCCCGGAATGTCAGCAATGATCCTGACGTCATCAAGCTGCAAGAGATTCCAACCTTCCAGCTGCTTTTGAAAGATTGATATGATACATCTTTATCCAAGTCATTATGATGAAAAAGAAAAAGAGCTTGCTCCCTTTTAAAATGTGTATAGACTATTATTGTGTCTTCAGCAAACTAAATATTTTCAAGATAAGCCCACAAGAAAATCTCAGGTAAGGTGCTACAAAAGAAAAAAAGAAAGATGCTACAGAGTTCTGACCTTGACTTCTATCTTATTAAATATCACATCAGTTGACTTATCTCCTACCAAAGAACCCTGGACATACTAGCTCCTCATTAAAGATTGTTGATTGACCTTAAAAAAAGACATAGAACATTGCTAATTATCAGGAAAATGCAAATTAAAACCACAATAAGATATCCCCTCACACCAGTTTGGATGGCCAACATAGAAAAGAATAGGAACAACAAATGCTGGTGAGGATGTGGAGAAAGGGGAACCCTCCTACACTGCTGGTGGGAATGTAAGCTAGTTCAGCCACTGTGGAAAGCAGTATGGAGGTTCCTCAAAAAACTCAAAATAGAAATACCATTTGACCCAGGAATTCTACTTCTAGGAATTTACCCTAAGAATGCAGGAGCCCAGTTTGAAAAAGACATATGGACCCCTGTTTATCACAGCACTATTTACGACAGCCAAGAAATGGAAGCAACCTAAGTGTCCATCAGTAGATGAATGGATAAAGAAGATGTGGTACATATACACAATGGAGTATTATTCAGCCATAAGAAGAAAACAAATCCTACCATTTGCAACAACATGGATGGAGCTAGAGGGTATTATGCTCAGAGAAATAAGCCAGGCGGAGAAAGACAAGTACCAAATGATTTCACTCATCTGTGGAGCATAAGAACAAAGCAAAAACTGAAGGAACAAAACAGCAGCAGAATCACAGAACCCAAGAATGGACTAACAGATGGGCAGAGGATATAAGGAGACAGTTCTCCAAAGAAGAAATTCAGATGGCCAACAGACACATGAAAAGATGCTCCACATCACTAATCATCAGGGAAATGCAAATTAAAACCACAATGAGATATCACCTCACACCAGTAAGGATGGCCAGTATCAAAAAGATTAAGAACAACAAATGCTGGCGAGGATGCAGAGAAAGGGGAACCCTCCTACACTGCTGGTGGGAATGTAAGCTAGTTCAACCATTGTGGAAAGCAATATGGAGGTTCCTCAAAAAACTAAAAATAGAAATACCATTTGACCCTGGAATCCCACTCCTTGGAATTTACCCAAAGAATACAACTTCTCAGATTCAAAAAGACATATGCACTCCTATGTTTATCACCGCACTTTTTATAATAGCCAAGATTTGGAAGCAACCTAAGTGTCCATCAGTAGATGAATGGATAAAGAACAGTAGATGAATGGATAAAGAAGATGTGGTACATATATACAATGGAATACTATTCAGCCATAAGAAAGAAACAAATTTTACCATTTGCAACAACATGGATGGAGCTGGAGGACATGATGCTCAGTGAAATAAGCCAGGTGGAGAAAGACAAATGCCAAATGATTTCCCTCATTTGTGAAGTATAACAATGAAGCAAAACTGAAGGAGCAAAATGGTAGCAGAGTCAGAGACTCCAAGAATGAACTAATGGTTACCAAAGGGGAGGGGTGAGGAAGGGTGGGTGGGGAGGGAGGGAGAAGGGGACTGAGGGGTATTATGTTTAGGACACATGGTGTAGGGGATCACGGGGAGAACAGTGTATTAGAGAAGGGACATAGTGGATCTCTGGCAACTTGCTGCCCTGATGGACAGTGACTGCCTTGGGGTATGGATGGGGACTTAATAATATGGGTAAATGTTGTAACCACATTGTTTTTCACATGAAAGCTTCAGAAGAGTGTATATCAATCATACCTTAATAAAAAATTTAAAAAAAATACTAGAAAAACAGGCAATTTAAAAATATTTATCAAGTCTGGCAGGAGCTCAGATCAGAAGGGATGCTCTGTTGGGCCCAGTGGTCACCTTTAAGTTGCTGTATCATGAGGAAGTCTGGGGGAATTCAGAGGAGGGGCCAAGATGGCTGAGACACAGGGAGAGGTAGCTGCTATTTACCAGCCAGTACAGAAACATTTCAGTATTTTAACTGCTGGGAAAACCATGTGGATTGGTACCAGTTGAATGACAGCTTGGCTTGGGCATGGAGGTAAACAGTCCAGCCAAGGTCCCTGACCTCATGGATTGACCTTCAATGCAGGAATAGGTGAACTTTTACTGTAATGGGCCAAATAGTAAGTATTTTAGGCCTTGCTGGCGGTATGGTCTCTGTCCCAGCTACTCAAGTTGTCATAGCACAAAAAGAGGCCACAGGCAATAAAAAACCTATGAGCGTGGCTGTGTTCCAAACAAACTTTATTGACAAAAACAGCAGGCTGAATTTGGCCCATGGGCCATAGTTTGCAAACCCCTGTTCTAGTGGGTGAGACAGAATATCCATTCATCCTTTCATTCTACAAATATTTATCAAGCATCTTCTACAAGGCAAACTTTGCGCTGGGCCCTGGTATACTGTGCTGAACAAGGTAGGTAATGATCCTTGTCCACGTGGCACTTATACTCTAATCTGAGAGGCCCCACCGCTTTAATATGCTATGGTAAATACCGAGATGAAAGGAATCAGGAAATACAGAAGGGAAAGTTAACTCAGCCACGGAGCTCAGGGAAAGCTTCCTGGAGGAGGGGATAACCATGTTGCCTGCTGATATCAGCCCGAGAAGCACATGTCTTTCCTCTCAGTTGTCTGTTATCACCAGCTCTTTCCTTGTGTCCCCCAGTCTCTGAACAGCTACAACGATGGGGACATCGAAGGATCCAAGCGTCTCGGGAGGAACGCCAAGTGGGTGGCCATTGCCTCCATCATCATCGGCCTTCTCATCATCGCTATTTCCTGTGCAGTACACTTCACGAGGAAGTAAGTCGGTTTTTTTAACCCACTCCCGCCCCCACCCCACTGATGTAAAATGCCTTTTCTTGAATGCCTGTTAGCATTTATTAGGATACGCTAGGTTACCCTCTGGTAACAAACGATCCCAAGCAAGAGTTTTCACTTTTTTTCTTCACGCGTGTTATTCTTCACGCGTGTTAAGGGGCTGTGTTAGTTTGCGGAGGGACTTCCCCCCACCCACGTCCCCAAGAGCCCGGGGTTTCCGAAGCTCCATCACCTTGGAGCTGCTCTGTCTAGAACAGGAGTCAATAAACTTTTTCTATAACAAGTCACATAGTAAATATTTCAGGCCTCCATTACCATCCTAGTCGAAGCTACTTAACTCCACCATTTTAGCACAAAAGCAGCCGTACGTACAATGTGAAAATGAGTGGGTGTGGCTGTGTTCGATAACACTTTAAATAAAAAACAGGTAGTTGGCCCATGGGTACCACGGGTTGGCCCACTGGTAGTTTTCCAATGTCTGATCTAGAACATGAGGTCTCCTCAGGCTAAGGCAAGAGAGAAGAAAACCAGAGAATTCTGCATGCATTCCCACTGCCTCAAGCCCTGGTCATTTAGCCCATAATTTATTGGCTAAAACCAGCCACTTAGTTCTACCTATTGGTGAGAGAGTGGGAAATGTGGGAGACTAAGTGGCATATTTAGTATTATTTTATCTGCCTTATCATCTGACCTGCTAAATGATTTCCCACATGATTTTCCATTCAATAAGACCATCTGTTCTTAGGTTAAGGGCAGAAGGGTCACCACATATTTTTGGTATTGCCAGTGAGTTCTCATCTCATAAAGAGATGGATGCTAGTGACATTTCTGTCTGTATTTAGACAGATTTATTCTGATGTCTCTAACCAGCTGGCATGGGCTCCATCTTCTAGAATCAATGACCTTTTCATCAGAGGTTTGACAGAGAGCAAGGTCACATGGTGGACATCCAAGATCCAGATATGGCAAGCCCAGGCCCATCTCTGTCTTACTGTAAAGCTACTGGCAAGGCAGATAAGAACTCCGAGAAATCCTTTAGCTCTTCTGCCAGGACAGCATGGTTATTGCTACACCATTTCCCTTGAGATGAGAAGGTCAGCCTCTTCAGCTTGGTTTCAGGAGGGGTTCATTAGGTGGGTGAGAGGGAAAGGGGACACCCATTAGCCCCCTTCAGCCTGCCAGGTCAGCCAACCCAAGAGGGTGGTGGATGTCACAGTAATTCAACTTCCTATCAGACAAGTCAGGTCCAGAAGCAATCAGGCAATTGGATGAAGGGAACAATATTGAAATAGGAAGTGTCACAAAGGAAAAAAGAAATGGCTTTGGCCAAAGAGAGGAAAAAAGGATTCTAAATAGCAAAGGAACCTCAAGGTTTCTGGCTGCAAGATGGCCAGTTGCTGATGTTGGTCTGTGGAGAAGATGGATGGGAGTAGATGTAAACATGTGACTTTATTCTTTGAGGAAGGCACGGTGCGCTGTGTATGTGTGCGTGGGCCTGCAGAGCACGGCCTGCAGGTCTGGCCCAAGACTTCCTGGGTACAGGTTCCCTCTCCACCCCACTTACTTCAGCCAACTGCCTGACCTTCCTCTGCCTCAGTTTCCTCCTCTATAATATGGGGATTATAGCAGTACTCATTTAGTAAAGCTATCATGAAGGTTGATTAGATGACCCACAGAAGGTGTACAGCTAGGTGTCTGTTCCTTAGTTGTTGCACAAAAAAATGTAAACCATTTATTAGTCCTATTACTACTATTATTAATGTAACTAGGAGAGGACCTCAGAATTTAAGATGCTACCACAGAGTTCAAGGCTTAGAATACAGCATCCAAACTCAAAAGGCAGCATCCTAGGAAAGTGATGCCAAGTCTTAGCTTATCTCTTAGGGATTTGCGAGAATATGTACTGTCCAGATCAGTGTTTGGGCTAAGTGGGTTATAATAATCCCAGCTGACACTGACATAGAACTTACCATATACCAGCAACTGTCTTAAGCTCTTGCATAAATTAATCTTCATTGAATCCTCACAGCAACACCATGCAGTAGGTATTATTGCCCCCATTTTGCAGATGAGGAAACTGAGGCTCAGAAAAGTGAAGTGACTTACCTGAAGTCTCACAGCTAGTTAGTGGTCAAGGCAGAGTTTAAACCTGAAATAATAAGGCTTTGGAAACTGTTCTTAACCACAGTGCCACACCACCTCCAAGCCAACATGTCCCTTCTAGTACTGGGCAGCAACAAAGGCCATTAGATGGTACTCACCTCGTAGCCGTCTCCAGAACTGACTTATATGGGGGTGGTAAGGTGAGATTTCAACCTGCAAAAGAGTATGCGATGAGTCAGGACCAAGGGTAACAAAATCAAAGTATTGTAGGTGTTGTCCAGAAACATAAATAAATGAAGCAGGCTGGTTGTAGGACAATAGGGAATGGTGGGGACTGTGGTGAATTTAAGAACACAGTTGGAAGGGAGCAGCCACCACTCTGCCCCAGCTAATTGTTACCACTTAGAACACAGACCCCACAGGGCCTATTTTTCAAATGACATTGGAAATCTGGGTTTTCATTTCAAATCTCCTGATTTTTAGATGTTGACAACCAATTCACATTATTTAAACACATGGTGAGGGCCAAAAACAAGACAAAACACAAAAACTGTCTCTGTAGCCTGGAACTTACTAACTTTGTTGTCTCTGGTAGACAGTTTGGCTTTCAAAGATCAGTTTGCCCATTAGGTAAAATCACCCAAGAAGTTTTACAAAGGACCCAGGAGCCTCCATATATGGGGACTTTCTCTGGTCTAAACATAAATGTTTCTATTTGGACACAAAGCATCGATGTGTATGTTTGTGATTGAGGTTTTGTTAGTAGTTGTAAAAGATAGGAGAGGAGGTCACCTGTCCATCCCTATTTCCTAAAAGGCAGTGTTCACAGTGTTAGAGTCTGGACTTCAAATCCTAGCTCTCTACCACACAGACTTCCCTGGCAAGTTATTAAATCCTCTGAGCCTCAATTTCCCTATCTATAAAGTGAGGGTAGAATTGTAGAATTATTTACCCATCTATATGGTCAGTTCCTTTTAGATATCTTTCCCTCCAAGTTATCAAAGAAAAAAATTTTCCCAGAGTTCAAATCCCATGGAGAGGCTCAAATTTAAAGCTTTTTTGGTGTGTGTGTGTGTGTGTGTGTGTGTGTGTGTGTGTGTGTGTGTGTGTGTATGAAAGAGAACAAGAAACTAGCCTAGAGAGAATGAAATCAATTCTATCTTCCATTAAGACCAATAACGGGCCAGTTTCTCAGTAGTCCTTTGAAATAAAATTTCCTAGCCCTATGAAGAATTTCATGGCGATGTGGAATACTAAAGCAGAAGTTCCCAAACTTTGGGCTGCAAAAGTGTCACCTGGGGAGGTTTAAAAGTTGGCATCGAAGCCCCACCTTCAAGGATTCCAAGACATTAAATCAGCAATGAGGCCCAAGAATCTGCATTTTCCAGCTTCCAGCTCCCACGCTGGGATTCAGACACAGGTGGCCAGCAGCCACTCTTTGCCAGACTTCCCCTCTCCCAAATCCGAATGAAGAACACGCTGATAGTAGCCAGCCTCTAACAGAGTGGTCAGTTTTCATTTACATCAGCAAACTCACCCTAATGTGTTGTAACTGACTCAGTGCCAAGGAGGGGAGTCAAGTTACCGTCTAGGAGACAGACCCAAGGGATGCTCTTTTGTAACAATCTGAAAGGCAGCAAGGACTTCCACAGAAAGGCAGGGAAAATCTGACATTAGAGGAAACTAAGTCTGGAGATGAGACAGAAAGCCTTGAATATGTGAGTTTCATACTGAATTTCTGAGTTACATTCAGAAAAACTGTTGAACTAAACCATTGCCTTTTTTAAATTGTGAAGTCCTGCCTTTCAAAAAATTGTCCTTTATACTTATCAATAATGAATTCTTTCTCCCCTAAATGATTGAAATTCCAGGTTGTTTACTTTCTTGAATAGACTCAGGTCACGATAGTCTTTACCCAAACTCATAAAAAGGTCTCATTCATCCTAATTTTACAGGATATCTATGTAAACTATGTGGTGGTTGGAGCAAAGAAAGTTTCATGACATCAAATCCATATGAGCTGGGAATCACTGAACTAAAATATTCAACATCTTTGGAAAGGATGCTTTGCTGACACAAGTTTTCTGATCCAAACAGAATCAGAGATTCACAGTCTCTCAAAGTCAGAAAATTCCCTCCTCTCAAGTTGCTAGAGAAAGCAGAGAAATGAATTACACAGAGGTAAAACATTTAAATGCTTCAGTAGTGTACTGATCAATCTCATCATTCAAGTCCCCAGCCTAAGTCGACATATCCCAGGCTTATACTTTCTGCTGGTACCTTGAGGATTCAAGCAAGGGTAGGTTATTCCAGTCATGTTTCTCAAAGCCCCAGACCACCTATGACAGATTCAGCTGGGAATGTTTGTAAAAATGCAGATTCCTGGGTCCCAGTCAAGTACCTCCAAAAGTTCACCAAAATAGTTCTAACTATTCTACCGTTACAGAACTACTGTTCTAGGGCTTTGCATGTAATGGTGGATATTCTGGGTGGACATATGCCACAAAATAGGACTTTTTCACATCCCTAGGATACTCAGTAGAAGCTTCAGCTGTTCCCTCTACTTCCCCCTGCCCTCCAGAAAGTTGACACCCTCCCAGATTTCCTCTTCCTTCTGTCCTCATGATCAGGTTCGTGGACACGTGTCTGATGCTTCGTCAGTCAAACTTCCTTTGCAGCAAAACCAGTTGACAAAGCTTGGGTGTGAGGGAGAGAAGTGTTGTCTTCCACAAAAATGACAGATGATACCAGGTGGTGTATCATCTTCCTGGGGGGGTGAGCCTCTAATGTCAGGGCATAAGGGGAGGATTGAGTGTAATCAAAATTAATCTTGGAAGCGTCCCTAGGTGGGCACCCTACTAGAGACTCACACTCCATGTCTTGATCAGCTTACTTTAGCCAGGTGTTCCCTCCAGTGCTGGAAGAGGTGCCATTCCTCAGGCTGAGCATCAGCTGAAGGAGCTGGCTGCATAGGAATCACGGCACATACTCAAACCCTGGAACCGTGCTCTGAGCTCACACAAGAGTAGGAGTCATATACCCACCCGTGCTCACAAGTGCGGAGCGGGATGATAACCAGAATCTCCGGCTGCACTGAACCAGTTGCTTTTTTCTCTTTGAGGGGCATGAATACTTCATTTACTAAAACTTAAACATGCACGGAAAACAGTTTCACTGATCTTACATCTCTGGGTAGTCTTCTACATACCTAAACAGCCAGGCACACCCACGCACTGTGCATTAAAAATGCTTGTTTGTCATTCTTAGCGATAAAAGCGTTCATATTCCAAGTTTCCATTAAGGAAGAACATAGTCTCTAAACAGGGTTAAGGGCCCCAGACTGTCTCCCATTAGCAGGCACAGAGTTAGTAGATATTTTAACCCATTATGCTCTGGTACAGCTTCTGCCTTATAAACAAACTAGAATGAGTCCTTTCCTGGCCTCAAAATAGACTTCAGTTGCATTAGGACTGGGAAATAAGCATATGAATCAAGGTGGGCAAGAAGCAAGAAGTTGGGGTTCTTACAAAACACAAAGTGAATCCATCTCCTTTCCTGTGTTATTGCCTGGAGTGATGCTTCCTGGGGATTGCTTTTCACAGCTGCCTCCTCAGAGATGGGTTTTTGATTCCATGATGAAAATTGGGGAACATTATCTATCTCCATTCAGAAGGTCAGAAGGGCCTTTCTTTGTTGGCCCAGATAAGCTGTGGCAAGGGTAAGTCACCCCTAAGTCATCATCAACCATGGAAAGAGCTTTACTTTGACCAGGATATAAACTGGTGGACACTGACAAAGAAATAAAAATAAACATGAAAAATATATCCAGCCTTTCTGGTAACCGGTAATGGGCAACACAAACTAAAGCAAAAATGAAATACTGTATTTTTTTCTGTCTGCCAGAGTGAAACAATTAAAAAGATGGATAACATCAAGGCTGGTGAGAGTGTGAAGAATTGGATGCAACACTGTTAGTGGAAGGGTAAACTGGGACAGGTCAATTTGGATGTATCTTTTAAACTAAAAATCCATGTGCCCACCCAGCAATTCTACTTTTCAGGATCCCCCCTTGATACAGGTGCATAAAAAGCAGGTCAAACAGTAGTTCTCATCCCTAGCTGCACATTAGAATCACCTGGGGAGCTTTAAAAAATACCAGCACCTGGGGCCCACCCTGGACAAGTTAAATTAGAACCTCCCATGACAGGGATGGGCACTGTAGGATTTTAGGGCTTTCCAGATGATTCTAAAGTGCAGCCAGGGTTGAGAACCAAGGATATGCAGTAATGTTCATTGCAGTTGGGTTTGAAATAGGGGAAACCTTGCCACATCCTAATGCCCATCAGTGGGAGAATGGTTAAATACACAGTGGTTCATTCATAGGCTGGACCACCACAGTGCAATGTAAACATGGAACTGTCTCCCTAACTATGACTTTCCAACTGCAGGAACATTTTCATTTCCATCAATGCCCATAATAATAGAGCATGACACTTAAGGGTGCTTACTTTGAAGCTAGGCTATTGGGGTTTAAATCCAGGTTCTGCCTCTAAGTAGTTGTGTGCCCTTGGGCATGTCTTTTAACCAGGCTGTGCCTCAGTTCTCTCATCTATAAAATGGGGATAAAACAGTACTTATCTCATAGGGCTGTGAGGGTTATTGTTATGATCACCAGCAACAAGAGCAGTGGCTGGCATGTAAATTTGTTGAATGAATGTATATTATGTAATGATCTCCTTTATGTAAACACACACACACACCATAAATTCCTAAGTGCATATTTATGGATTTGCATGCTGAGAAAAATGACTGGAGGATGCACACCAAATGCAACCAGTGCTACTAACCCATGAGTAGGAGAATGAGGCTCAGAATGCTCACAAGGCATTTTGCTGCATCTGTATCATTTGATTATTTTGCAAGTGCCCCTGCAAAATAAAATGTTTCCCAGTAAAGTATGTTTCCCCAAAGGAAGCCAGCGCTAGACTCAAATATATGCAGATCTGCCATGTCAGTCTGTGTTGAATCAGAGTCACTGCTCTCCAAGAAGGAAGGCTTTGGGCTGAGAAGGCTCCGTCCTGTTGTCTTTCCCTCTTCCTCACTCTGTCTGTCTGTACCACACAGAGCCTGAGCAGCCAGCAGTCAGCCAAAGCACGGAGGATTGACCTCATCGGCACACCCCACCAAAGGAGTTTCTGAGGAATGGATCTTTGACTTCAGACTGTGAGATCTTTCCCTCCTGGACTCTCCAGAGGCAGGTCCCTGGCAAATGAACTACAAAAAAAGAAGTCCAAAATTTAGGAAAACCAAGCAGCACAGCCAGATCAGCCAGTCACTGGGTTTTCTTAAAAAAGGAAAAAGAAAAAAAAAAATCAATCTCACTGTCTGAGTTTAGAAAAGGCCTTTGTGTCCATTCTCCTCCAGCAGCAAGCCTCAGGAAATCTCATTACTGTAATTGGAGGGCGGGGCCTGGATTTAGTGGGAGGGGCGATTCTAGGAAGAGCAGTGGATGCTGGTGTTTGCAACGTGGAGCACAAGCATGTGGCAGCATATTTAAAGTTATCGAATAGAGTTGAATTTGTGCATTTCTTCCTTGTATTTTTACATGTTGTACCTCCATTTCAATCTCCAGTAGGTCCTCCTCCATCAGAACCCCAGCAGAGTTCACCCATTCTGTCACCAAAGAAACACATGCAGGGGCCTGCTGGCTTTTTGTCCCCATCTCATTCTTCCTAAGTGTCCCCCTCCCTTGCTCACATCCACCACTGGTCCCCTCACTTTTCACTCAAACAGACCCTGAGTATGTTCTTAGTGGTCAATTCCAGGCACGTAAGCACCTTCCCCAATCCCAGTTTTGGGAATTAACTGGCTGTATTTAGGGAATGTGCTTTTTTTCAATCTTTTCCATATCTCTCTCTCTCTCTCTCTCTCTCTCTCTCTCTCTCTTAGCAAGTCTCAGGCAAGATCTTCGATTTTCCTGGATGCCACCTGGAAATGCCACCTATTGTATTACTTTTGTGACAAATGTAAACTCCTTAGGTGTTTAATTGGTTTAATGAAACCGTTATTCCGCCTGCCAGGACACGCTAATCCAGTGTTTCACACCGGTGATACACAAGATAATTTTTAAGATGTTTATAGACACAATATTAAGTGACACTAAACCACCAAGTCTGTTTCTCCTTTTCTATTCTTTTTCAGTCCTGCTTACAGCAAGGAGAATGTCTCTTTAATGCTCCTGGGACCTTAACACCATCCTGATACTTTGGCTCTTTTGCTAAAGAAAGAGCAGGCCTCGGGTTCCAAGTCTTCTGTCTAGATAGAATTTAATAACATGGTTTTGTTTTTGTTGTATTTGTCTTATTATTTAACTTCCTTTTATGGATTCCACTTAGGGATGTGATATATTGTTCCTGTTCAAACAAATTTACTTAGGAAAAGTAAGTGGACTCAAAGAAAATATCAAGTGGTTAACAAAACAGATGATATATATATATATATATATATGGCAGAAAGAACTTGAAGAACTAATGTTAGAAACACAGTGATATTGAACTTGCAAGAGAAAAGGAAGCTTATTCTAGGGGGATGAACATGAGGCTGAGACAAAACACCTGAGTTCTAATGCCCTTTTTTGCCATCAACTAGGATGCAAGCTGATTGCAGCCAAGTTTCTTAGCTTCTCTCTGCCTCAAATTTCTTCATCTGGAATATGAAGATAAGAACACCTGCCTACTTATCTCAGCATTGTTATGAGAATTAATCGTCATAATAGATGTGAATGCCCCTGGAGGGAAATTCTCAGTGCTACACAAATACAAAGCATTGTTCTTAGATTATTATGCATCTCAGGCATTTGCTAAAATCCTGGACCCTACCAAAAAAATAAACAAACATTGATGGACATGAGATGCCACCTGTCATTTCACCTGGAGGTCCATCATGAGCCAGCACTTGTCCCGGGGAGGAAATTGAATCAGGGTCACGAATCCTCAGCACACAGAGATCCTAGCGTCATTCCAGTATATTTGATCCTGATTTCTGTTTCAGACATCTTGTTTTTGTTTGTTTGTGTTTGGGTCCCTGATCGTTTAACCCAAATCAAATAACAAGTGTTGCTGAGAGGCAGAATAAAAATGGTTTTAAGTAAGCCTTTACCAGGGTGTGTCAACTGTGTTTTCCTGTGGCTCCCAACCTTCTAGAGATTTCCATAACCAAAATGGGCTCATGATCCCACCTCAGCCTGGAGGGAAGACCATAGAGAACCCAGGGGTGGGGCTAGAGGTGTCAATTCGGCCCCCAACTTATGGCCTGATATGCCCTTCTAAGAGACATTGAAAAGGTTGGTCACACATTGAAAAGGCAAGTCACTAAGTGAGATTCCTGAGTTCAAGAGGGGGTCTGATTTTTGCTGGACCCCCAGGACCTGGAAGAAAGCATTAATATTGACAAAATGGGTGAAGGTCTTCCTCAGGGCCCCCTGCAAGGCTGAGCTCACCCCTGCTCCACTCCAGAAAGCACAGTTAGGAAAAGGATTGACCAAAATCATCAGCCTAGAGACACTTTCAGCAGCCAGTAACAAAAAAATGACTAGAGCAAAAAGTAGAGTTTACTGGTTCAGATCATTGAAAATCCCTGATATGGCTTCAGGCATGGCTAGATCTTGGTGCTCAGTATTAGGAAGAATTTTTGCTATCTGTTTCTCTGCTTCAACTTCCTGAGTTCATTTTGGCTTCACAGTGGCACGATGGCTGCCAGCAGCTTCAGGCTTCTTCCTACGCAGTATAGCAATGCATGGAAATAAAGTGTCTCTACCCCAATAGCAACAGAAAAAAAAAAAGTTCAATTCACATAATGCACAATTGATTTGGAATTGATCCTGATCAGAAATGGATACCAGCCATTAACAAACAGGGGTGGTCACCCTTCCAACACAGATTGATGCGGGGGCCAGGGGTGTGTGGGAGGGTGCCTTCTTTGGCCAGGCCTGGGCCACGATACAGCCAGTGGAACTGAGAGTAAGGTCAGCTCCACCCAAATGTTATAGATTGAGAGTGTGGGAGGGTGGTTTCCCAAACAAAAACCAAAGTGCTTTTACCAGAAGAAGGAGAGACAGATGCTGAGCAGAAAAAACAACCACTGTCCACAGTAAGTTTGCTGCCTGCCACAAGCAGGAAAAAGTAATCTAATAGCTTTCCAAACCATTTCCCCATTCTGTTGTCACTGTCATCCATTTCCTCATTCAACTATTTTCACAGAGCACCTGGCTAACCACAGAAACTGGGCAAGACGTCGGCGATTTCTATGTTAAAAAGAAACCCAGGAAGTGTTCACAGGCTAATGGAAGACAGGCACATAAACAAGCAGAAGGAAAGGCGAGAGCGCTAGGAACAGAGGCATGAGCAGTGTCACGCAGTCACTGTGCAGGAGGGAGCACAGCCTGTATCCAAGGGGGGGAAGCCTCGGGGAGCTAATGTCCCTCTCCCACGGGTCTTATTGCCAAGGCTGATACATCTACAGCCCTTGACATTGCCCTGTCTTTGCCCACAAGTTATGGGCAGAAGCAGATGCAGACATAAAAATCGCTGGCCTCAGCTCTTGGAGCAGCAGATTATCTTTGGCTTACACCAGGACAGCTGCCTTCAGCAAAACAGCAGCATGCATGTATCTTGATATGCAACCCTAGATCCGGGCTTCTAAATATAAGTGATGGTTTCGGACCACTGATACCAAAAAAAAAAATATTCTAAGATAGCATTTGTTCATTACTACCAATCCCTTAAAAAATACTTGTGGTTGTTGAATAGTGGAGCCTGGGGAATTCCCTACAAAAATAGGTCCCTGACCAAGACACGCTGAGTTCCGGTTTTGACAAATGCAAAAAGAGGCAGGAAGACAACCCAACATCAGCCATCATTCCTGGAGAAGCCAAAAAGAAGGAATTCCCTTTCCAGTAGAGATCAAATATTTATTATTTGTCCTGATAGGGATTTATTTATTGGGGATCAGGAGAGGGACATTGGAAAAGTTGCCTTTGTGTATTTTGTGGCAGGCATCTAAATTGCATCTGTGTGCCTGTTCCAAACCTCAGATGAGCAGCACGGTCAGATCTGCTGTGGTCAAAATTTTCATCCCTCTTCCGGCCTGACTGTACAGTTACCCGGTCATTCACTGGTTCACCGAGGTGCTCTGCCATTTAGTTCTCCCAAGCCGTCAGCTCCTGGCACCGCCTGCAAGCGCTGATTCTGCCGGTGTCATGGAATCCCATGTATGGGGACTAGTTGTGCTTTGGAGTGAATATGTTGGCAGGAACTCATGAAAGGCCAAATCCTACCTCTGTAACAGGTGACAAATGGCCCAATGACCAGCATGAAAGAGGCCCTAACACACATCTCAACACCTAGTAGGCAAAGTAAATAAATATTTCTTGAGCCATTACCAAAACTTTTCTAAATAATTACAGTAGGCTTGTTACAGGTCTCCTGCGTATTAGTTTCTGATTGTTGCTGTAACAAATACTACAAATGTAGGGACTTGAAAAACAACCCACATTTATTGTATGTATTTTGGGAGGTCAAAAGTCTGAAACCGATCTTACTAGGCCAAAATCAAGATGCCAGCAGAGTTGCATTCTTTTCTGCAGAATCTCCAGGAGAATCCATTTCCTTGCCTTTTCCACCCTCCAGGAGTGGCCCACATTCCTTGGCTCCTGGCCTCCTTCCACCTTCAAACTCAGCAATAGCTACTGGAATCTTTCTCACATGGCATCTGTGGGTCTGACTCCTTTGTCTCCCTCTTCCCCATTTAAGGATCCTTGTGATTACAAGAGGCCCACCCAGCTAATCCAGGATAAACTCCTTATTTTAAAGGCAGCTGATAAGCAACCTTAACTCCCTCTTGTCCTTTAACCTAACACAAATTCCAGAAATTAGTATGGGGAGATTTGCTGCAGATTTTATTCTGCCCACCACACCCAGCTTTCACATTCGTTCCCTTACAGCACCCATTGCAGCCTGGGTGATGTCAAAACCTAAACTGAACCACATCATTCCTCTGCTGAAACCCCACCGCCACCACCACCACCACCCAGTGGCCTCCCATGCAATTAAAACCCAAACTTTAACCATGGCCCACAGAATCCTACATGATCAGACCCTTGGCTGCCTCTCAGATCTCATTTCCTACCACTTCCCCTCCCTCCCTCTGCTGAAGCTGCACACTGGCCTTCTTACTGTTCCCCAGACATGACGAGGTCATGCCTCCCACAGGGCCTTTGAATGTGCTGCTGACTCTTCCCATAACACTGTGTTCCAGATTGCCCCATGTCTGCCTCTTCCTCCAGGTCGCAGCTTCTCAGAGAGGGCTGACCTAACCCCCACCTAAGGCAGCTACCCCACCCCTAGTCCCTCACTATCACATTATTTTTTTTATTGCACCATAATTAATCCTTCACTCCTAGAAAAGGATGTAGCCCATGGCAGATACTCTGTAAGTATTTCTTTAATGAGTGAAACCTTCTTCCTGTGTGTCCCTTCCCTTAGCTAACATCCACTCCTTTGCCTCAGAGTAAATGCGTCTTCTGCAGCGAAGCTTTCTCCAGCACACCAGCTCCTCAAGAACATTAGGGTCTCCCTTTCCCAGGCCCACACAGCCCTGTGGTTTTACTTCAAGGTTGTATCACATGGTAGGTAGTTACAGGAATCAACTGCATAATGATCACTTAGTATCTGCCTTTTCCAGCAGACTGTCAGAGAGCAGGAACCATGCTTATCTTTTTCACTTCTGCATTCCTGCTCCCTGGCTTATAGATTTTCGGTCATTATTTGTTGAATATAGAATGAATAAATAAATAAGGAATGAGGGTTTAAACGCAAGGAGATGCGGGAAAAGACAACAGAACTGGAAGTTGCTCCATCACCTTGGCTGTATTTTTACATTGTTATCTGGCAGATTTAAATCTGAGTTTTGAAAGAAGATACGATTAACCAAGGAACTGGTTCAAAGTCCTGGCCCAAAACATTCTCACTTATTCCTTTATTACTCAATAGGATTGTTTAGCGAAAGGAAGTTAGGAAAATCCTCAAACGCCCAAAAGTTATTTCAAGAAAATAGGGACGTAAATGAACCCCAGCTTGTGTGGAGGGCCTTTCCCCAGGTTTCCTTTGAGGCTGGGCTGCCCCCTAGTGGAAGCAATGGAAAAAGGCACCGTAGGGTGTTCCGTTGATGAATGGCACATTTCTTTTGCCTTCTACAATCCTCTTTGTTTGTGTAGTAGAATCCAGAAATAAGTTGGAGGGAAATCACACAACTTTGATAGACAAAAGAGGCAACACATTCCAGAGTAACCACCTTGCAGGAAAATGGAAATGGAGCTAATGTTTTTTAAGATCTTAAATTATGCCAGACACTGTTCTAAATACTTTGTGCCATATGATCTTCACGAAAACCAAGGAGAAAGCTACAATTTAGTCTGCTTTTGATATACAAGGAAACTGAGGTATGAAGGTTAAGTAACGTACCCAAGGGCCCATAACTTAGTGACAGAACTAGGATTTGAACCCGGATAGGCTGACTCCAGATTTTTGGCTGATTTCTGGGGTAATTTTCAGGCTAACTCATTCTAGGACATAGTTCTGGCCTCAAAAATTCTCAAAGCAGTTTAGATACAATTACTCACATCTCTGTTCCTTAGAAACACCAAAGACAGATAAGATAGCAAAATGCCCAGTGACTGAGGAAGACAAAAGCTGGCTCAGTAGGGCTTGTTCTTTAGTCTCTATACTCTGCAATTCTAAAATCAGCTCTTTTGCCACAAAGAAATTGTTCAACCCTCTTTTAAAAAGTGGGTAACTACAATAATAATAATAATAATAATAATAATAATAATAATAATAATAATTAATAATATGGCAAACATCATGCTTGCTATCTTCCAAGTATTGTACTAAGCCCTTAAGATGTATTTTTACTCAATTGTCATTAATAACCCTAGATAAAATTAATTCCTCTTTGCCTCTGAGGAAACTGATGCACAGAGAAGTTAAATAACTTGTTCAAGGTCACATAACTACAAAATGTTAGGATTTGAAACCAAGCAGTTTGGTTTTAAAATCCATGTTCTTAATCACTACACTCAACTAAGTCCCATAAATCATGAACTGACTCACATAGTTTATAACAAAGAAAAAAATAACAAAACTACTTGTTACGCACAACAGAGTGAAATGATTTAGTTGCCTGTTACCCATTTTCCCTAATGAGTTTCACACTTGACATAGACCTGTGTGGCCTGAACTTTGGGGACAGAAATGCATTAATTACAACACATTTTCTCTTTGGAATCGTATCAGATATTGAAGAAGCTCTCGCCTTTATGTCTAAATTTTATTTTCCATGTACAATAATTGACATCCACAGAAGAAAAAAAAAACTACAATCCTATTGGTTAAGAACAGGAGCTAATCTGAACGTATGATTTAGAATGCTTTTGGTTGCACACAACAGAAAATCCCATTGACTTCAACAGTAAGACAAGTTACTGTTCTCATAATGGGAAATTTTAGAGGATGAACTTCAAGGTTCATTTGAATCAGTGTATCACAGAGGCAGCTGACTATGTTTCTTTTTTTTCTTTGAGTCTCTCAGTTTTAATTCTTTGTTCTCAGACTGGCTTCCCTCGTGGGAGGGGCTCCTCAGGCTGAAAATTCCTGATCAATGTCCTGGGAGAAGGAAAGTCTTTCTACTTCAAACCATCAGACAAAAGCCCCACTCTTCATTCTCACTGTAATACTTATGCCATAGGACCTGAATCCAGATGGGTGTAGGCCTGGGTTAACACCCATCCCAGAAACAACTACCACAGCAAGAGGGGTAGGATTGTCAGGACCTGCCTCTGGAATTGCTCAGTAAATATTAGAAGAAATTAATTAGTTCTGTTATTAGAAGAAATGAGATTTTCTTGTACCTAGGTGAAGTATAAGAAGAATGATGAACGAGGAAAAGCTGGCCCACCCCACTCATAAATCAACAAATACATAGCAAAGACAATGACATGCCATTTTTACTAGTGAGACTGTCAAAAAAAAAATTAAATGTGATAATGGTCAGTTTTGAGGAGGGTGGGATAAACAGTCATCCTGAACATGATTGCTGCAACATTTTTAGAGATAGATTTGACAATTTCTTGTCACATTTTACATCAGTTTTTTAAAGGTACTTGCTCTTAGATCCAGTGACTCTATTGTTAGGAATTATTCCCACGATTTTACTCACAAAGCTTCACCAGGATATGCAAATCAGTCAGGATGTATGAGCAGACAATGGCAATGTTATCTGTGAAAGTCCAAAGTGAAAACAAAAATGCCCATAGATAAAGACTAATTAGACTTCTGTCTTCCAATAATGGTGGAGGAACTTACAGACTAGCTCTCCTACCTCTGACAGCCACAAACTCTGGACAAAACATTTCTTTTCTTTTCTTTTCTTTTTTTTAATGGAAGGCTCTTGAGAACCACCAATAGCAGGCGAAAACTGGAGGGAATAGAACCCTTGACAAAAGGGAATGACCCACATTTATGTGGCTTTCCTTTGAGGAGTCTCCAAGTCTGCATAGCTCACAGAAAATAAGTCTCAAGCAGAAAGCAAGTCTTATTGGGCTGAGGAATCACAGGCTGGGGTTTGGAGGTCCCAGAACAGCTGGAAATTGAGTGCAGAAATCCCAGAAAATATAGAGCCATAAAGAAGGGGCCCAAACATCTGAATATCACTCCCCATCACTCCCCTCAAATCCTTGGCTGATTCCTGAACTGCACATGTGAATCCCAGCAGGAAAAGAAAAGACATCTGGAAAACTGAAAAACCAAGCAGAGATTCATTTGGGAAGGCAGAATTTGAAGGTCAAGTTCCACCAAATTAGAGGAGTTCGGTGATGCCTCGGCCTTTCTGCTGTAGCCCCAGAGGAGTCACACATTAGCAGTAAAGACCACATCCAAGGACTACAGTCTAGAAGGTGCAAAACAAAAATAGACCACAACTGTAAACTGCTGAAAGAAAAAAAAAAAAGAAGCTGAAACTATGCCTCCATAGGATAGAGATGAATCACCGGTAATTAAACTGTCAGATAAAACAAAACCCAACACTTCTCTGAGGAAGATAACAGAATCCAAGTTCTCTTCACTAAGTCGTCATACACAGTGTTCCGTATAAAATAAATGACTAGCTATGTGAAGAAGCAGGAAAATCTTATCATCAAAAGAAAAAATGGTTAATAGAAACAGGCCCACACATAATGCAAATGTTAAAAGAATAGGCAAATGCTTTAAAATAACGGTGACAAAGAAGTTAAAGAATCTAAAGGAAATGCTGAATATTGTGAGTGAGAAGATGCAGAATTTCAGGAGAAGACATGGAAACTAAGAAAAACTAGAAATCCTAGAACAGAAAATCACACATTCGAAAAAAAAATTCTTTGACATTAACAGCATATTGGACAATGCAGAAGAAAGGAGTGGTGAATTTGAACCCAAGTCAATGAAAATTATTCAGACTAAAGCAGAACAAGAAAAACAATTCAAAAACAAAAGAGAACTTCAGACACCTGTATCAAGCATTCAGCTATGTAATTGGATTCCCCAAATAAGAGGAGAGACAGAGAATAGAATATAAAAATTTTTAAAGAAATATTGACTTAAATTTCTCAAAATTTTATTTAAAATATCAGCCCACATATTCAAGAAGCTCAAAAAAAATCCTAATCAGGATAATTTCAAAGGAAAACACAGCAAGGCAAACTGTTGGAAACAAAAAGAAAGAAAAGTCTAAAAATTAGCCAGAAGGAAAAAAGATATGTCCATGGAAACAATGGTAAAAATAACTGACTTCTCATCAGAAACAATGGAATACAGAATACGGTGGAATAACAACTATAAAATGCTGGAAGAGAAAAAACTGTCAAGCCCTGGTGAAAATATCCTTTCAAATGAAAAGTGAAAAAAAGACATTTTCATCTGATAAAAGCTCAGAGAGTTGGTTCTCAGCACACCTGCAGTACAAGAAATGCTAAAAGAAGTCCCTTGAAATGGAGGGAAGTGAAACTACTAGAAATTGGTTATCTATAGGGGGAAAAAAAAGTACTAGAAATGTTAAGTATGTGAATAAAGACAAAATACTGTAATCCTCATCAAAATGTCAACAGGACTTCTGCAGGAATTGGTAAGCTGAGTCTAAAATTTACATGCAAAGGCAAAATACCTAGACTAGCTGTAACAATTTTGGAAAAAAAAAGAAAAGAACAAAGTTGTAGGATTCACACTGCCTGATTTGAAGACTATAAAGCTACAGTTATCCAGAAAGTGTAATTTTGGAGATGAGATAGACACAGAGATGGATGGAACAAAATTGCATCCAAAAAAAGACCTGCACATATGTGGTCAATTGATTTTTGACCAAGTTGCAAAAGCCATCCAGTGGCGAAACAGCAGTGTGTTCAACAATGATGCTAGAACAATTGGACATCCATATGCCAAAAAATGAACCTCAACACATACATTACATCTTACATATAAATTGACTCAAATGGATCATAGATCTAAAGGTAAAACCTGAAATAATAGAACTTCTGAAGAAAACATAGGAGGATGTGAAGAAACTGGAACGGCTGTGTGCTACTGGTGGGAATGGTTTTATAACGGTATGGCAACTCTCCCCAAAAATTAAAAATAGAGTTACCCTATGATCCAACAATTCCACTTCCAGACATATACCAAAAAGAACTGAAAGCTAGGACCCAAAGAGATATGTGTGAAAGGGCAAGCTCCCAGATTCTATTTCAGCCAACTGGGACCCGGATCCTACCTCAGCCAATCAGGACCTGGATCCTATTTCACCCAATCGGAGCTTGGTCTCTCTCCTCTCCATTCAGCAAAGAGCTCACCCACCACCCTTAGACCCTGCCAATTGACCAGAGCCACGACCTATCACCCCACCAAGTACCCCTAGATCCAGCCAATCAGCCAGAGCCACGACCATCACCCCACCAACTGCCCTAGAACCCCATAAAACCTTTGTAGTACTGAAACTTGCTCTCTTTCTCTAGCATCTTGCCACTGCGTTGGTGTAGATGAGAGATTGAACTCGAGCTAGCTCGAATAAAGGCTCTTTGCTTTTGCATCGGTGTTGGCTCCTTGGTGGTCTTCTGGGATTTGCGACTTTGGGCACAATTTGTACCCCCATGTTCATAATAGCAATATTTACAATAGCCAAAAAGTAGAAGCAACCCAAGAGTCCAACAACAGGTGAATGTATAAACAAAATACAGTGTATACATAATGGGATATCATTCAGCCTTAAAAAAAAAAAGAAATTCTGAAATATGTTACAACATGGATAAACCTTGAACACACTGTGCTATGTAAAATAATACAGTCACAAAAGGACAAATCCTGATTCCACTCACATGAGGTCGTCAAATTCACAGAGACAGAAAGTAGAAAGTAGTTGCCAGGAGCTGGGGGGAGGAGAGGAAGGGAGCTATCATTTCATAGGCACAGAGTTTCCATTCTGCAAGATGAAAAGCGATCTGGAGATGAATGGTGGTGATGGGGTGCAACAATGTGAATGCATTTAATGCCACTTACAAATGGTTAATATGGTAAATTATATGTTATGTATATATATTAATTGTGTATTTTTTATTTTCTATATTTTATGATCTTTGACATCATGGGGCCTCACTGACTGGGAAGAGAACGCCCCTCTCCCCAAAATGATTACTATTACTAGTAAATGACTTGCCTGGAATATGAAACCAACCTATCCAGAGGCCATCCTCTGACCATCTCCTCTA
Source organism: Manis javanica (assembly GCF_040802235.1). Taxonomy (NCBI): domain Eukaryota; kingdom Metazoa; phylum Chordata; class Mammalia; order Pholidota; family Manidae; genus Manis; species Manis javanica. The sequence goes on from NC_133170.1 coordinate 75,561,056, forward strand.
CCTGGTTTCTACTCTCCAGGAGGCAAAACTCCTCTGCCCTAATCATCCTAGGGACAGTAACAGACAACTAGGAACCACCCTCGATAGTCCACTGCCCACCAAAATTATTCACACTGACCAATCCTAAAATTGCTTGACTACGTACCTTGCCTCTCCCATTCCTTCTTTCAGAAACCATAAAAAGGGCTTTTTGCATATGCTTTCCACTCCCTCTCTCTGCCTGAAACCAAGCTCAGCGTTCTCTCCCTTGCAGCCCTGCAAGGCAGGGCGGACCCTTCCTCTTGGGAACTGAGAGTCATTAACTATCCTTTCAGTGGTAACCATCTTCTGATCTGTCGGCCTTACCATACAGGTATAAATCCAAAGTGCCAGGTACATTTTACAACGATTTATTTTAGCACAATTTTTAAAAGATAACTTTTTAAAGATTACTGAGAAAATGGAGGTTAAGTCAATTGTGATACATTTGTATGTGCTGACATGGAAAGATATACTAGGGGGAAAGGGTCCAAATTGTGTCAGTTTTTTAAAGGAAAGAGATATAAACAAATCCTTTTTCTGGAGAAAGTCATACAATTGTAACAAAATATGCCCCCCAAAGAGTATACAAAAACTTTCAACATGTTATTTTGGGAGAAATTAAATAGGGATCTAGGTGAAGATGTGAAAGAGACCTTCGTTTTTTATTCAATATCTTCTATGCTACTTAAAATTTTTAGAATGTTCATTCAGACTTAAAAACACAGACATTTAACACACCACTCACCCCAAAAGAGATCTACCAGGCAGAAAATAAGTAAAGACACGGAAGCACTGAACAACACAGTAGAGCAGATGGACCTAATAGACATCTATAGAACTCTACATCCAAAAGCAACAGGATATACATTCTTCTCAAGTGCACATGGAACATTCTGCAGAATAGACCACATACTAGCCCACAAAAAGAGCGTCAGCAAAATCCAAAATATTGAAATCCTACCAACCAATTTTTCAGACCACAAAGGTATAAAAATAGAAATAAATTCTACAAAGAAAACAAAAAGGCTCACAAACACATGGAGGCTTAACAACATGCTCCTAAATAATTAATGGATCAATGAACAAATTAAAATAGAGATCAAGGAATATATAGAAACAAATGACAACAACAACACAAAGCCCCAACTTCTGTGGGATGCAGCAAAAGCAGTCCTAAGAGGAAAGTATATAGTGATCCAGGCACACTTGAAGAAGGAAGAACAATCCCAAATGAATAGTCTAACATCACAGTTATCGAAATTGGAAAAAGAAGAACAAATGAGGACTAAAGTCAGCAGAAGGAGGGACATAATAAAGATCAGAGAAGAAATAAACAAAATTGAGAAGAATAAAACAATAGCAAAAAAATCAATGAAACCAAGAACTGGTTCTTTGAGAAAATAAACAAAATAGATAAGCCCCTAGCCAAACTTATTAAGAGAAAAAGAGAATCAACACAAATCAACAGAATCAGAAATGAGAATGGAAAAATCACGACAGACTCCACAGAAATACAAAGAATTATTAAAGACTACTATGAAAACCTATATGCCAACAAGCTGGAAAACACAGAAGAAATGGACAACTTCCTAGAAAAATACAACCTTCCAAGACTGACCAAGGAAGAAACACAAAAGTTAAACCAATTACGAGCAAAGAAATTCAAACGGTAATCAAAAACCTACCCAAGAACAAAGCACCCGGGCTGGACGGATTTACCTCGGAATTTTATCAGACACACAGAGAAGACATAATCCCATTCTCCTTAAAGTTTTCCAAAAAATAGAAGAGGAGGGAATACTCCCAAACTCATTCTATGAAGCCAACATCACCCTAATACCAAAACCAGGCAAAGACCCCACCAAAAAAGAAAATTACAGACCAATATCCCTGATGAATGTAGATGCAAAAATACTTAATAAAATATTAGCAAATCGAATTCAAAAGTATATCAAAAGGATCATATACCATGACCAAGTGGAATTCATCCCAGGGATGCAAGAATGGTACAACATTCGAAAATCCATCCACATCATCTACCACATCAACAAAAAGAAAGACAAAAACCACATGATCATCTCCATAGATGCTGAAAAAGCATTTGACAAAATTCAACATCCATTCATGATAAAAACTCTCAGCAAAATAGGAATAGAGGGCAAGTACCTCAACATAATAAAGGCCATATATCATAAACCCACAGCCAACATTATACTGAACAGCGAGAAGCTGAAAGCTTTTCCTCTGAGATGGGGAACTAGACAGGGATGCCCACTCTCCCCGCTGCTATTTAACATAGTACTGGAGGTCCTAGCCACAGCAATCAGACAAAACAAAGAAATACAAGGAATCCAGATTGGTAAAGAAGAAGTTAAACTGTCACTATTTGCAGATGACATGATACTGTACATAAAAAACCCTAAAGACTCCACCCCAAAACTACTAGAACTGGTATCAGAATACAGCAAAGTTGCAGGATACAAAATTAACACACAGAAATCTGTAGCTTTCCTATACACTAACAATGAACCAATAGAAAGAGAAACCAGAAAAACAATTCCATTCACAATTGCATCAAAAAAAAATAAAATACCTAGGAATAAATCTAACCAAAGAAGTGAATGACCTATACTCTGAAAACTACAAGTCACTCTTAAGAGAAATTTAAGAGGTCACTAACAAATGGAAACTCATCCCATGCTCGTGGATAGGAAGAATCAATATCGTCAAAATGGCCATCCTGCCCAAAGCAATATACAGATTTGATGCAATCCCTATCAAATTACCAGCAACATTCTTCAATGAACTGGAACAAATAATTCAAAAATTCATATGGAAACACCAAAGACCCCGAATAGCCAAAGCAACCCTGAGAAAGAAGAATAAAGTAGGGGGGATCTCACTCCCCAACTTCAAGCTCTACTATAAAGCCATAGTAATCAAGACAATTTGGTACTGGCACAAGAACAGGGCCACAGACCAGTGGAACAGACTAGAGACTCCAGACATTAACCCAAACATATATGGTCAATTAATATTTGATAAAGGAGCCATGGACATACAATGGGGAAATGACAGTCTCTTCAACAGATGGTGCTGGCAAAACTGGACAGCTACATGTAGGAGAATTAAACTGGACCATTGTCTAACCCCATATACAAAAGTAAATTCAAAATGGATCAAAGACCTGAATGTAAGTCATGAAACCATAAAACTCTTAGAAAAAAACATAGGCAAAAACCTTTTAGACATAAACATGAGTGACCTCTTCTTGAACATATCTCTCCGGGCAAGGAAAACAACAGCAAAAATGAACAAGTGGGACTATATTAAGCTGAAAAGCTTCTGTACAGCAAAAGACACCATCAATAGAACAAAAAGGAACCCTACAGTATGGGAGAATATATTTGTAAATGACAGATCCGATAAAGGCTTGACATCCAAAATATATAAAGAGCTCACATGCCTCAACAAACAAAAATCAAATAATCCAATTAAAAAATGGGCAGAGGAACTGAACAGACAGTTCTCCAAAAAAGAAATACAGATGGCCAATAGACACATGAAAAGATGCTCCACATCGCTAATTATCAGAGAAATGCAAATTAAAACTACAATGAGGTATCACCTCACACCAGTAAGGATGGCTGCCATCCAAAAGACAAACAACAACAAATGTTGGCGAGGCTGTGGAGAAAGGGGAACCCTCCTACACTTCTGGTGGGAATGTAAATTAGTTCAACCATTGTGGAAAGCAGTATGGAGGTTCATCAAAATGCTCAAAACAGACTTACCATTTGACCCAGGAATTCCACTCCTAGGAATTTACCCTAAGAACGCAGCAATCAAGTTTGAGAAAGACAGATGCACCCCTATGTTTATCACAGCACTATTTACAATAGCCAAGAATTGGAAGCAACCTAAATGTCCATTGGTAGATGAATGGATAAAGAAGATGTGGTACATATACACAATGGAATACTACTCAGCCATAAGAAGAGGGAAAATCCTACCATTTGCAGCAACATGGATGGACCTGGAGGGTTTTATGCTCAGTGAAATAAGCCAAGCGGAGAAAGAGAAATACCAAATGATTTCACTCATCTGTGGAGTATAAGAACAAAGGAAATACTGAAGGAACAGAACAGCAGCAGAATCACAGAACCCAATAATGGACTAACAGGTACCAAAGGGAAAGGGACTGGGGAGGATGGGTGGGTGGGGAGGATGGGTGGGTAGGGAGGGATAAGGGGGGGCGAAGAAGAAGAGGGGTATTAAGATTAGCATGCATGGGGGGGAGAAAGGGGAGGGCTGTACAAGACAGAGAAGAAAGTAGTGATTCTACAACGTTTTGCTATGCTGATGGACAGTGACTGTAAAGCGGTCTATAGGGGAGACCTGGTATAGGGAAGAGCCTAGTAAACATAATATTCTTCATATAAGTGTAGATCAAACAAAAAAAAAAAAGAAAAAAGAAAGAAAGAGAAGGGGGATTACTCCCTGATAGGATAAAACTAACTGTAAATCAACGATTAATGCATGCTTTAAATATCCTTAATTTTGATCACTTAAAGGGTGTCAGATGATCAGCTATGGATGTACACTTTTCTGATAATATTCCTTTCTCTACACAATGGCATAAAGGGCATATCAAAGTGTGGGCAAAGGGTCTGTTTGTGTTTATACAGAGGATCAAAGCCTAATTTGGCTACCCAGAAAATGAACAAAGATACGATATAAAGAAGAACTTCCAACTTCAGCACTCTCTGGAAGAGACATATCAGAAAATGATCATCAAAAAACCTCAACAAAGATCCAGGCGATGCTGCAGTTGTAGCTGCATTCATCCCACCGGTTCCTGGACTTGCCATTGGAATGAAGGAGATATCTAAGCTGGCCTGTGCATACAGTAAAACAACAAATTTGACTGGATCTATACTGTTGGAACTCAACCAAGAATTAGGAGAAGTGCAAGTTGTAGCGCTCCAAAATCTTACAACTACAGACTATCTACTGTTAAAAGAACATATGGGATGTGAACAGTTCCCAGGAATGGGTTGTTTTAATTTGTCTGATTTCTCTCAGACTGTTCACGTACAGTTGGACAATATCCATTATATCATAGACAAATTTTCACAAATGCGTAGGGTGCCTAAATGGTTTTCTTGGCTTCACTGGAGATAGCTGGTAATTATAGATCTGCTTTGGTTATGTAACTGTATTCCTATTATGTTAATGTGTGTGTGCAATTTAATTAGGAGTTTAAAACCTATACATGCTTAAGTTACTCTACAAGAAGATATGTCAAAGAAATAATCAATCTTCCCATGTTTTCTTCCATCTGCTACCTCTATAGCTTTTCTTCTTCCTTCCTAATTACAACCCTTAAATAGAATTTGTGCCTCATATCGAATTCACCGAGTATCATAACTCCTCCAAGTGGTAAAGATACCTCAAGACAAATGCTGGGCATAGAAGCCACAGGGCATAAATCTGCAAAGAAGTAAAAAGTTAAGCTTTTCAAACAATATGGCTTCTCTCTCACTTACCAACTTTACATTTCCCTGTATGGCCCCGGAAGATGACTGGTTAGCCAGAGACGGGTGGGAGGAACAACCTAAGACAGGCACAGTCGCAGGGGGGCCATCAGGTGAGAAATTGGGGATCAAAAGAGGTGAGGCTCAGAACCTCACCCCCCCCCCCCCCCCGTTTGGAGAGAAATCTTCTGCATCCCTGGATGTATTATTGCCCTTGTCTAGCTTGGATTAACACATAGTCTACAGGCACACACCTGATCATCTACATTTGCTCTCTTACAACACTAAACTATGTTTTCTACCTTTATCTTGCATCTACCTACCACTTCAGCATTTTATTAAAAAATAATAATAAGAAGAAGAAGAATAATGGAGAAATGTGGGATTCACATATAAATTAAGTATAAAAATCAAACGAATATTCATATTTGACCTGATTGTTTATAGTTCATAATGCGTGATCAAAACTGAAAGTTTCTGTGATGACTGCCCTTGTACTGTTCACCATGTAAGAACTTATTCACTATGTAAGAATTTGTTCAGCATGTAAGAACTTGTTCGTTATGCTTCAGAAGATTGGAGAATGATGAGAATTAGGCTGGGGGTGGATTAATGATTGTGCATTGAGCATTGACTCCCCTATACAGAATTTTATTGTTGTTAACAACCATTTGATCAATAAATATGAGAGATGCCCTCTCAAAAAAAAAAAAAAAAAACACAGACATTTAATTTTTTGGAAGTGAGAATATTTCTCATTGCTCTTTATTGCCACCTAGAGGTCGCTGGGGGCCATTGCCTGCCATGATCACTATCAATAGTGTTCATAAGTTAAATGGTACTTAAAAAGTTGAATATTTAACAAGTTAAATCTTTGCCCGAAACTGCTTTAGTTTGTCAGTAACCCTCTTGAGAAGAAGCAGGAGTGTACCTCCTTTTCTCCTCAATTCCTTCAAAGCTTGTTGAAAGAGGACAGATTCAGAATGAACTTAATTATTAAGGCAGAGCAGTGAACCTCTCCCCTCTAGGTGTCGGTTTACCCTGTAAGCGAAGCTATTTCTTTGAAAAATATCACTGTATTGAAAATAAAACAAGGATACAGGAACCCACACAAAAGAAGTGTATGGCTTAGTGAATTATTATAAGAAAAAGGCTTTAATAACTACTACCCAAGTCAAGAAATTTTATTTTGCCGGACACCAAGTCACAAAATAAGGCTATTTGTCAATTAATATCTCATCCCTGGGGGTCTACACTCCTGAAATGTACAAGTCTGTATTTTTATAATGGCTGAGTTCTAAGATTCAGCCCTACCCCCAAATTCTATGATATTATAAAATATACATCAATCATCACATGAATCTGATAACATTACTCCCATACATAAACCCTCCCACCAATTCTCACTGACTTGGAATAAAATCCAGAATGGTCCTTGTGACCAAGAAGGTCCAAAATGATCAAGCCTTTCCTCCTACTTCCCAACATACTCCAGCCACCATGCAAATCACCTCTGTGTTCCTCCGGCACATGAAGCTCACACCCACCTCAGGGCCTTTGCGCTTGCATTTTCCCTCTGCCTGAAATGCTTCTTCTGAACTCTTCCCCATCTGACTCTTTATTGTCAAAGAGGTCTCAGTTCAACGGCCACATCCTCCAGGAGGCCCTCCATGACCACCTCATCTAAAAGAGTACCCCTGTCACCCTCTCACATAATTCTATTTTGTTTCCTTCAGAGTAATAATCACTTTGAAATTATCCAGCTTCTTTATTTGTTCCCTTGTTTACATATCTGTCTGCCGCATGGGGCCCTTCAGTTTTGCAAAAGGATCAACATTGTCTGTCCTATTATTCCTTTATCCCCAGCACCCAAAACGAAGTCTGGCTTATACTGGTTCTCCATAAATATTTGTGGATCAGATATCATAGAATACCACAGAATGGACCAAACACCACAGAATGAACTCATTCTACTTCTGTGCCAGTGACCATCTCTGTCACAATGACATAGCATCGCAGTGGGGAGAGAACAAGGGATGACTAGCAAGAAAAAAAGGTCAAGTCTGACAAACGGGAGTGCTGTCTACACTGGCTAGGCACATTTCAGAAGGCCTGGCAGAGATGCGGTCAGGCTAACCAGAAGCAACTTTATAACTATCCCAACAGCTCATACACACTGCAGGCTGTCTTAGTCTTTTCTGGCTGCCATAAAAAAGTACCACAGACTGGGTTGGCTTCACCAACAGAAATGTATTTTTTCACAGTGCTAGAGGCTGGAAAGCCCAAGATCAAGTACTGACAGGATTCAGTTTCTGATGATAGTTCTCTTTCTGGATTACAGATGGTTACTTTGTCCTTATATGGTCTTTCCTTTGAATGTGCATAGAGAGAGACAGACAGAGCAAAGAAGAGGGGGAGATCTGGCATCTCTCCCTCTTATAAGGATTCTAGTGCTATCAGATCAGGACAGCACCTTTATGACCTCATCTAATTTTAAGTACCTCTTAAAGATCTCATCTCCAAATATAGTCATGTGGGTGAGGGTTAGGGATTATATATTGGGGAGACACAAACACTCAGTCCATACAGGGAGTACTTTACTCCCCCAGCTCTGTTCAGCAGCTCTAAACTCGGCACCAGCCGGTTGACTGAGTCAGGACCCTCAAACCCCAAATGACAAGAAGTTGAGGGATGGCAGTGGAAGATTCTGTAGTTACTAAATAAATAGCCCTGCCCAGAAGCCCTTGGAAAATAATCGTTTAGCAAGCATAGCTTAAGCCAGATGCATTTTCCTAGAAAAGGATGTGAGGAAAGAGGGTCAAGATTTTATTCTCCTATTTCACAAAGAAAAGGTAATCAAGAGATAATAGACTGGGTAGTGTGTAGTCCAGAAAGAAGGCAAGAGTGTCTTTTCCAGAGCAAGACTCCTCTCTTTTCTTAAAATTATATTTATTTCTTAATTAACACATGGTACTAAATTCAAAAAGTATAAAATGGAATGAAGTGAAAAGTCCCCCAGCTGCCCCGTTGCCCTCCTTAGAAGCAGGCAACACTTCCAGTTTCCTATGTATTCTGCAAATCTTCTACACCTCAACCAGCAAATGCATATGTATTCATTTTTCTCCCTCCCCCCTAAATGTAGTATACTTTTGATGCCCTGTTCTGTACCTTACCTTTTCCTCATTAATGAGATATCCTGGAGATTGATCCACGGCAGCACACAGAGTTGCCTTTTTTTTAAGGCTGCATGGCTTAATATGGCTGAATGTGGTATCCACAATGTTTTTCATGTGAAACCTTCATAAGAATGTATATCAATGATACCTTAATTTTAAAAAAATAGGTAATTACAAGGCTTAGTAAAATAGGTAAGTGAAGGCTTATCTGAACTGGAGAGGTTGGGTGGGGGTCTCTTCTACAGCTGGGTTGCGAGAGACATGGGAGAACAGAAGTGGATTACTTGTAAGAAATAAATGGGTTTCTTCCCCCTCCACACAAAATAAATAAATAAATAAATAAATAAATAAAAGGCTGCATGGCTTGCCACCACATGGATAGCCCACGATTTATTTGACTAGCCCTCTACCGGTAGATGTGAAGTCTGTGTCCAATAGTTTCGTCTTGCAAATATTGCAATGAATTACTGTCCATTCATCATTTTGCATGTGCATGGGTAAATATGTAAGATGAATGCCTAGAAGTAAAATGTTTAGGTTAGAGGATAAACTTTTAAAAATTTGCTAGAAATTATCTAGCATTATGGTTAGATTGAATTGCATTCCCAGCAGCTCTGGATGAGTCATTGCAGAACTCTAATTCAGCCTGAAAAGTGACATCATGTGGAAGAAACATGATGTGCTTAATGGGGTCTGTGAGCCAGGCAGTCCAGTGTGCAGCCTCAGCACAGCCTGCCGTCCTCCAGGTGGCCCCTGCAAAGGGTTTGACCTCTGGGTCTCAGACTCCGTCTTATATAAAAACAATAGGTTGGCAGATCCTTAAGTGCCATGCTGATTCCACCCTGTCCTCAGGAGGAAGCCCCAAAACATTATTCTTAGCCCTTTTGGTCACAAGTAAAGGATACATGAGATTTTATCTGACTCCGCAGGAGACTTTTAAGGACTTGAAAACCTGTTTCTCTCTGGGCTTAGAGTTGCGCTGGGCTCCTGGCAGTTATGTTGGTTTATTTGGGGAGGATTTATGATATAGTATCATGTGTCTCCACCCTGACTTCAGATTGAAACCAGTGGGCTGATGATGCCTCTGACACAGGGATGCCCTCACATTTATACCTCCTGGCACACCCCTGCATTCCCTATTGCCCCCAGGCCCCTGGAACAGTGTGGTCTGACACCCACACCAGCAGAGGATCAGGGAAAGAAGAGGCATTTCTGATGTTTGGGAGGATCACGAACTGTTGTTAAATGAAGATACGTAATACAGAGTGACCCATGGGAGACACAGCAGGGATCAAGTAGATACTGGAGTCTACCTACCTATGGATCCATAGCTGATACCATCCTTAGTTTCTCTGTCCATGAAGTCTTAATTCAATATGGCAAGACTCCCCCATCAGCAGTTACATAGACTGTTACGACAGCAGTTACAGAGATGCCTTATTGTACTCAACGAATCCTTCTGAGATCCCCCTGAATGTGAAATTTCAGTGTGATTTCCCAGAATTTGATTGTATGTGGAATCACAGGCTCTTCTTACCAAATTGGGTGCAGAGTACAACTGAACAACCCCAGTTACTGGGCTGCCCATTGGTTGAGAACCATTGAAAACATCCTAGTGTATCACTCAGGGTGCTGGGCATCACCAGCTCCTGCTTTCGCCAGGTTATCTTCTCTGAGCCAGAGCAGAAGTCTCGAAACTTTCTTCATGCATAAAAATATCTGCATAGCTCAAATAAGGAGTTCACAGTTCATGGGTCCCTCCGTGTGTCTCAAGTTGTTTGGGAGAGAACCGAGCCAAACTGAGCTGAACATCTTTGTATCCATGGCTTCCTGAGTGCCTTTCGCAAGCAAGAAAAACAGCTGGAAGAATGTGTTCTGGGTTATCCAATGGCCTGGCTTAAGTCCCTTCTGGGCTCCTGTAAAACTTTTGCCTACCTGCATTATTGCCTTTCTGTGAGTCTGCTTCCACCTCTATTCTACAGATTCCTTTAGGGCTGCAACCATGTCTTATTTATTTATGACTTTTAAAAATTGTTTTAAGTAACAAAAGTAATACATCCTCAAAGTAGAAAAACGTCCTAACAATAAACTAAAAAGTGAAAGTCCCCTTTCTATCTGCTCCTGTTTCCAATCCCACTCCTTTCCCCAGAGCAGACAATTAACAGCGTGTCGCACATCTTTCCAGAACTTTCCATTTACAAGCATAATGATACCAATAAAAGTGCTAATGTCTATTGAATGTTTATCAGGTACTATGCTAATCACTTTTTGTGCATGTTCAAAATTCATAAAACAAGCCTACAAGGTAAGTGTTCTTTTTATTCTCCATTTCACAAGAGGAAACCAAGGTGATAGTTACTAAGTGGCAAAGCCAGAATTTCAACCCAAGCAGGCTGACTTCAGAGGCCATGCTCTTAACCACTGTTGTTCTGCCACTTGATTTTGGGATTTGGAATGCCATACACATACTCCATAGTTACCTACATAATTCTATGTCCTCCTTTTACAAAGTTGCTCAGTACTCTATATATAAAATGAAGTATTTAATCATTTAGCCATTCTCCTACTGACAAACTTTTTAGGATTTTCTTTGTTTTCTTATTTCATCAAATCAAAGATTTCATTAACTGTAAGAAATGCCCAATTTCAGAGAGATTAAAATGTGAAAGTGGGCATCTTAGAATTAATATAACAGGGTGTCTTGCCAATGGGCTTCAGGCCCGGGCAAGTTCACTATGGAGTCAGTGTGACCAAAGATATGACAGTAGAACGTTCTTGGGGTAAAAGGGTTATACCCAACTTTATGCCCATGGTGGCAGGTCAGTCACTAAAATCTCGTCCACTCAGCATGTCTGCATGCAGCAAGCCTGTCTCTGCCTCTGGGCCTCTGTCCTTGGTGCTGCCACCACTCTAGCCTCTGCTCTGCTCTCCTGCAGCCTTGCAGCTGTGCCAACATGCTGCCCAGGGCACTGGGCAGAGCTCTATAGAGTCAATACTGATGTATTGCCCACATCTGTGTAGTGAGCTAGCCGACCAGGGCCAGGTGAGAATCCTGGCCACAGGAACTCTCATTTTATCCACACTCCACCCTCCAGGATTCTCTCCTCTCAATCTATGTGCCCTCAATCCTCTGCAATGGTCCACGTGAGAAAGCTGGAGTATTGTAACCAAATTCTGTAACAACAGAGGCTACAATAATATATAACAAAAATTACAACAAATTATAATAACCCTCAAACCTGAGGAGGTTCATTGCACATTCAAACCAGTTCTAACAAATTACAATAACCCTCAAGCCTGAGGAGATCCATTGCCACCAGGTGGTCATCCTGGCTGTATTCAAACCAGTTCTACTCAAAGGAGTTAACCAAAAGGACCATGGGTGGGCCGTACAATACTCACCCTCTCCAACCTCTCCAGCAGAAAGTCTTGCAGAGACACAGGCCGATCTTGTTGCTTTAACTCTGCCCTCTGCTTCATCTTCAGCAGCTGGAACTGCTGCTCCGGTCTCAGTTGCCACAGCTCCAGTCATCCAGTTTCTTTCTGTCTTCTCCTGCCTTTTCACACCAACCCACTCTGGGTCCTCGTGACAGTCACGGGGCCCTTTAAATTCTTCCTTCCAGAAGCAGGCTGTATTTCCTTTTGTGCTTGAGCCTGAGGACAGAAGCAGAGCCTGGAGTGCCGCACAGCCTGAGGAGGGGGCTGCACCTGTCCTGGAGGAACCCGCAGTTGCTGAGTCCTTCTGGCTTTCCACCAGCTTTCCACCAGGTGCGGTTTCAACCGAGGAGGGGCCCCACCTGTTCGTCAAACCTCCACTCCATCCTTCACCTGCCCTCTGGCACCTGGCAGCCTGTGCTCACGTACTGCTGCTTCTCGTGCCGCTGCTCCTTCTCGTGCTGCTTCCTCTCGGGCCACCACGACATCCTTTACGATCTCCACAGCACTTCGTAGTGACGCCATTTCAGTCATCAACGAATGTTCTTTCTCTTGGGGTGACCCCCGTCCTCCACCCCTTCACAGTACCACATGTCCACAGGGGACACTTGAGTGTCTCCCCGCCCATAGGTGGAGCCTGCTGAAACACTCCATGGGGGCAGCCTGTTCTCTTTCCCTGGTCACCAGTGAACCCTGCCAACTGTCACCAACAGTCTTGCCAATGGCTTCAGCCCCGGGCAAGTTCGCTATGGATTCAGTGTGACCAAAGAAATGAGAGTAGAACGTTCTTGGGGTGAAAGGGTTATGCCCAACTTTATTTCCACAGTGGCAAGTCAATCACTAAAATCTCGTCCACTCAGAGCAACTCTGCATGCAGCAAGCGTGTCTCTGCCTCCAGGCCTCTCTGCACAGTCATCCCACACAGCCGTCCTCTGGGCCTCTGTCCTCTGATCCGCTCTCCTGCAGCCTTGCAACTGTGCCACTGTGCTGCCCAGAGCACTGGGCAGGGCTCCTTATATAGAGTCAATAGCGACATATTGCCCACACCTGTGTAGTGAGCTAGCCAACCAGGGCCAGGTGAGAATCCTGGCCACAGTAACTTTCATTTTATCCACACAGGGTGTTAGAGACCATGCTGCAAATGAGCATGCTTGCATATAATTTTCATGTGTGTCTTTCTGTAGGACGTTTCCTAGAAGTAAAATTGTGCACCTAAATGAAGGTACATTTTTTAATTTCGATAGATACTGCCAAATTCCCCTCCAGGAGACCATATTTCAGTCATCTGTGTCTCCCATTTACTTGGCTCAATGTCTGGCACTTTGCAGGTACTAAATAAATGTTTGTTCAGGGGACAAAATGCATGACCAGGCCCAGCAAATGTAAGGCATTTAGAGATCCTCACAGCAAACAAAACCACACCCCCCCACCCCACCTCTGACACACACACAACATAACACAAAACCAAGACACTGACAGTCCGATAATATTTTGTTAGCACATGTGTATACACTTCTTGCTGAAGCACGGACCACAGTAAATGAAAAATGCTAATACATTTTATTAGGATGTGTCCAAAATATCTTGCAAAATTACCTATCAAAAAGCTGTGCAATCTTAAAAAAAAATTACTCTAATAACTCCAACATTTTACAACCCCCAAGCTACTGTACGTGGGACATTTCCAGAGATCTTACGGCCTGTCATTTTCTCAAACACCTGCAAGGCTTCCTGCATCAGAATCACCTGGAGTGCTTATTAAAATGCAGACCCCACCCCAGAGATGCGGAATCATCATTTCCAGGGGTTAGGACTGCGGAAATCTGCATTTTAAGCAGGCAGTGATTCTAAGGCATTCAAAAGCATGGGAGCTAACGTATTAAAAGGGTTTAAGAAGTGTCTTAATTAGATCTATACTTTTGAACGACCCCTCCCCTTTGGCTATAGAGTGTAGCAGCCACCGGAAGTGGGCAAAAATATAAAATAGCTAATGGCATCGTGCTTGGGCTGTGCGGTACGCCAGCCCAGGCAGCCGGCGCGCTGGGTCGCTCCCGGTCGGCCTTCAGCAGTCTTGTCCAGGGACCAGCCCGAGCAACCGACTGCGACTGCGCGCTCAGATGCCCGGGAAGCCGCGCCTGGACGCGCTGCGAACACGCCGCCTCGGACCGGAAACGGAAGTGAGGTCAAGTTTGCCTAGGGCGCTTCGCCGGACGCGGTGTCCCCCAAACCTCTAGGTGGGGCCGACTCTTGGAAGCGCCGGAAGCGGAAGTTGCTAAAGGTGGAGAGTTGTTGGGAGTGTCGGGATAAATTCGCGCTTTTTGGGGAAAGCGCGGTTGGGAAACCTCGTCCGCGTTGCTCATCTGGCTGCAAGGCCCAAACCCTCAGCGGAGGAGTGTGGTACCTGGTGCTTCGACTCTTTCCCTAGGGTCCTTGTGACCCCCTGGTTCCAGGAGTCTCCTATCGCTTCCTTGGAGTGAGGCCAGTCCCGCTTCCCGGTGGTCCCTGCAGACCCCCGCCATGGGCAACACGAGCAGCGAGCGCGCCGCGCTGGAGCGGCAAGGTGGCCATAAGACCCCCCGAAGGGACAGCTCGGGAGGCAGCAAGGATGGGGACAGACCCAAGATCCTGATGGACAGCCCCGAGGACGCCGACCTCTTCCACTCCGAGGAAATCAAGGTGAGCGCGGCTGGAGGAATCCGATTCCCCTTGAGCAACGGTTAGGAGAGGAACCTTCTACTCCGATTCCCCGCCACACCTCCTCTAAACTCATGGGAAGTGGGAGGCAAGTAATACCTATACTTCTCTCGCACTTAGGAGCTAGTTGGCCCTCATAAGCGCTCTTTTAGCAGTCCAGGAACCTGTGTCTAATTACCGGTATGAGAAAGTCACCCCGAGGGAGGAGAAACTAAATTCGTTTAACATCATTAAGGAGAAAGCAGCTCTGAGACGAAGCTGCAAATTCTTAATTAAGATCGTGGAGCTAGCATTAATTGAGCCCCAGTCTCTGCTTTTGTGTTCGGTATAATTAATTTCACGGCTCTAAGAAAATGTCCCTCACCCTTATGAAAACTCGCACTGTTTTTGCAGTTTGGTTTTGCAGTTTGGGAGAAAATCCAGCGCACCCGTGTAAGCTGAAAGAGTTGAACAGCCGACTGACTGCGTGCGCCTGTTTAATTCTGCCTAAAATTTAGGGCTCATCTGCTTTTTAGAGTGGGCACAGAAAAGTAAATCTACTGGAGGTCAGTGAGTGAGTGAGGTCTGAAGGAGGCAGCCAGGGGCTTACTCGACTTCTCTCCCCTTTAAATATGAGTTAACATTTTAAACAGGCCAAAGCAAACATTTTTGCAGACCAGATCGGACATCCTGCTGCAGCATGCTTTAATTCATCAAAAACTAAGAAGACAGTCTTAACTGTTGCTTCAGCCACATTCCTGCTGATACTTGATGAGAGGTCTGTATCCAGCCACAGGGCCAGGTCCAAAGACAATGAATGAATGATTCTGGTAGCTGATATATATGCAGTATATCCTAAAAAACAGAACGAAATCTGTAAGGACAATGCAGTGAAGTAGGTTTCAGGTGCCTCTCCCCACTCTCCTGGCCTAGCATGTTCTCTGTTAGTATCCAGTTGCCTTTTAATCATCATTGTCCATTAGGCAAATTGCCTGGTAACTCATTTCAATTTTACTCATGTTTTTCCTCAAATATTGGGCTGAGTGATTACCTTATTATCTTACATCCTTGCTTGTATCTTGGCCATGAGTCTAACTGTAAAGAGTCTGCTTTTACTTGGCCTTACATCCTATGATTCTGAACTTTCTGAATTTGTTTCATTACCAAGAAGCTGTGTGCAAAGTGGACTTTGAAGTCCTGTTTCTCCAATGACTTGACTTCCCTTCCCTAAGAAAGAATTTTGGCCCAAGGATGGGTGTATACGACACCATCAGAATCAAACTGCCTTCTTCAAGAAGGATGTATTTTCTTGCTATTTTAAAACTCCTGCAGTGAATGTTCTGCATGCAAGTGATCTGTGGAGAATGAATCATGTCCCTTCCTAGAAGTTACGGAAATGATGTAGCAGAGACACTGGATTGAATGCCCCAAATACCAAAGAAAAAGTCGTGAGTCTTTTAACTAAACTAGTTTACCACTTTGGCTGTGGTTAGTTATCACATCCTCAGTGGAAAGTGATCCCAGTCTGTTATTCTTTTATCTGTGGTTCTTGTTAAAACTTAAAAGATACAGACATCTTTTAAGGTAAGGACAAGTCAACATATGAAGAGAAGGTGATAGAAGCCTACCTCACACCTTAAATGGTCTCTTCCAGCTTGGAACTCTTGCTCTTTTAATGTCTTTTGGCTTCTGATGAAGAAAGGTGTTAAAAAAAACATATTTCATCTAGAATTGAATGTGTTTATATTTCTCTCTTATTCTCTCAATCTGGAATAGCTCAGTTACACATCACTTCTTTTACACTAGAAGTTACTGCTTACCATAATGGGTCATTCTTTGTCTTACTTATCTCCCCCCACCTCCCCAATGCCTAAACGGCACTCAGTGAATAGTTTTTCCCTTGCTGAGAATCTGGATTTGCCAGTTTTGAGTTGACAGCTCTGGAATTGTCTCTAATAACTTTTCATATACTTCCGATCTTGCTTAATTAAGGGAGAAAAGTGATATTTATTAAGCTAATCTTGAGTTCATTGCCGCCTTCTTCCAAATGAGTGTAATAGTTTCTCCAAGGATTTTGATGTAGATCTCTTTAATAACAGTAATAGCTAATAATTATTAAATATTTTCTTTGTCAGCCACTGTGCAGAGCCTTTTACTATCTCGGAGTATCTCACTCTTCATAACTACCTTAAGAAAGAATTATTTTTATAATCTCCATTTTGCAAGTGGGGAAACCGAGGAATAACTAGTAAGAGCCCAAATATGAACCCCGGTAGTAAGAGCTGCGTCTGTAGAATGAATTGTCCACACGAGGGTAGCTGGTGTAGGGAGCTCACTACTGTCTTCCCATACCTGAGTAAGGTGCTCTGTTTCTAGGCTCCAGAAAAGGAGGAATTCCTGGCCTGGCAGCATGATCTGGAAGTGAATGATAAAGCTCCAGCCCAGGCTCGACCAACTGTATTTCGCTGGACAGGGGGTGGAAAGGAAGTTTACTTATCTGGGTCCTTCAACAACTGGAGCAAACTGCCCCTCACAAGAAGGTAATTGCCTAGAAAGTATTTATGTACTTGTCTTTCCCCAGGGATACTCTTGTTCTCAATGATCTGTGCAGGTATATAGAACAGGATGTTTTTATACAGTAGTTAAATGGAAAAATAATCTTGCTAAATAATTCACAGGGTTCAGTCTCACCCAAGTAGTCTCCAGGTTTAGAGTGCATTTGGAAGAAAACATCTCTCAATTACAAGTAGCAATTCTCGCTTCACAGACATCTCTCACTAGTTCAGATATCCAGCCGTGTGTTTGTTTAGCAGAATATTGCCTTCAGGAAGAGAGAAATCTTTTCCTTTTTTCGGTGGAGACACACTTTGCTGGGATCTTCAAGACCTGGCTTCGAGTCCATGTGGATGGGCTAAGCTGTCATTAACACCTGAGCCTCAATATTTCTGTCTGTACAAAGGGAATATCGGACCAGATGATCTCTGATGTTCCTTCTAGCTTTGACTCTGCGTATTGCTTTTGTTTGAAAGGTACATGTTATATAGGCATCATAACAAGAGTAGAGTCAAAAATTTTATCAAGAACCCTAGCATGGACTTCTGTCTCAAATTGTCAGTGAAAAAGAATCTTCACTAGTAAGTACTCTTGATGAAACAAATGTAGAAAGGGTGCCCTGCTGGGCCAGGCGTGATTATTGTCGGGACCACCTGCTTTTCCAGGAGTAACAGTGAGAGAGTCACTCAGCACAGTTACAAGTCAATTCACATCAGGGGAACAAAACAGTCAAGTGAAAGAGGTTTCCCGGAACCGTTTTTTAGTAGTTATGCAAGTTTCTTTAGAGAACAATTTGTGTGTCCCATTAAATTGACCCTCTCTCCTGCCCACAGCAAACTGGCAAAGGGTAAAACTCAGCAGCGTGCTGTTTATCTTGTGTTGCCATCCTCCTTGGCATCTAGGTAGGCAGGTGGTGTTTTTCATGCCAGTTAACAAGGACAATTGCCTGTTTGTTGACCTTTTCATGGTAGGATTGTGGATTCCTGGTGTTTGAACAGTTTTCAAGGAAACTTCTTGCATTGCTGCTTCCTTGTAGCTTTTCTAGATTGAAATCTGAATCGTCCAAATTGGTTTAAAGAGTTTACTCTCCTGCAACTGAACTCTTGGGTTTACACGGAAAGATTTTGTTTTGTTCCATGGTTGGTTTTGCAAGTAAGCCAAGAGGGCGGCCCACCCAGCTGAACTTCTGTGCTTCCTCTTTCCGTTTTTTCTTGCAGCCACAATAACTTCGTAGCCATCCTGGATTTGCCTGAAGGAGAGCATCAGTACAAGTTCTTTGTGGATGGTCAGTGGACGCACGACCCTTCTGAGGTACTCTTCCTCCTGCCTGTGCCCCTCTGACCGCCCACACGATCACCTTGTCTTACAGATCGTTGCAGGGCCCGCTTCCTTGCTGATAAAAGTCCCTGTGTGTGGCTGAGCTAGATAGCTGTGTGACTGTCAGGCTATTGGCGTACTTGACTCAGATGAGCAGGTCAGCTAGCCAGGAGAAGAGACCTTCCAGCCCTTAGAGGAATTCTCAGTCCCTAAGAATTAACTCCAGAGACCTTCTGCGTTATGATTTCTGCCTGTCTGTCTCTTCCCAGCCAATAGTAACCAGCCAGCTTGGCACAGTTAACAACATCATTCAAGTGAAGAAAACTGACTTTGAAGTATTTGATGCTTTAATGGTGGATTCCCAAAAGTGCTCCGATGTGTCTGGTAGGAACAGTTATTTTCTACCACGTGTGTGCAGGTGGGGGCTGTGCAGTCTGGACATAACTCTTGTTCTTGCTTCTCATTCTTGTGCTCAAGCTGCCCGATCAGGTCGATGTTTATAGCTCCCTGAAGAGCTACAAAATGAATTCTTAACTCTTGTCAGGTCAGGTTGTTGAAATCCAGCCCCCAGGGAGCTGTAAGTTTGTTTTTCTCCCCCTCCCCAATACTCAGCAGGTCTGCCTGGCCACCGAGAACAGACACCTGGAGACCTCCACTGGGTTGGTGAGGCACCAGCCCCGGGCAAGCCTGCCAGCTCCCTGCGCACCAAGCCTGCTTGGGGCGCTTGGAGTGTTTCCTGACAGGTGATAAATGGACACCTCAGTGACCTTGGCCCTCACCTTTGTGGTACATTAGCACCTTGTCAGAATCTCTTCAGGGGAGAGAGAGGCTCCTTACAGGAAACAGGCTACATAGCACAGCCTGCTCACAGTCCTGGTAAAACTTTGCCATCTTCCAAGAGTCATCCAGTCATCAAGCTTTCAGCAAATTGCTTTCCATCCAAACCCGCGGGAAGAAGCTACCTGAAAACATGATACATACAGCTCAGGGGACAGGATGTGTTGTAATCTCAAGTGTCTATACCAGCTGCACTGCCCCTTCTTGCAGGCAGTTAAACAGTTCCTAGGCCCTGTGGGAGGCAGTGAGGCCATTCCCCAGGCCCGTGCCTGACAGCCTGAGAAAATGGATTCAGTTCAGTTTACAGGGTGATTCTTCATTGTCACGTGGCTGGGCCTGGAGGTTCTGTCACCAGGATCTCTGATTCTTGTCAGCTCAGAAATCACAGTGGTAAAGTGGTGGGCTTACTGTGGCTGACACGTCAGGTGGTTAAGCAGGAATGGGAAATCTAAAATAATGTTCTCTCTGCATCTTTTAGAGAAATTATTTATTTCTTCAGCTAGGTGGGAATGGGGGGGTGGAGGAAATGCCCAAATATCCCCTACTTGCTGATAAATGTAATTTAGGCCACAGACCAAAGCTTTTAGTCCAGTCTCCTCGGCATAGCTCACCTCGCAGAGGAAAACTCACCCATTGTTGCTGGTAAGCCAACTTCAGGCTCCCCGTAGACTTCTCGACTGGATACACTCACTTTCTGAAGGTGTATATTGCTTGTAATGACTCGGGGTTCTGCAGTTCATGCTGTTCTCAGTTTCCTGCTGAGAGCTGTGGCATGGTTGGGTCACATGCAGGGAGCTTGTCCTCTAAAAAGTGATGTTGAAGGAATTGGCAGAGCCAGGGCCTATCAGGTTTATTGTGGACAATCCAAGGGTCAGGCAGTCAGAACCCTTCCCAGGTATCCTTTGGAGAATAGCTCAGTCCTTTCCAGCTGTCCAGACGTCAGTAAATGAGCTGCTTCTAACCTTGAAAAAAACACCATACTTCTAGAAGCTGCTTCTCTCTGTATAATCTAGGTACTCAAGCATTTGAAAGGAACCTGAGAATGATGGTGCCAAAGAGCCTTCAGAAAGGTTTTCAGTTTTTGTTTTGTTTTGTTTTCATTTAAAAATGTCCCAGTGCCTCATATAACCTGTTTTTGCCACTGTCTCTATATAAACAAGCTGCTTTGTCTTTTGTTTTATTCTTGCTGGTGCTGCTCATAACTTGGGTTTAGCACCTTAAGCCTCACTTGAATTGTTGAGCTTCCTTGTGGAATTTGGCAGCCCAGCCCGAAGCGAGAAGGAAGCCTTCCTCTGCAGTGGCCCATCAGGTCAGGGTACTGTGAACAGCTTCCTTGGTAGCCTGACCACAGCTGCTGTCCTGTGCCAGGGCTTCTGAGTTCACTGCTGAGGTTTTTGCCAGTCACCCAAATTCCAGAAGGGTTTTCTCATTGCCATTGCTCTTAATCCTTGGGGCCTGTATATCCGTCAAAAGAATAAAATAAATCTGTATTGAGGGAACAAAAGACAAGGAAAAGTAGATGGCACCATAAATTAAATGAGACTGCTCTTAGAACTCCTTCTCAAAGTAAATGTCCCATCACCGTCTCCCAACAGAGCTGTCCAGTTCCCCGCCAGGACCCTACCATCAGGAGCCCTACATCTCGAAACCGGAAGAACGGTTTAAAGCGCCGCCCATTCTCCCCCCTCATCTGCTCCAGGTCATCTTGAACAAAGACACGGGGATTTCGGTGAGTGCACAGGTGTCCGCCCGGACCATCTGGGTCATGTCCAGCTGCTCCCCATCCTCTCCACCTTTTGCAAAGCAGCTGGTGAGAAAGCTCAGTGTTGCCCATCACTGTTAACTGCCAGGGTCCTCCTCTGGCAGGAAGCGGCTACCAGCAAGTGCTTCCTCCTCATCCCACAAAGTCTTTCTGAAGTTTTCTTCCTTGTGTTTCATTCCTGCGCCCGCCTAAGCCCTGGTCTTTGAGATTCCATGACAAAATACACCACCACCCCTTCTGAGGAAGATACCTAATGGAATTCCTCCTCTGGCTCCCAAATCTGAGAATCTCGTTTTAACCATCAAATTACTTTCAGAAGCATCAGTGCTCAAAATTTGGGGTGTCCGGGTAACACACATCTCTGGGAAATTGATACTACTTGCAGAAAGAAGTGTCTATCCCACTGCATCATGAAGAGCACCCCGTTATTCCCCTGTGGTTCATTTCCCATTCTGTTTGACCTGCCCTGCCCAGTTCCCTCCGCTCTGGGATGCGTAGTGTAGGCGTAATTCTCAGGAACCTGTTCTTCAGCTTTATCCACCACCCAAAAGGCACACTGTTTTATAAGGTGGTAAAGTAACAGCGCTATCGCTCCACATCGAAGGGGTCCACGCGTACTAATTGAGGAGCTGAAGGCGTGCGTCTGCAGGCATCCCGTGTGGTCACGGTTCATTCCCCAGGGCTTGCTGTTCTGGGGGCGTCCGGTTCCCCCAGCCTCTTTCAGGAGTGCCACCAGAGCTGACCGGCTTTTGCCCTGCTCTTTCTCTTTTTTTGAATTAGCATTTATAAAACTGGGGAGTATATATTGAAAAAGCCAGATTTCTGGCTTCTTGTAAAAAAAAATAGGGAAGTGTGATGACATTAAGTGCCAGGCCTCCTCCCCCAGCTACCCGTTTCATTTTTCAGGCTCCCTGTCTGTCTTACAGACATGAGCTTGCAGTCCACTGCTCAGGAGCCGTTTAGTATAGATTGTTTCTCCCTGCTTTCTCTAAAAGTACATTCACTGGACAACTCTTTCTTTCCGCTCCTTCTTCAATAAGAGGACAGAGCTGTGGCCCACACTTGAGAGGCCGTGGTAAAGTCTGACCCGAGACCAGTGTGTGCCCAGCAGGCATGGTGGGAGGCCCCCCTTAGTGGGAGCAGGTATGACCCCTCACCTCACCTGTTATCTTGAACAAGCCCTTTCATTGCCCAACTCAGGCAGAAAGGGGCATGAGGACCTATCTCCTTTCCCTGGATGTCTGGTGCTGTGAAATAAGGGGAAGAATCCTAAATGCTCACATCTGCTCTCTTATTCCCCAACAGTGCGATCCTGCTTTGCTCCCAGAGCCCAACCACGTCATGCTAAACCACCTTTATGCGCTTTCTATCAAGGTAATGACATGTTTGTAGCTGTTAGAGCTGTGTTTCTCAAAGTGTGCTCTGAGGCTTCCAAGGAACAGAACTACCTGGAAAGGGCAGCTTCCAGGACCTGATGCACACCCACGGGGTCTGGTTCTGAAGGTGGAACGGGATTCTGTTTTTATTAAGCCTCTCTTGATGATTCTAATGCACTCTAAAGTTTGAGCCCCCTGACTTTGTCCTGCCTTTGACCATGTCCATCCTTTTCCTCAGGATGGAGTGATGGTGCTCAGCGCAACCCACCGATACAAGAAAAAATATGTCACCACCTTGTTATACAAGCCCATATGAAGAGCTGGGAGCCAGCAGTGGACCCCAGAGAACAGTTTGGACCACCAGGCTCCATGTGCGCATGCTTTCCGCTAGAGGGAATGGACTGTAAAGTTTTCACTTCACACTCTTCATAAGACATTTCATACCTGCCCTCGTCCTGCTTGAAGGTTTGTTCCAGGCACAGAGCTCTTGAAGTGTCTCAGTGTATAAACAGCCCTCTTAGCACCTGGTGGCTGTGAGCCTCGGGGCTCCTCAAGGCAGAGAACAGAATAAGGGAAGGCCGAGGCTGCAGCCCCCACACCACGGTGCTTGAGGACAGGTGCGATTCTAAATATACGTCCTCTAAACTGGTCATGGAGATTTTTCTTAAGCCAAAAATGAACACTAGCCACTTTGCTAGTAAAAATCTGGGAAGTGCAGGGACCAAGGCTCACAAAACTTCTAATCATATGTTTTTAAAGCCATCAGCATGTCCCTACTGAGGTCTAGCTGTGGGTGTAGCAGCAGGTGTACCCACACATAAATGTTGGTCTTGTCTGTCCTGTGAAATCAAAGCAACAGAGATTCTCCCGTTCTCTGCTCCAGGCAGGTATAATTTCTAAAGAAATGAGAACCTGTCTGATTTCCAGATGAAGTTTTACAATTGTTTCATGCACTTAATGTGTACTGAGTACTTTTTTAACCAGAGGTGGCTAACTATACAGCCTTAGTGCAACTTTTAAATCACCCCGACTAGAATATAGATCCTGGGAACTGTGCTCAGCAATACTTTGTTCCCAGACCAGACTTGAAAACTGCCGCCTGATGCTGGATGATCCTGAGGAGTGACCACTCTTAGCTGGAAGGTTACCCAGCTTTTTATTCTAATCGTAATGCTGTGACAGTGTTACCATGAATGAAAATTTCGGAGAAGCACCCTCCCCTAGCCTATGCCATCTGTCAGGACCTCTGTCCCTGTTTATAAAGAAGGCTGTAGCAACTGCTGTTGCTGCTTCTGGAAGGCACCTAGAACTCGACAGCAGCTGTCTGAGTCTGTGTGGGGAAGACCTCCTTTGGACCAAAGCAAACCTCTTCACATGCAGCTTGGTTTCCAGTGAGCTGCTGCGGAGGTGCCTGTTTGCACAGGCTCCTGTCCCTGCGTTGGCAGCACTGTCATCATGCCCTGTAATCCTGCTGCGAGATGCGGGGACAAGTTCCCTGGTTTCCAGTATTTATTTGGTAAACCTGAGTCCAGGTACCCTTTTTTGTTAGTCTTTTCAAGACACCGAATTACTGTCACCTTGATGTACAGGTTTCAATAAAGCTTTGTAAAGATAACAGGACATGTGCTTGTAGGAAGCTTTGATTTTATTCAGTCATTCAGGGAAGAGACTGGCAAGAAACCTCTTCCCGAGGTTTATTTCATTCTTTTCGTGTCTTGGCTCACACTGAAAACGGTACCAGCCTTATGGCATGCGGGTGAGTGGACAGGGCAGCTCTGGCTGTCCCCAGGGTTGAGGACATTCCCTTGACCCACCCAGTCTGCACAGCTTGGAAGGCTGTGAAGGAGCCTGTAAAACTGAGCCACTCAGTCAGAAGAAGCTGAGAGGCAGCCGCAAAGGTTCCTGGCAGCACCCCCAGGCAGAGGTTTGGTGTCCTCTTCCTCATGACCAAGCACCGAAGGGGAGACTGGGATCATAGTACCATTTGGGAAGGACCTTCCAGAGTCGGAGCTGCTCTCATCAGCTGAAAGGGACTCTGGCCCTTCTACCCAAAAGACAGAAGATTATGGGTAGCCCTTTAATAATACTTTTCTTCCCAGGCATCAGGAAACATGTAAATAAATTTAGAAGGAAAGGAAGCTCTGGGTCATTTGGTCCACTTGAAGTGGAGCATAACCGGGAAAGCATTCCTAGCTGGGTTGTTAGCTGTCTTACCCTGAAAACCCAAGTTGTGTGGGAATCCTAGATTGTAGAACCTATAGGGATTATTTAAGTAGACTAAGGAAATGGATACAAAAATCCTCTTTCCAGAAATGGATGAAATATTTTGAAAATGCGTAGCAAAGCTCAAAAGTATAAAAGATATATTCAAGCACCAGAAACAAAGAAACCATTGCCGTGTTGGTGAGCTGTAAGCACAGCTCCCAGGCCCGTGGTGTGAAGTTTGGTGGAAGGGGGAGCAGGGCTAGGGCCCAGCGATGGGCTGCCAGGACTGGGGTTTGATGCCCACACCTGGGCAGGGGGCTACCCTACCTGAGTTGGCCCAAAACAACACTGCCCTTTCTGTAAAAGGGATTAGAGAAACTGGCTGCTGGCCTGAGTCAGAGCTGAGAAGAAGCCATCAGCCCTAGGCTATAAGAGGAAACTACAGGAAGTTGAAAAATTCAACACGCAAATTAGCTATACCCACGAAGTGCAGGAAAATGCCAAGCTGAAAGTCCAATGAGAAAACTAACTTGGAGCCCAGAAAGACTGGCAGCGCCCTCTGCAGCCCAGCAGCCACAGGGGCTTCCCTAGGGAGACCCCTGCTGTGGAGGAGGAAGGCAGGCACACGCACAAACCATAAGGATGTACATCTGCTGCTCCACAACTGGGTGCTTCTGAAAGACCTTTTTTTTTTTTAAAAGACGATACAAAAGGAAGTCCCCCTGTGATCCAGAAGACTGCTCACAAACCCAAGTGCAAGGCTTTATACCCACAGAGCTACAGGTAGTGGAAATCATTTCATGGGTGTGGAAAAGGAGACCTTGATTTGCCCAATCACCGTGGCAAAGCCATGTGTAGAATTGAGGTGACCTATGACCCAGGTAATGCTTTCTCTGTTAGCATGCCTATTATGGGTGAGGTCTGGTTACACAGTTAAAGCTTAACTCAAATTGCTTTTGAATGAAGATATAATTTTTTCCTCTGGAAATGTATATTCAGATGAATTATAGAGCCAAAGGTAGGGCCTTCACATGGCATATAAAACTATTGGGTAAATAGAACCATCGATTAAAATGTTGAAACCAGAGATCAAAGGACTCAGGCAAGGCTATTTCTTTTTCTTCCATTCCCCCTCCATTCCTTCCCAGGGTGTGGACAACAACCTAAGATTAGGGATGCTGATCCAGTTCAATCACTGACTAGCTGTGTGACCTTGGGCAAATCGCATGGCCTCTCTTAGCCTGATTTCCTCCCCTGAAAAGTGAGAGGGGTTGGACTAGCACTAGAAGATTGCTAGGGCTCCTCTCATTTCATGTTGGAAAGCACAAAGCCTTTTACAACATGAGTGGGATATGGCCACAATAGGAAGTCAAGGGGCCAGAAAAAAGTGCCCACACTTCAACTCACTCAATTTAGGAAACCTCTAAGACTCCAAAGGCTAAGACCGAAAAACCCAGACCACCAAAGTGATGCTGTCCAGGGCTAAGGTCAGTGGATAGCTATTTTAGGGAAAAGCACAATGTCATTTTGTGAACTCAAGTTATTTTTAGATGAGCACAATTTCATTTTCAAACATGCACTCCTCCCCAAACCTGACCTTCCACCAATGTTTACAGATGGTTTGAATGAATTTAAGGCCTAAGTCTCTACCACTCAAACCTCCAGCTTCTGAGAAATCTGTCTTTAGCACCTCTCTCAATCAGAAAATTAGTGGAGAAATAAGCTAGAGCCTTCTGCCCTGGAATGCCAACTCTTGTCTTCAGGAGAAAACAAGGAAGTTACGAATATGCATGCATTTCTTCTACAACCAAAGTCATCCCTGCTAAATGTAATAACATCCACTGGGCCTTCTGAAGAGTCTTCCCTGCCGTGAGTCAAACCCTTGGAAAGGTTCTGAAAAGCTGGAGCTGCTGGAGCCCAGGCTGTGGGGCCCGGCTCTATCCCTGGGACTTTTGTGTGTGTGTGTGAGGTGTATGCAATAAATTGCACCAGTCTTAGTGTATATTGTATATCTCAGTGAATTTTGACATCTGTACACACTCATGTAATCAATCAAATATCAAAACCTCACTAATTTTTTTTTCCCTCTTCACCCATTCCCTCACCCACCTCCCCGATGGCAACCACAAATCTTTTCTCTGTATTTGAGTCTGTTTTGTTTGTTCGTTCTTTTTTTTAGGTTCCACATAAAAATAAATTGTATGATATTTGTCTTTCTCCGACTTACTTCACTTAACATAATAATACCCTCTAGGTCCATTCATGTCACAAATGACAAGATCGCATGTTTTATGGCTGAGTAATATTCCATTGTTTATAAGTACCACATCACCTTTATCCATTTATCTATGGGTGGACATTTAGGTTGCTTCTGTATTTTAATAATGCTGTGATAAGCATAGGAGTATATATATATCTCCAAATTAGTAATTTTGTTTTCTTCAGGTAAATTCCCTTAAATGAAATTACCAGGTCATATACTATTTCTATTTTTAGTGTTCTGAGTAACTAGTACTGTTTTTCATAGTGGCTGCACCAATTTGCGATCCCATCAGCGGTGTATGAGGGTTCCCTTTCCTTCACATCCTCACCAATATTTTTTATTGTCTTTTGGATAGTGACCATTCCGACTGATGTGAGATACCTCACTGTGGTTTTGATTTGCATTGCCCTGATGATTAGTGATATTAAGCATCTTTACATGTATCTGTTGGCCATCTGTATGTTTCCTTTGGGAAAATGTCCAAGTTCTTTGTCCATTTTTTATCAGATTTTTTTTTTTTTGGTGTTGAGTTGTAAGAGTTCTTTATGTTTTGGATATTAGCCCCTTATGGGATATATCATTTGCAAATATATTCTCCCATTCAGTAGGTTGCCTTTTCATTTTGATTTCGTTTCCTGTGCAGAAGCATTTTAGTTTGATGTAGTCCCACTTGTTTATTTTTGTTTTTGTTTGCCTTGCCTGGGGAGACATATCCAGAAAAAATTTGTTATTGTTGATGTTCAAGAGTTTACTGCCTGTATTTTCTTGTAGGAATTTTATAGTTTCAGGTCTTATATTTAGGTCTAATCTATTTTGAGTTTATTTTTGTATATGGTATAAGACAGTGACCAGTTTCATTCTTTTGCATGTAGCTGTTCAGTTTTCCCAACCCCATTTATTGAAAAGACTGACTGTCTTTTCCTCATTGCATATTCTTGACTCCTTTGTCATATTGACCATATAAGTTTATTTCTGGGCTCTCTATTCTGTTTCATTGATCTATGTATTTGTTTTTGTGCTGGTACCATACTGTTTTAATTACTATAGCTTTGTAGTATACTTTGAAACCAGGGAGTGCAGTACCCCCACCTTGTTCTTTCTCAAGATTGCCTTGGCTATTTGGGGTCTTTTCTGGTTCCATACAAATTTTAAGATTTTTTATTTACCCTAGTTCTGTGAAAAATGCCATTGGTATTTTAATAACTATTGCCTTAAATTTGCAGATTGCTTTGGATAGTATGGCCATTTTAACAATATTCTTCTTATCTATAAGCATGGAATATCTTTCATTTCTTTCATATTGATGGTTTTCAAAGTACAGGTCCTTGACCTCCTTGGCTAGATTTATTCCCAGGTTATTTTATTCTTTTCCATGCAATTGCAAATGGGATTGTTTTCTTAATATTCCTGTCTGCTAGTTTGTTATTTGTAAATAGAAATGCAATAAATTTCTGTATATTGATTTTGTATCATGCAACTTTGCCGAATTCATTTATTCTAATAATTTTTTGGTGGAGTCTTCAGGGTTTTCTGTATATAGTATGTCATCTGCAAGTGACAATTTTACTTCTTCCTTAACAATTTGGACGCCTTCTATTTATTTTTCTTGTCTGACTGATGTACTTCCAGTACTATGTTGAATAAAAGTAGTGAAAGTGGGCATCTTTTTCTTGTTTCTGATCTTAGAGGAAAATCTTTCAGCTTTTAACTCTTGAGTATGATGTTAGCTGTGAGTTTGTCATATATGACCCTTATTGTGTTGAGATATGTTCCTTCTATATACCCATTTAGTTAAGAGTTTTTATCATGAATGGATATTGAATTTTGCTAAATGTTTTTTCAGCATCTGTTGAGATGATCATAGGGTATTTGTCTTTCCTTTTGTGAATGTGGATATCACATTGATTGATTTGCATATACTGCACCATCCTTGCATCCCTGGAGCAAATCCTACTTGATTGTGGTAAATGATCCTTTGAATGTATTTTTGAAATTGGTTTAATACTTTGTGGAGGATTTTTGTATCTATATTCATTAGGAATATTGGTCTGTAATTTTCTTTTCTTGGTATCAAGGTGATGCTGACCTTAGAATGAATTTTGAAGCTTTTCTTCCTCTTCAATTTTTTGGAATAGCTTGAGAAGGATGGGCACTAACTCTTCTTTAAATGTTCGGTATAATTCTCCTGTAAAGCCATCTGGTTCTGGACTTTGGTTTGTTGGGAGTTTTTTATTACTGATTCAATTTCATCACTAGTTACTGGTCTGTTCAGATTTCTTAGTTGCTTCCTGGCTCAGTCTTGGAAAATTGCATGTTTCTAGGAATTTATCCATTTCTTCTAGGTTGTCCAAATTGTTGGCATATTTTTCACAGTAATCTCTTTTAATCATTTCTTTTTCTATGGTGTCAGTTGTAACTTCTCTTTCATTTCTGGTTTTGAGTCCTCTTTTTTCTTCATGAGCCTAACCACAGGTTTATCAATTTTGTTTATCTTTTCTAAGACCCAGCACTTAGTTTCTTTGATCTTTTGTATTGTTTTTTTCTTTAGTCTCAATTTCATTTATTTCCACTCTGATCTTTATTATTTCTTTCCTTCTATTAACTCTGGGCTTTGTTTGTTCTTCTTTTTTCTATTTATTTTAGGTGTAGGTTTAGATTGAGATTTTTCTTGTTTCTTGAAGCAGTCCTATATCATTATAAACTTCCCTTTTAGAACTGCTTTTGCTGCATCCCAAAGATTTTGAACCACTGCTTCTATTTTCATTATTCTACAAGTATTTTTTTTAATTTCCTCTTTGATTTCTTCATTGACCCACTGGTTATTGAGCAGTATGCTGTTTAGTCTCCAGGTGTTTGTTTTTTCCAGTTTTTTTCCTTGTAATTGATTTACAGTTTCATAACCATTGTGGTTGGAAATACTTGGTATGATTTCATTCTTCTTAAGTTTATTGAGACTTGTTTTATGGACTAATATTTGTTCTATTCTGGAGATACTTGAAAATATGTGTACTTGAAAATATGTATTCTGCTGTTTTTTGGATGTAATGTCCTGTATATGTCTATTAAATCTATTTTGTCTAATGTGTCATAGGTGTCATTCAAAGCCACTGTTTCTGTATTGATTTTCTGTCTGATTGATCTAACTATTGATGTAAGTGGGGGTGTGAGAATCCCCTACTGTTACGCTATTACTACCTGTTTCCCCCTTTATGTCTGTTAATACATTCAGGTGCTCTTCTGTTGGGTGCGTATTTACAATTGTTCTGTCTTCTTGCTGGATCGAACCCTTTCTCATTATATGTTCTTTGTCTCTTGTTATTATCTTTATTTTGTCTAAGTGCTGCTACTCTTTTTTTTTCTCATTTCTATTTGCATGGAATATTTTTTTCTATCCTTTCAGTTTCAGTCTGTGTGTGTCTTGAGGTCTGAAGTGAGTCTCTTATAGGCAGTATAAAGATGGGTCTTGTTTTTTTATCCATTCAGTCAACCTATGTCTTTTGATCGGAGCATTTAGTCTATTTACACTCAAATCGATAGAAACATACGTATTGCCATTTTGTTAAATGTTTTCTGGTTTTTGTCATTCTTCTCTAATGCTTGTCTTGCCTTCTGTGTGTAGGTGTAGATTCAGTGTATATGTGAAAGGAGGTGGGTTCAGGCTCTTTCTATGCTTGGACCCACCTCCTACCTCACCTTTTTGGTTCTATATACAACTTAAGGGCCTTTACCTGAATGAGGCTGCCAGCCCTCACTGCCCCTTTTCTGGGTTGAATTTACCCATCTTATCCGGAAAATTCAGCAGCAGTTGAGAACATAGGAGACGGCTCCAGTTGTAAGTACCGTGGGTCACCTCTATTTTTCCTTTTTGTCGTTCTCTGAAAGACAGCCTGAGTTGTGTATAGTAATAAAGTCATTTTCAAAGTTCTTTCCTCCACCTCTAACAACCCCTTCAGGGCAAACAGTTCCATTAATCATTGATAGACTGAAGGGAAGCCAAGTGATCAACATTGTACTGTTTCCACTACCCCCATCCTCCCCAGCGTCAAGAAAATAAAGCTTCAACATATGAATAGGCAAGTGATGAAATGTTCTTCTCATATAAACACTGCGTGCCTGGAGCCACAGAGTCTATGCTTCAGACATCACAAGCGATATTGTAACCTGCCCAGAAAGAAATCTGACTAGAACAAGCCAAGGTATCTCACCCTTGGCACTGTTGACACTTTGGGCCTAATGACTGTGGGGTGTGTGGGTGAGGGGGCACCCTGTACACACTGTAGAACATTTCACAGCATGTCTGACCTCTACCCACTAATGTCGGTAGTACTCCCCCCACCCCCAACCCAACTGAAAACGTCTCCAGACATTGTCAAATGTCCTCAGGGAAGGGGAGCAAAGTTGCCCCTAGTTTAGAACCACTGGAACAGCCTATTTAACTGTTACAGGGATGAAAGATTAGCTGGCTCATCCCTGTAGGCCTACCCAACCTTAAACTGGCATGTTTTCTAAAGCAGATGACATTCAAGAAGCCCAAATCTGACAACAGACTAACTATTCAGTCCTGTTAAGGAAATTCTCTCTTTTGGCCAAAGTTTCCAAATCCTAGTTTCATGGTTATGAAATTGGCTATGCCATCAGTGGTTTTTAGTCTCATGAAAATTTAGTTGTAAGTGCAGAAAACGTTAACATCTCATTTTGTGCTTGAGAAACAGGAGTGGCGGCACCAAGGCAGGCTGGGCTTATTTAACGCTGTGGCTGCCCTGTGTGGGCTGCTTCTTTGAAGTCATTATTTGGAGTCAGAAAGACCTCGGTGCATTCTTTGTGGAGCCAAACCATGTTTCCTTATGCTTCTTAAGTATTTTGCGGCTGCTAGGAATCCTCGGAACAGTAACTGAAACGGTTGGTATTTAACAGACTTTTTCTAATATTATCAGGAAGAAAGCTGCCCACATTTACTTGTTCATCCTTTGAATTATTTTCCTCACAGTTAGGACCTTTGACAGATCTTTATCCTCAACAGTAAAACAGAAAGGAGGGACAGAATTGCAGCGATGGTTCCTGTCACAGGCTGTATCAGACATGATCCTGCAAGTCAGATGTTGACTGCGGTCAGATTACTCCACCGGAAAATAAAATACGAGGACTAAAAGCAACAGGAACCATGAAAAAAAAAAATCACCATTTGCCAAAATCAGTGTTTGTCTGGATCAAGCAAAGCTTACACAAACTAAAAAAATCATAGAAAAAAATTTCACTTGCCGACTTAAAAATTCATCTAGTAAAAAACAGAAGTATCTACATTTTAAATTACCTTGGTCTGAATTCCTCCCTCTAAGGAAATCTACATCATTAAATTCCCTGTGGTCTTATAATGGATGAGAGAAATTTAAGGTGACCTGTTTTCTTGGGTAGCTCCATTATAGGAGAACTCACTAATCCATTCTCAAGTAATCTTTTCAAAATGGCCTGTTTGACTGAGTAAGGAACTTTCCAGTTCTGCAGTCCTGTAAAGTGACCTTAATAGCCAGTTCATTGTTTACTGGAAATAATGACCAAACTTCAACAACGTCACACTGTTGGAAGAGGTTGTCGCCAATTTCTGCTTCGAGGAGAGTAATGTACTCTTAACCTGTGCGGCTTCCTTCACCCAGAGAAAAGGCCTCCCCTGGAAGCACGGTGGGTCCCAGGCCACAATAAGAAGCCTGTGCTGACACTGGTAATACTTAATATTTTTATGTCTCAAGAAAAGAAAGAGTTCATTGCACTAAAGCAAACATTTTAGATCATCGCTTTATTTCACTATTGTTCAACAACAAAGTTCATTCCTCTCAAGGTGGATCTTGATTTCTTGAATTGTTCCTTGTGTTCTTTTTCCTTTGTTCTGAATAAAAAAGGCAATGAAGAAAAAGCCTGTACTTCTGGAGACCTAGACTCTTACTTATGCTAATAAGCTTTTGACTGCAATTTTGTGTTACAATATTTCCTGCTGGCATCTTGGTGGTCACACGGAGCTCCCCACCCTCCAATGAAGATGGCTGTCCACAACTACCACCGTTGAAACCAAAAGTAAGTGTTGAAAAATGCACCTTTTACAATAAAAAAGTAGAAACCAATTCAATTTCCTTTTTTTTTTTACGAATATAAAGTTTCTTGTAAATATGTACAGTTTTTTGAACTAGTTCTATAGCAGGAAGCATTTCACAAATGAGACACACGATATACACTTTCAGGGCCCAGGAAGCCCATTTCTCATGGAGATCCTACATGAAATGCCAAGACTAAGAGAGCAACCTTTAGTAACCTTTCCAAATACTTGTGGACCAAGAGACAAAAACTTCAGCAAAAATTGTCAGATGTGCTCTGGGGGAGGGCAAAGATGCAGTATGACCCCAAAGACTCCAAGCAACACATAAAACATGAAAGCATGACACTTGCCAAAGTTGCGACAACACAGACAGAAGGTCGTCGGCATCTCAAACAAGAAAGCACTTAGGTTAAGAGACGAGCAGGAAGGAGCCAGGATTTGGGCCAGGTTGCGGCTGGAAAATGATCTGAACTGTGGACACAAGGGTTGAAACATGGTCATGTTCACCTGCTGCCGTGGCAGCAGGTCCACCTTTCAGCCTACCTAGGATGAGCCTTGATTGTTCAAGGCATGCCTAAAGGTCATGGAGAATCCGAAACAAGCAATACCTTGCGGGAGATTAAAGGCAGAAATAAGGCCGCTAGTCAGCTTGCCAACTGCAGAGCCTCCAGGTTGGTTCTTTGCCAGTGGCCAGGAATTTCACACTCTGACAGGGCAGAGACAAGCTGTGGGAGCCGCACCGCCCCTCGGGAGGACTTCCCAGCCCCGGCAGAGGTGGAGGCGTTGAGCTGCAGCTTCCTTCTCAAACTTTGTGGTCTTAGTCTAGCCCTAGGGAAAGGCTCATGTGGGAAATCACAGTTTCCTGGGGGTAGAACTGTGCTGGATTTTGTGTGAACGCAGAGTCATCCTCAAGGGAGCTGGCAGGGAAGCATGAAAGTGTGAGGTGGTGGTTTGCTGAAATCCTTCTCTGGTCGTAAGGCTTGAGCGTTTGGTTTTTTGTTTGTTCAGTGCTACAGACTGCAGCTTGTGGCCAGTGAGCTGGCAAGTGGTCAGAGGGTCTCGGTTCGGCGGGAGCTATGGTATGGTACTGGTACATTGGCAGAGCAGCCAGGTTGGGGCGGCACATGCAGCGAGCTGCCATGCAGAACTCCCAGACGGGTCCCTTCCCTTCCTAGGGTGGGAACCACATACCGTCATGGACAGGAGGTCCATACCACCAGACACCCACGAATGCTGGGCTCAGAGCAAGTCTATTGCATGCTTTCCTGACCAAAGCTACATGGAAGGCGGGGACAGCAAGCTGGGAAGATGACGCTGAGGGGCGGGGAGGGAAAGCTCCTCGAGGTCCCTTGGCCCCAAGTCACGGCCTCCGAGCTGAGGCCTGATGACCTCCGTACATTCTCAGCTGGTGGGAGGGGAAGTCGTCAAGGCCATAAAAGGCAATGATAACAGTAAACATTTGGCTAGGATGTCACCCTGGGTAAAACAGGGCCATCTGTGAGGATGGGCTAGAACGAGAATGAACCTACGTTGGTGTGGGAGGCTAGCCAACTGGCAGGGACTCTTCTACAATACATTTCAGTAGCAAAGACCTGATGGTATGATCTAGCTAAAAATGACTACAACAGGAAATACATTGCTATTCAAATCTACTAAGAATTCTGCTGTCTTTAAAAAAAAAAAAGAAAGGAAAGGAAAAAAAACAAAAGGAAAACCAACCAACCCTAAGATCTTAAAGTAGCTATTAGGATTCTAACCACCTGTAGTTGTAGTTAGTGCCTGGTTGGTCTCTTTGATGAACTGGTACAGGCTAGAGCTAGGTACAAAAGTTTATGAATGCTTTGAAAGAGTAACAAAGTGCAAAGAGGATGACTGCAGGAAGGTGCCGACAGCTCCCAGGGGCTTCAGCTCCTGCACCTCCTGGATGCAGGGTGTCCGTGCTGAGGTGGGTCCGGGTCCTGGTCCCGGTGTGCCAGGAGTGGCTGAGCAGATGGGCGCTGGGGTCCCCTTCAGCAGAGTTCCAGAGTGTGTTTGGTATTTTCCTGCAGATTAAGATGAGGAGTTGGTTTTTCTGGCTGAGATTTATACTGAAGACTGGTCCCAGACCTAGGAGCAAAATGAGAAGGAGGGGGTTTTAGTCAGAGGCCAGAAATTGCTGGACATTCATGGCACATGCATGTGCTGCCCTCTCAGCCATGAACAGTGAGGTCTCTACATGGCAGCACCAGCTAGCAGAGCCGACCCTCCATGCTCGGGGTCCGTCGGAAATGGAATTCACTGAAAATTCACAACGGGATGTATGTATTTCCACTGTCACACATATACTGTTTCATCGGTACACCAGAGGGGATAAGAAGAAATGTTTAGATGGATTTCCTGCCTCTCTTTAGTTGCAAGGGTGCCAACAGTGAAGTGCAGATGGCCTGAAAAGAATGCAATCCAGAAAACCAGCCCCCAGTGACAGAAAGGTGGCTCTGTTGTCCAGAGGGTCCCCTGGTACCAGCTAGCCTGCCGAGGAGGTACCCTGCCCTCCAGCCCTCCTGTTCAGGGGTGCCCCTTGTCTTCAACACATCTTTCCATCTCCTTATTCACTAACCTAAAAATTACACAGATATTACATGCACACAATTTAAAAATTTCAAAAGAGTTAAAAGTTCTAGAAGGCAACCACTGTTACCAGCCTCTGTAGTGTTCCAGGAGAATTCTTGATGTACATGTAAATGTATCTGTATATACGCCTGAAAGAAGTAAGGCATGAAACGTTTTGCATAGTGTTAGTATGTTATTGGCACTTGAGAAGAAAGCCTACATGTACATATTTGCTTGCATGCACAGGATATCTCTAGAAGCTGCTAATGCTGGCTGCCTCTGGGGAAGGAATGCTGCACCCTTTGGTAGCTATGACATTTCGAGGGACACATAAACACATTATCCATTTGCTTAGGAAGCCTCTTAAATCAAGTGTTTTCTTCCTAAACTTGTTAATGTCGCACAAAATCTGAATTACAGTAACAGAGTCCCTTTTTTACAACAGAAGGAGAACCCAGCTCCTCAGGTCACTGGCCTCAGGATGGTGCCTTACCTTGTTGACCTGGGACAGGGGGGTCCTCACAGCTCCTACAGGCAGCCGGCCCCGGCTGCTGTCCTCAAACAGCCTCCCAGGGGACCGCTCCCTCCGCGTGCTGAGCATCCGGCCCGGGGACTTCTCCCGCTCCAGGGGGCGGCCGGGGGACTTGTCCCTGCGCAGCTCCGTCCGCCCCTCGCGGTAGCGGTGCGGTGTGCTTGGCTCTCGAGGGTGGCTGGGCCCTTCCGGGGGCGCCGGGCTGGAGGCCACACGCTTGGTGATGTGCTCGTTGTACGTTGGTGGGCCTCGCTTGTTGGGGCTGCTGGCAACAGGAGAGGAAGGTGGGCAGCCGAGCAGGCACAGCCCCACAGGGGGCATTTTCCTCCTCATCTGAGCAACCCCCCCACTCCAGTGTTACCACTGGTGATCACAAAAAGACCCCACCTGGAGGTCAGGCTTTTTGTTTGTTTTCCTATGGCAGTGAGTACAGGAAAAGCAAGCAAAGATGACACCAGAAGAAAATCAGGCTCCCCGGTCTCGGTGCAGGCTCACACACTGAGCACCCACTGTGTGCTGGGCCCTGTGTTAAGCTCTTTACGTGCTTTGATTCATTAAATCATCACAACAGCTCTGTGTACAAGCTAGGAACAAGCATTACCTTCATACAGACAAGAAAATGGAGACACAGAAGCAGGGTGACTGGCCTAAGCTAGGGAGCTGCCGAGCGAGGGTTCTAAATACAGGTCAGCTTGACATCATCATCCCCATACTGTATCCTATCGACCTCGGTATTCCCAAGAACCTAGAAGGCACAGAAGGATGTCTTCATTTAGGGGTTAAGCCTGCTAAAAGCCCTCAATGCAAGGGAGCACTTTGAGAAAGCCTGTACTCCTGTCAGCTGCCTTATCTGTCCCACTCCTGGGCCTAGTATTTGATCACTTCTCCTTCTAGGTGGTCTTCCAAGAGTCTCTGTGGCACCCAGTACTGATGCAGGGGGTGCAGGGATCAGGTCTGATATAATTAGGAAACTGAGCAAGGCAGACAAAAACAGTAGTTGGGTTAAAAAATGTCCCTGACCCCAAAGGTTGATGGTTAATAACCGAAAAATTGAAAAACACCAGGGCCTTTTTGCACAACCAATCCAATTGCTAAGGAAGGTCATCAGGAAGATGTGACCACCAGCTGAACATGAGCAGGACCCCAGCAATGGAAGGCTCCTCATCATCCCCCTGTCTGTCCTTGAAATGTGGATTCTACTTGCCTTCCCTGCTCCTAGAAGCTACCCCAAGTGGACACAGCCTTGAGAGAGTGATGTGATGTTGAGACCACCTGGACTGTGTGGGAGACTGAGTCCAGTTAAGGCCTCTACATGAACTTCTAAGCTTTGGCAGATGGGTGCAGAGATCTACTCATCCTGTAGCCACCAAGACAGGCCTCATAAGTTCCCTTGCTTATTAAACCTGCTTCCCACCAATCTGGGGTGGGCCACCTCTTTTGCTCTCTCTCCCTGCCCTCTCACCTGCATAGGGGTAGCAGGTGTCCAGTTATACCTGAGAAGATCAGAGGAGCTTGCAAATCAACCCCAACTTTCCAAACCCCAACTCTCCACCCAGCCTTGGCCTGGATATTTCAAAAGATTTCTACAGACATGGCCCTTAACCACCCCTCTGGAGAAGTAAGATCCAGAAATACAGAGAGAACTGAAATGTGGCCTTCTGAGTCAATTCCTTCCCACCCTGATGAGCAAAAAAGTACATGGGTCCTCATCATTGGAGCATAAGTAGTGCTGAGAAAAGACAACCTACTTAAAGTGGGAATGTTTTGTAGAGAATATTACTTGAAATCTTAAACATACAACTTAGTGATTTTTCATAAACGTATCCACCCCTCTAGCCAACATTTCAATGGAGATACCAAACATTTCCACCCTCCAGAAAGTTCTCTTGTACTTCCTTCTAGTTAATCAACAACTTCCCCAACCCCGGTCACAGGCAATCAATGTTCTGATTTCTAGTATATTATAGATTATTTTTTCCTGATCTTGAACTTCAGAAAATGCAGTCATGCACTGTTCTCCTTTATTTCTGGTTTAACCCCTTATAATGATGAAACTTGCCCATATTGTTGCATGTAGCAGTTCATTTTTTAAAAAATATTTTTGCTGAGTAGTGTTCCTCTATATGCATATACTACCATTTCTTTATCCATTTTCCTATTGTTGGGCATTTGTTTTTTCTCTGTTATGAATAAAGCCACCAAAAACAAAAACAAAAAAAAACCAAACAAATAAAAAAAAGAATATTACTTGAAGGCGTTTTGATTAGGGCTCTATCTGGGGAAATAAAAGTAGAAATCAGGAATGTAAATTAATTTTATCCTAGATATTTAAAAAATCTAAATTAAAATGGGAATTACATGCTGATTCTAAGTCACAAACTACTTTGCTCTAATTTTCTCAACAAAATTGTATGCTAACATACTAGGTGACATCCTTTACATCAGTGTTGGAGTTCTGCAATAAAATCGTAAAGGTGTTTCTTCAAAAGTATTTCAAAGTGTCACTAGTTTTCCCAAAGGCCTATCTTTACCCTTGATAGTTAAATCCTTCTCTTCAGAAGGGGCCAAACTTGTTGATTTTTTCTTCCATTAATGGTCTGCTAGAGTCTTTTGTCAGTAGCCATAATTGAAAGCAGCTCTTCAGCAGGACCTTGCCCCACTGGAGGAGAAACTCTACAGCGAGCTTGAGGGCCAAATCCAGACAGATGCCTGTTTTTATGAAGTTTTACTGGAACACAGCCATGCCATCTGGTTATACACTGTCCATGGCTGCTTTCACCCTGTAACAACAGAGTTGGGTAATTGAGGCATAGATCATACGGCCCACGAAGCCGAAAATATTTACTGTCTGGACCTTTACAGAAAAAAAAAAAAGTGCCTATTCCTGCTCTACAGTGAAACAGAGGTTGGTGAGCAGGGACCATTTTATAAGTGGTCAGTTCCACGACATTGTCTTGCTTTCCTGTGCAACTCTAACTGTAAGGATTCCAGGTAACATCTCAGAAAGCCAGAAAGCCCCGAGGTTGTGTGTACAGCAGTAAAAATTGAGATAACTAAGATTTCAACCTCTTGAAGTCAGGTTTATATTTATCTCTAGTCATGTGGCTTCACGATATGGAAGACAAATAAAAAAATTAATTCTAAGCAGCAGAACTACATTAAGCCTACTTGTAATGGAAGAGAAATTATAAAATGTGTCCGTGGGAGCCCATCATAAAGCAAGTGAGAAGGAGCTCACTGCCTAGGGGAAGAAAGATGGCTGGAGAAGGCCCTTTGGGGTGTCTGCTGAGATGAACAGGATGTAAGAAAACACCCATCATTCTAGGCTGAGTGGGCAATCTTCCCTCTCCAGAGCCATTAATGGCCAATGATCTACCATGCCGATTTTATGTTTTTTTTTGCAAAGAGTTACATATCCTGCTCTGCTAAACAGCCAGAGCAAGGAAGCCTGCAGTGAATCACACTCTTGGCCAAGATGGCCTTCTGCATTCTGACCTGCCCAAAGCAGTCAGCATCAAAAAGACCTTTTTACAAGCCAAGAGACAACTAAAGACTAACTGCTGATTTCCCAGACGTTCCTGGCAACAGCGGGAAAGCAACAGCAATTTCTGCTCCTTGTTCACAGGAACTGGAACCATTTTCAACCACAGAATAAGCAACTCCTTACAGAGACACCACATAGGCTCAAAAGAAAGGTGCTTGGCCATCTATTAGTGAGGCAATGGGGGGAAAAAAATCTAATTACAGTACTTCGATTTGTTCTTGGCATGACTTGGAAACCAGTTACAGAAAATCTAGACTTTTTTAGGGGAAGACTTTAGCCTTTGAGCAGTCACTCTTGAGGCAGAGTGAAGCCAAAAAAAACTATGAATATCTGGTTATTTGGCACTTCTGGTTTTCCATCAAGTTCCTGGGATTCAAATCACACTGACCAAACATTTCACACTAACTCATGTCAACAAATGAAAGGACTATTCATTAGGTTACAGTTTCAGGAATTTAAATTGATGAGACCTTTCCCAAGATCTAAGCATTTTTTAATATTAGAGATCATTTGGAGATGATTATGAATCCCTTGAGAATAAAACCAGTGCCTTCTTCATCTGGGTATCCTCAGCCCCAGACTGTGTGTCCGGCACACGACAGGGGGTCCATGTAACTCCACAAATAGGGCAGACTTGGGTTCGAAGACCAGTCCAGAAAATTTAAAGCATAGGTCAATTCAATATTCCCCTGGGTTAAATAATCTCACACCTTTTTTGCGGCCCAAGAACAGATTTCAAACCCACACATGGAGCTGGACTGGCTCCTCGCCCTCTGTGTCAGGACAAGGCCAGGCCTACTCCACATGGTGCTGGTGGGCTTATACATGGGTACAGCCTCCAGGGGGGAAAACTCAGCAATATGTCAAAATCAGAAGCCACATCCAGTGTTGCCCATCAATTTCTTTTCTAGGAATTTATCCTACAGATTGATCACTAAGTATGCAAAATGGCATATGCACAGAAGCGTGTACTACAGCAACAGACTGAAGACAACCCCAACACCCAGCGATAAAGGAGCAGTTAAATAAATTAAGGTCATGTGAAGGAATGCTGTGTAGGCATTAAAAAAAAAATGAAGAAATCCATCTTATACGGACAGGGAGCATTCTCCAAGATACACTAAGGTACAGAAGAGTACGCCCTGTGTGGTATCACCTGTATGAAAGGGAAGGGGAAGAGTACCTCCAGAATGGTAAGGTAAGGACCTCCAGAAACCTGTTCCTCCAAAAAGAAAACAAGAACACCGGCACCAACAGTCAAAACCGACTTTTCAGAACTCTGGAAATTAACCAAAGACTTAGAGCAATTCAAAGAGCATTTATGCAAGAAAAATAGCGAATCTCATTAAGAACAACTACTTTTATGACCTGTTAACTTGACTTATTCCCACCCCCGTGTTCCCAGATCTGCAGTAGTTTTGAACCTGTCGACAGCCCTTACCACAGTAGCTGAGAACCAGCCGCCTGGCAGCCACTGGAGATCAGGACCGAAGCACCCCCAGAGCCCCAGCCCCAGAAGGTCACCATTGGCTGACCTGTCTGGCTGCTTCTTGGAAGACGGTTCTCAGGGCTTATTTTCATGTGACGGGACTCAGAGCTTACTCATGAGAAAAGTCCTATCCCCAGATGTTTATCAGCAACCATCAGCAGCAATGGCTTATTAACATGATAAATACCTGAGGCAGTGAAACCACTTACGGGAAACAAGAAGCTGGCCAGAACACTCAAAAGGAAAATCGGGGCATGTCTACCCGGGGCTTTGAAATGGTCCCGCGTAATGCTAGGGATCTAGAAGGCCACACACAGGCAAGGCTGTGCACATGCCCAGCAAAAACCACGAGGCCTCCAGCTGACACCGAGTGCTGAAGACATGCCCCCCAACACACACAGCCCCTCAGCAAAGGGCGGGAGACATATTGGCTCAATGCATTTAAGGACATCTCTGTCCAATCATTCACAGACCACTAAACAAACAGACTTGGCAGAATTAGTCCTGGGAAGTCACTAAACAAACAAACAACAGACGGAGGGCAGCAGGATCTGCTCTCCCAGCCCCGGCCTGGGGCCCTCCTGAGCTCCAAGTACCTTAAACTACCCCAGCCTGAGTCACAGCCTTCTCAGCTGCGCTGTCATCGCCTCCTTGCTAGCGTCTCCCCTACTGGGCTACACCAGGGAGGGGCTGTGTCTGGCTTATTCACCACTGGACCTCCTGCCACGAGCCCAACTAGCATTAGCATGGCAGTGCCAGCCAAAGCAATGGATGCATTATGTGGGATCCATTCCAGGGCCCCAGAGAAAGACCAGACATTTCCTTCTACCTCATAAAAGAGGGCATTTAAAAATTCTCCTGATACTTAAAGGACTGTGTCATTTCAGTGCTGTAGATCTCAAAGAAATGAATGGCTTGAGCTTGAAGACTGGGAAACCTTCAAGCAGTTTAGCTAGATTTCCTTCTGCTTTGCAGAAAAGCACTCTGGCCCCTGTACCAAGGAAGAGGGGTACGGTACCTGCGGGAGGTGGAGGGGCCCCGGTGGTGGTCAGTGCCAGACTCCTTCACAAGGTTTCCTTTGCAGCAAATGACCCTTAATTTATCCTGGTATGAGGATGCCAGGTAAATCGCTCCTGAGGAAATTG
Source organism: Manis javanica (assembly GCF_040802235.1). NCBI lineage: Eukaryota > Metazoa > Chordata > Mammalia > Pholidota > Manidae > Manis > Manis javanica. Next base: position 75,603,595 of record NC_133170.1, read on the forward strand.
CAGGACCCAGGTAGCGTGGGTTGGGGATTTCCAAATACGCTCGGGCAGGAGTCCTGCAGAGTTCCAGAAGAGAGTGTATGCTCAGTGTATCTCCACTGCTAGGTAGGACAGGAAGAAACACACTCCCAGCCCCGACGCCTGACCCAACAACCAAAGTTTCAGAGCTTAAAAGGGCCATACTCACCCCAGAGAGGAGCGTGCCTGGATCTCGATTACTTCGAGAGAGTTGAAGTGGGTCACAAACAAATAGGGTTCTCTGTAGGCTGCGTGGCCACCATGGAGGAAGAACGGGGGCAAGGAGGGGTTAAAAGAGAGATACCAAAATTTGGCTGCAATGCAACCTTAGACTCAGCAATCCCACCTAAAGGAACTTATCCTATGCATACATCATGTGCCAACATAAAGAGGCATGTTCACGTTTATTCACTGCCATGTTGTTAGAGCAGAAGATGGGAACCAACTCAAGAGTACATTACAGGGCATCATTTCAATTATGGTACATCTCCGGAATTCTGCGCACAGCTGTAAAAATGCATGAAAAAGCTCTCTACTGATTGAGAAAAATCCGAGGTACATAGTTTTCCTTAGTGCATAAAGCAAAGTTTAGAATACTGAGTAAAGTGTGCTACCATACTGATTAAAAAAAAAAAAAAAGGTTGGGGAGAATATTTATCTGTCTGTATTTGCATAAAGCACTGGAAGGATAAGAAACTCATAAAAGTTTTTTCCCTCTTGGGGAAGTGGGGAAGGAGAACTTGGGATGCCAGTAATATGTGTACAACTTTTCACTGTATAGCTTTTTATGCCATTTAATTGTATATACTTTCAAAAAAATTAGATTTAAAAAAAGGACTGGGTTCATAGATAATTAGATATTTCTGGTCTTAATACTGTATCTCTATACACTGGAACTGTAGGATATGATGTGAGCTGTTTACTGTCTTAAAGAGAAAAGGAGATTATCATTCCTGTGGTAAACTATTACTTTGGTATTAGACTTCACAGTCCCCTTGCTCTGAGCCTGGGCTGACCCTATGGCCTGCTTTAACCAACAGAATGTGGTACTAGCAAGAAAGCCTGCCAGCTCTGCCCACACTCTTGGAAGGAGCCCAGTGGGGAGGAACTGAGGCCTCTAGCAGCGCCACTGAGCTCCCACCAAATGCCTGCCACTTTGTGAGGCTGTTTTGGACTTTCTGGTTGTCCCAGTATCCCTGCGGGTGCCACAGGAAGCAGAACTGCCCAGCCAAGCCACAGAATTTGGGGCAATGATAAACTGCTGTTGTTTAAGGTCTTTAAGTTTTCGAACTTGTTAGGCAGCAATAGATAAACCAAATAGCCTTGAAGGGTATTTCAGCCATAATGGTATTTCAGAACATTAACAGAGACATGTATCCATATTTACAGTGTGTGTTCATGTATATGTATATTTATGCTTTGACACAGCAGCTCCATATTTAGGACTTATGAGCAGGAGATCCTATTTGACAAGTGTGCAAAGATTAGACAAGATGTTCACCACAGCATTGTTTACACTTACAAAAAGAAGGGGCATGACCTAAGAGCTCTGCTTGTTAGAACAAATCCAACTGACAGGTGTTCGGCCATGCCCCACGATACTCTACTGCCTTTGAAATGACTTATATAAACTCACAGGAAATGTTCTCCTTTCCATCATGAGAACCTAACAAATGCTCCACAAGGCTAGTGGATTTGGCTTACATGGTCCTTCATCAAGCCCCAGAATCTTTGCCTTGAACACTTACTCAGGTGACTACCACACATGGTGCCTGGTGTGTAATGGAAAAGGCAAGCACAGGGCCTGAGCCAAGAAGGATTCAACCTGCAACTCTTTCCCACGACACTGGCTGCTGACAGAAAAGAGCCCTCCATTGCCTGCCTCACTTACCAAACGCCAAAGGTAAGCGACTCCACTTGAGATCATCTGTGCGGCTACGTCTTCCATAAGAATCCACGAACACCCCAAATTCTGCAAGGAGTCAGAGGCCAGGGGCATCAGCATAGCCAGAAGCAGGGGTATCAACGATACACACTTTGACAGAAGAGTAAGGAATCAAGCCCGGGGACCACCAGCCGGATCTACTGGATCACTAAAACCTAAGGGCCTCTGCTGAGCCACATCCCTGTGATTCATTAAAGAAAGAGGGGGAGACAGGAAAAGAAGGGGCAGGAGGCAGGAGGGAGGGTCAGGGATGGGGCAGAGGGATGTGGAGGAAGGGGGTGAAACAAGAGGCCCAGAGACAGAAAGGAAGACACAGAAAGACCCACAGATTAAAAAATCAAGGGAGAAAAAAATGGAAAGGAAAGGAGAGAGAGAGGTGAGGGACAGAGTGGGAAGCATGTGCCTGCTCTTTGGAAAGAACATGAGAGAGCTGGGCCAGCTAGTCCCCTGGCGGGGGGTGGGGGACCCACAGGGGACCTCGGTGGTACTGGAAGGATGTTGTTTGTACTCTGCGCAGGACCTGCCTTGCCCAGACCATCACTGGCCACCGCCAGCCCCGAGCGGACCCAGTCTGGGTCCCTGGTGCCCACAAGAACTCAGAGGAGCAGCAGGTGGCAAGCCCCGACTCACCGTGGAAGCAGAGCAGGTACTCCTCCCGCTGCCCTGCACCGTTCACCTGCACGACCGACACAGGGAAGCTGTTGGAAGAGGAGGCGAACACAGCAGGCGCCAAGGAATGGTCGTTCTTATCGAGGAATTCTGGAAAGGCAGGCGAGAAGCGGGGCTTCAGGAATGAGCTCGAGTTGGCAGCGGGCCGGTGCAGGGTGCGGGCTGGGGAGGGGGAGCCTGGGGAGGGCCCTACCCTCCAGCGTGTACTGCTTCATGTCGATTTCGTAGAATTTATTGGTTCCGATGAGGATACTGTAATTGGTGAAGTGGATGCAGCTGCAGGGCTCCGAGGTCTCTATCTCCTAAGGCAGAGCAGAAGAAAAGGCCACGAGGGTAGGTGCCGGGCAGCCACACTGCCACCGCCATCCCGCTTCCGCCTCGGCCGCCTCTCTAGCCAGGCCTTGTGGGCAGCGCCCTTTACTACCTCTGGGTCCTTTACAACCCAGACTGGGAAACTGAGATCAAACTGCAGCCCAAAAAGGGTCAGAAATACCATTTCGATGCAAACACAGCATTCAAAGAGAGAGCTTCAAAAACATAATATTCTTAGCTGGCTAGAGGGAGTGGTTTTCGTTTCCTTCTTTCTGTGAACGTCTAAGTTTCTCCTCTGAACCTGAATGACTTATATATTTATTATCCTCATCTAGGTTATCTGCTTCCTAATTACTTCCCCTTGCTTTCAGGCCAGCCCTAATGTCATCAAGAAGTGAGGCACGCTTATTCAAAAGGGCCGTCAACAATGACAAAGCAGCAGTGATTTCTGAGAATTTTCCTCAAGTGGACAGTTCAAACTCCAATCAGTATTACCACCATCACTCAGAATTTGCCAATCACCTACTGAGCATGAGGAAACTTCAAGGCAGCATGATGATGAAATGGTAGGAAAAAAAAAATCACACTTCAGTTTGGGTCTTTTTGTAATAACAGGATCTGTCCTAACCTTGGTATTCTTACCTGAAAATTGGGGGTTAGCATCCCTGCTTTCCAGAGCCATTGGAAAAAGTGTCCATAAAATAACCAGCTCAGTCTCTGGTACCAATAGGTGCTCAATAAAAATAAACTAAACTAACAGCCCACCCAGGAGAAGCATTTCTCTAATGCACAACGATCCTCACAAGTCACCCCTTACTTCACTTTTGAGACGAATCATGGAAGCAACTGAAATAAATTAGGCTGGTGATGGGTGGAACGTCCTTAGTCTAGGGACGACAGTCGGCCTGCAGAAGCAAGGCGGTCGGTCTGTGGGGCACCTTGTCCCTGCTGCGGTCGTCATCACTACTCACTCTGCTCCAGGGAGAACCAGCTCCTGAATTACATACTGAAATACAGCTAGCTCCTGCTTTTCCAAAGGTTATTAACAGAAACTTCCAAGATCTGAGAGAGATACTGGTAAGTGCTACCAGGGGCTACTAAGTTCTCAGAGAAACCTCCTTCCTTTTATCTGGTGGATTCAAAAGAAATGTCTCCTCTATCAGTCAGCTTAGCTTCCCTTCTCCCTTAACAAAAGGCTGAGTTCACCAGGCTGCCTGGAGGGGCAGCTCACAAGAGGAAGGAATGAGGGGGAAAACTGTAGCTGCCAGTTCTGAACCTTTCTCCAGGAAAGGCAGGTCTCTCCCTAAGGTCACCCGGGCTGAAAGACTGCAGGGTGAGGGACCCGGCACGGGCTGCTCACGGAGAGTACACTTCCCACCCCAGCCTGCCCAGGAGCGGGACAGGGAGGTCCGGGGCTTACCTTCCGAATGCAGTACTTGCTGAGGTTTTCATTGTAGCGGAGAACGACAACTTTGCTGGGCATGGCTGCACAGATGCACAGCCCATTCTCAATCTGAAAAGTAATCAGAGACAAAGAAAAAGTGTCACCAGTGTGTACTGCATAGCAAAACTAGGGACATTGCATCAGTTTAGAGCAGGGTCTCAACCTTGGTGCTACTGACACTCTGGACTGGACAACTGTCCATGCTAAGGGGCTGTTCCATGCTGTTTAGGGTGTTTAGCAGCAACCCTGGGCTCTACCCGCTAGATGCCAATGGCACAACAGCCATTGGTGATGACCAAAAATGTCTGCAGACATTGCCAGTGTCCCCCGGGGGTGCAGGGTCACCCCTGGGTGAGAACCACAGATTTGACAGAAGTCCAGAGAAGGCCTCAGAAAATCACCTGACACCACACATATCTGGTGCATGTGTGCCTTTTGCTGGAGACGGGTTCTTCTGAAAATCTTACCCTCAGGGAGGGGAAAGGCAGTGGAAATTACTGTAAGAATTTAGAGATCTTGGTCCAAAGAGAAAAGTTCTTAGCTAAGATCTGTATGTGTAGAATTGTACATTGAAACTCTTTTTCTAGAATAGTCGGCTTCCTCTCCCTTGGCCTCCCACAACCAGACCTTTGTCATCGCACCAAGGGTGAAAAGAAGCTTATTGTTCAACTCAGTCCTGACATGAAGGTCAGCGGTTGGCAGGGTGGGCAGGGGGAGACGGGATGAGATGGGGAGAAATAAGCAGGCAAATGGGAATTGTGGGGAATATGCTATTTCTTGGGTTTTGTAGTGACTTTATGGACATTTACAGCATTATTAAGTATTATAATTCTATAATTTATATATTTTGAGCCACTCGAATATTATGAAACTAACTTATGATATTTAAAAACTAGTGTATGGAAACGAAAATGCACATTTCTAAGTAACTCCTCCTTTACAGAAGAAATCATAAAAGACCATTGAAAATATGTGAAGTGAAAAAACAGGATGCAAGTCAAATTGTGAAGGAAAATGTACAGCCTTAAAATGCTTATATTAGAAAAAAAAGACCTGAAAATTAACTGGCTACATTAGAGAAAGAACAGTAGAGGAAAGCCTGAAAAAACTGAAGGAAGGAAAAACTAAGATAAGTACAAATTCAAAGACAAAATAATTCTCTAACAGAAAGGATCAGAAAGCCCAAAGCTGCTCCTTTGCAAAGATTAATAGAATGAGATGCCTCTGATGAAGTTAAGTGAAAGGACACAGTTTCAGGGGTGCAGAACGTAACCACTGTAAGAGAATACAACAAAGAACAAAAGGGAGAAAAAAAGAAAGAAAGAAATATTCTCTTTGAAGAGAAAAGAACTCTTAAAACTCACCAAGATACAGTGTCACCTTCCTTGGTCCCTGTCTGGACCTCCCTATTCCAAATGACAACGTCCCTTCTTCCAGCCCCTGAATTCAGGATTCACCGCCTTCAAGGAACCTTTTCAAATTAACACCTTTCTAGGCCAGCCATTCTCTTACTTTCTGTCCCCTTTTTCTTATTTGCCACAATCAGTCCCAATAGCCGCATCAGTGACTAGGAAGAGAATCGCCCACATGGCCAGAGGGTCCCAGAAACCACTCAAGGAACAGCAGGCCGAGGCGGAGTGCCCTGTGGCTGACCACACCTCTCCCCGACTAGCCCTGCAGCCCTCATCAGAACAGATGCCTGCCTGGAAAGCTCAGTCAGGTACACGGGACACACTCAGTAAGCGGTGACTGAGTGGCTACACGGGCACATGCCCAGTGAGCAGTCTCCTGAGAGGGGAAAGGTGAGGCTCTTCAACAGCAGAACTCCAGTAGGCTAAGGGGGCCTACAAATGCTTGATTCAGATTTCTTTAAAGTTATATATGTATGTATGTTACCATAAATACATTTTTTTTGGTATCATTAATCTACAATTACATGAAGAACATTATGTTTACTAGGCTCCCCCCTTCACCAAGTCCCCCCCACATACCCCTTCACAGTCACTGTCCATCTGCATAGTAAGATGCTGTAAAATCACTACTTGTCTTCTCTGTGTTGCACAGCCCTCCCTGTGCCCCCCACACACTATACATGCTAATCGTAATGCCCCCTTTCTTTTTCCCCACCCTTATCCCTCCCTTCCCTCCCATCCTCCCCAGCCCCTTTCCCTTTGGTAACTATTAGTCCATTCTTAAGTTCTGTGAGTCTGCTGCTGTTTTGTTCCTTCAGTTTTCCTTTGTTCTTATACTCCACATATGAGTGAAATCATTTGGTACTTGTCTTTCTCCGCCTGGCTTATTTCACTGAGCATAATACCCTCTAGCTCCATCCATGTTGTTGCGAATGGTAGGATCTGTTTTTTTCTTATGGCTGCATAATATTCCATTGTGTATATGTAACACATCTTCTTTATCCATTCATCTACTGATGGACACTTAGGTTGCTTCCATGTCTTGGCTATTGTAAATAGTGCAGCGATAAACATAGGGGTGCATCTGTCTTTTTCAAACTGGACTGCTGCATTCTTAGGGTAAATTCCTAGAAGTGGAATTCCTAGGTCAAATGGTATTTCTATTTTGAGCCATAAATACATTTTTTAATTAAAAATAAACTTTAAAGCAAGCAAGCCAATGTCTTTATGCACCAAATTTCAATATACTATTAACTACCAAAGAATTAGCTTGAGTTCTCATGAACCGACTTCATCATATTAATCTCACAAATGAGAATTTGCAAAGTTCTTGTAAAAAAAACACATCAAGTCAGACAGGGGGTTCCACATGAAATTAAAAAAAAAAAAGATTCCATCGTACTCATACACACACACACACTTTAAAAAAAAATCAGGATTGACCTATACCCTGAAAACTACAAGACAGTCTTAAGAGAAATTAAAGAGGACACTAACAAATGGAAACTCATCCCATGCTCTTGGCTAGGAAGAATTAATATTGTCAAAATAGCCAACCTGCCTAAAGCAATCTACAGATTCAATGCAATCCCTATCCTATCAAATTACCAAGAGCATTCTTCAACAAACTGGAACAAATAGTTCTAAAATTCATATGAAACCACAAAAGACCCCAAATAGCCAAAGCAATCCTGAGAAGGAAGAATAAAGCAGGGGGGATCTCGCTTCCCAACTTCAAGCTCTACTACAAAGCCACAGTAATCAAGACAATTTGGTACTGGCACAAGAACAGACCCACAGACCAGTGGAACAGATAAGAAAGCCCAGATATTAACCCAAACATATATGGTCAATTAATATACAATAAAGGAGCCATGGATATACAATGGGGAAATGACAGCCTCTTCAACAGATGGTGCTGGCAGAACTGGACAGCTACCTGTAAGAAAATGAAACTGGATCATTGTCTAACCCCATACACAAAAGTAAATTCGAAATGGATCAAAGACCTGAATGTAAGTCATGAAACCATAAAACTCTTAGAAAAAAACATAGGCAAAAATTTCTTGGCCATAAACATGAGCAACTTCTTCATGAAGATACCTCCCCAGGCAAGGGAAACAAAAGCAAAAATGAACAAGTGGGACTATATCAAGCTGAAAAGCTTCTGTACAGCAAAGAACACCATTAAAAGAACAAAAAGGCATCCTACAGTATGGGAGAATATATTCATAAATGACAGATCCGATAAAGGGTTGACATCCAAAATATATAGAGCTCATGCACCTCAATAAACAAAAAGCAAATAATCCAATTAAAAAATGGGCAGAGGAGCTGAACAGACACTTCTCTAAAGAAGAAATTCAGATGGCCGACAGGCACATGAAAAGATGCTCCACATCACTAATCATCAGAGAAATGCAAATTAAAACCACAATGAGAAATCACCTCACACCAGTAAGGATCGCCACCATCCAAAAAACAAACACCAACAAATGCTGGCGAGGATGTGGAGAAAGAGGAACCCTCCTACACTGCTTGTGGGAATGAAAACTAGTTCAACCATGTGGAAAGCAGTATGGAGGTTCCTCAAAAAACTCAAAATAGAAATACCATTTGACCCAGGAATTCCACTCCTAGGAATTTACCCTAAGAATGCAGGAGCCCAGTTTCAAAAAGACATATGCACCCCTATGTTTATCGCAGCACTATTTACAATAGCCAAGAAATGGAAGCAACCTAAGTGTCCATCAGTAGATGAATGGATAAAGAAGATGTGGAACATATACACAATGGAATATTACTCAGCTATAAGAAGAAAACAAATCCTACCATTTGCAACAACATGGATGGAGCTAGAGGGTATTATGCTCAGTGAAATAAACCAGGCGGAAAAAGACAAGTATCTAATGTTTTCACTCGTATGTGCAGTATAAGAACAAAGAAAAAAAACTGAAGGAACAAAACAGCAGCAGACTCACAGAACCCAAGAATGGACTAACGGTTACCAAAGGGAAAAGGACTGGGAGGGTGGGTGGGAAGGGAGGGATAAGGGGGAAAAAGGGGCATTACGATTAGCAGACATAATGTAGGGTGGCAGGCACAGGGAGGGCTGTACAACACGGAGAAGACTAGTAGTGATTCTATTGCATCTTACTATGCTGATGGACAGTGACTGCAATGGGGTATGTGGTGGGGACTTGATGATGGGGGGAGTCTAGTAACCATAATGTGGCTCACTTAACTGTAGATTAATGATACCAAAAAATTTAAAAAATCAGGATCGTTCTTTCAGTTCTGTTCATTTTATTCTCATTTTTCTCTCTGACATTCCCTTTATATTCAAAGCCTATACAAATTTCATGGCCTATACAAATTATTTCACATGCCTAAAGGAAATAACAGAAATTTAACCCAGTGTGAGCCTATATAGTTTTCAAGGTTAAATCAATAAGCTCTGTAGGAAGAGGGTCACTGCCAGTTTCAAGAACATTCCACAAGCTGAGGCCCCGAGGAGAGCTTACCTTGCCAGCGGCGAACAAGTGGCAGCCCTTGACAGCTTCGAAAACACTAGGCGAGATGTCTGGCTGGGCAGGAAGGTGAGACTGTGCTAAAGACTGTTTCACTTTCTTCACGTCTATAAGACACAGGGCCCGCTCTTCTCCTGAGGTGAAAAGGAACAGCTTCATGGTCAGTGTGAGACTGGGAAGTGGACACAGGAAGGCAGCTCTAGTTCTGTTCACAAACAAAAGCTATGCAAGACCAAGACAAGGGACTGAGTTGCCCACAGATTCCTGTAAACAGTTTATGTTTTAGATCTAAAGTGAAAACATTTGGCCTCTTCGTCAAGATTCTGGGAGAGTAAAAAGTTCTGTAGACAAAATTAGGGAATGTGAACTGTACCTCAAACACACCCTCCACCAAAACAGAGAACAAAGGTGTCAGGAACAAGGGGACGTTTTATAAAACAGCAGGCTTAGACGGTTCCAATGTGTCAATGTCATGGAAGACAAGAGAAAGGCTGAGGATCCTTCCCAGACTAAAGGACACTACTGAGACAGGAGTAAATGCAAAGCATGATTTGGGACTGGATCAGGAATTGGGGAAAATACTATAAAGAACATTATTGGATCCCCATGTAAAACCTGACTATGGGCAGTATATCAGAAAATTGTATTAAAACAAAGGTTAAATTTCCTGAATTCAAAAACTACCACACGAAACTATTCTCTCTGAAACTGTAATACTGGGTGCATGTCATTAAACATTTACCAAAGACATAGAACGTACATCATCACCAATAGTGAACCTGAATGTAAATCGTGGACTCTGGGTGATAATGGCGTGTCACGGTAGGTTCAGGATTTTAACAAATGCCCACCTCTGGTGGGAGACGTTGATAGTGGGAGAGGCTGTGCGTGAGTGGGCAGGGGTGTATGGGAACTCTCTGTGCCTTCTGCTCGATTTTGCTGTGAACTTAAAATTGCTCTAAAGAATAAAGTCAAGAAGGAAGTGGGGGAGGAGAGGAAGGAAGACCAGCAAGGAGAAATAAACAGAGCAAGAAAGCAAAGGATTAGAGCTGAGAGACCAAGGCCAGTTCCTGACTGTTACTTCCAGCTCCTGGATCCATCCAACCCTGTCTGCAACAAGAACTAACTGTGGATGTTTTGAACAATGATCCAACAAATTATTGTTTACCCTTTAAAAAGATAGTACTGCCATTAAAAAGAGAGAAAAACTTTTTTTGACGATTATATGAGAGAGTGCCCTTGTTCTCAGGTGATAATGCTGAAGAAGTTAGGATTGCAGGTCAGCTGACTCTCCAGTGGCTCAAAAGGAGTGTGTGTGTGTGTCATGCACGCGCACATGTGCACATGCGTGTGTATAGGAAGAATGAAAAAAATATAACAAAATGTTCACAAGTGGTGAGTCTAGACAAGGGGGTCTCTGAGCTCACACAGAAGTTAAGAGGCGACATCTAACCAAGTGGGCCGGTCTCAGAAGGCCATGGCTCACGGTGGTGTCAGTGTCACTGTGGTTCACGGTGGTGTCAGTGTAACTGTGACGTTGGCATTGAAGGCTCTGACGTTAATGAGTCTTTGAGGCTTACTGCTCTTAATGTTGAGATGTTCTTTGGTGAGGTGACCTTAGCAGACTGTGCTCAAATGGATACCAAGGGAACGTAATCTGAGCAGAGAGAGTCATCAGCTTGGGCACTAACAGGGACACAGGAAAGAGCCGCTTCTGCTCCAAGCTGCCACAAGAGGGGCAGGGGGGTGGGTGGGGCTTTGAGTTTCACAAGCATGACATTTGGCTTTCAAACAGTTTCTTCAAAAGTGCAGAAAAAGCGCCATGTCCTTGGCCTACCACCTGCTATCATGAGGAGCTTCTCTAGATCCTTGATGATATAAATTTGGAAGACGGCTCCAATTCCTGGGACATGGGTGAGGGAGTTTTTCAAGACATTCAGTGCGTACAGCCCTTCCTCTGTGCCCACCAACACCACCTGCAAGGGCAGAAGTCCAAAGGCAGACGTAAGCATAATCACATCGCCACAGCAATGCCAACAGTAAGAACAACAAAGCCAGCCCTGCCCATGCTTTCTCGACTGCATGTGGCTATGGCCAGATGCCAACTGACGGGATCCAAACAACACCATTACCTGGTCGCTGAAGGGCAGTGTGCAGTTCATGTCTAGACGGTCATCACCTTCCAGTTTCAACAGGGAGTTTCCAAGCAATTTCTTTTCACATGTTAAAGGAAAAAAGAAGAGAGAAAAGATGACATGGTGAGGTTGAGCTGTTCGTGACCAAACCATCCAGAGAGACGAAAGCAAAGAAAAAGAAAAGGTCAGTGGCAGGAAGAAATGCAAGCTACTCCTGAAAATGCTCAGAAAACACACATCTGCTCTTGGCTCACCCTGCTTTTTGACCTGAGCTCAAAAGGCAGGATGTGAACGTTCCTGGGATCTCTGAGGTGGTGGTTAATTAGCACCTGCGTTATAACATAGCTTGGACACAGAAACAAACTAGTGTAGTGGACGGAGAGAGAGAGTCTATGGTAGGAAATAAGCTGCAGCTAAAGAGAATTCACCTGCCAAGGGTTAATAAGCCACATGGGGGCTCCTTCCCCTCCAGGCTGCAGCAAAAGTGCAAAGCGCAGCGTCAGCAGCATACCCACAAGCTTTGGAATCTCTTTACCTGAACCCATGCAGACAGAAGCTCGTAGGAAATACAGGCACGGCCCTATTGTACACACATCAACGTGTATTTCAGTAAAAGGCTCACACGTGTAACAGTGAAACAGGTCATTAAAACAGGTCTGCCCAGTGAGCCAAGCTCCTACCAGGAGGCTCACAGTTAAGAATTTCCTGATTGCAAATACCCAGTGTTTACCAAGAGCTAGGTGTTTGAAAAGAGCTGTTTGGTCTTTGTTAGATAAATGCCAATGAGCCTTGTTTATATTCTGGAACTTTCTAGAAGGAGTGATGCCAATCAAGGCACACCTACATTTCTAACATCTTTAGGTTAAGTAGGATTTCAGACCTGCCCACAGAAGAGCAAATCGTGTAGAAGCAATTGGGAAGGTCACAAAAGCCCCCCTGCAGCTGACGTGGCTGTTGGCAGCCTTTCGTGCTGCTTCAGGGCCAAAGTGCTTGCAACTCAAGGCTTCAAACCAAATATTCATCAGAGTAAATAGGAGAGAATGTTGTCTTATCAGCACCTGGCTGCTCTGCTGTCATAACCGAGATCAGCCGCCCCAAAAGCTGGCTAAGGGCGCTGCCTCCCCCATCTACAGGGCTTGGGAGAGAGGGTCTGTGGTGCCAGACAAGCCACCCCAGAGCCTGTGTCTCCATCTCCACGGGGCTCCCGGTTGGGACAGTCTCAAGTCATCACCCCCGAGGGGGAGCCCAACCTCAGGAAGTCACAGCAGCCACAGGACGCCCGCCACTCCACTGACAAGCCCCCCAGTCACCCGCTCCACGGACACACTCCAGCGCCCTTCTTCATACTCACAGCATCGGCTTCTGCTTTTTCCCTAGAAACTCTCCCACCTGCGACAACTGATTCTAAGGCGGTGACCCAGCGCTGTTTGTCGGGGAAGCTGGGAGCCAGCAAGTAGAGAGTTCTCCCGGGCCAGCAGGTGGTGTGCGGGTGAGATTCCATCTTCAGTACGTAAGGGACATCTAGGAGATGGGACGGAGGGCACAGGGTTGGGTGTGGATGCCCCTCACTCCGCAGGGAGGGATGGCCCGGAGGAGTCAGAGATCCTGCTGGGCCACAGAGTCCCAGTCACTGCTCAGACGGGGACGCCAAGGAGCTGGGCTTCCCTGGCAGGTGATCCTCCACCTGCCCCCCCGGCCCCTGCTGACCCATGCAGCCCGGCCACTCCAGGCCGAGGATCTCCTGCGTCTCCTTACCTGCTTTGGCTGTATTTGCAAGTTCAGAAGCACCAACGGCGCCATGAATAGATACATCCCCATCGGGAAGGCACAGCTCAAATTCTTCCACCGGCCTCTGTCCAGCTTGGTGCAAAGAGGAAGCGCAGAAAGAAAAAAACAAAAGAACAGGAACAAGAACAAGGGGAGAAGAGAGAAAAAGAGAGGAGACAGAGAGGGCGAGAGAGAGGGTATGCGTGGAAAGAGAGGCACACGAGAACAGAGGAGGAGGGGAAGAGGTGTGCAGAGAAGGCGGAGAGGGAAGATAAAAAAAAATAAAGTGTGTCAGATGAGTAGCACAGTCAAATTGCTGAGGACGATGCGGATTTATGGGTTAGTTGACTGAGGCGGAAGTTCTCTGAAGGTGAATTAGCAGGTAGAATCTTCAGGGCAGCACCCTGCAGGTTCTTCAGAGGGGAGACCTATAGACGTGAGTATCGTTCCAATAACCTTTAGTGAAGCCATTTGGTTTTTAATCTTCAAAAATGGAAAATCATAGAAGGCTTGCAATGCAGTCCAAAAAACAAAGCCTTCACGCCAAGACTGGGAGACCTGGGCCAACCACGTGCAATGAAATTCCCCCTGAATTATTAATTTACCTTCTCTGGCTTCACTGTCATAAATGAGGACTTTCGATCCCTCCAGGACAATGTACTTCCTGTCCCAGCCTTGCTGTCCTCGTTTGTTATTCCTGGGAAGATAGAAATTGAAGAGAGAAACCGTTTGAATTCAGAAGGATCAGGCAGGAGCAAGATGTGGGGTCAAGAGGGAATCCTAGTAAAGACACTTCCCTAGAGACATCAGGAATGGAAGCGGCTTGTGGCCATATCATTGAAGTTGGGGAACTTCCTCTAATCTATGTTCACTGTCTGGCCTAGAAATTTAAGTGATATTAGACAGATGAACAGAAAAAAGCATAGTTTTTATTTTACATGTACATGGAAGTTTCCACAAGAAAATAAAAACCCAAAAAAGTGGACAGACCCAAGGGCTTGTACACTAGGTTGAACAAAGGGTATACAGTTGACCCTTGAACAATATGGGTTTGAACTGCACTTACACACAGATTTTTTTCCAATAAATATATTGGAAAATTCTTTCAGAGATTTGTGACAATCTGATAAAACATTTTATCGAGCTTACTTTATTGTAAGACTACATCATATAATATGTATAACAGAAAATATGTGTTAATCAACTGTTTATGTTATTGGTAAGACTTCCAGTCAATAGTAGGCTATTACTACTTAAATTTGGGGGAAGTCAAAAGTTATAAGTGGATTCCAACTGCATCGGGGGTTGGTGCCCCTAATCCTCATGTTGTCCAGGGGTCAGCTGTAATTGAAAAAAAGTAACTAAAATGTTTGGGGAGGCTAATGGAAGATCAGAGTCCCTTTAACAACGTCTGTTTGTACAGGTTTCTCTCTGCAAGCCTTGATTCCCTGTATATCTGGTGATAAGCATGTTTTGGTCCTCCCAGGATAGGGAGGGCAGCTCCTACTTCCAGGAAGAGAAAGGGGAGGTCAGAGCATCCCTCTTACATCTGCTGTTTTTTAAGTGGTTTGGGCTCAAAATAATCCTCATTCCAAAGTGGCATGTTTTGGGGTAGCATATTCTGCCCCCCTCATAGCCCCAGCCAAGTCACCTGCAATCATACCTGGGCACCTTCATCCACCCTTCCAGGTGCAAGCCACTGCTGGGCTCCTTGGTCTGGAGACCTGGGGAGTTCATTTTGTCACGGCAGAAGGCCTCAGTGAAGTGCGTGGCATATTCAGCTGGCAGGCCACAGGTAGCTGGCAAGCACGTGGAGCACTTGGGATGACACATCACCTGACATTCTAGGAAGAAGCAGTGAACCTGAAAACACACCTGGCTGATCCTGCCTGGACCATCCCTTTCCTCTTCCAGCCAACCGCCGGGCAGGCCCCGTCAGCCTGGCCCTGTCACCCGGTTAATCCCTAGGCTTTCCCAGGAGCCAGGCCCTGACAGAGAGGAAACAAGAGAACCAAGCTCTCCTGACCCAATTTTCCTGGCTTCTCCCAAGACTGCCACAAACAGGTATATAAAGGACCCATCTGCACCGTTCAGGTGAAGTCAGCATACTGCCCAAAGGTAGAGAGACCAGCGTGACAAAAAGGGGCTGGAAATTAGCAAAGCCTAAGGCATTCTGCACAGGGAATTGGAGACATGAGCTGAAAACATTTATAAGTTCCTTTAACAGGGGAAAAATAGCGTCCTCCTACTGAAACTAAAAGCTTGAAAATGAATGCACGATATGATGAGGAATTTAAAAGAAAATCCACCTCCATCAGATAGATTTTTTTTTAGGCAGAGACATGCAAATGCCTGCTGCAAATGCACAACCGCAGCTCTTACCTAGACATTTGGATGCCTGGCGTCCAAAGTGCACAGTATCCAGACAAACAGCACACTTTGTGGCTCGCATGTTCAGTCCTACGTTAAATCGGTGAGGAATATTGTGGTGCATGCGCTCCTTAAGACGTCGACTGAATTCTGAAGGAATATTTTTAGAAGATCATCATGTACTGCAAATGATACCATCAAGAAAGCAAAAAGACAGCCCAAAGAAAGGGAAAAATATTTCCAATTCATATCTCTGACAAGGGACTTACAGCCACAATATATAAAGAACTACTACAGCTCAATAATAAAACACAAGTAGCCCAACTGAAAAATGGGCAAAAATCACTGATTATTACATAAACCAACTGAAGCATTCTTTCTTCACATACAGTTCTTTCATAAATAACCTCCCTCTGTTAAAAACACAACTTTTAAGCCTCAAAGAACCGATTTTTACATTTATATTCCAGTCTGTCCAAATTAACAAGAATTTTTTTCCCATTTCATAGGCTCCCTCTCAAAGGTGACCTGACTAATTAGAGGCAGCTTTCAGTAGAAAAGCTCAGGATCCAAATTTTCTGAATCCAAATTGGGTTCTCGATATAACATCACCCCCTTTCCTTTATCAAAGTTGTAAGGAATAAACAGCATGGATGCACTTTAAAACTGTCAATGTGCAACACACATGAGACAGGTGTCCGGAGTATCATGAACCACTCAGGCACTTGCTCTCTGCAGAAGGGACACCATGGCCAGAAATGATTTGTACCTCTGCGTGACCGCCACCGTTTTGAGAACCTTAAGAGTAAAGCTCTTTGATTCAAAGCCTTATGTCAACCTGGGAACCAAGACGACATCATCAGTGAGGAAAACCCACCACCACAATGGAACGCCGTCAAGGTTTACAATGAAAGTAGGCCTGACTGTGACAGCGTAACACTAAACCGCAGCTGTGCTCCACTCTCCCTAAGACTTTACAAATTACCTTCTTTGGTGTTTTGTTTTGTTTTTTTAAGTCCTTTACATCTCCAGGTGAACAGAGTACTTTTGAGGCCACAAAGAAATCTCCTTACACTGTTGGCAGGGCTATAAATTGGCACAAACTACCAACACTCAAAACGCGAATAATCTTTGACTCATGGATTCATTTGTCAAGAACTTATCCTGCAGCCCTAAAGCCCGCAGAGGTGCAGGATGTTTACTACAGGGTGTTCTTGGTAATGAGGAATCAGAAATACCCTTAAATGTGCCACAGCAGGGGTCTGGCTTAATAGGTGAGTCATATACTTATACCAACAAATACTATTAGCCCTTTGAAGGGTGGGGCTGACCCACATGTATTAAGAAACACTCCAAGATAACATTCAACCAAAAGGAGAAAGGCGTTTTGCAGATATAATGTAGTGTGCTATGATATGTATAACAGAAAAGGGCTAAGAAAAGTATGCTTATTTTCTCATACTCTTTAAATATTATTACATAAGATAAGAGAGATAAGAGAGATGAACAATTATTATATAAGATAAGAGAGAAGAACAATATTGACATGCAGTTACATGTATTGGAAGAACACAATGATTGATTCTGGATAAGGGAACTGGGACTGCAGAGAGGGCTGAAGACTACTTCTCATTCTCTATCCCTTGGTATTATTACTTGTCATTTTTACCATAAGTCTGCATTTCTTATCAATTAAAGAAAACATCAACACAGCTCCAATGGGCCCTTGAGAACATACCCTCTGGAGTTGAAGACTCCTTTCTGCGGCTGGATGGCGGGGCCAGCAGGCTCATGGCACTGGGCTGGTGCTCGGGGGACCGCACAATGGCGGACATGGCGATCTGCTGCCTCGCTGTGGCTGGCGTAGATGGGTGCGGGTGGTCTGTGGCCTTCCGGTGGGCAGCTGGAGAGAGACCAGTCCAACGCCTTTCAGTTAGCTGGGTCACCAGAAGCCCAGACCAAGCAGACTGCCTCTGGGCTGTCTTTCACGGATCTGAGACCAAAAGGCCATGCATCATGCCAAACTGGCAATGCCCAGGATTCTGTGAGTTCTTCAGACCCGGGATGTGCGGACTGAAAGCTTATGGGCCATCAATACAGATGCTGAACTGGTATGACTGATCTCCTTGAGACTGGCCTCTGCCTTTGCCATAGCCCTTTGCGTAGAGAGAGCCCCTACCTTCCTCCCTGGCAGACCGGAGCTCGATGCGGGTCTTCTGAAGGGCTTCCTCTAGCTCTGCACAGCGAGCTTTCTCCTTCTCCAGAGCCACCTTCAGCTCATTGTACTGCAGAGGAACCTGTGTGGGCAAAGCAGGGTCCTCTTTCCGTCGACTAAATAAACCCTAGCAATGGAAACAGAGATATCTCCTAACTCCTGGAAACTGGCACTTTAAACTAGCTAAAGGACTCTGACTTGGGAGGAGCAAGCCACAAAAGCCAGAAACATACTCACTGTAAGTGGATTTAGTAAAAATGGCATGTGAAGGGGGAAAAGGGGAGACTGAGCCACAGCCAATTCCAGCCGGCTGGAAAAAAAATAGGGGTGTGGAAGTTTTCACCAAGAGTGTTAAAGATGCTTGCATTGCCACCACCTCTTCCTTTAGCATTCCCAAGGAGAGCCATTTCCTGAGTCTTTACCCTCAAAAAATGGAAGTGGAGGATGGAGTCAGAAGAGATGGTTCAGAAATCACTCTTGCCTTGAATTTGTCACATGATGCTTAGTTATGGGACACAGAGATGGGTGTTTTTTAAAAGGAAGCAAAAAAACTGAATACTAAAATAATGTCAAGAACAAGGGGCTTATACAAAATAATGCAAATGGAAACACATACCGTGCATGCAGAAAAAAAATAAGACATGGAATAATGCGAGTGAGAAAGAAAATTAATCAACACCAAAAGTAAGTGGAAATACCCTAACTACATCAAGTGACATAATCAGATAACAGTCCGCTGCTAAAACAAAAAAGATTAAATATCATAAGCGTAACACAAACAAACAGTCACATGTATGCAAGAAAATCCTTCCCCTGCAGCCACCACTTAGTAGAGGGTTGCTCTCATCCCCTCACAGAAAAGAAGCTTCTGGAACATTGAGACCCACTGCCCACTACAGCCCATTCCTAGGTATTTCATGCCATCGGAGGTCATCCCTGTAAAACCACTGCCACTGCTACTCTGGTGTGCAACGGCCTTTGGAAGGAACTGGAAGCTCCTTCCAGACCTTTCTGAATTGAGACCACCAGGCTAAACCTAGCAAAAGAGCCTCAGTGGTTTAGGGACGTGAATGTTGGGCTACAAAAAATGTTCCCGTGTGCCTCTACAGACATCCCTATCCAGTTTTGTTTTTATTTTTGTCATAGTTTTTCATTTGTCTGTTCCAACAAAGGGATGGAGTAGTACTGGGGGGAAGGCAGCTACTTAGTCAGGCACCTCAGGCAGGTCACAGGCAAAAGGACTGAGCCAGATGATTTCTAGTCTTTTCTGGAGTGCCATACACATGACCTGAGAGAGCCCTTCTACTGTCCTTTACAGACGACTGTTAACTGTCCCTTACAGATGACTGTTAAGCCCTCTAGAGTCCCATGAACATGACCTTAGAACCCCTCTTTCTTAATTCCGTACATGTGACCTATAATCTCTCTAGAATCCCCTACTTGTGACCTGCTAATTCCTCTGAAATCCTGTACAAGTGAGCTAAGAACCCTTCTGAAGTCTGACAGGCTGGCCTTTCTCTCTGCTAACATGCCCACCCCAGCTGCTTAGGGGGGAAAAAAAATCACTCTCTTCACAGAGACAGATGCTAGAATTTTAAAGGCCAGCAACACAAAGTGGTTTGTTAGACTTGATCATGATCATGATGTGCTCTCTCTGTAAGGGCTATTCTGATGACCTCAAAACCTATTTTTCAACCCGATATAAAGTAAGAAAATGTGCACTTCATTTTCTATGGTGTTCCTATGATTATCTCAGAAGTGGTCGCGGGATCAAATAATCAAGCGACACTGCCAACTGCCCACTTTTCAAACACTTTGACCCACCTTTTTCTTTTTAGCAGGTTGGTCCATTTTCGCTTGCAGAAAATCAATGAGTTTGGTTTGTTGAGAGATAGTACCTTCCATTTTCACCTTCTCATGAGAATAGAGAACCTAAAATTCATGAAGACAAAAATAATCTCAGAACCAAAAGAAGTATACTTTTAAATTTGGTACTTTAAGAAAATTAAACATAAAGTAGTTAGGATACTGGCATCTGAAAACTCAACACAAACAACACTAGGTCAGTGTTTATTTACTTAGTTTAGTTTATTTCTTATAGCAAAAAAAAAAGTGAACTGTTGGATGAACAGATATGTGTAACAGTAAAAATCGCAAGTGGTTAATATTTGAATCTGGGGCATGATTGTTATAGGAATTCTCCAACTTCTCTGAATGAAAATTTTCATTATGAAATATTGGGGAAATACGCAATAGTACACAACATATATACTGATCATTTTACTAGATGGCTTTTAGCCACCATGCTGTGCCTTCACAGACAATTTTTAAGTAAGTTCCCTTTGCAGGTTCTCACCTGAATGTTTTCTAGCTGATATTCAAGATCACTCCTTTCTGTCTTCAGCAGATCAGCCCGATCTAGAGCTTCTTGCAGCCCTTGAGTCAGACGGAAAATATGATTCTTCTGCAGGTCCATCTGCTGCTGTAATTTGGCTTGCTAACAGGGAGAAAGGGTGGAGACAGACTCAATACCACACACAATACAACTTGTTACCCCATTGTTTTGTTTACCAAACCAATTTCAGGCATGGCACCAAAAACTTGGTTTTGAAATCATCTCACTCGAGAATTACCAGTTATCTTCTCTTCCAAACTGATGCACACAGTTAAAAAGCATTTGCGCAGAAATCCCTGAGGGCCAGCAAGTTACTGGATCCCCACTGCAGCATGAAGTTTGGGCGGGTGGGTCTGCCTTCCCAATCAGAGTTGCAATTAAGGATATTTTGGTGCTTAAGAGAACAGGCCATCCGAGTTGACATCTAAGGTGGTACATCTTACTGCCAATGACAAATATGTTCCAATTTGTCCTTATTTTTTGTTCTTAAGATCTCAGTTGCTGTCAGAAGAAATCACTTGGTTCAGGCAGTGTGGAATATGCAAAGGGCAATCATATCACCTCTACCTTAAAGAGCACCTCATCAGGGTGAGTACGCAAATAGCCACAGTTGTAGTAGGTGATACTTGTGCAGTGCGGGGAGGAACGAAGAAGGTCCTGAATGCAGTCCCAGTGTCAGTAAACCCAGGGAAAAAATTCAATTTAGTATATCAGAAACAGTTTTGTGCTGGATATCCTTCTCCAATGTTTAAAATGGAAGTCAACTAGAAAATAGAGCAGGCTGTAAGATACTGATTATTTGACTCTTTCCCCTAAAATGCTTCTATCTCTAAAAAGCAGGAGAAAGTGGCTCTCCTGACAAGATGCTGCTTGATTTCATCCAACCCCTGGGTTATAGCCTAACCACACTTGGTGTGGCCCAAATACTCCCTTCCTGGGGAGCCTAGGTACTCCACAGACTCACGGACTGAGTTAACAAAGAGCAATAAACATCACCGTGGGAGAGGTCCAACAGGCAGTGGCAAACCCCAGCAGGCGGAGAGCAACCGATGACCTCGGAGTTTGCCGACCCTCTCTACCTTCACGTTCCTTCCCTCCACCTATGTCTTTGTTTTTCTGTCCATTTCTACTCCTCATGTGTCCTTCCTCTTGAGAGGTGACTGATTCTTTGAGGCATCATCATGGAGTGGAACGAACTAGGACTTTGGAACATTCAAGACCCCGATATAAGTCCTGACTGGAGCACATGTCAGTCATATGACCCTGGGGGACTCACACTGCCTCTTGGAGCCTCAGTGTCTTCATCTGAAAGTGGTGCAATACCTCCCCAAATACCGTGCCCACACACCGTAGATGCTTGGGGAGTCTGAGTACTCTCCATCTCCTCTGGCCTTTCTTCCCTCCAGCCAGCTCTGGTCCTCTCCTCCCACTTCCCCGTCTGCCTTTCCCCTGCCAGCTTACTCCACCAGCCTCTCACTTATCAGTCTGCCATAAAGCAAGAGACACTACTATTAAC
This sequence comes from Manis javanica, assembly GCF_040802235.1. Lineage (NCBI taxonomy): Eukaryota > Metazoa > Chordata > Mammalia > Pholidota > Manidae > Manis > Manis javanica. Next base: position 75,625,320 of record NC_133170.1, read on the forward strand.
AAGCAATCACCAGCCCTATGTGCCAACCTGGAATTTCTATTTCAATCCACAGAACCTCCTAAACACAGGAAAAAAGGAAAGCAAGAAAACAGCTAACTTTTTAAAGGGAGCTATCAAGTCCCTTGCAGCATGAGTGATTTCTTCCACAAATTACCCTCTTTAGTATCTTCCCCCTATTTTAGGACAACATTAATTACTAGGCAGGAAGCAGAGAAGCAAGTTCTGGGGACAAGAATCTGTTTGGTGACAGCAAGGCCCAAAATATTTTTCTAGAATAAACACATCAACTGTCCCTTAGCTTTTCAAGAAATAGGCTGCTTATTTACTATAATAAAAAAGTAAGTAACAGTGATACTTGTACTCAATGGAATGTTTTCAAAACTATTTACCTTCTTCCCAGAGAAAGACACATGGAGGCTATTCACAGATCAGGTTAGATTGAAAGGAAGGCTTTAGCTGTGTGCTCAGATCTGTCAAACAATTTTACAAGGGTGACAGGAGACTGGGAAGAAGCACGAAGGGGCTGACTGACAGAACCAGGGCGCGACGACCCTGGTGGCTGGAAGGGTGAATCAAAATGAACAGGAGAAAGTCTGACAGGATGGGATTTTTAAAACACCAGCTGAAAAAATACAAAACATAATAATGTTTAAAAAAAAAACAACCCAGGTCAATGGGTGTCAATAGTGTGATAAAGCTACTCAAAGAGTCTGGGTCATTGGCAGAGGTTTACAGAGCCCAGAATGGAGGTGGAGAGATCCTGTTGTATTCCATGCTGTTTGGGCCACATGGACTTCTAGAAACTCTTTGGGAAGATAAATCTACCAGAAAAGACAACCCAAACTTGGAGGGACTTGAAATACAAAAGAAAAGGCAACTGGGAGTGGGAGAGCTACTGAGATATCTAATAGACTGTTATGCAGAAAATAAAAGTAGTTCTTCCACAGAATTGCCACAAAGGCTGTGAGTTACGTCATTTAGAGTATTCAGAAAGGCACCTGGCACATAATAAGTGTTAATTAAATGTTACTGTAACTATTAATCAAATAATATGATTATTAATCCATATTAATCTATTTTAGTTGGAAATATCAGACTGCTCTCTATTTTCAAATGCTTCAACACAATAGAACCAATGGTTGGAAGTTGTAGGCTTTAGTTCAAAATAAGATAGAACTTCCTAAGAATTAGAGTTGCTGGAAAAAAAAATGGGTTGGGATATCCAAAAGCACTGTATTTAGGCTGAGGTTCAACAAGGCCCACCTGTTAGAGATACTGGAGAATGGATTCTCTATCTTGGACAGGACATTAATTTGACCAGGATTAGCAAATGGATTTTCTTCTCTGGCATTTCTTCCAATAGACTGATAGTGGTTGCAAAGTACCACATCAAAAAAGCTTCTGAGGCCATTTCAGGCCCAAGAGGAAAGATTTGGGAGAAAGATCCATTAGTAAAATCTGCCAGGGGCAGGGATAAAGGTAACAGTGGTGCAGGTGCTAGGAAATTGGACTACATGACACAGAAAAACTCTCTCCAACTCAGAGCACCATCTATGAGTTTCTGTACCTAAGGAAGAGGACACCTAAGTTAAGCCCTTGGTCACATGCTTATAAAGCGCACACTACAGCTAAGAATCCTAGCCACTCAAGATAATTCTTTGTTTCATAATGGTTTCAGCCGTCAGTGAAATTTGCTTCAAATTCACTGTCAGCCAGATGTCTGTGCTCAAAAATCTATCTGCGAGGTATAGACAGGGAAACTGGAAATGTTCTCATGAGCTGGGAAATGAGACTGAATCAGGGTTCCAGTGTTCTATTCCCAGCCTTGCCACTGACTCACCATGTAACCTTGGACCAAAGGACTGAGCTGTCAAGGCCAACTCTCCTTCCTTGGAAAGGAAAATAGGACAGGTGGGATCATTGGCTATTTCTGTCTTTCTGTCTCCAACATGTGCTTACAGTAGGGAAACTGCCTATTCATTCCAGATAAGAGACCATAATTCCATAATTCTCTACTTGACCACCAGGTAGATTTTTTAATTTCTATTACAGTGTTTAGTGCTGCCTTTGGTGAACTTCCCACCTATATATATAAAATTAATTTGTTTCAAAATTGTCATTGTGGTAAAATATACATAAAATTGACCACTGTAACCACTTTTAAGTGTACAGTTCAATGGCAGTAAGTACATTTATTGTTGTATTACCATCACCACCATCCATCTCCTGAACTCTCCCAAACTCCCACCCATATTTTTTGAAGTATCATTCAATAAAACATTTCATACTCACTGCCAAATTTTCACCACACTTGTCAAACTGAACAGCACAGCAAGATTATTTCTATCAGCAGAGCCCCTTGGGAGCTATGGTTATCATACAGCAAAACCTCAATTAACCAGAATAGGTGATGGGGTTAGCTGAACAGTCAGGTTCACTATGGGTTAAACAGAACACTCTTGGAGTGCAGCTTCTCTTTAAATATCTTTATAAAGTGCACTTGTCTTGGTTAGTTAATTCTAATGAACAAAGCCGAATCATTAGTGATTCACCATATAGGGCTTTGGCTGGAAGTAGGAAGTAGTCATCAATTTAAATAGAGATTTTCAGAATTCTGTTAAAAGGTACAGGCAATAACATAAGGGTGGTTTAAGAGATCAATTTGAGCTTTTTATTTTATGACTCAAAAGCAAGGTATGATTTTCCTTTAAATTGAATCAACTGAATGTTCAAAAGTCTTTGTGAAACTTGGTCCTGAGCGTAATCTGACCGAGTTGCTGCCCTGTGCACGAGGCTAATTTGCATGGATGGTCTATCAGCCGAAAACCTAATACACTTTGGTTATTGACTCTAAAGAACAATTTAAACTCAAGATTCATTCACCTTTATATTTAATAAACTCCCACTTGGCACATACTCACACATGCTTGATAGTTGTAAGCCACCATGCAGGACACAAATGACAAAAAGACCCTCTGGCCCTTAGGACACATTCTTTTAACACATTTAATACCTTCAAGAAAGTATTAAGTGACCACCTACTCTTCCTCGAAAATTCCAACTTCAAAATCTGAACATCTGATTTGGATCTGACCACCTGAACACAACAAATTTTCACCTTGGAAATTCCACCTGGCTCTGCTTACCAGGTGTTCTACACTCACCTCTTCTAGGAGCCTTTGTTTGAGCTCTCGTTCAGTCTCCAGTTTCTGCTGTAAACTTCGGGCATTCATTTCAAGCATGGCATGTTTCTTCTCCAGGTCATTGAGCTGGACATTTGGAAAGATTGGCCATGATACCACATTAAGGAATGTTAGATGCTCACAACTTCTGCAAATATCCACAAACCTTCACGTGTAAATAATAATCAAGTTCTAATGGTCAGAATATAAATACTGCTTTCAAAAGTATACCACAAAAGTCTGTGTCATAGATAAGCCTTATACAGGTTATTCTGTGAGAACGGATTACTTCTAAAGGAAGGGTCACATAAATAGCTGTGACGAGTTCTAAAAGGATGATAGCTTTGGCTGACTTTAATTAAATAATCATAAGTTGAAATGCTTACTACTTGCCAGCAGAGTGTCAGGGGCTTCGGAGATGAAAGGGTGGACAGGCTCTCTCAAGAACCTTACATTAAGTCACAAAGGCTAAGGGTGACCCATAACTAGATGTATACACAGAAATGACTGCTTTGTCACATGGTAATTTTGATGAGAGGAAGGGAGAGGAGAAATTCATCCTGGATTGCCAGTCATCAAGAAAAGATGGCATCAGAATGTCTGGAGTCTTAAAGGATGGGTAGCACTTTGCTATGGAACACTTTAAGAACAGCCAAACAGAAAAAAATATTCTTCAAGTTCAACACAAAAGGGTTCATTTATCTCTAATACATTTATTTTCCTCATGGTAAGAAAAAAAGAGTAAGCCAGTACCAAGAAACTCAGGGGTATTCCTGAGTGGCAAGCTCTAGCCTTGAATCTAATCATTTCATTTATAAGAAATTCCTGCAAAAAAAAAAAAAACAACAATTGTGGATGCCCAGAAAGACGTATGTTCATCACAGTGTTATTTATAATGGCAAAAAGTTGGAAGAAGCTCAAATTTGCAGCACAAATGGAATGATTAAAATAGGTACTTCTGTGCAATTGACGTTTTTAGAACTACATGCTCAAAAAATATTCAATTAACTCAGGAAAAGCCCCTAGTTATATGATGCCTTAAAAAAAAAGATGTAAAGCTGTTTATATAATAAGAACTTGAATTTATAAATTCATGTGTGTGTGTATACTCATAAACATACCACACAAAGAAAAGACTACAAATAAATTCACCAATATTACAGTGGTGATGGATTACCAGTCATTTTTCCCTTTACTTTTCTGTGGTTTCTCTCTCTTCCACAATGACCCCAAATAATTACCTTTATAATCCTTGAATAACAAAGATTTACAAAAATTCAGATTATTACTTTATGTGTGTGTTTTGTGTGAGACCTGTATATTTGTGGGAGTCAGTGTGTGTATGTATATATACATGAAATTTCTCTGATCTTCATTTTTGTTATCTACAACATTGAAGCACCTATTCTAAATCTCTTTCAAGACTATTAGATAAAGTCACCAAAACACTGGTACAGCACTTTGTAAATATAATATGGAATGCCACCCAGACAGACACGTGTGTTTCCAGCATGATACTGAGGACTTGCACTGCCCTCAGACCCTCTCGCGTCCCTGGACTCCGTACATGCAGAGGCTGAGCTGCCTGGTATTGCAGCAATGGAATGAGCACTTGTCTTTGCCACCAAGCATGTCCCAAGGATGCTCAACATTAAATCCACAAAGCCTTCCAGAAATCGAGTGCCAGAAAATGAGAGAATTGTGAACTTAGATCAAAATTCAGACCTCAGAGACTCAGTTAAAAAGTCACTGACTGACTGTGAAAACCCAGTTCACACACCCTACTCCCTACACACACGCACTATTATTGCCAATCAAGGATGTCCCGTTGTGAAGCACAACCATGTGACTGGTTTGTGCTGAGGAAATGCATGTCTGTGAAATGTGTTGACTGTGGATTGCATTTGAATTTGTATCAAACATGCCTTCTAAAAGAAGGAAGTGAGAAGGTGTTCCTCAGAGGCAGAAGAGATGGTGCTGACCTTGTCAGAGAGGCTCTCAGCTTTTAGCTTCTGTTCTTTGAGAGCCTGCTGCAGAGCAAGAATCTCGGCCTTGTGTTCCTTCACTGCCAGCTCTACCACCTGGCGTGACTCGGTGATCCGCTGATCAGCTCTTGCCCTGCCAGGAAAACACAGGCCCACTGTCAGAAGCCCACCATTGCCCACCTAGAGAAAGGAAATTGGCCTCTACTCCCAGTAAGCAACCAAACAGCCTGCAGCCGGAGAGATGCCCAACTATGAGTCCTAGTTCCAAATTATGTCTTGCTGTCTGACCACTTACAGAGTGAAGACGTGACCCACTTTAGGCATTGGGTAAAAATACTCCTAATAGGTAAGGTTCCTGTGAATGCTCAGTTTTCCAAGTGCAGCTGGGCTAAATAGGATGTGTCGAGACTATCACAGTCTCCTGTGGGAGGGAAATGGAATGAGGTACCCCTGGGACCACAGGGGACAGAGGACCGTGGGAATGCCATGTGAGCAATTTCCTTTCCTTCTCCTTAAAGCACATGAAATGAGCGTTTTGGGTGCTCATCAAGAAACTGGAGCTTGAATCTCATGAATATATCTGTAAATAAAGTTAGAGAATAGAAAAGCTAGAAGAAGCCAACTAGAAAAACTGCTTCCCTTTCCCCGTTTAGGTCCTGTGCCTTGCTCCTTCCACACCTGGACTTGCACAACCTTCCCACTGGCGATGCCCTCTTTCCCTGCCTTGCAAACCCAAATATTTCCTGGCCTCAAGGATAAACTCAAAGGCCACATCCTACATGACACCTTTACTAATTTCTCCTCCCACAACTAAACTCTCCTTGCTCTGTATCCAAAGCATAAATGCACTTCTGTCTTGGCACACGACACCTCCCTCTTTGTTTTAGGTAATAAATATTCAAATGCATAATCTCTGCTAGATTCTTAGCCCCTTGACGATAAGAATGAAGAACTGTAATTTACTCTTCTCAGTATCCCACATAACACCAAAACAAGGGGGGAAAGGAAAAAGAAAAGCCAAGGTCTTTCATAAGTACCCCTGAACACATACATGAAATGTTTTCCTGAGCACAGCCCATAACTACACCATCCATATGCAGTTGTGTATTTCTTGACCCACAAAATTATCTCTGAAGGACTCTAGAAACAGCCACAGTGGAGGTAGACTTTAGAGTGGGAAGGAGGGGGTCTGTATGAAAACCACCAGAATGTATCATAAGGACTTGGGGGGCACACAGATTCAGAGGGAAGCAGAACAGGAGGTCTTCAAGCAGCAGCCTCCCCCATCAGCAAACACCCTGAATGGGAGGACATCCAAAAGGGGGAAATTTCAACCAGCTTTTCTTAAGATGTAAGGGTTCTCATCTTCTGCCTCCAGTCTGTTCTAGTTTAATTGACTCAGCATAGATTAAACACCCAACACATTTAGTTGAAATCTACTGTGGTCAAGTGAATGTGGGAAATACCGAAATGAGTCTGAGAGACCCAACTGAATGACAGGCATTTCTGTGCACAGCTTATCCTCCTTCAGGGGTTCAGAGTATCACGGGAAGGTAGGCTTCAAAGGTAATATTCGCGAGGGTTTGAAGGATGGCTATGATTCTGTTGTGCAGACACGGGGTCAGGGTCGGCTGGCCCAAACCATCGAGATGCCGTGGCTGAGAATGGAGAATGGACAAGCCCAGACAGTGGGTCTCCTGCCCCTCACTCCCAGGTGGCCCTGCTGCTGTCACTGTCCCTGGCTTTCTACTGATGGGAAGCCCCACCTGCTCTGTTTCTCCGTGTCCAGCATCCTCTGTAACTCTCGAACCCGACACTCAAACTGGGACTTCTCATCGCCGAGGACGCTCCTCCACGCCTCCCACTGGCGCTCCTTCTCCAGCAGCTCATCGTTCAGGGCCTCCAAGTCCATGACCTGCTCTTCCAGCATTGTGCAAGTGGTCTTCAGCGCCTCCATCGTCTGCAAATCAGTACCACTGAGTTGTGCCTTGTATCAAACGAGGATTTCCTGGATGTTACTTATGTCAGATTAGTTTCAGAAAAGCACAAGTCTGAAATACAATCTATCTTTTTCTTCTACAGGCTGAGGGGGCTGGCCAAGAGTGGATGAGGGACCATTCCTGCCACCATCTAATAGGCAGAACCCAAAGCAAGGTCAGGGGAAGAGACTGTGCGTAACAGCCAAGTGGCTCCCAGTAGCCTCCCAGGGAGAAGAATGACACACTTTTAAAAGCCAGTTTTTGAAACCCCTAAGCCCTCAAAACCCAGACATGATTATGAACAAGAGCCCACTCAAAGGACAAGGTCGGCTTGGAATCCTTGGGAGAGATGCACCAGGTCCTCACTGTAAAATCTGCAGGGGCCTCTGACACTGTGTGCCGCCCTTACCTGCTTCTGGCTGGTGAGCTGCATCTCTCTCTCCGTGATCTCACGGCGGAGATGGTCCACTTCACTTCGTAGCTGTACTATCTCGTCATTGGCGCCAGAAGCCTCATCGAGTTGTTTGGACAAGTAGAAATTTTGGTTGTTAAGCTCGGCGTTGTCCTCGGTCAGCTGGTTGAGCTGCTCCTCCAGGTCTGTGATCACCTGAAAGAGCAGAAGAATCCACCGACACATCAGGCAAGTCAGTTTTAAATGAGAAATTGCTTCTAGAGCCATTGAACCTATGTGACCCTGGCAATCAATGTGCAGCTCACATTGGCCTCTCCAGCCCTGGCAGCCAAACTCAACCACCCACACCCTCCCACTTAAGTGCTAACACACACAGGCTGCAGCAGAAAAAGAAAAGTCTGATTCTTTCTAACTCGATTCATCTGGAAAATATAGCAAAAGCAAATCGCCAAAAGTGACTATACAAGGGGCAATTTTAATGAGATCAAGTGAACAGATAATAATATAATGTGGAAAAGGCAAATTGAGGAAAGAGGAATAATAGACTGGTGCTACAATAAGTTAATTAAGCTTAAATGCCCATGACACCATCTATAGGACACTATAATTGGAGAAAGTCTTAGAAGGCAAAACAAAGTTCTTATCAAGGAAGACTGACCGTGAAGGACACTAAGAGACATTTTAATAATATCTCAGGCAATCAATTTAATTTCATGCAACAAAGGAAAAAAAAAAAAAACTTAAGGAAAGCTCGGAATAATCCTGAAAATGCAATATTGTACTATGGCCTCACTTTAATGGTTTTTATTATACAGTTTAACTCCCAGAAAATGGGGAGGCATGTATATAAAACTGCCATTTTACTGGGAGAGATTTAATCTGGTTTTGCTAAATTATTTCCCTCTCAATGGCAGGATGACTTCAATTCCAGTGCATTGAACTTTCCTATTCTCTTTGCTGAGGTTCAGTATCTGAGCCTGCAAAGAGCCTTTATATATATTACTTTTTAGAAGTTTAAGGACAATTTTCTAATAATAGTTGGAATGAGGCACACAGGCAGCAAATTAAATTTTATGTAACAAAAAGAAGTAAATTAAAAGGCAATGCCTTGAAGCCTACAGCTATTCCCAATTTTCAAGCCCAGAGTAGACTTCATTTATGAAATGTTGCCACTGTTTCCATGACTTAGTCCCTATTTTAACCCCCTCTGATTATCAATTTAAAATAACTTCCCAGGCACACAGAATTAAAGAACATCAATTAAGTACATTTGTTCATTGTGGCTCAGAAAACACAGCTTCTCATTTTGTTAACTGAGCTGATAAGCTTTTACTGTAGTAAGTGGTCTAGTAATTTGTAATTTAATGTCAAAAGCCACGTTAATTCCTAATGGATTGGTTTGAGGTATGCTGTCAGCTACAAGAGGGGGGAATAAAGGTTATTGTGGTTATCGGTCAGGTTCTCAGCTAGAAATCCTTCATCGGGGAAAAAAATAGGAAAGATACTGCATGTGTGCCATTAAGCCTCACAGAGAACCCTGTATCGCCCTTTCTGTGACAAGGCTAAGTCTCCTAAAACCAGAAGCAATGAATAAACGATGCCTGATGGTTCAACTGGTCTCCCCCTTATATGCAGAAAACCGATGCTTTAAGATAGACAGCAATGTCTCCGTTTAACTATTGTGCTTCCTTCCAATTCTTTCCCACAGGAAAACAACAAGAGTGAGACAGTTGGCCTACAAGCTATGCCGTGAAATGAGGATTCTGGAATCCCAAATAAGCCACCTTGAGCTTTCTGGGTTGGCTTTCTCCATCTGTGATGTAGAGGCAAATATTATATTTATGACCTCCTCTGTTTCTACTTTTTCTAGTGTTTTGAATTTTCTTGCATACTGTTCTACCTTCGTGTATCATGCAAAATAAAGGGATAAAAATTAACAGCCGAGACAATGCTTCATTTTAAAGATTACAATGGGGCCTCTTGGGGAGCAAACGGACCACAGAAAAAGTGTTCCTGTAAGAATATATACATGCCAAATTTGTTTACTTGCCATTCCAAACATATTTAATCCTTTGGGTACCCACTTCTTTTCTTTGATTTATGGGGGGAAAAAGCTATATTGTATGAGCCCATTTCTGCCACCTCTTCTCCTTCTTCCAAAATTAGATCATAAAATGTTGAAGAAGAAACACTTGAAAAAAGTCAATGAGGTGCCAAGACAATTACTCTCTCTCAACTGAGATGGACCCACTGTAGTAGGAAGGGTGCTTCTCCTTCCCTCTTGTCATCTGGTTCAAGGCGTCTGGCATCTCTGATTTCTACGCAATTTGTGATAGTTGGTTCTATATTTTGCATCATCCCTATTTTGCCCGTAAGAGAAGAGGATTGTGTGTATGCGTGTGTGAAGCATCCAAGCACTCATTAAAGCATTTAACTCATTCAGACTGCTCCTTCATTCTTTCTGCCCAAATCACAACATATTTAGCTTGTGACTCTGTTTTGAGTTGTTGGAGTTGCGGTAATAAGTGTTAAACACACCCCACCACACGCAGTATTGAGTTTACTGATAGTGAACTGGCTTGAGATACTGGCAGTAAATTAATGGTCTCCATGGTTTAAAAAATTAAAAAAAATAAAAAAAGAACAGGCAGTCTGTAATTCCGAACCAGGTAACACGCAAGGAGAATTCTTAGGTCTACTTTGTGGCCAGGGGTATATTCTTTCCATACCAAGGGCAAAAGATCTGTTTACTGTCTTAAGAATCTGTTAACCTTTCAACCCCAAGGGCAAAGGATAAAAAAAAGACAATGAGGCTGACTCCAACTTAGCAGTAAAAAAGATGAGGGTGACAGATTCATAATGCAGGGGCCAGCTGAACTCTTTTACGCTGTTTGTGCAGACAAGAGGTCTTGGTGCAGTTCTAAAGAAAACAAGGATATAAAAAAGGATCTACTCTCAGTGTCCAAAAAGAAAAAACAAAAACAAAGACCTCTATTTGGGATTATCTGTTGCTTTTCAGGCAAGCCTCAGAGTTCTAAAAACTACATGTTTAGCTCTTACACCTAACTGGGAGACCCCATAGAGGAAATGTTACCAGGTAAATAAAGGCTCTGTGGCCTGTTGGGGCTGAAGAAAGCAGTCAGATAATAAGCATCAGACTAAAAAACACAGGGCTGACGTCCTCTTCGAATTCCTAGTTGTTTCTTGAAGGCAGTTATTTGCATATTATTTATTTTTAATCTTACAGCTGACAGATTGATTCATAATTAAAACTGTGTCATATGTTTGCCCACCAACTCCCCTCCAAAACAGACTTGGGTAGACTTTTAGGTGCCAGATTGAATCAAAGCCTTTTTAAAAATCTTTTCAAAATATAGAAATGGTCTGAGCTGGAAACTCTTGAAAACAGCTCATGAGCTTTTTAAAAGCTGCTAACTGGGAGCTCCTATCAATCGAGTTATTATAGGAGTTCCCACCAGTAATAAAGATGACATTTTCTAGCAGAGATGATCTCAGTGTCAACGAGAAATGAACATCTATCACGCTCTTCGAAGTGCCTTCAAGCAGCCTTTGAACTTGCAAAAATCTGAGATGTACTGTTGCCTCCAAATGTTCTAAAGCAGTGGTTTTCAAACTTTTTTAAGGAATAGAAGCATTTTCTTAACAAAAGATTATGCCGTAAAGCTAGTATAATAAAATAATAATAGTAAACCAACACTATTTAGCACTTGATATGAATCAGGCCCTCTGCAAGCACTTTGATGCATTATCTCATGTAGTTCCTGCAGGAACCCTATGAGGTAGGTATTATTACCAAATTTCTGATCCTAGATGCAGTGTTTCCTAAATTATACCATTTCTGGAATTTGAATGCATACTAGAACTAAGCAGCTGTCTCTCTTCCCTCACCCAGCCCCCAAATGGCAGTTATTAAATGAATTATGTAGCTGCCAATTGATGGTATATTGGAATTAAGAATACACAATGTCATTCCCATTTTACAGACAAAGAAACAGAGACCTGGGAAGTAAGCATCACATAGGTTACCAAGAAGCCAATTTGCAATCTGAAGCCAGTCTGCCAGACTCCAGAGCATATGGTTTAGCCACTGAGAAACGCAGTTACTCTAGCTGAAGTGTGGGTTGGTCGGGGGAGGTCACTCTTCCAGTCCCCCACACATTGGGAGAGGTCCCTAGAGGCTTCTCCACAGAATGCCAGAAGGAAGTAAAGCAAGGATTCAAAGTCACTGTTTCAGAAAAAACAAATTTGAGGGATAAAGAGAGTTTAAAAGTTATAGAAGTCAAGAAAATAATCAAATTCATTCTGCATATTAGCGTATCCTATTGAAAACTAAACTCCTGATTTAAAAAAGGTTGGGAAAGTTGGATTAAAAAGAGACCCAAGAAAACTTTTGAGAGTGGATTGTGTTGTTTATTATTTTGACTATTTTGCTAGTTTCACAGGTGTTCACCCATTTCAAAACTCATGAGGTTACAGTACTCCAATTAAATCTCAAAACAGCTATAAAAAATGTTTAAAAAAATAAGTTCTTATGCCAAAAAGGAGAGAAGAAAACTCCAGATGAAGGATTACCGATATACCCATTTAAAGTATATCCAAGTTTATTTTAGGATAAAATAGTAATATAAAAAGTCACAGTCATAAAATGATCTATATTTTATTCAGTGATCATTCATGAGCATAAACATTTATGACCATATAACCATAAGCAAAGTACTCTTGCATAAAATAAGAAACCAAGACAATAAGAAACTAAAAGAGTAAAGCAAAAGAGCAAAGGACTAACTCCTCAAGGAAAGGAGACAGAATATGGAGGAAATCAGCCCACCCCCTCATCCAGCCATTAGCATCAAGAAAACAGATAAAAACTCCATCTGCCAGGTACCTACTAGTCAGTCACATCTCGTGGCCTAACTATTCCACGCTTGGGCATATGCTCATCAACACAAGCGCTTACAGCCACCAAAGGACTTGTACAAGAATGTTTCTTAAAGCGTTATTCATAATGGCAACAATCCAAATGCCCATCAACAGGAGAATGGATAAACAAACTTTACTTCTATTCATCCACCAGAAACACTACACACTGTCATAAAAAAGAACAAATTATTCACAGATGCTACAACATGGATGAACCTCACTAAAAAAGTTACAGCCAAAAGAGCACATCCTCTATGATTCCACTTATATGAAGCTTGAGAACAGGCAAAACTAATCTATGAGACCAGAGGTCAAAACAGTAGTTACCCTTTGGGCAAAGGATGCTGATGAGAAGAGGACATGAGGGAGCCTTCTGGGGGCTGAAAATATTCTGTATCTTGATCTGTGTTGTGGTTACACAGTTGTGAATACACGTAAAAATTTCATGGAGCTGTACCCTTAAGATCAGTGTACTTTATGCACTTTCCTATATGCATTTTATACCTAAATTAAGGGGGAAAGCATATACCATCAGGACTTAATATCCCATTTATGATAGGTAAAGAGGAAAGAAAGAGTTCATTAAAATAACATAAAATAAGTTTGTTGGGGGCAGTTCTAGAAATTCACAGATGCAAATAATACAAATGGATACAAGCTCCCTGAGAACTAAGAAGGTAATAAAGCAATGAAAAGACCACAGAAACTACCCTGAGTAAGGAACCATCCTTATCTTCTGAAAGGGGCCTATTTCAGTCAGTTCTGGTCAAAAACAGACTTTTTGGGTTTCTGTTGACCTTACCCTACTTACATAACCTACAAAAGATGTTTATCTGCTGATAGAATTTATTTCTCATAATATAAATAACATCTCCCAAAGAGTTGTAGATTTCTAATTTGTATGTTAGGAAGCCAGATTTTGCCTGCTAGGAAGTTAAAATTTCTAGGCCTATGGAAGAACTTGGGCTTTTCTCTCTGCAGCAGCAGCTGGCTGGAGAAACCAGCACCTGGGCAGTCTCTGGCTTGGGAGGGCCTCAGAACCTCCTACAGTGGGGGCAGGTGGGGGATCTGCTATGCGACTTTTATTGCAACTACTGAACCTGTGAGTGGTTCTGCAGTGAGAACTACCTTGTTCATTCCAACTATCCTTCCCAATCATGAAGAATGGTTTAAATTTTTTAAAACTTAAGCTAGCTGGGGTTCAGAAACTGCAAATCAGTTTGACCATATTTCCAAGCTGAAGGTTTGTATCAAAAAGTCAGTCACTGATACTGCAAAGAGATGTCCCCTCTTCCTTCTTGGTTTTAGTTTCATGTTATTTTAATCATCTTCAGTTAATACTCACAGTACAGCTGTTACGAAGGGCATCAAATTTGCGCTGGATTTCATCTCTATGCGCCTAAAAGGTAAGAAGTTGATTATAAATTTCTCATAGGGTAGAATACAATTCTAGTGCTATAGGTCAAATAGAGAGAGCAGCAATTTTACCTAGAAAGCCAAGAATGCTGTTGCAGCAGCCTCAGCATCTGTTTTTCCAAGAATAAATCAAGTTATCCCAAACATCAAAAATAAGTCACAGGAATACATGATGCTGCGCTTATAACAATTAACTATTGAGACCACACATGCATACCCTGCACAGATACACTTAACATTTGTATTCATGCCTAGGGACTATAAGAAAAAAAAAAGGATGACATTTGTATTCTCCCTCATTTGTCTTACTGTCCATGCTTAATCTTTCCCTCTTCCCTCCAACTGACCCCTCTGTAGCCTCCTCCTGGACAGAAACACATACAGACATACATACAGGACAAAGTAGGAACTTTTTTTTTTTAATCAAAAGCTGCTGAGATTCAGAAACCCTACACTGACCTTGAAGTAGATATAAAGGCTTTCTCCAAAGCAGAGCTGCTCTAAAACAGCAGCATTCGTTCAGTTGACAAGGATTTTTTGAGTGCACATTTTATCCCATACACTGTGGTAAGATAGAGTCTGTGTGGCCTATCCCTTCATTTTGGTGGGGGAAGATTGAAAGTTAAAAGGTCCATGATTACACACAGTGACAAATGATATGAATGAAATAAACAGTGTTCAGAATAAAAGAATAATAGGGTGAGGGGAGAAGATAGGAAGGAACTTACTTAGATAGGGTGGTCAAGGAAGGCTTCTCTGAAGAGGTGACACTTAAACTGAAACCTGCAGGATGATTAGGAGCCAGACATGCCAGAAAAATAAAAACAGGAAAAGGCAGAGGGAACAGCCTGTTCAAAAAACTCTTGAGGTAAGAAAGGATTTGGTGCATTTGATTAACAAAAAAAAAAAGTCCTGAATGGCTAGAACAGAGTTTTTCAAATTTTAAGCTGTGACCCAATGGTGAGTGTGATAAATGAGGCTTGTTTATTTGGTTTGTTTTATCCAATGAAATGGAATAAATAGGACAGAACAGAAAATATCAAAATGTACCTTGGGTAGTAAAGATAAGCATTGTTCTAGGAAACTTTTGTTTTAAATACCATAATTTGTCAAATTTAAGTTGCTATCAATTTTAACACTTATCACAACTTTATGTAATATTAAGAAAGAAAAGATGCTGTCAAACAATAACATGTTTATGTCTACATGACTATATAATCATATGTTGGCTATGACTGTACAATGCACCCTTGTTTTAGATATCTGATTTTAGAATCCATGAAATACAGTATGTATGCTCCCTTGTATTAGATCACAAGGCAAATTTATCTTCAGTTAGTAGTGGCCCAACAATTTGAGAAAAACACTTGGCTGAAGTATAGCAAGAAAAGGAAAATGTGGTCCAAAATGATAGTAGAGAGGCAGACAGGGACCAAGAATCTTGACAACTCAGAAGAGAGTCTATATTTCAAAACGCAACTAATGGGAAGCCAATGGAAGTTTTAAGAAGTGGAATGACATGATCTGATTGTCATTTTGGCTACTTATGGGAAGAATAGATCAAAATAGGACAAAGGTAGAAAGAAGTGTGGAAGCCATTGGGGAGATTGTTACTATTATTTAAGGAAGACGTGATGGTGGCTTTCAGTAGGATGGTGGCAAAAGATGGAGAGAAATGGAGATTTCTTTTGGAAATATAAGTAATAAGACTTGCTGATGGACACAGGCCAAAGGAAAGGAGAAGTCCAGGGGTGGGTGCCTTAACAGACTTCTGACTTGAGAAACAGGGTGGATTATGGCACCATAGGCTTAGCTATGAAAGCCCAAAGAAGAATCTAGTTTGCGGCTGTGGGTAAAATTGTAATATTTCCAGAATATCTTGCTTCGCTTTAGTCCTCAGGGGTGGAGAGAAGTATGGGTTTAGTGCATTTGCATATCGATAGGCATTCCTCAGGTGGAGAACAGTTCATTTCCATATCAATAGGTAATTACCTAGGCAATGGAGGGCTTATCTGAATCTGAGAGGTTGGTGGAGTGCTGGTTTTGCTTCTGTTGGAGCAGAAAAAAGAAATGGCCCTGGACTACAGTTTGTAAGCAATAAATGGGTTTTAAACTTTATTTCTCCCTTTAACTGATTTCTGTTCTAGAGGGATTTTGCCCGGGGATTTGCTCTCCCCGGACTTACAGGGCACACGCAAAAGCGGTCCCTCTCTTCAAAAAAAAAAAAAGGGGGTGGGAAAAGTCTATAAAACAACTAAGTCCAACACTCCATCAGAAGATCTATAAGACAACTAAGTCAAAAATTTTAGGACTGTAATGTATTCTCTATTTTGACCATAAATTAATATTACAAGTTCATAGCTGTAAATGAGACACTGCAGAAAAAAAGTTTAGCAGACTTAACACAACAGAATCAATCCAAAATCAAAATGAAATATACAACAACAAAAAAACTTACAAAAATGAACAGAGCATCAGTAAGTTGTAAGACAACTTCATGTAGCCTAAGCTACATGTAATTAGAGTCCCTGTAGGGGAGAGACAAAAAATATTTGAAGAAATAATGGCCACAAATTTTCAAAGTTGATGGAAACTAAAACCCACAGATGGAAGAATTTCAATGAACTCCAAAGCATAAAAAACACAAGGTTAAGCTAAATCACATCACAATCAAACCGCTTAAAACTGGCAATAGATGAAAATTTAAAACCAGCCAGAAAGAAAGACAAGTTATGTACAGAGAAACAGAGAGAAGAAAAATTTCTCAACGGGGGGAGGTGAGGGTGGGAAGCAAGCTAGAAGACAATGGAACAAAATCTTTCAAATACTAAAAGAAAAAACAAAAAAACAAAAGCATGTCAAAATAGAATTCTATACCCAGCAAAAATATTTTGCAAAAACAAAGGTAAAATGAAGACTCTTTCAAACATGCAAAAGCAGAAGGGATTTGCCACATGCATTAGAAGAAATGTTAAAGGAAGACTTTCAGGCAGAAGGAAATGACAACCAGAAATTTAAATTTATACAAAAGAATGAAGAGTAATGGAAAAATGGTAAGACAAAACAAAAATAGACAGTTGCATAGACAGATACTGTGGATAAAATTGTAACATTTCCAGAATATCTCGCCTGGCTTTAGTACATCTGCATATCAACAGGCGCTCAAAGGTGGACGGAAGTATGGCTTTGGTGCATTTGCATCATTCCTCAGGGGTGTGGAGAGAAGTTCATCTACGTATCAATGGGTAATTACCTGGGCAATGGAGGGCTTATCTGTAACTGGGAGTGAGGGGGAGGGCCGCTTTTTGCTTCTGCAGGAGCAGGAAAGAGAAAAGGGTCCAGACTGCAGTCTGTAAGCAATAAACGGGTTTTAAACTTTATTTCTCCTTTTGACTGACTTCGGTTTTTAGAAGTATTTTGCCCTGGAATTTCCTTTCACTGGACTTACAGACACATCCACAGATTCCTAAATAAAAAGTTATTGTTTAAAATCAACTTCCCACATAATTAGCCCGCATTATTATGGACTAATTTAATAGACTATTATTTTTCCAAAAAAACTGATTGGCTTTTTGCCCAGCAACACTCTGAGAAGTTTACTAATTTAATGGGGCAATACTACTGTACCTCCAGGGGGCAAATATGTTCCCAGCCCAGGGTAAATAACCTTTGAAGCCGAAATCAGGCAAAGGGAGAAATAAAGTGGGAGAAACCTGTTTATTGCTTACAAGCAGTCCTCCACTTCTGTTTGCCCCTGTCTCTCATGACCCGGGTGCAAAAAGGGACCCCACCAAACCTCTCTGGTCCAGACATGCCCTCACTCCCTAACCCTTGTAATCACCTACTGATATGGAGATGGACTACTCTCCACCCCTTGGAAACAACTATTGATATGGAGATGCACTAAGGACAGGCAAGAGATCCTGGAAATACTGCAATTTTACCCACAATTACTATTTATCCAAAGTAGGAACATGGCTATCTGCACCACTGTTGAAATCCGATCTGTGAGCAAGCAACAGTCTGGCCCCAAAGGCTATCCAACCCCTTGAGTGCATTTCACAATCACCAAAGGCAAAAGGCAAAAGGCAAAAGGCCCTTAGTTAATAAACTCTAGAGCAGGAGTGAACAAAAAGAAATTTTTAAGGACCAAACCAGTAAATATTTTGGGGTTTAAGGGCCATTCAGTTTCTGTCACAACTATTCAACTTTGGCCTCATAACACAAACTCAGCCAAACACAATATGGAAACAAATGAGTGTGGCTGTGTTCCAAGTAAAACTTTATTTACACAAAACAGGGGGCAGACTGAACTTGGCCCGCTGGCAGCAGCTTGCCTACCCCTGCTCTAAATGACTGGGAGGAAATCTCTCAAACAGAAAAAGAGGGGGCTGCGGGTGGAGTTAATGCCTTCAAAGCCTAAGCAGTGATCATAAAAACTTCACTGGCCTAGACTTAGGGTAAAGGCCCTATTCTACTTTCTTATTAATAGCAAAG
Source organism: Manis javanica (assembly GCF_040802235.1). Taxonomy (NCBI): domain Eukaryota; kingdom Metazoa; phylum Chordata; class Mammalia; order Pholidota; family Manidae; genus Manis; species Manis javanica. The sequence goes on from NC_133170.1 coordinate 75,643,732, forward strand.
TTTCCAAATCACACCGCACCACCGATAATTTGTTTAACTGCCCCCACTGTAACCTGAAATTTCAACTAATACTGTTTCATTTCCATTAAAATTTGCCATTCTGAGGCCTTTGGATCATTTTGACACATCAAATGGCAATCCTCATTTGAGGGTATAATGTAATGAACTATCATAATTATGGCCCTTGATTTATTATTGATGGTGAAATATTAACACAAAATGTAGAACCGATCCTGTTGTGACTGCTAGAAATACTGTAAGCATTTAACAATTATTGAACTGCTCTGAGTAAGAAACTGTCAAGAAACATCTTATGTTTATTTGAGATAAGCTTATAAAACAAATGCATATAAGTGCAAAAGATCACACAATTATATTTATACACACACACACACACACACAACACACACACACAGGAGGAGAGAGGGAGAGAGAGTAAAGTATATAAGACAATCTTTGGATTCTCTCAATGAAATATTTGAGTGTTAATTAGGTATTAGGTGCCACAGGGAATAAATATTTATACTCTTAAAAATTACTGAGGACCCCAAAGAGCTTTTGATTATGTGGGTTATATCTATATTTACCACATTAGAAATTAAAACTGAGAATTTTTCCCCAAATATTTATTTTTTATTTCTTTTAAAGTAACAGTGCTTTTTGCACCGGTAGTGTAAATGTTAACACAATGAAAAATGCCAAATAACATCTTAGTATTATTATGAAAATAACATGACCCTGGGGACCCCCAGGGATCCTCAGACTCCACTTTAAGAACCACTGACCTAGGGGTTAGGGGGCAGTAAGGCAGAATGGATAGGCTGCACCCTGAAGGCCAAAGAGGCTACCTCTTTGGGGAGTACTTATGTCTTCAATAATTTTAAGGACAGTTACAAGAGGAACAGAGAAAAGAGAATTATAATGCAGCCTTGAAGAGGGAAAATACCTGCAGAGCTGAGCAAAGGCAAGCAGTGTTTAGATGTCTGACCGCCTTCTGGGATCCACGGTTAGAACTCTAGAACACTTGACCTTCCACACATCCACCCTGTTCCCTGGGAAGGCAGGCACCAAACAAGACTGTCACCTCACATGCCCCACTTTCACATCCTGCCTATCATGCCCATGGCTTACTTCAATACAGGGATTGATATTTATTTAAATAAAAAATGAGAGTGTGTATTGACTAATGATTGTAATAAATCAAAGAGGATGACTCTGGGATCCCATAATCACTCTCTGCCAGGAGAGTTCCTTTCATTAGTGTCTCTAGCTTTAGTCTCTTGATTATTCAGCATTAGTCATTGAACCAAATGAGTAGAAGAACGTGATGACAGGGGCACGAAATATGTGTCGTGAGGCCTTGCCGGTGTACACAGAGCCCACGCCACACCTCTGCCTGGGGCCCCATTCAGAGGGACGCCTACATCACGCCGCACACCAGTGTGTTCTGTACTGAGTCAACAAATTCTCTTCCTGAGACGAAGGGTTCATCATAGAGAGTCTTTAAATATCAAGTCCAGGCAGAAAATTCTCTTTTCCACCAATAAGCACTGAAGCATCTTATCAGCAGGGCTTTTTGTTTAAAACTGACCCTCCTGTTGGTCTCTACCTTGATTCTATCTCTGCTTTTAATGGCCAGTGAATTTCAATGCAAATGTGACTGCCAGGATGGCTGAAGTGAGAGGGGGAAACAGAAGCATGAGCAGGGCCACCACTGCCTTCCCGACGCCCCTGCCAAGCTTCTTCAGAGGGGAGCTGCAGCCCAACTATACACTGTCTCATCTGGCCCCGGGCGGAGGCCAGACAGGGTAATGCTCCCATCCCAGGCTGGGAGATGGCCTCCTCTTAGAATCAAGCAATGGCCCATTTGATTATTCTCTTTTATTGATAAAACAGCCTGCTGTGAAGCTCACAAACCACCTAGGAGATGATTTCAGACGCAGCTGATTGAATATGATTGATGCTGAGTTGGGTCTGAACTTGGGCTTGAACGATGAGTCAGAGTAGTGCATCTGGGAACATTTTCTCTTTCTCTCCGAAAAGACGTCCTTCAGAACAAATTCAACAAAGCCATTCAGGCAACAGCCACATGTGGTCCGTAACCAGCTTTGTGGGATGTAATCAAGAGGGGAGAGAAAAACCGCATGGCCTCAAAACTGAACAGCAGCAAACTGATGAGGGGTTTGGACCCCTGCACGATGGGCTTACAAACAGCTGTTTGCCCGAAGGCACTGTTCTGCCATCATTTTGAACAAGCCCCATTTTCCAAGGCACCTTCATCTCAAGAGGGGTAGAGCCCCAGTTTCTAGACCTAGGGTGGCTTGTTTCATTCTTTTTTTCTTTTAAGAAGATGCTCTGAGGCAGTGATCTCATCTGACTAAATTAAGTCGTGCCTTGCTGCTGTGAAGGCTTCCAGCAGCCATTAGACACAGCACATTCCAACCAGCAGCAAGACAGGATTTAAAGACTCATTTCCCCACAGATAAACAGCAGTGACACATGCTCTATTTTATACTCTCCTCCTTCCAAACAGGCAGGATAAGATGCACAGCCACCACCCCCCCTCCCAGTTCCAACAAAGCAGCCAGATAAATATGCCCTTCTCCTTGGCTTCAGAGTAAAAGGATTTGAGGAATTACCGCAATCCCCCAGGGCAAAAAGACTAGACACAGTTTGGGGCACATAGTGAGGACTCATTAAGTGTGGGTTAAATTACTGATGTCTCCTCTTTCTTTCAGGGCTTGGGTGGTTCTCACAGGGGGAAAATATTAATATGCAATGCATCAAATATAATAGTGGTTGGATTTTCAGGTGTCTCCTTTAGCAACTAAGAACTGCTATCTGGTTGTTTCTCTCCATCCACACAACTCCACAGCAGAGAAACTTTCCTGGCATGCATTCTTATATATTTATGTCCTTCCTACCTCCATTTTTTTCTTCTACAGACTTATTTTCTCCTTGACTTTGCTTTCGTGTTTTATTCTGTTATACTGTTTGGTATCTTTCCAAACTGCTTTCAATCCATTTGAAACAAGGCAGAGTATAAAGAGATATCATGACTATTTTTTTCTAAGCCAAAAATTGGGGGCACATGGCATCATTTAATGAGTGTTCTCATAGAGGCCATGGAAATTAAGGTTGCAATCAGTATATGAATTTGGCAAAAGTCCTGGAAAATCTAGACGCACAAGCACCTTCTGTAGGAGCACTCTACCACCAGAATCCTGGAAGCCCTTGTGTCCCTGTCTTGGCACTATGTTCCCAATTTGGTCCAGATAATGGGCTCCCTAAACCCCACAATGAGAGATAACTTCTAAAAGAATGAAATTAGTTTCTTTTAAAAGAACCTACACACATTACTTTTATATTGGGTATATCATAAGCAATAAATGTACATGGCCATCTGTAGAAGTAACCCACTCTAAGAGATGTTTAGCAATGTTCTCTGATGGAGATGGGGACAGCATCCAACATGAATCAGATGAGCAAGGCACCCACTTAGGTGCCTTGTTTGAAAAACACTAACCCCAATCAGCCGCATTGTACCCTGCCCACGGAAAAGGGCACTCTGACCAGCAGGTGTGAGGTGCCCCTCTGCTTGGCAAGGACAGTCCGTTACTATTAGAAATACTTGTGCTTGGTTGATACCAGCCATTAAACCCCTTCAGCTTCCTATATTGAGTCCAGTCCACCAAGCAGCCTTCCAAGAGAAATGGCATTGCTAAGTAGACTTTTCCAGAGGGGAAAATGTGAAGATTAGCTACCCAGAGTGTCCTAGTCAGCTTGGAGGTTGTATTTCCCACTGTATGTTGTTAAGGTGACATTTTATATTTAAGAGTCTGTCACTTTTGTTAGCCTGGGTCAGTCCCTGTGAGAAGGATCAACCATGGGAAATGTCATATTTTTAGACTTCCAGAAAGAACTAAGGTCTAAATACAGTGACCATTCCCCTCCCCAAATTCTACCTCCTAAGAAAACTCTTCAGTTGAGCAACCTAGTCTCTCAGAAAGAACAGGGAAACCAGGTCCCTTTTAGGAACTCTCTCATTCAGAAGAATCTTTTCCATCCAGAACATTACCAGATGCGCACATAAGACTTAAGTACAATGTACAGCTTTAAAACAAAAAGTAACACGAACGAGGTTAACCAAAACACAAAACAGAAATATGGTAGAAAAACACACAATAATTTTTTTTTTTGAATCTTTACTGAAAACTAAAGTAGAAGACCCAGGTAAACAGACTTCGGCTGAAACTGAAATTTAAAATATAACGATGATTATCTTAAAAAGAGGGAAGACACATAAATAAAGGAGGAACTTTTCAAGATATTAGGGAAAGCTCAGATATCACTCATTTATCTAGTATGTTAATTCCAATGAGGGAGAAGCCCATCTAAGCCAATTTTCTGCCCTTTAAATATCTGTACGGATCATTTTCTGTCTCGGAATTTCTAAGAGTGAGCGAACACCCTCAGCACCACACTCCTGCTAGCCGAGGCCTTCGGCAACCTGAAGGTGCCATTCCCAGACCTACCGTGAGCGCCTGGATCTCTTCTTCTGCCTCTGCTGTCGTCTCTTCCAACTCCGTCTTTGCCTGGCGAAGCTGGCTCTCCAGGGCCGCCCGGGCAGCCTGCAGGGCGCTCAGCTGGGACTCACGCTCTTGCAGGGAGAGCTGCAGCTCTGTGAGCTGGCGCTTCAGCTCCAGTTTCTGCTCCTCGTGCTCGAGACTAACCTGACGTGGGTGGAGGGGGAAGCAGGGGCAGGGGGCAGAGAGAAAGGCATGGTTGACCTTAACCGAAGAGAAGCCAGACATGAGCTGTAGCTTAGATTTGGTCATGGAATCAAGTTCTCAGCACTCAACCAGGAGGGGAAAAAAATGCCGGTAAGACAGGTCTGAGTCCCCAAAACCGACAGGAGTGAGAACTTGTAGGAGAATGGGTATACAACCCATCCCTTACTTATATTCAAATGCTTGAGAAGACCTCAAAAGAAAAAATACACAGCAAGAATCTCGAATGAAAGTTATGACAATTACTCTCATTAGAAAAGTATTTAGAAGAAAATGGATATAAGTAACATTATATTAGTGACATGGACATCTTTATAACTAGAATACAAACAACAACAGACTGAATTCTCTTTGTTTTTAATATTCTTGCTCTGATTTGTTCTCATTAGATAATGACCTATATTAATATCACATTACAAAGTAATCGTTCCTTCCATCTGCCCATCTAACCTTCTGTCGACTCAATGTTTCATTCATTCATTTAATAAAAATTTACTCAGCAACTTCTGTTTACAAAGGAATAGAGATATGAAAAAGCATCTCTGCCTTCAAGTTGGGGAGAAAAAAACAAAAACCAACCATTACCATATATTGTGGTCATGTGTGATGGTCAGGAAATATAGGGATGTGGTAGGCAGGTAGGCAGGGAGTAAAGGAAACAACTCGAGATCTGTTTATTGGAGAATTTACAAGAGCCAAGCAAGCAGATAAAAGGAACCTCCTAGCAGTGAGACCAAGATGTCCAAAGGCATGAAGATGAGGGACACCACAGACTGCTCCTGACCTCACAAGCACCAACAAGGTTGTCCCGGGGATCAGACCCTGTGTCGGACTTTGAGGATGCCACTCAAGAGAAGCTTGCAGCCCTCAGAGAGCTCACTGTCTAACAGGGGCAGCCGAGAGATACATAGGATGATGAGCAAGCTCAACATGACAGGCCGTGGGGACACAAAGGAGACATCCCGCCCAGCTTCAGAGGGTCAGAGAGGGCTCCCCGGAAAAGGTGACCCCTGAGTCCCAGAGGCTGTGGGGTGAAGGGAAGAAAGACAAAAGACATCCTAGAGAACTAATAGGATTCAGTGGTTGATTAGAGGGCTGGGCAGGGAACAAATGAGAGGGGAGTCCAAGGCGACACCCACATTGCTGGGCAGGTGACCTACACAGAGTGAGACCCAGGCCACAGCAGGGAACAAGGGAGCAAGAGCCAGTCCGAGGAGAAGGATAAGAAGTTCAGTCTTGACATGTTGAACCTGAGCTGCAAGGGAAACATCTGAGTGAAGACATCTAACATGTACTAAGACAATGGGTCAGAAACCCAAGGGAAGGGTGTGGGTTGGTAGTCTAGATCCAGGAATCCTGACGAGTCAGGGGCAGATGATGACGACAATGATGACAGTGGCGATGGTGGTAATGTACTGCTCACTCGAAAATGCTAGGCAGGCACTGTCTAACTGATAATAACACAGGCCAGAGGGACTATCATTATCCCCATTTTGCAGATAAGGCAAACTGAGGCACTGAGAGATTAACTGAGCAAATGTCACAGAGCTTAAAAAAAAAATGGCAGGGCTGGCTTTGACCCCAGGAAGTCTGGCTCAAGAGTCCACTACTCAGTTTGTCTTATTAAAATGCCAGCAGTCAGAGTAGGCTGTGATTCTGCCAGCACACCTGCAAATTCCCCCAATGCCACCTGGCAAAACCATGAGTGGCGGGTGACAGACAGTCAAGTGGAGGTGGGTGAGCAGGATGCTGTGCAATGACAGGAGAACCCAACAGCCCTGCCCCTTCACGACTCCATGCAGTTTAGCTAAAGAGCTAAATGGCGCACACGATGGGGGAGCCAGGGCCCTTTACGGTGGAACAAACCCGAGGCTGAGCCTCTGCCCCCAATCTCAATAGCAGCAGGTGGCAGGGACAAGGTGGACCCCACTTGTTATATTTGAAGCTAAGCTCCAAAACTCCCAGGCAGTGTCTACAGCCCTAAGCCTCTTACTTAGTTCTAAATTCCTCTCCATTCTTTGGGGGCTATCTTTACTGACTCAAGAAGAAAGCAACTTGGGTCACTGTGATTTCCCAGGTGAGCCCCAGCCATAGAGCTGGCTCTGTGAGAGAGTATTTGTGGAAAGGGAAGGCAAAAGACAGCAGTGCACCTTCCCGCACTCAAAGAAATCTGAGTTACTTACACTCACACTCCTAAGGCTGACACTACAGAGAAATTTCGGTAAACGTACAGAAGAGTAAACATACAGCCTGGATGACAAAAGTTAAACCACCACTTAAGGCTTTTGGACAACCCAAAACAACTCCAGGGAGTCTCAGGGTCACCTGGGGAGCTTGTTAAAAATGCCATTCTCTGCTCCTCCCTCTACCCCTGTTCCACTAAAAAAAGCTGAGGGAGTCCAGGGCCTGGGAATCTGCATTTCAACAGACATGCCAGATGATCCTAATGGAGGGGTCTACACAGGGACCAGGCCTGCAAAACACAGGATAATACATCTTCTCTCGTTTGGAGAACAGGACTCATTTTAATAGTCCAGTACAAATTACAACAAGCCCAACGTGAATATTCCCCAAGTTCAGCCCTCAGACTTCTGTGTGCTTAAGTCTTTCCCTTAAGAGAGATTATCTACTGTTTGAAGATCTCCATCACAAATATTTGAGTACCTACTATGCTCAGGCCACTGCCTCCACTCCCATCTGTGATGTCCCCCTTCCAATGACCACTCTCCTGAACTCCAGTTCTCTAACCCTGCCTGCTAGGGTGACAACCTCCAAGATCAGGGACTGGGTCTGTCTTGTCACTGCTGCATATCCAGGCTACTCGACTGGCACATAAGCAGGCATTTGAAAAATACACAGTGCGTGAGTACCTGAATGTAACTTCACAGCCTCAACCAACCTCAACATGTCTGCAATCACATGTGCTGAATTTTCCTCCCAAAAACATGGCTACCCTTCCCTGCTTCCTTATATCTCTGGAGAGAACCACCTCCCATCAAACAAACAGAAAATTTACATTTGTCTTTTAATCTTACACTGTCACTATGAGACCTCTACCACTGTCACCAAACCATACTATGTACCCAACTCATGCGAAACCCCAAGCACGGATTCAAGTCATGTGACCCTTTCCAAATCAGGATGGAGCAATCACTCTGCCCCATTTGAGAGATACACCAATTTACATAATACCCACATGACCCCAGGAGGGAACAGTATCCGGGCCATTTGATATATGAGGAAATGAAGCTCAGAGAAAAGATAGCCGGCCTGAGGTTCCAAACACCTAAGTGGAGACAAATTCTAAACAGATCCCCACAGCCCACTATGCACAATGTTTCTCATGGTGTACTTATGTGTGTTTGCCGCCTTTCTGGTTTGGGGCCCTGAGTCCCCAACAAATCCTCTTAGGAGGTTCCCCTCACTCTCACCTCCCTCAACCTTGTCTCCAGCTCCAGCAGCCGATTCTTATCGCTGTGGTCTTGGTGGCTGATTTTTTCCAGCTGCTCCTCCAGCTTTCGGTTCTGGGCCTCCAATTTCCCGGCCTGCGTCTCCAGGTAAAACTTCTGTTGCCTGAGTTCTGAAATCATCTCTTCTTGGGCCTTCCTGGTGGGGGTGGTAGAAGGAGCCAAGCAAAGTCACAGTCTCATTAGAAGTGAGCACGTCCCCTCCGAAGGACACACAGAAACAGCAAGAGATATGTCTTCATAAGTGGGCCACAGCCATTCCCAGGTTAGCTCTGTCCTGCCCCAGCCCTGTGTGCATGATCCCAGCATGGGGACCTGAGGCCACTTAGTCTTCACTGCTGAGTCAAGGGGGATGGACTTAAGTATAGTCAAGGGGGATGCAAGAGATACGAACACTTTACTCCTTTGGTAGCTCTTTTACCTCTGAGTCTCTATAGCATAGCAGAAAGGGACCTCCTGAGAGGACAGGAGTGCCCTACCTTAAGGTGGACCCTGGAGAAGAAAGGGTGATGAGAAAGATTACCATTCCTTCCACTTTTCTGTAGGCCCTTCTCAGCTTCCCAGCAGACTGCTCAGAGGTATCAGCAACTGGAATGACTCAGGGTCAGGAAGCTGCCTACCAAGCTGGTTTATACAAAGATGCAAATGTTTTACAAGAGCTCTGAAGAGAGATATCTGAGGGGAAAAATAATTCCTGGAGATCATAATTCTTTGGGGGAAGAGGTTAATCTCAAAGTGCTCCAGGAACGTGGAAAGTTCTTACTAAACCCCAAACTTCATCTCCCAGGGCCTATCTTAACAACAGCAAAATGGATGGCTCAGTTGGGCACATACAAGATCACCTCTGGCTAATTACAGAAGGCAGGTCTGGGGAACATGGACGGCAGCTTTCCAAAAGCAAACTATAAATAGCCTCATTAGAGACAGCCAAACACTCTGTAATCTGATGGCAATTTGAAGCCTTTAAGAAAACCCAGTTCAAAAGAGAGGACACGGTAGAGTGAGACTACTTAAGAAAGGGCAAAATTACGTAAGTGTAAAGGGTGGTGGGTCAGGGCCGAACGACAGAGGTACTTGAATCAGCTCCAGCTCCATCAAAAGAAGAACCGAGTTTATGCCCGGAGACAGAGAAGACCAAAGTGTAATCACGCACATCATTAGCATTTGTATACTTACATGTTCCTCTGCGTAAAAAGACTGCTGTTTGCTGCAAGTTTATTGGCTTCTGACAGTTCAACGATCCTCTGTTCCAGGGATCGGATCTTAGAATCCATAGCATTGATCATCTGAAATACAGGGGATCTTTGAAACCTCACACATAGGCAGTTCTACCAAAATGAGAGTACAGCAGACCATGTGGGCCGGGGCAAAAGTGTCGCCAGCAATCGGACCGAAGGTGACAAGGGACTCAACTAGCCTGCACCCTGAGGATCACAGACCTTACTACTGCTCAAGCGGATGGCATGCAGTTGTTTTATCAGAGATTATAAAGCCCCGACCTGAGCTAAGTGGCTTGCATTATTAACAACACGCCGAAGGACTCATTCAGGAGCCCGGCATTCTGAGTAAGCAGGCCTTGTTAGATCCCTGCGCCCTCGGCATGTGACGTGAGCCTGCAGGAGCCTCTAACTTGAATCTGCAAGTTCGTATTTCTTATCACCCATGGGGTTGTCATTTTTTGAGTGATTTCTTTGTACCCAACCATTACCATCCTAGATTCTCTATATTAAAGTGTCCCCAACTTAATGAATCATAAGAATTAGGGCAGGGAGTGGGAGGTGCTGGTTAAAAAGATTAACTTCCCAGGACCCTCTCCTAGAGATTCCGATGTGGGAATCTCCATGGGTCTGAGATCATACGTAGAGTAACAAGCACCTGAGGTTACAGAACTATTGGCCCACATAGATTAGGAAGGATTGAAGCAAGTGAGTAGGAAAAAGACACCAGGAGGGAAACAGAGAGCCACTGGGTATTTTGTCAGGGAGCATTTTGAAGGACAGCGTTCTCATTGATGACAGATCAGCATCAGTTCTTAAAGAAGAGCATGAAATGCAAAATTGGCCACCTGAGTCACCACCACCTACCTTTCGGAGGGGAAGGAGCTGCACAGAGTGCATTCTGTTAGCAACAGCAGCAAGATTAAGCAAAGAATAATTCACCACATAAGATGGACTCTTAGGAGTGTGATTCCTGGCATGTTTGGCAAACGTTCCTTTGAATCCCAGCTTTGCGATTCCTTATACCTACCGCCTTCTGCTCGCTGAGAATTTTGCCCTTCTCATGGGCCTCCTCTTCGTGTCTCTGCATCAGATTCTCCAGACTCTCCTTATCAGCCAGGTCTTTCTTTATCTGGTTGTCCAACACCTACGGGAAACAAAAGAAGAATTAGTGTTCTGAGTAGCAAAGGAGGACAGAGAAGACCAACCTGGGCCCCTGAAGAAAGTGGGAAAAGGAGGAAAGGAGGGGATATGCCGTGAAGAGGCCAAGAAAACTCTGGGGCAAACAGAGGGGCTGGGAGTCTCTTTCTCAGCTAAGCTGAGGTTAAGGAGTCAAGTATTACTATCAAATGGCAAGCAACCAGTGGGCTTGCACTTATTTTAAAATCAGCTGCCAAAAAGACCCGAGAGATATATCCGAAGTGGACATAGACTCCAAAACGAGAGGGGCAGAAAAGCCCTCTCTCCTGTTCATATACTGTGCAGACATTACCTGAAGACAAGGCAGCAGTTCTCAGAACATTCGCTTCTCTTAATTTGTACAAGATTAATCTAGGTATCTCCAGGCTATGTGCAGAGAGACAGAAAGCTAAATACAGAGGAAGTCTGTGACCAAGGCTTATGTTCGGAAACAGCCAGGGACAAGAGAATTCTGCCCACCAGTAAAGTAGGTGGAGAGTCAATAGATTGAAAAGACATCAAAGATAGAAAAAAAAAAATGCCTCTTTCTCCATTCCTTCCTCTGATGCAACTGGAAAAAAAGTCACTGGAAAGACAAACCTTTCCCAGGGGTAGAGGAATCATGTGTTCTCAGTGCTGAGAACACCACCATAAGCACCTACTGTTTCTAAGAGGAAAAAATAAAACAGTAATGGTGTCACCATCCACCAGCTTGATCTAATGTTCTGTGAGGCACACACAGACCTGCCAGTTGCCAAAACAAGCAAAAAAGATGGGAAAAAAGGGAGACGACATCACAACTTGTCCAAGCCTTTGACCACAACCCTGTGTTGCTCATCACAGAGAATCCACTCTGCTTTTCTGAATGACACCAACGGCATCTGATATTGGGAAGAAAGCTGAAAGAACTGGGGTCACAGATGGGTTTGAAATCCCACAATGTCTATTGTGAAAGGACCTTCAGAGCTATGGGAACATTGTCCCCAAAAAGAGCCAGTCAGCAGGGAGGGGGCCCACATGATAAAGCAAGGGAAGAACAGATTTCAAAGAGGGCTTTCAACTAGAACAGACTGATGAAAAAATAGACTGGGAGTTGGTGGAGAAGAACAAAAGGTGGAAGACAGGGTCATGGGCGGAGGGAAGAAGCTCAACAGGATGAGTGGCCCATTCTCTTGAATGTTGGGGCGTGATTCTAAAATTATGACCACGAAAAGGACAGAATCTAGGGTATGGTCAGAGTTATTACTGAAATGGATGTACAGAGGCCAGAACTGGAAACACCAAGCAGAACAGGCTAAAAAGAAATGAGTTTGTAAAGATTCCATAGGGAAGACAGAACAAACAGGCCTTCCCCTAACATTCCCTAGGATCTATTACACAAAGTTCTTCCCATCTAGAAGGTGGCTAAGACCACATAATATCTAGAACAGGTATGCTTCTTTTTTATGAGGTGCTAAAGCAACGAAGCACAGTTTCAGGACGACGGCCCAAAATAAGACCTCAACTTTGGTAGCGTGGGATACCAGCAACAGGTACAGTGGAACAAGCCTCCGCCAAGAATACACGCACCTTGGCTTTGATAGGGTTAGACTGGAAGAAGGATGGACAAGAAGCACGGGTTGGAGTGGGGGGAGGGGGGAGGCAAGAAATTTGTTCGACATGAGAGGTTCCACTGTAGATGTTTATATCAATTTAAGACAAAGCATGGCTTTTGGACAGGAAAGTCAATGTACTCACCTAAATTACAGAATGAATTTTACAAAGGGTTATTTTCATCACACAAAGGTGCCAGTGGACTACTAGACGCAGTCTCATAACTTTCTGAAAGTTAATTTATTCCAAAGATAGAAGTCAAGAATTCAAATCAGAAGGATTGGAATATAAAGTTGAAAATGCACTAAAATAGGGGTTCACACTAAAACGCTTTGAAGTCACTTCTGAGTTATTTTCCTATATTTCTTTTAATGAATAACCAAAAGCAACACCAGGGGTAAAAGAAAAAGAATGAAGGTGCCAGGATAGTGATGGTGATGGTGCTATGTGAGCATGTACCTGTTTGTTTCTCCAAAAAAGAAACAGCCAACTCTTTAAGATACCAACCAAATAACAGGATCATCACAAAAATTAAAAGCCTCCTTCAGTGTCTGACTCGGGAAGGGAAGAGACAATATTTGAGATGCAATGATGAGTAATTCTCAAGAACATAGGAGCTAAAGGCTTGATCCAAAATTATAATGAAAATGTGATGTGATTTTAAAAGGAAATAGATAGGCTGGCATCCGCTTCTGATCACTATTATTACTATAATAATAATATCATCATTAATAGTAATTGAAATAATAACATTAGTAATTGAGTTTATTATTTTATATGGTGGGCTAGATTATTCAGGTCAGCATTTCTATAGAAAGTGATTTAAAATGCTAGATTAAAATACAGAAAACATTTTCCCAAAAGTTGGCAAAAGAGTAAGAAATTACAGATTAAAATCTAAGTGAAAGCAGGAACCCAGACACAAAGCTTTTTTTAACTTGAGGCCTTTGCTGAACCAAATAAACTTGAGCTTCACTTTTAATAATCTTGAAGGATAAGAGAGAATTCAAAGCCCAGGGCCACCCCTGCAAGGTGGGCATACATTTTCATTCAAGGCCTCAAAGAATTCCCATTAAAATTTTTCCACAGAAAAGGAGCAGCTGACCAAGCCCACAAGGAGAGAGGCACCATGAAAAAGAACCAAGAGAAACAACAGAGTAGAAACAGAACGTCAGATAACCTCAGATATCAGAATTAACAGATACAGATCATAAAACAACCATGTTAAAGCATTTAAAGCAATAAAAGACAAGCTCAAAACAGAATGCAGGGAATAGAAAATTATTGTTACAAATAACAGAAAACTTTGGAAAGAACCATAGAATGTCTAGGAACAAGAAATACAATAACTGAAATCTGAAACTCAGTGGGTGGGTTTAACAGCAGATTAGATAGGCAAGAATTAGTAAACTGGAAAATTACTCAGAACTTACCCAGAATGTTACACTGAGAGATGAAGATGGAAAATATGAAAAAGGAATAAATTGAAGGTGATCTAACACACACCTAATCAAATTCTCAAAAGGGAAGGAAAGAGGGAAGGGAAAGAGATAATACTTGAGATAGAGGGACCAGTAATTTTCCAGAATTAGTTAAAAAAAAAAAACCAAAGCAAAAAAAAATCTTATATATCTCTCAAGCAGGATAAATAAAAATAAATCCACATCTAGACACATCACAGTAAAACTTCAGAAAATTAAAGACAAAGCAAAAATTTTAAAGCAGCCAAAGAAAAAACATAGATCACTTTCAAAGAAAGCAACAGTTAGACTGACAACTGACTTCTCAATCACAATAATAAAAGCCGAAAGTCAATGGAAGGATATCTTCAAAGCATATAATAAGAAACAGTTGCCAACTCAGAATTCTATCCCCACTCAATACATCTTTCAAGAAAGAGGGTAAAACAAAGACATTTTCAGACAAACAGAACAGAAAGCCTGTCACCAGCAGATATTCTCTAAAGAAAATCCTCAAGGATAGACTTTAAAAAGGAAAAGGGTCCCAGGTCTGAGATGCAGGAAAGAAATTAAAAGCAAAGAATGTGGTGAGCCTGCAGCTAAATCTAAATTATCATGGGCTGAATGACAGTTGATTGAAAAATATTTTAAAGATGGAATCAAAATACATGACAACCAAATTTTAAAAAGAAAAAGACTTTCAACTTCAGATATCCAAGCCCCCCTTGAGTAATACCTTAAAAGCTTCCACATGGCCTGAGGACAGCATTTACCCAAAAAGTCTTTTGGTCTAGCAAGAAGTGGCCCAAAGCATTCAGGAAGAGAGAAGACATGTGGCGCTATACAGAAAGAATGCCAGGGGCAATGGGAAAGTGTCTTTACTTTAATTTTTTCCTCATAGTGCTGCTCCTTCTGTTTCAGGTGCACCTCCAGGTGCTGGGCTGAGACCTGGGCCTCCCGATGCTTCTCCTCCAGCTCCTAGACACAAAAGAACAGGCGTTCAGCTGTGCAAAGGGAAAGATAAAGTCAATGTATGTTAGACATTCACAGGAAACATGACTTTTGCATGACAGGCAGCACAGGTAACTGGCATCTGTTTCTTCCTTACGTGCCCTAAGGCTCCTGGGAAGGAAACTGCCACCAATCCTTGGCCCTGGGTTTTCCAAGTCCAAGTATTCACACACATACACACACAGCTGGTGGGCTGGGGTCAGAAATCTGTTGATGTGACAGGTCAAACAAACACGTTTCATCTCTGCACGGAGAAATACAAGTAACAAGGCAACATACTAAAGTTCAGTACAGCACAAAGCCTCTGACCACTATCATAAGCCTCAGGCCATTCTCACTGGTATGACACCTTTAAATGTGAAAAGTAATTCTAATTTATTTTACATTTAAAGTTAACTTATTATTGTGAGAAAGAATATTTTGCAATTTCCTCTAATAAAATGATTGCTCAAGAACCCTAGCTAAGGAGGAAAATTAATGTTGCAACTCATATGTTTTGAGGTTTGAATATGTGAGGAATGTGAATATGTGATGTTTGTATAATACCACGTTTATCTGATAGAATGCTAAAGGGAACAAAGTAGACATAAAATATACTGATAATAATGACACAAATATGTATGCATATGCATTAAAAATGGGAAAATAATCTAGAGTAAATAGCTCAGATTTAATGTTCTTTTCGTTAAGATTTATGCTTTTGGACAAAATTGCAATTCATTTGAAAAATAATACCGATTCATTGGCCTGTGTATTATAAACTGATCTTATAAAAGGCAGCATTCAATTCAATGAAACAATCTGCATTAATCTTTATGAATCTGGACCCATTAGTGAATTACTAAGATCAAAAGTCATTGCTTCAAGTTTTCATCTTTTCACATGATTATGAAATATTTCTTTGAAATGGACGTAATTGTGAGAATTTTGAAGAATGAGGAAATTATACAGGATATGTCCATAAAATGGGGAAAAAAATACCCTCAGATTCACATGCAGATAGAATGCTACTGATTAAGCTTTCAAAATTCTAAAGTCTGCAAGCATTGACTCTGCCATGGGGGCCAGTAAAGTGTTCAATTTTAAGACCAGGTGCACAAGATCTATTGCAATCTCACAGATATGATCCTTCAAAAGTTTAATGTAAACAGGATTTTACTTAATAAAAACATACTTTAAGGGCTTTGTGTGTACTAGAAGATCCCCTGCAATGACTTCTTTTATTAAAGCAAAAGACTGCTATAATGAGAACCCCAATTATCTGTTTTGAAAGGTCTTATCAGAATAGCAAATATTTTAAAGCAAATGACATCCTGGGATGTGCTTCCAAGCATCATCATTATATAACAGTATTAAGGACCACCATGCCCATGCCCTGGATACTTCACAGCCTCAGCACAGGGTTCTTGAGCAAAAGGCACCTTCCGATAAATGAAGTTACAATGACAAAAGTATTTGGGCAGGTGGTGAGACACATTCGGACAAAGAAACCTGTTTTTCTTTATTAGAAATCACGTGATAATTATCTCTTCTTAGCATCGGTCCATATAAGATAGGACAAGAATGGAAATAAGAATCTAAAAATGGGTCAAAAACTGAAATGCCTGAGACTGACAACATTAAGACCAAACTTCTGGTCTATATGTGAATGGGAGTTTACAATATATAATTTAAGATTGCAGAGCTCTATACCCCTACATTTTTCATTGCAAGTGAACCTTTGGAAACGCAGAGATTCTAAAACCTGAGTCCTTAGTAGTTTGGCATTTTTTGTTGTTGTCATTTTTTTAAACTTTATCTTTTCTGCATGTATTGGATCAAACTCATCAGTCCTGTTACACAAACGTTGTTTGCTGCTACCTTTCCAGCTCCTAGAACAGTGCTTGGCACATAGTAGAAGCTCATTAAATATTTGTTGAATGAATGAATGAACACATCACCATCAAACAGAGGAACACTTTGCAACAAGAGACTTAACCACTTCGTTTGCACCAAGCAAGGGATAGTGTTGGTGGGATCTAATTTTACTCACGATAAAATTCACACACTTGACAGTCGCCAAGAGAAACTTTGATGACAGCACAAGAGAACAGAGAGAGCAGACTAACAGTCATATTTGCCTTTGTGTGCAGACGTTTGTATGAAGACTGTGTGTGAAAGCAAAACAATTTAACCAATTTTTCTTTCACCTTTTTACTCAAGAGCATCTATACACTTGTAAATACAGAAAAACAGAAATGTAATGTTTTGAAGGGTTTTCTTCCTTTAAGTATTAAGTACAGACCTATAAGTTGGCCACTCTTAAGTTCATATAGTTGCTGCTGACTCATTTCCCAGAATCGATGCAGAGAGAGAAAAAGAGAGATGAAGTGGACTGCTCACTACCTCGCCTCCTTGTAGTGGAGAGGAACAACTACTCTAGAATCTCTTCTGGGGGCAGGGGAGGAGGAGGTTACGACTCCAAGTCATCTCCAAGTCTACCACATGTGGCATCGAACTCCTGGCTTTGGGACTGAGATCTCAGGAGAGGCCTTCAAAGGTTCCTCTGCCTTCCACCCTGTAAGAAGCAAAACTTCAACACATCTGCAAGTATACCCTGAGCCTCTCTTGGTTAAGCTAATTTTGTCATCTGAGCCAAAAACAGAATCACTATGATTACAAACCTAAAAAAAAAAATCCCTGCTACATTTAAGGAAATTGGAAATAATAATAATAATAATAACAATAGCCAACTGCAGTGGAGAGAGTGAGTGGGTGAACATGGACCTATGACAAATACTACTCTGAGAAAAACAATTCTGCATGGCCAATTTCTTCTCTAAAAGCAAGAATCTGAGTTTCAGTCTAAAAGGTCTAAATCCCTACAGCTTTTGAAATTGGCATTGCAAAGTTAACAGCCATACAAAACTGTTAATAGAAGTACTTGTGCATTCCTGTAAAAATGTGTCAGAAATGACAGAGTAGGCACGTGCATATTTTAAAATGTCAGGTAGTACCAAACAGAGCAAAAAATCGTATTTATGGATCTGTTACCAGTGCTGAAATGTCCAATATGTGGTTATTCCTGCTATCCTATGATGTGGCTGAAACCACTCCTATTAATGCACCTACTCGTCCATACCTCCCCTGTGACGGTGTCTTGGTGTTTCATTCTTCTCTTGAACCCCCTTCCCTCTGCAACCTCTAACCTGTTATCTTGTAACTTTTCAACTTTTGTTCCTGCTCACCAGAATTTTATCAGCCATCTGCTGGATCTGTTGGGATTTTGTCTGGATGTCATCCTTCAGTCTGTTTTCTCTACGCTCCATGGTCTCTAGCCTCTTTACCTTGTTCTCCAGAGAATGGCGGCGTTCCTGTAGATCGTGAATCAATCAGAGAGTTTTAATGGAGTAACCGCTATGGGCGTTAACGCCTGCACCGAGGGAGAGAGCCCTCAAGAAGCATATGCTCCAGGCAGGGACAGAAGTCTCAGGCACCTGAAGCAACCGTGGAGAAAAATAAGGCTCTACAATTCCAGGACTCAGATGTGTAGGTTACAAGAGTGCATTCATTCATTCAAATATTTATCAAGCACCTACTATCTGCAAAGTGTCACGCAGAAGATAACCAAGAAGGAAGCCGACATAATTCCTGTTCTTGAAAAAGATAAGACAGACACAAATAAATAGAGGTTAAGAGAGGGAAGAGCCCTAAAGAAAAGGTAACAGAGTGCTGTAGGAGGTTGCAGGCAGGAAAGAGGCTGTTCTACTGACAGCTGAGGCGGAGGAGTCTCAGAGAAGTGAGCTGCGGACAGGGACAGGGCTGGGGAATGGAGGGCTGTTCTGGGGAGGGCAGAAGGCCTTTCAAGAAAAGCAGGTGCATTAGCAGCAGCATCACGGAGGTAGGGAGCCAGTTTAGGCCCCAGGTGAAGCCAGGAGTGGCTACAGCATAAGATGCATTAGTGTGAGGAGTAGGAGAAAAGGTGGAACGGGAGCATTTGTGGGTCAAATGGTTGAGTGTCACGTACTAGGCTCAGGGGCACACCTAAGATGCATGGAGGTTCTGAAAGGTAGGTGGGGCCAGGGGTGCTGACAAGAGGCCTGTGAGTCCTTACATTGCTTTGGGCTGGCTGGGAGGAAGGAGAGACTGCTGTTTGGCCAAGCAACTACTACACGTGCTCAACTAAGAGGAAGCAGGCCTGGATTAGGAGAAGGCCTACAGAAATGATAAACAGGGGATGAATGGGGGAGACCACGTGGCCATATTTATAGGACTGAGTAACTCCGCGAGTGGCAGGATCCAAGGAGAAGCAGATGATGCCAAGGTTTCAAGCCTGGGACAACCAGATGAATGATGGTGGCCCTGGCCCATAGGAGGAGACGGCGACGCGACCCCAGCTTGTGGGAGAAGATACTGAGTTCTTCCTAGACTGGAAGCACTGTCCAGATACCCTGCCCAGCTGTCAGTGGGACACTGGAACATGGGCGAGGATGGCCCCAAAGAGACGTGAAAGGAGGCCACGCAGCGCAGCGCCAGGGGAAGCAGAGGCCCGGCAGCTGGGGATGACCGGCCGCGGCGCCGCAATCCCTTCCGCGGACAATCGCCACGGCGCCGGGGAGGCGGCAGGGAGTGGACGGGAGGTGCCGCCTTTTACTCTATATTCCTCAGTACCGCTTCAGTTCTTACAGTGAAAAGACACATGTATTTCCTGTGTAATCACACAACAGAAGCTCAACAACAACAAAGAATTTGAGGGAGAGAAAAGGCCCCAGAACGCAGGTCGGGCGTCGCGGGCTCGGGTGAGAGCCGAGCCTTGATAACTGGCGCTGCTAATCCCGCGGGGAGAAGACAGGGCAAACCAGGGTGCCCAGGAAGAGAAAGAACATCGGGATGGTACACAGTCCGTCTGCATAAACACAGAGCCTCCCAGACTGGTGAGCGGGTCAGAGGACAACCGGCACAAAGGAAAAGCTACATCATAACTTCTACTTGAATCTGCTGCAACAAGTCTTGTTCCCACTTTGGGGAAAAGGTTTACAAGCCCCTCAAGTTTCAAAGGCATTTGCAGAAAGAAAACGGTTTGGTCAAACATACGCAAGGTGTGGATTTGCGGTTTCTTTCCCTCGGCCCAGCGAAAGGCAGGTCGCAGTCACTCACAGGCGGCCACACCAGGACCCGAGGTCAGGGCGCCTCGGGCCGGAGGGCCCCTGCTCACCTCGGCTTCAGCCAGCTTCTTTTTTATGCCCTCAGAAGAATCTTCGCGGTTCTGCAGCTTCTCTAGCTCACGCTCAGCTCGTTCCTTCGCCTGGCGGATATTCTGCAGCAGCTCCGTGGCCTCTGTGCTGGCCTTTACTGCCTACCGGAAAAGAAGGGACAGGAGACAGATGGCCAATCTTATTCAGGTAAAAAGATGGTGACAATCTCCTCAATGGAAAAAAATGGGTAACACTGAGTCTATACTATATCCATTTTTCAAAACATACAGTCATTTTATTACGTATTTCATCTATTCTAAGTGCCCAGATATATATATATATTAACATCACTGAATGTGGAATGTATCCTGCAGTTAAAATTGACAGCGTTTTTGCATTCTTGGGGTAATAAGACACTGGTATGTCTGACAATCATCATAGTTCATCACAACCTAGTAAATGCAAACAAAAAGGTCTAGAAGTATTTATCAGCCCAGGTATGAATGTGTTCCTCTTAGAGCATTCATTTTCTCCTTATTTAATTATCTCATTTGCCAATTTTCCTATGGGGAATTTGTGTTACTTTTACAAAAAACTATGAGCTTTTTTTTCAAATGAATACCTACACAGGGCACAACAACTGTAGTATTCATGGTAGTCCACAAATTCATGTTAAAAAAAAAACGAACCTTTTGAAATTAGGTCTTAACTGTACTGAAGCTCTTACAGCATCACAGTAAAGATCAAGTTTAAGCCTCACACTTACTTGCTTTAAATGATGACTTGAAAAAGTGAACCTACAAGGAAATTCCAACCCTGAGACCACTGGCCACACATGGCCCTTTGAGCACTTGAGATGTGACTGCTGTGACTGAGAGATTCATTTTACATTTTATTTATATTTAATTCATTTAGAAACTAAATCAGTGTAAATTTTTAAATATCAATACATACTGCAATGATATATTGGATCAATTGGATACACACACACACACACACACACACACACACACACACACACATACATATATATAATTGGATATACTGGATTAAATAAACTATATCATTCAAATAATTTCAAGTTTCTCATTTGTCTCTTTTTAATGTGGCTACTAGAAGCTTTAAAATTATATCTGTGGCTGATATGTGTGGCTTGCATCACACTTCCATTAGAGAGCACAGTTTTAGATGAATCCTGACACAAACTTCTGCTGAAAGAGGGCAGTGGAGGCTTTCATTAGAACTCAAGAGTAGGTAAGAAGGGGACAAGTGAATGGATTAAGAAAATGTGGTCTGTGCCTGCAGTGGAATATTATGCAGCCTTAAAAAAGGAAATCCTGTCACACATTACAACAGGGATGAACCTCAAAGACGTTATAAGTAAAATTATCCAGTCACAAAAGGACAAATACTCTGTGATTCTACTCATATGAAGTAACTGACATAGTCAAAATCATAGAAGCAGAATATACACAGGGGTTACCAAGGGCTGAAGGGAGGAGGGTTGGGGGTTAGTGTCCAGCAGGTATAGAGCTAGAAACCCATTGCACAACAATAGGAATGTACTTAGCACTACTAAACTATACGCTTAACATAGTAAGATGGTAGAATTAATGTCATGTGTTTTTTATCACAATTTTGAAAGAAAGGAAGAAGGGGTTTCATTAAACCAAGCCAGTAAACATTCACAAACATCCCTGATGTGAAAGGCAGTCTCAGATTACATTCATTTTGGCCATTTCATTCCCATTTCTGGTATCAACTCAAGGAAGGGTTATTAGCACAAACTTTGCGGGAGGCTGTAAACCAAACCCAGGCCCTCCCCAACCACAACATAACTGCAGCAACTCCAGCCTCAGGGTGCAGGAATGTTGCCAACAGTCTCTGATCGAAAGCAGTCTGGGTCGTGAACAGCACATGCTCCTTACAAATGTGCAAAGTAGGGAGCCTGGCCCCCTAAAGGGAGAGAAGGCCTCTGTCGTAGTATAATCAGAACTTTCACTTGAGAGTCTCACTCGGCTTGGTTAAAAAAAACAAACAAACAAAAAACTGCTGACAAGTCTCAAAAGGAAAAACTATGTTCAGAACTCTGATATTTTCAGGTAATAGCTCCCTCCCCCTTCATTTTCCTCACTGCTGGTTAACTAATTATTTCTTTCATCTTTTGTGCTCCAGGACAAGGCAAGGCAAAGTATTTGGAAATGGAAGCTAAGTTCCCAAAGAAATCACCCCAGGCTTACCTTTTCCAGTTTCTCTTGGAGTTCCTGAATTTTGAGCTGCTGCTCAGCATTGATCTATAATTAAAATCCCAGAAAATAAAGCAAAAGGCAAATTGGCATTAATATCTTGCTACATTTATTACAGGTCTATTTTCTTGAAGTTTCCATGGGGCCTTTTCCAGTACCGACTACTGGAGGGGGAAGAACCGTGGCCTATCAGAGAGGTCTTTGAATGCCCAATGCAAATCTCCATGTTGACTATTGCTCGAGAACCAGCAACATACACATGGCAAAAGAGAATCAAAGCTTCCCAGTGCCTTGAGACGATAAGAATTTTCACATACATTTTACTGAGTGTCTGGGTTTGTATGGTGCTCTAAGCCGGCATGACAAAAAATAAGGTAGGTATCTTTTATCCCTTCTCAAACCATAACAAAAGCTAAATGTGGCCATGCAGAGATTGGCCACCAAAGATATCTGCAACAGAGTTCTCTGTTCATTGCAAGAGTGTTCTTAACCAACGACTAGCCACAGAGAGTAGTAACATTTCAAAGATTATCTACCGAAAATAGCAATACTGATAATAGAAAATACCTTCTCCAGTTTGGAATATTCTCCTACTTCAGGCTTCCCTTGATCCTTAGCCTGTAATTTAAAAGATACAACACACTGGAAAATCTCAAGAATCTAAAAGTATTACAGAACAACACTACCCACTGTACTTTCTTGGTCACTCTAGCCAAAATAATGATGATGATGATACATTATATTTTATAAAGACCAGGAACTTTGCAGGGTATCCTAGTATTTCCCAAAAGTATATTATTAAGCTAGTATCCCCATATTCTTGCTAAGATCGTCCATGATTCTATCCCCAAAACACCCTCCTGGCAGGTGGCTGGTACCTTCATCAGTTTATGCTGACATTCTGTGGCTTTCCGCTTGAACTCTTCAGCGGCGAGCCGGGACTCTCTCAGCTCTGATTCATAGAGATCGCTCCGTCTTCTTGCAGAAACCAGGTCCTCCTCCAACTGATTCATCATCAATCTCATTTCTTCCACTTGAGCCTGGTACTCCTAAAGAGCAGGCAATGGAAGAAAGATGAACTTTAGAAAACTCCTAAAAGAAAAGACAGGCAGTGAAGGAAGATTTAAGGACATGGACTGCACAGGGAAGGTGCACATGGACACGGGAACGGCAGGGCAGACCTAGAGAAGTCGATGAGCAGCAGATGGGCAAAAGGAAGAGGCGTGGGGAGGATGAGGAGGTAGAAATGAATATTAAATCTTAGAAATGTTTGACACATTTAAATGTTTAAATGTGTCATTAGTAATATCCTTTGGAACACAAGTGCCTATTACACAGTAAGATCCTTTGAGCAAATAATGCTGCACAAAAAGCATAGAACCTTAAGGCATCTGTAACACAGGAGAGCCAAAAGGGATGTTCTTTAATCAGTCAGGATAAACTGCTTACATGGAGCTTTCCTCCAAGGGTAATTATTTATATAGATTTGTCCTTTAGAAGTCATGTGCTCCTAACACAATTATATATGGTACTAGTTTTAAAATTAACCTTTCAGATGGGACAAGGAGGTAATTAGAAATCTCAGTGGAAAAAAATCTTGGAAGGTGAAACTCATCATGTCAGTTTCCCACCATTAATTTTTCTGGGCCCTAAACTGAATGATGAAATTAACATTGCTCTTGAAATGCAAGTCACCCTGAAATTTGGAAGTGACAGGGAACACTGGCTGTGGTCAAATAACTTGAGATAAAACCTCCAAAGGAAGAATTATCTTGTTCCTTGCAGCAAACCCATTAAAGTGATACAAACGGCCTGACCTTTTCTGAAATGAATCTCTAAAATCAAAACTGAACATTTGAATCAATGTTTTTCAAAATTGGATTTACCAAAAGAAATGGGCAATGGTTTTGAAAACTTTGGGGCAAAGTATGAAAATATTCTCTCTTAACAAAAACCAAAGCTTACATATAAAAGGATTATGAGTGAACACTAAAATAAACCAAACCAAGGTGCCTGGGGGTGGGAGGGAAGAGATATAAAATGAAAAGAGTAAGGAATTGAATCAAGACTGTCTTTGGCATGCACAATATACAGTGAATATCTCTAAGATCCATTCTTTCAAGAAATAGTTGAAGAGGTATCAACTGAGCAAGGATATGTTTATAACCAATAAAATGTTATGGATTTTTTTTTAATAACAGGGTACAAAAATAAACCTTTCATCCCATTGTAACGGGCAATCCCCCCACCTGATGCACTGGGTGGTGATGTTCTTATGAAAAATGGGATAGTTTTCATGTAAGCACATTTCTCTATATCACCGGTAGAGAGCAAAGGGAAAAAATGAGCTCAGAGTCGAGCATGGTCTCATTTTATTCCCTCCCACCCAAAAGGATACTGTTCCTGAAGGTCAGTCCTAGAAGTCATGGGCACCAGGTTTTCTGGGTGGTGCTACTAAGTGGATGAAGCTGGGCTATAAAACCAAAGGTCTTTATAACCCGCTCACAATTACCTGAACTCACAGAGTGGAACACAAATAGATTATGTAAAATGATACATCCTTTACTCGGGGTTTGTCTAGACCTGTCAGCCAGGGTCACATTATGGCTTTCATGGCTCTGAGCACTGTGCTTTCCTGGACCACTAACTTCATTTAAAAAAAAAAAAAAAGTATATATAATTACATTTTACAACTGCATTCATATAAAGACAAAAACATTAATATTATCTAGGAAACTACTTTCTTTGACCTAAAAACTCAGTTTTTTCTTCTGATTTGAAAAAAATTAAAACATTTTATGGGCCCATCAACCCTGCCCACAGGCACACACACCAAACTGCAGAGGAAGTGAAGAGCTGGGAGAAAATCTTAGGCATCTCTTTTGCTCAAGCTCCCTTTTCTGTCTTGAATTGACATCAGTAAGAAGGAAACGTAAAATTTGTATTTTGTCAAGTGCGAGGACAGAGCGCTGTTCCTCCCGCAGTCTCTTTCCTGAGCCGTCAGCTCCCAGGAGGAGGAAGGCAGGACTCAGGCAACATCTCTGTCCAGCTCTGAGGTACCCAGCTGGCCACAAGCATCAAGAGGAATTCTGCCTCATTTGTTGAGCCGCTTAGGATGCTGGATTCTTCCAGGAATTCCTATAAATCCAACAGCTAACCAAATCCCTGCTTCTGGAAAAATCTGAGAGGAGATCCTGTTTCAAGGACTGCTGAGAGAGAGCTGTCGTATCTCAGCATGGACTGAACTGCAGGTCAGAGTTGAGTGGGATCATAATAGGGAACCATCAGCAACTTTCAAGGCCTGCCTTAAGCTAGTCTTCTAAATGGAGCTTCAAAATTTTGCAGAAAGGAAGTATCTATCAGGCGCGGTCCTATTCAGTCAGAAGTCCCAAAACACCGATGCCTTCTGTGTTTCCTTCTATTTCCTTTCCTGAGAACAGGGTAAGGGGAATCAGCAATCACTAGTAATGGTGCATGAGTCAAACTATCACGGGAGACTCTAGGTGTTTTTATTTTAAACCAACTCCAAGTACTCTACAGGAGGTAGCTAAGTAGAAGCAAAATATTAATTAAATAAACAGCTGCACGGAAATTTGCTTTGAAGAGAAAGAGCGGGGGGAATAAATGCCAAATCCAGGAGGAATCAGCAATACTGCAAACCAAATACCAGGAGTGTGCTGAAAGCATTAAATGCTTCTTCCTGGATTGCAAACATCCTGCTCTCACAAAACTTAACAAAAGTCATTTTAATAAGTTCTTACAATGAGAAGTAAAGATCTGAAACTGAGAAATTTTCTTCCCCCCCAGCGGAAGTTTTAACAGTCATTAAATTTAAAACTCCACATGCATACTCACTGTGATATGAATCACCAAAGACATTTCTTTGAATTCAACCACCAGTATATATACCTTTTTAAAATGACCTGGTAATTCTGGTTCAATGGAATTCATGGACACCAGCTGCTCCCTCTGGTGGCCAAACACAGCTTTCATTTCCCCAGGATGTCACCAAGAGCAAATTTCCAAACACATTGAACTAATAGGAGAAAAAGAATCCTACCTCTTGAAACTTTTAGGATGAAAAGCTATGTTGATAAAAGAGGCAATGAGTCAACTCTCAAAGCAGATTTTTCAAACTATTATGTGTGACCTTCAAAATCTCTTAAGATTAGTATTGTTGTTCAGGAACTCAAAAATCAGATTGCAACATTTCCTATGCACATTTAGAACATTTTTAACAAGCAAAAGAATATTAAGCAATCATTTAAAAATATTAAGGTGGTAAACAGATTATGCCAATGAAATCCCCCAATGTTTTTTTCTTGGAAGAAGAGTTAATCGATCCATTTATTTGCACAAGTTTTTTGCATTTAGCACCACCCAGATGGCTAAGGTTATGCTACTCAGAGACAAAAATGTTCATTTTCATCACTGTTTCCATTAGATTTTCAGAAGTGAATGAGAGTAGCCTGGCAGCTGATAATTCAGTTCTCCAATTGCTCATTGCCATCTCTTCATTAAAGTTTCTATTTACAGTTTCTTCAAAGGACAGAAAAATCCATGCTAAAAAGGAAACAATGAAGCAAAATAAAAATGAACCATCTAGAAAGAAAACCCTTTTAGAAAAGGATTAAAAAAAAAGAGTAGGCTTTTTAAAGGTCTCGATTTTCTTTTTTAAACACCCAGGGGATGGCTTTCGGCTCTCAGATTTGCCATGTTAATTCTGACTCGGCCTTAATTGTTCAAACTCTTCTTCTAGAATATTTCTTATATAAGTAAAACTGAATTATCCTGGCTTCTCTCAAAAACTTAAAGTGCATCTTAACAGCTATGAAAACATTTGATTTTTTTTTTTTTAATGGTCTAAAGCACAGGTTGGCCAACCTTTTTGGTAAAAGCCTAGATAGGAAGCACTTCCAGCTTTGCAAGCCTCTTAGTCATTGTCACAACGGCTCACCTCTGCCGCTGTAATGTAAGTAGCCACAGACAGTACATACATGAATGAATGAGTGTGGTACTGTTCCAACAAAACTTTACTTATAGACACTGAAATCTGAATTCCATATAATTTTCACATGTCATAATTATTTTCTTTGGATTTTTTCCCCCCAACCGTTTAAAAATGCAAAAACCATTCTTAGTTTGTGGCCATGGAAGACAAGGAGGAGGTCAGATTACCCACATAGGCCACAGTGTGCCCAGCCTTGGTGTAAACCTATACCTTTAAGAGAAAAGCATAGCCATTATGGGGCGTAAACTTATAAAGGAGTCAGAACAGACACTCTACTGTTTATATA
The DNA here is from genome assembly GCF_040802235.1 of Manis javanica. Taxonomy (NCBI): domain Eukaryota; kingdom Metazoa; phylum Chordata; class Mammalia; order Pholidota; family Manidae; genus Manis; species Manis javanica. Next base: position 75,671,166 of record NC_133170.1, read on the forward strand.
ATCATGGGGAATCTGAAGTTTCCAAATGACCTACATACCTCTCCTTCCACCTTTCTCTTTCCCTCTTTCTGTCTCTCAAACACACCTCTCCTGAAATTAGAGGTCCGAGTTGCTGCACCATCCCAGGCAGGCAGTCCTACCTGCTCTTTGATTTCTTGGAGCTTCCGGCTCTGCTCTCTGATATCATGGAGAAGCTGCAGTGCTTTGTCATCCTCCTGGGACACCTCCATCCGCGCTTGCTCCAAACTTCGCTTTAAGCTCTGCGGAAAGCAAAAATTTTAATAGGGATGCCCTGTGGATCCTGCTCTGTTTGAAAAGCTTCATTAAGGGAGCTGCAAGCTGCTTCGCAGGCACCAGGACGGTGTCGGGTGCCGGACCAAGGCTGACAACTTCCAGTTGGTTGTCGATTCCAGTTTTCGTCCTGCAAAATCCCTTGGCTCAAGAAAACATCATCTCAACCTTTTGACCTTAGGAATCCGGCCTGAAACTGCATCAACCTGGTTCCTACCACCATCTAATGGTCCTAGCAGATACTTACCTGTATGTTCAGGACTGTAAACTAGTAAGATCCCTTAGCCATTAAACCACCACTGGGATGCTACAAAGTCTTTTCTGGAATATCAGCTATTTGAGGATGCTAAGGTATATATTCCTCTTTCAGAGGAGCAATGACTTCATTCTCTGCCCAGGTGTCTGTTAAGACTCCAAGCAGTCTATTTCCACCTCCTGGCTTACGTTTTCTGGACACCTTTCATCCATAAGGTTCCCTCAATGCTTCAGTGGCACTGAAATATATATCTGAAATACATAGCTGAATAACTTCACCCACCACTGAAAGGCAGCCAAATCTGGAATGGAAACATAGCAGTTATTCTTAATCAGCCACGTCCTATAGATTTCCTCTCCCTTGTGAAAAAAACTTGAAAAATGTGTGATTCAACTTCTTAAGACTGTTTAATTGGGCACATTAAAAAAACACCTGAATGAAATTTTTAACAAGACAATGGAGAAGACAATCTACTCTTGTGAAGAAAAAAAAAGTCACATGGGAAATAATGACAGAGGGTCTGGGTTTTAAAGGCTGAGTTTTCCTGTTGCTACATTGGTTCTAGGCAATGGAAATTGATTAAAATACATTGTCTTGCACTTTGGGAATCTGGTTCCCAAGGCTGATCATGTGGGACACGATGCAGATCAGAGAGGTTAGGATGGGAGGTGTTGGGCCCCTTTGTGACCCACTGCAGTGACGCCGAGGCCCCTCTCCAGGCTCCACAGCCTACCTGGACTTCCTGGAGGGACCTCGGGTCTGGCTGAAGCTACTTTGCAAATCACATATCTTGCTTCTGGACTCTCCCTCTTTCTACTCTCTGCCACTGACTGTGATGTGCCTCATGAAGCTGTCACATAACAGGATGAGACACACACAACAGAAAGTGCTACCTCCAAGGGAAGGGGACTTTGGGGAAGGCTCACACTGCATTCTGTGATGTAGGTAGCAAGGTCCTGCTCCAGGAGGGATCTCTGAGTCTCAGAGGCCTTCAGTTCCACCTCCTTCTGACTAAGCACGGCCTCCACCTCTGACACTCTCCGATGTAACCGGGTCATTTCCTGCTCCATCTGAAATAAACACATCGACAGGTTAAAAAGGCCCATGGAGGTTCGTTAGGAGCAATCAAATCTCAAGTAGCCGCCAAGACCACCTGGTGGTCTGGGCTGGTGCTAATTCGCCCAAGGTTGGGATGGAAATACCATTGTTTCTTCGCCCAGGAGCACACGGTTCTTCGTGAGGACAGTCACCAATGCTAAGTCACTCCTCTCATTCAAGACTTGGTTCACACTTGATCACGCCTCTAACCCAGTGAGCAGGGAAGCCACAATCATCATTTTTCACCTGTTTGCTTTTTTGGGTTGGTTTGGTTTTTTGCAGACGTCACTTTAATTTTATCCCAAATCCATCTTGATCCCCCCCATCTCCTTGCAAAGATCTAGAGGACAAATCCAGGACAGGGCAAGGAGATACGTATTCGTCTGCACACTTAGGAGTCCCAGGCAAGTAGTGACTTTTATGAGCTTCCAGAGAGCTGCCCCTGGGCAGAACAGTGAGTGTTAAGAGACGTTGAGCATAATCAAGACAGTGGCCGCAGTTACGTAAGCAGTTTTTAGAGACTAGGAAGAGAGACTTCGCATCACTCAAAGCAGATGGGATGCATCTCGGCCACAGGTGAGGACCCACGCCACCTGCCGGAAGAAGCAGACATCTGGCTGGGTCATGCTGAGGAGCGGGGTCGTTTTAAATCCAGGGCCTCCTCTGGTTAAGATTTAAAGGATTTACGCCAACGCCAAGGCCTGAATTCATCTCCCTCTGAGCTGCTGGAGGCGGGACTTCAGCGAGGGAGGCAGCGCCTCGCTCACTCTCTCTGTATGGATCAGGTAGCTCAGTGCCAGCAGTGGCCCCGGGCGGATCCCTTGGCACACACTGACGGGAGGATCCTGGAGCAAGGAGGGAGGCCGGCTGTGGAAATAAATACCTTGTGACACTTGTCCTGGGAGTCTTGCAGTTCTTTGCTTTTGATGAGAAGTTTCTTTTCCATGGAGCTAGTCTTGGCAGGGGAGTCCAGACTTGACACAATAGACCTAGATAAAAGAAAACCAAAGTCAAGGTGGCAAACAGGTGAGCCTGAAAAGCTGCATTCAGAAGCTGCAGACCTGCCAGAGTTTACGGCTGTCAAAAAGGGCTAGTTCAAGCAGCTCTTAAGCATATCAAGGTCATAAGGCAGAGAGGTGGACGGAAGCAAGAACCCTGGAAGCAGGCAGACCTGGGTGCAAATTTAGTCACCACCAATCTGAGGCAATGATTCAGCCTCTCTTGAGCTTCGGTGTCCATATCTATGAGGTGAAATGATAATAAGAGAATCGACTACACAGGATAATAAATACAGCACAGGAGAAGTGAGCACCAAACTCCCAGCACGGTGCCTGCATGGCTTCAGTCACTTATTCACTTGACAGATGTGTACTGTGTGCTCCTCCCCTGTTTCAGAGACTGCTCCAGGCACTGGAGCAGCCATGAACAAGACAGACAAGGTCCCTGCCCTCCTGGAGCTGACATTCACAGAGGGCAGACAGGATGTATCAGGCAGATAGACAAACAAGAAGGCCACAGATGATGTGAAAAAAGGAAACAGGGTGATATGATCTAGTAAAGGAAATGCATCAGAGAAATGCTTTAAGCAAGGGGATCAGGGAGGGCTTCTCTGATGGGTGACATCTGAGCTGAGACCAAAGGATAAGAAGGTGTTGGCCATCCAAAGCTATAGAAAGAAATAATCTCCAGGGAAAAGGGATAACAGATGCAAAGGCCCTGAGGCAGGAGTGTGAGAACACAGCCAGCACCCAGTAAATGTTGTTATTACTCTAGTGATCAAATTGTTGTTTATTCCATCCCCCAAGCTAGCCAGCATGATTCTGGTTCATTTTATAAAAACAGCTAATGCTTATTATGGTAGGCTGAATAATGTCTCTCTCCCAAGAGGTCCACATTCTAATCTCCGGAACCTGTGACTCTAGGACCTGACCCGGCAAAAGGGACTCTTGTAGATGTGACTAAGTTACAGATTTTGAGATGAGATGATCTGGGCTGTCTGGTGTGTCCAATGTCATCACCAGGATCCTTTTAAGATGGAAGCAGGGGAGGGGAGGGGGTCAGTCAGAGAGACAGGAAGACGGTACATTGAAGATGGAGGCAGACACCATGGGCCAAAAATGCCAGTGGCCTCTAGACGTTGGGAAAACCAAGGTAACCAATTCTCTTCCAGAGACTCCAGAGTTCAGGCTTGCTACTGTCATTTAAGCCGAGTAAAACCCATCTCAGACTTTTCACCTCTAGAACTCCAACATAATACATCTGTGCTGTTTTAAGCCACTACATTTGTGGTAGGAAACTCATACACTTACAGAGCGCTGACTGCATGCATGGCTCTGTTGTAAAGCTAGGCACATTTTAACTCTTTATTCCCCAGAACAACTCTATGAGGCAGACACAATTCATTATCCTCATTTTATAGATGAGGAAACTGAGGCCCAGAGAGGTTAACTGACTGTTAATATATGGTTTCTATTGGTCCCTAAGATGGAGAGCCATGGTAGAGATGACCTGATGCACCTCATAGAGCTCTCAGGATAATGTCATGAAAATCAGGCAGCGTGACCTCCTGAGAAGGGGCTAGAAGCATGCTCTCTCCACAAAGAACACAGACTTGTGCACACTTGTACACAGAACTCAAACACTCTGCCTTATCTCTAAAAGCAGTTAATTAAGGGGGAGATGACAATTCTCAGCCAGGGCAGCTTCCCTTGCTGGTTGGCACCCAGGGCACAAACACTGAGACCAGGGAAGGTCAGGGCCAGAGTAATAGTCGGCAAAGGTTCTTACACACAGAGGGACATGTGGCCGAGCCCAGAGTGGCCCATAGTCCCGTATTTGATGCCTTGGTGACAGGGCTGCAGAAGCTGGTTGTCAGTGAGCATTCACGTCTCCCCAGCAGGTGGAAGTTCTGCTTTCTGCTGACCCAAATACTTCCCTACCTGGAAGAGGTCGGTTCCCTGCAGCAACTTAGAAGACCTCCCTCCCTGCAGCTCTGGGCCCAGTCACAAGGCTGGCAGACAGTGCTGGCTCACTGCACCCCAGCAACAATTCCCTGCACACACACTACAGGGCAGCCATGAGAGGTGACGATCAGTCACACTGTTCAGTTCAAAATCTGACTCCACCACTCACTGTGTGACCTCTCTGAGCCTCAATTTCCTCATCTGTAAAATGGGGATAATTCCCAGCCAAAATCAAAGAGTTCTTGTGAGGATTAAAAGAGATAAGCCACATAAAGCCCTTAGCACAGTGCCTACCACCTCATGAGAATTCAATATATGTCAACTGTTACTATTATCATTGCCATCATTTATCATCACTACCCATGTGACAGTATAAATAGCACACACCTTACAGGCCTAAAACAGTTGCTTGAAATAGTAAAATTTCAGGGGGCCTGTATTTGCTCTGTGGTGTTATTCACAATAAAACAAAGGTTGATTATTCATAGAAATGGGCAATAGGGATAGAAATCCAGACATACATCTTTTTCTCAATCTCACTTTTGGCTAAAAATCTAAAAGCTCAGCCCCTCTCATTAGCCTGTCTTCTACATATATGTAACCAAAACATATACACACATGTTTTTTCTTGTTAATCTGAGAAGAAGTGGGTTGCGTGGCATGGTCCTGAGTTGCTCTGCTATTTCCTTTATTTCTGACTTCACTCTGGACAGTTGGACAAAAGAAGACGACCCAAAGCACCCCAGGAGGGAGGGATGACCACAGGTGGGGTCCCTGGTCCTGTGGTGGTCCAGAGTTACCCACAGGCCATTAAGTCGCATGCATGGACATGAGTCAGGGATGACAACAGAGGCCACAGCTCACTGTGTCCAGACACGGAACCAGACCCCTTCTAGGAGAACGATGCATGGGAGTCTGGCACTGGGTAGGAAGTGGCTTCCAAAACTTGGTGACAGATCAGCGGCAGGCTCCAGGGTTTCATGGTTAAAGTGACTACCATGCACAAAACTGATTGCTTATTCTCAAACACACACATACACACACACACACACAATTGTTTCTAGGGCACTCATTAATGGGACCCAGGATCTAGGAGATACGTGGCCGCCACCTGCTGACACTCTCAGGAGACACGACAGCCCTGCTCATCATCTGAGGTCCATCTCCCTCATTCTATTTTGATGCTTAACAAATGTTCACTGTTTAGAAGTTCTAAGTACAGCAATTAAGAGCTCTTCAGAATAAAGGTGCTAAAGAAATCATTTATTTTTTTCAGAATAAATAAAAATCACATCTAAAAAAAGCTATGGGAAGAATGCTGTGACAAACTGGGCTTGTAGCAGTAATCCTGTAAACAGTGGAATTGGAGGAGGAGGCTGGAGGATAGAGGGGGAAAGGTCATTGCAGCTTTCTGGAACTTCCCTGGTCTTCAACCCAGCTGTACCTTATAGCACCTGGGGAGCTTTTAAAAAACACCATGTCAGGCAGTGAACATACTCTGTGTGATACTGTAGTGGTGACACATGCTATTAAACGTGCCCAAACCCATAGAATGTACATCACCAGGAATGAACCCTAAGGCCAAATGTGGACTTTGGGTGATATCGACATGTCACTGTAGGTTCATCCATTGTAACAAATGCCCCCCACTGTGCGGGATGTTGACAGTGGGGGAGGCTGTGCAAGTGTTGGGGGCGAGTATATGGGAAATCTCAGTACTTCTTGCTAATACTGCTTCGAAACCTAAAACTGCTCTAAAAAAATTAAATCTTTTAAAAACAAAACAAAAATAATTTCCAGGGCCCAAACAGACCATTTAATCAGAGACAGAGTGGAACCAGGCGGCACCATTTTTATTAAGCTCCCAGGTGATACTAATATAGAGACAGGATTGAGCACCATGGGGCTAATTAGAAGAAAGTGCCTGTGATTTGGGGTCTGGACATTTAAAACTCATAGTATAACTGTCCCAAGCATTTGGTCCAGTGGCATTTTGGCCAGGCCATTTAGTACTGGTGCCTCTTGGTCAACTCACTGAGTGGAGACACAATTTTGAAGTTAATCATCGTGGGCTATGAATTTCAAGACAATGTACAGGTTTCAGACAATGATTAAAAACTATTGTTACCCCCTAATTTTAATAAGTCAACAAAAATATACCCTTTCCATGAATTTCTATAAAAATATACTAGAGACAGGTATGGCTCAACTTAACGTAACTGTATTCTATTTATTTTTCACACAGACCCTTAGGCCAATGTAGTCACTAGCACCAATGACAAGCTCTCAACATGTTATGTCTTGAATGAAACGCTCTCCCTACCCAATAGAGACTGTGAAATATTATCACAACTTACTTTCTTTTTCTAGGATTTTCATTTAGTTGTCCTTCTGACTTTCAAAGCAACAGCAAATTATTGCAACACTTGCATTATTTTAGAATCTGACCATAATATCAATCACAGCTTGAGAGGTTTGATCCAAAGCGGGCCTCAGAGCCACCAGACTACAACCAAATACAGCCCTGTCCTCTGCAAGTAGCAGCTCCGCTGGTCTAAAATCATCTCAAGAAGTACCATTTCATCAAGGGTGGTGGTATTATTTAAAGGGCTGAAGCTGTTGTTGCTTTAAGGAAAGTGTGTGAACATTCCAGGAACTGGCGGGAACTCTGCAGCTATGGGTGATGGGTGCAGAATTACATGAAGAAACTATCTCATCAAGGAGTTCTGTTGGCCCTGGAATGGGACAGAGTCTGCCTGCTACTAAAGAGTCCTCCCAGAATTTCCTCTGTTCTCAAAATACTCAAACTTCAACGAATATTTTTTGACCATCTTCTATTGAGTGTGTGTGTGATAGATAGATGGAAACAAGAACATAAACGAAAGAAGAGAAAGAAACTAAACTAAAGCCCTGTGATCCGAGAGGCACCTACAGACCAACAGCTCCCAACCACGGGCAACTTGGCACCCCCTCCACTTTCCCCCCCTGCCCCCGGGGACATTGGCAATGCCTGGAGACTTTCTCTATTTTCATGACTTAGGGTGGGAGTGCTATTAACAGCTAGTGGGTAGAGGCCAGAGATGCTGCTCAACATTCTGCAATCCACAGGACAGCCCCCAACAAGAAGAACTATGTAGCCCAGAATGTCAGTAATAGAGCCACTGAGTTGAGAAACCCTGCTGCAGAGACTATGAAGTTAAGAAGTCACCATTCCTACCCTCAAAGAAGTAGCAATGTAGGAGAGGGAACGAATGCCACTACCCTTGTCATCGATAACAGGGCCCATTTATTGAGCACATAACTGTGTGTCAGGTAGTGATCCCTGCACTTTATGGGTTACCTCCCTGAATCCTCCTACTGCACAATCCCATGATGTGGCTAGTATCATCCCATGGCCCTATGGCTGAGGAATAAATAGCTTCACCTCTGGCCTCTACATTCTCCTACCACACGATGATCTGGGTGCAGGTGTGGGCAGTAGAGCTGGGTTTTGGTTCAAAGTTAGGTTCTACAAGCCAACAGTCACAGGTTCAAATCCCAACTCTGCTATTTCTTGGCTGGATGGCCTTGAAGAAACCCAAGAAAAGTACTGCAGACAAGTACTTGAAGACCTGAGGTCACGGAGGAAAGGGCAATGGGTCACCTGAGGGAAGGTAACGTCTATCCAGGACTGGCTGCATGCAGTGCTGGGAGGGCAGGCCTGAGCCTAGGACAGCCTGCGTACCCACGAACATCCACACGCTGGGTCAGTCCACAGCCACACCCCAAAACAGCTCAACCCACACACAAGAGCAACTCTCCCTCCATCACTTGGCGGCTCAAGGTGGGTATCAAATAGGAAACAGTACAGATTTTAGAGGCCCTGGCTGGTTCATGCTCTGGGCTCAGGGAGATGCAATACAATGGAGATGCTAATAAAAGAACATGCAGTCTGCCCACACATTGCTTGCCTACTCCTCCTGGCCACATCTCTGATCCACAGCCAGCTATCCCCTTGGAGAGAAAAGGCACTTGTGAGCAGCGGGTGCAGGCAGCCACCCACCCACACACAGCAGTGCTGTCTCTTCAAGTATGAAGCCAAGTTTGGGTTTTCCTTTTTTTCCAGCTTCTATTTTCTAGAAAAATTTACTCTGAAATCAACATCTCTTCCTGATATACACATCTGCTTTATAATTATAGAGGTCCAAGGAATATTAATAGAGGTAATGGTGTATGACACAGAGGGATGGCCAGGCTTCGTTGTTATTGCTGCAGCAGAAGCGTATGTGCTTAAAATGTGTTCAGTGTGACCTAAAAATTGCCTTGCATGAAACCTCAACATTTTAGTAAAAATGATAAAAGGCACTTTCCCCGTTGTCTATAAATAATCCACATAACTCAAAAAAATTCCTTAATAAGGCTATTAACTGAGTACTTCATATCAAAAGAGAATACAATCTGAACTTCCATCCTAAAAGAAAGTATACATGTTGAGGGCTCTCTAATCACTACTATAATGATGAGGATCATGCTTAAGCATCGAGTCACCCATTTATTCCCTTAGGAAGAGCACCCAGAGCACCCCAAGACTGCAGAGGATGTCACCAGAGCACAGATCACATGGATCACAAATCACAGATATTCTTAAGATAACCAAGAATGGATACTTGAAGCTAAAACAAGAGAATCAAAATTAGCTCAGCTAAGGACCCTACATTAATTGTGGCCAACGGCACTAAAAATACATGCAACTGCAAGATGTAATGTGGTACAAAAAATAAAACACTCATCAGCATTCTGCTCCAAAAATATACTGGCTTTTAAGATTGAGCATTCTGAAATTTATGAACTAACTTTATAAGCCCATTTAAAAACATACAGTGGTGTACATCATGAACTCTTAGAAATATCAAAAATACTGCTCTCCGAAAGACTTTTTGAGTCTAATTAGCTTTGGGGCACCCTCCTCCCCACCCCCACCCACACACACCACATGCTCACACATACAGACACACTGACACACACATCCATATACACACAGCCAGTACTGGTCTCCAGCTGAATAAAGGCAGCTTTGGAGTAACATGCCACTCAAGAATCATTCATTTCAAATCCCATGATTAATAAAAGTATTTATCAATCACTTATTAATAATAAGTATTTATTAATAAGCCACTCATGTGATTTCTAATATAGTCCCACCTCTCAGCCAGTGCCTAGCTTTGCAGGTTAATTTCACTGCCACACTGCCACCTCTTGCCTGGGTGGCTGCCGTAACCAAACTCATCAACTTGAATCCAACTCTTCTCGCCCTACTATCTACCATACAACAGTCAGAGGGACCCCTTGTGAAATGAAAACCAGATATTTCATTTTGCAACACAACATCCTGCAAAGGCTTTTGCTCACAGCAAGCAGAGCAAAACCCAAAGCTAAAGGCACTGTCTACCTCAACTCAGGCCACGTTCCCCAGGCATCCCAGAGCTCCAGCTATTCCAACATGCTTTCTGTTCACTGGACATCCACAGGCGAGTCCCAGCCTAAAGGGGCCACTCCCAATCATTCTCCATCCAGGTTCTGAATTCTTCAGAGCCTCTACCACCATCTGAAAATGTCTTTTTTTTTTTAAACTTACTTACCCCCTGTCTCCCCCACAGAATGTTAGCTTCTTGAGGGCAGGGCAGGGACCGTATCTGTCTTATTCAGTTATGAAAAGGCCTAGAACAATATACTTGTTTAAAGAATGAATGAATGAATGAATGAATGGGTGTGCAAAGTACTTCTGTGTTCCAAGCAGCCTGAGTTCAAAGGTCAGAGTGGAACAGAGGAATCCAAAACAAGAGGAGCATTGAAGCAGCACTGGCACGAGAAATCTTTCTGGCCGTCACATGAAAGATGTCCAGCCTTGGTTCTGGGAACAGCAATACACACACCGTCCCATCCAAGGGATGCTCAAGCACTGGAGGGTGGATGGGAGTACGTGACATCTGGGCTGAACACAGCCCATCTCCTCCTTCCCCAGCACCAAGTTCCAGATCCTACCCAAAGCCTTGAGCATATTTTGTGGAAGGCACAGGTTTAGCCAATATATCACGAACTTCATTCAGAGTAAAAAATTGGATGGAGATATTAGGACATCTGTCAGGCACCCCACGTGGAACCTGATTCTCTCAATGGGCAGAAACCAGGAAGATGTCTTTATAAAGTGAAGCAGGGAAGAAAGGAAAATAGAAAGCAGCTCCAGACCCACCCTCACCACTAACAATAACAAGTAAGAAATGATCAAATTGCTCTGCTCCAGGTGCTAACACGACATGCTCTGTGTGTCCCCACAACAAACCAAGCAGATAGGCACTATTACAACCCCTACTCTATACATAAGGGAATTGATGTGGGGAGAAGTTTAATGCCTCATTCACACAGCTAGTGAGGGGTGGAGCCTTGATTTGAACCTACATCTACCTGATTCCAAAGTCTAGACTTTTCATGAGCATGCAACACTTCATCCCATAAAATAAAGGAATCTTATGTGGGCTCTGAAGCTAAAAGATAGAAAAGTTGGCCACCCTCTGCCACGTGTAAGGTGCATGAATTTAAGAAGTAACCCAAGCTTCTTGATCAGTTTCCTTATCAAAAAAAACAATAGATTGTTGCTGGGACTAAATGAGAATGTTTGTCAAGCACTTAGAACAGTGGTGGCCTGATGAATTCTCAGTAAAGCCAGCGTTCCCACCTTTATTAGGCTAGTTCATTGGTCCTGCATAATCCATCAAAGTCATGACTGCTGGAGGCAGGGTAATACAATGGTCCTGGACCCATACAGGCAGCTAGTTATAGGTCTAAGTCTTAGATTTGTTACTACCTATAAGACCTCAGGAAAATAACTTAAGTTTGCTGAGTCTCAGGGTCCTCACCTGTAAAATGGGGAGAATACCAGCAGCCTCATAGAGTTATGGTAAGGTTATAAGGACTTACAGAGATAATGTATGTAAAGCACTCAGCATAGATCTGAGCACACAAGAAGTGCTCGATAGAGGACAGCTTCCATTAGCAATTGTATAAACTGTGCAGAAAAAATTGGCAGAGTCCCTGGCCACTTGAATCTAATTCAACTTGACAAAGGTTCACTGAAGGCAAGGAAGGCACTGAACAGGCAAGGTGCTGTTTCAGGCGGAAGGGGAAGATATGGTCTCTGTCCTCAATAAGCACTGAGCAGCTTGGCCAGATACAGGAGATAAGAAGGAGATACAACTTAAAAGGCAGGCTAGGGTCTTGGCATGCCAGGCTTGAATACCCAAGCTCAGCAGTGGCCATTAATTCTGTGCACACTATGATGTTATTGAAGGTCTGAGCAGGAGAATGACATCATCCAACTTGTACTTTGGACGATTTCCACCCTCTGTGGAGCATGGATTAGGGCTGGGAAAACCAGAGGCAAAGAAATGTTAGGAGGCTACTGCAATAGTCCAAGCAAAACTCAATGAAGGGCAGTGGTGAAGACAGAAAGATGGGCATGGATGCAAGTGTCATCTTAGATACACAACTTAGAGGACTTGGCAACTGATGGGATGGCAGGGGAGGTAGAAAATAGTTTTAGGATGACTCAATTTTCTTGGCTAGAAGGATAGGGAAAGTGGTAGTTTCCTAAATGATGTGAGGAAATCCAGACCAGCTCCTAGTGGCTTACTGAATGAGTGAACGAGTCTGTGTGTGTTGGGAGGGAATAGAGGACAGGGATTGTGAGAAACTGGTAGAACATCCTGGTAATGATGAACACAGGGCATGCTGGAAGGATGGCATTGGGATGTGAGAGTTAAAATCAAGGAACTGAATGAGATCACCAAGAAAAGGCTAAAAAGACAACTAAGGATGGAACTTAAGGGGATAGGCCACACTTCAAGGACTGGAACAGAAGATGTCAGCCACCAAAGAGTGAGAATGGCAGTCAGAGAGGTAGGAGGGAAATCCACGTTTCCATGATACAGAAGAGAAGAAAGTAGAAAGTTTCAAGACAAACATGGTGATTAAAGTATCACGTGGTAGGGTGGAACTCACTGGGTTTGGTGATTGGGTGGAATTACTGGCTTCCGGGATAGCCCCTTCCTTAAAGTTGCAAAGGTTGAATAAGTGGCACTGAGTGTAGGCCATTCTTTCTGGAAGTTTGTCAGAGAAAGGAAGGGGGAGAGAGGTCAGGAGACGAAAGACAAGTAAAACGGAGAGAACTGAGAGAAATTCAGTTAGGAGAAGGAAGAGTTGCCAAACTGGCACAGAGCTTGGGAACATATAGCACCACTTAGTCAATTACTGTCTTCTTGAGGGATCCGAGGCAACCATGCAAATTAGTATGTGTAGGCCAGCAAAAAATGCACTTGACAGATCTTCAGGAGCCTAATCTTCAGGGCTGGGCTAGGATTGTTTGGATTCGGTTTCCTAAAGGTATCTTTCAGACAAACAAGAAGGCGGCAGAGTGGTCCTGCCAGGCCTGCACACCAATCTAAATAGAGAACACAGAATAAGACAAGTAGAACAAGATGTGCTTGACTAAAAGAAGATGGAATGAGCGAGAGGAGAACCAAACACAACATGCAGAGGTGAGTCTCAGATGTCTGGTCTGCATGATGGTGGAGAGGAAACACAGGGCCCTCCAGGGCAGTAACCACAGGAAGGACTAGTTAAGGTTTTGTAACTTATCTGGGGTGTACCAGAGCAGATTCTGCTATAGCTGCTATTTTGAAAACGCAAAACACAGATGAGGCTCTTTGCAAAGGAATCTGGAGGTGGCACGCACAGTGACTGACAAACAGCCTTGGGCTGGACGTGGAGAGGAACACCGCTTTTAAGGCAAGATGCCCCACCCTCCCAAGTATTTCAGTATAAAGAAAGCAGCGTGGATTGGAGAGTTCAGGCTGCCCTCCACTGGAATGAGCCATCACAGGATAGATGGCAGGAGGCAGCTGGAAGTTACAAAATGTAGATCTGAATAGACACAGATCATAGTCATCAACAAATTGAGAGCTGCGGCCATAAAAATGATTTGGATCGACTCACCAAATGCTTATTGAGCAACCTGACAATACCAGGGAAAGTGAGGTCAGTGCAGTTCCCTGTCCTCGCCAAGCTTACAATCAGCCAAGAGCCCTCAGGGAGAGTGTATATGCATGTGCTTATGTACACACACACACACACACACACACACACACACACGTAAGCAAGCCTCTAAATGGGAAGAGGAAGAAATGAGAAAAACCCAAGAGCTACACAATCAACCTACTCAGTAAACCTGCAGAGATTGAAAAAAAACCAGCATTTAGACAGCCTGTGAGCTCTCATTCCACCCTGCCCAGACCCCACTGCTCGTCACTGCCCGCAAGGGGCTAGCACTTCTGACAAGCATGTGAACCTGGGGACCACACACAAATTTCCTAATTTTTCCAGCCTGTGGCATTTATTCTTGGTAGCATAGCACAGTGGGTAAGAGACTCTGGGGCAGCACTGCCTGGGTTCAATGCCTAGCTCAGAGCATCATGACTTTGAGCAAGTTGTTAAATGCTCCATGCCTCAGTTTCCTCACATGCAAAATGGGAATGATGATGGTACCTTCCTTGTGGGCTAGTGTGCAGTTTAAATGAGTTCATCTGTGCCAAGTGCATAAAACAGAGTCTAGTACAGAGTTGGAGCCCTGTAAGGACAGTTGGTATCACTCTGCCCACCTGAAATCCTCTCTACATTCCTGTTCACTCATTCAAATCCACTGTCTTTTAAAAGCTGAGCCAAATATTTCACCTTCAGCTAATGCGCTTATAAGCTTAGTTCCAACATACGTATTTACTGAGGATCTGCCATGTGCTGTGCTCCTGGAAAACCAGGATAAATCAGACCCAGCTCTGTCCTTGCAATCATGCCAACTTGGGGGAATGGACAGACATTCCAGCACAGCTCATCACTGTAACTCGGCAAGAACTATGACCGGGCATTACCCACGAGTGTCCCCTGCACTGGATTTGGCTTTACCTCCCTGAAGCAGTCAGATATCCAATCTGTACCACGATACTCTGCAGCAAAGGTGTTCGCTTTGTGTTCCCTGAATTGTTTCATACGTACATGCTTTCACTTGTCCAACTTGATGGGAAGTCCCGATCCACTCCACCCAAATTTCCTTTTACCTGCGGGTATTTGCCAACTGCATATTAGTTTGTGGTTGGTCAGGATGTTTAAGCTTCTCTAGCAGAAAACTCCCAGGGCCTGGAGGCTGGGTTTCTGTCTGACATGACTCTGGACCACTTAATTATTGCTGAGGTCTTTCCATTTCTTTTTGGCATAACTAGAAGGACACTATGCATGTATAAACTAGCATATTAGTAATAACAAAAATAATAGTGGACATTTACTGAGACTTTTCCAGGCATCAGGTACAAGACTATGGGCTTTATATATTTAATATCATCCCCCAAACAGCCCTCAGAGACAGGTATCTCTATTATCCTACTCCATAGTTGAGGAAACTGACATGCAAAGGAGCCCCAATAGAACAAGGAACAGGAGCCAAAAATTGGTTCTCTGAAAATCTGGGAAGGCAATGGTGGCAGCCATTTTTTTATTCCTCCACAATGTCTGGGTGGCTAGCTCCAAAACGAAATGTTCAGATTCACCCAAAAGGAAAGGAAGAAGCCCTGAGTCAAAAGGAAAAGAGAGCCCCTTTCCTAAAAGCAGCTTGTCATCCCACAGTTACTATCTCATCAAGATCCCATTGCTCCTCTAAGACTTCCAAGTTTTCCAAAAGCATAAAGCCAACATGTGTAAAACTAACACAAAACATAAAACCAACTGGCATTTTCCTTCTAGAGTTTATGCTAGAGGTTTGCAGAAATGGACTGTTGCAGCAAGAACTTAAATGAGGCAGTACCAGAGACGGAGGAGGAAGGAGAAGGGGCCTAAAGAAACGGACCCCAAGCTGACAGGGGAGGAAGGCAGGCTGGGATCCATTTTATTTTTAAACCTTTAACACACTGATTTCTGCTGCTACCCCACTAGTGTGAAATCAAGCAAACAGAGGCTCCGTGGAACACCCAGGCATCCAGAGCTTGGGGGTGTGGTTTGGGTGATCGTAGGTGAAAGAGAAAAAGAGGTACCAGGCAGGTATTCTCCAGCACCTACTTAGCCACAAGCCACCCGAAAGTCAACCAAAATTGTTCTGTAGAATCTCTTCTGCTCCCTCCAACTCAAGCTGAGAGGAACTTAAGACACAGAAGGCTGAGATCGAGATTATTATTAAACCTAAGACAATGATGCCCAACGGCTGACGTAAGAATAGTCTGGGGTCCCAAAAAAGGATCCTAAAAAGTGACAAACAACTATAACCATTAAATCATTCTCTAGGCCAGAGTCTCCATGAAAATTCCTCATTTCATTCAGCTCCACTCCTTAACGTTCAATTCACTGGTAACAAATCTGAGGTCAATTTCTCCAGCATCCTCCAGCCGCATCTGCAATTTCCTCAGTGGTGTGAAAAGTGAGTAACAGCACAGGTAATCAACGTGTGTAAATAAAAACCTGTGATGCTGAAAATGGAGGGGAGAAAGGGAAACTCAGGAAGAAACACCAGGTCCCTGTCAGCAATGGTGGTACCCCCGGAAAAGGTCCCTACCCACCTTCGAGTGGATTTTGTAACTACATGTCAATGAAACTACAGGGGATTCCAAGTAATTTCATCACTGCATGTCTTTTATTAAACTTCTAAATAGATAATGCAATACATCCAGGGTCACCTACATCCAACAAGTGGAGAGAATTTCTAAAATGATTCTGTAGGTTTCACCCACAGGGCTGCTTGTGGCAGATTTGCCAAATCTGACAGCAAGATCACATTAAGAGACATGAGATGAAAGAAAATCATTCTGATTCCAACCCCAAGCTGCCATGGAAATGGCATTAAAGTTCCCCAAAGACATGAATACTCCAATTCCACCTTCCAGATAAGAAATACACAGTTTTGTTTGCATGGACATTTTTTCCTATGGGAATCTTATTAAACATTCTGTTGCGGCATGAACAGAAGCTCATTTCATGCTCTAGAGATATATTTTGAACTACCAAAGGTGAACTAGCATATCTTCAAATACAGGGAACAATATAAACACAATCTGAGGGAAAGATCATGAGCAAATTAAATCAACAAATATGTATTGAGTGCCTAGGCCTTAAGACTGAGATGCCCCTGTCGGAGAGCTCCCTTAACTGTGCTTTCTGGGAGAAGCAGAAAGATGCAATTACAGTCTTCCTGAAAAATAAGCAATTAATCACACACTGCTTCAGATTCATTGCAATGCCTAAGATCCCCCACATCGTCCTGCCTTTGCCCCTGAAATCTGATTCCCTCAAACACTCCCTGGTTTTTCTGATCACTGGTCAGCGCCCCAGCTTTCTTTCTGACCCAACCAGCCCACTGCTAGTCAGAACCAGAACTCTCCTCACACCTCCTTCCAGTCCGCTTTGTGACCTTCAGTGCACTACGTCTGTCAAGGTTAAGCTGCCCACTGACCAGGCATCTGTGACATCGGGCCTCCACTTCTGCCCTGCTCTTCGATGCCAGGACAAAACCTCCCAGCCCTGCTGGGCGATTTCACATCCATCCAACAGCACATTCAACAGCTAGTTAGCTTTCTGCCTTTCCTCCCATCACCCAGGTTGCTTTGGAGTTGCAGAGAAAATTAGCCAGAAAGGCACAGCCACCACGACCAAAATCCAACCCCAGGGAGGGAGGAAAGAAGGTCCATCTCAGCATGTTTTAACATATAAATCTTACTAAAAATTCTATCACAGCCCACAGCCCTATTTCATGTCGAGTACCCGATTCCCCGTGATAGTCTGAAATCTTTTCAGGAACATTACTGTCAAAATAGCCCCCATGGGAGGACACCATCCAAAGATCAACACCTCCCTTCAAATCAGTATCTAAGCTATAAGCACAACAAGTCAGGGATGAGTGCTGCCAAGGAGAAAATCAAATTCTACCCATCGACTAAGTGGGTAGCAACTAATTATCCAACAGTACCCCCAGAGCCTCCAAGTGAGGGAGCAGGGGCATCTGGGGGAAACCCAGTTCAAGACCTTCCCGGGGAACTCACATCTCTGAATGCAGAATGTCATCAGATCATGCGAATGAAGCAAGACACTGAGCTCCTACATCCCCACAGGCTAGTACATTTTAGGGAAAATCCAGGAGGCTGGAAGCTGGGACCCTCCAGTCCCAAGTGCCATACTAATATGTTTTTCATGAGCTTTTTCAAGAACGGAGAAAGACCTATCATGTCAAGAGGTTTACAGTAATATTTATACTTCCATTTTCTAGTCTCCTGGTTTGTTTTCTTCTCCTGTGAAAAGCCAGTTTCTGTGGATCAATGACTCGGCTACATCACACTCCCTCCCAGGGCTCAGGGCAATGGGGCTTTCTCTGGCCACCAGCACTCTGCCAGATCAGAGCAGCTCAGCTGCCAGATCCCTGATCTTGCAGCAGACTTCGAGCAGAACCGAGCCCCATCTATCTGCTAGAGCTCTGGTTAAACCCGTTAGGAAACCTAGCTTATGAGATGTGGTTTTTAGATCCTTTCAATACAGCCAAGATAGCTACCTCCATCCACCCACCTGAGAGAGAGATGGATACATAGATGGAGAAACAGATGGACACTGCTCATCTTAACCCTGCACATTCCTCCTTCTACCAAGGATCTGCACAGCTGGAGAATCCCACTATCTCCTCCCCTCTGAAGAAGACCAAAGACTGGAAAACTAACCCGAAGTACCTAATAGACAATTAATGATGCTGCAGACAGGAAGAGGTACTTTAAACACAGCAAAATGAGAATATTAACAGTCTACCCACCAAAGTCCAAACAGGTAAACTGCTTTCCAAATGCAGGCTGATTAGCAGTTCTCCCCATAGTACTCCCCCCACCCCACCACTACCACCACCACCTTTGGGCTCTAGATGCCTCTCATCAATGCAGGTGCTTAAAAAGTCAAATTTTCACTTACTCAGATCTACCAAGAATCCCCAGTGCCTTGCTGTACGAAAACCCCACAAACGGCAGTTCTTCCCCAGAGAAACCTGAGAGGTTCAGCTGGCACGGAGAGGATGAAACCCACGAATTCTTCTCTGGTTCATCAAAATTGGAGGTGTCATCATCAGACTTGAGGGTGGGAACGAAGGGGGGAGGAGCTGGTTAAAAAAAAAAAAAACAAGAAGTCCGGGAGAGAAAAATTCAGACGGATTCAACACTGTCGCGAAGAAAATCGTCTTACTCCCTCCGCGTTCGCGATGGCACTGCAGCGCCTGCTTTCAGTCTAGCTCACACAGGCAGACCCAGCCTCGGCTCTTACAGCAACAAGAGATTAACCCCTTCTCCGCCAACATGGCCACCTATCCGCAGACAGGCTGCCTCGCTGGCTGGGGTAAACTGAAGGATAAACTCTAGACAGGTCACTTGGAACGAAAGCACTTGGGGAACTCATCTGAGCACACCACCCCTTCCTGATATTTCCAGAATGCCTCTACAGGGCATCAGCTGGCTGGTGCCGGCCTGCCAGATGACCTGAACCTATTTACTTCCTCCTCAGGGCAGGTCTACGTTATTAACATTGAGTGCTAATCACTGAAATAAGATGGAATTCTGCATGTCGTGGATTAACCGGAATGACAGGAAGGAGCAGGAAAGAGGATTTAGGAGGTATGTAACTCATATTCCCATAGCACTGCAGTCTAACTCATTCATATCCGATGAGGATACTCAGAGCTCTTATTAACCACTTTTTTTTTGGTTCATTATCCCTTCTCCCCAGCTCAGTCATGACCCCTGAATCCACCGCAGTTTAATCAGCATAATGAAACATGAGCCAAAGAAAGTTCTTTCTGAGGATTTACAGCACCCCTGCCAGCGGCTGGTGTGAATGCACTCGTGGACATCTGCGTCCTACCTCGTTAAGACGAGAAGCAGCTTACATCTTCTCCACTTCCTGCAGACCTACTAAGCTTTCTCGGTCAGAGAGTGGACGCTCGTCCATCAGTCACCAGGAGGCTGCCCATTGCGGTGGGCTCCCGGGGGCGTAGCCGGCCAGAAGCGTTACCATGGCTGCGGACTGAGGCATCTGTGGCCGGCCGGATAGGCGAGTTGGCGAGCCTGGCATCACATCCCCTGCAGTGCAGGCTTCATGCTCCCTACTCAGTGCGTGCTCTGGCTGGAACCCCACCTGGCCGCCTGCGTGGCAGGGGCCAATGCTGATCGGAGTGACAGAGCAGCATGAGTCACTGCCGGAGCACGCTAGAGCGCCCCCTAGGACAGCTGTCACAGCCGGTCACAGTCCAGACCTCTTTTTTAACTCCTTGTTGTCTGAGCAAAGATATGAGCAGCAGTCTGCTTTCTGCTTACAGACTCAAAAGAATCTGGCAGTTTCCAAACCTCAACAACGACACAATGACAACAGCCGAAACAGTGCTGGGAAGTAAATGCAGTGGTGAAAGGATGTGGAGGGGGTTGGAGATGAAACCACAAGGAGGAGGTCTGGCTACTCCGGGAAGTGCAAAAGAGCATTCTCAGAGCTTCAGGTGCACTGAGATGAGGTGGGAGATTGAAAATGTGAAATGCGCGCTACCAGAAAATTATTTAACACCTCCAAGCTCTCAAGAGAATTTAAATCTTTCCTGTTAGTAGCAGAATCTACTTACTTAATACTTTAAAAATTAGCTGATGGAAAGAAAAATTACATTGAATGCTTTAGCCCACATTCCATGTGTACTTCCATCAACATAGCCTCAAGTCCAATCTGATTTCAATTATATAATACCTTTTTTTAAGGAAAAAAAATAAAGAAAAAAATTAGTTTTCATAAAGATCAAAAAGAGTTTTCCAACCCAAAATAAGGAAACTCAGATAAAGACTGAGGAAATGTATGGAGACAGGTGAATAGCAGATACTAATACAGAAGCATCATAGTTAGTGGCACATACTTTGGAATCTGACTGAGTGGTTTCAAATCCCAGTTGCACTGCTTACTAGCTCTGTGACCTTGGGAAAAGTCACTCAGCTCTCTGAGCCTCAGATTCAACACAGAGAGATCAGTTCTACAAAGGGCTACTGGGAGGTTTAAATTTTAAAAAATCTTATATGAAGTGCTAAGCATAGTTCTCAGCATACAGTAAACACTCCATAAAGATTACCTGCTATTATTATTGTTCACATGAGACATGTTTATGACAAAGCTCACAGTTGCTGAAGTCTAGTGAGATACAGCAAAATTTATATTAAATATTTCTTTCCTGCACAGGGTGCACACACACACACTCGTGTGGATGTTTGTGTTAATCATATCATTTCATTCCTAGCAGAAGTTTAATTCCCTCTCCACTATATACTAATTTGTCTTTGTGAGACTAAAATAGAATTCCATTTCTGAGTGAGGAGTATGATTAATATAGGAGTAGGAGCCACCCTCCATGAAGTAATTATGATTTAGAAATTCCATACTATAAGGTTCCTCTTGAAAACTCTGTCATGCTCAAAGCTACCCCATGTGGTCAAGATTAGAAAAAGGGCCAGATAATCTTCAATAAAAGGAAGAAGTCGCCATGAAATATACTAGAAGTCAACAAAAGTATATGAGCCAGTAACAGGTAAGATATTCACAAGACAGATTAAAAGCTAGGGATGTAAACCTGTACACAGGTAGTCAGTTGAGTACTATAAGAAAGTCCAAGAAGAAGGGCTTCTAAAGTCCACATTCAGGCAGAGAAAAGAGCCATAGCCTCAAGTCAAAAAATGGGGGAACTGGAAATTCTTTACCTACAAGAAAGTGACAAGGATGTTTACCCTTCCACCAGGGCCTTTTACGGGGAAAGGAATAGGGTGGCAATTAAACTGTAATCCCAGGTTGGGTGTCTGAATTTACAGTATCCTGCATGGTGTGGGAATTACAAGGCAAGAAATTAACATCAATACCAGTCCAGGATTACTGGGTCATTAAGGCACTGGCAGAGACAAGTGGAAAACAACTTTCACAACCCATTGCACACAAGCCTCTCTCTTTCTCACACACACAAACACAAATACACATACAATCCCTACTGGAAATGAATTCACAATAAAAAAGTAAAAACCAACACATAATAGAAAAGGAAACACCCAAACTCCCATGAAGGACCATTAATATATACAAGAAATGGGAAACTAGCCCTCTAAAAATTGCAGACAGAAGAACAATCTAAAATGGACCACAAAGTAAATTCTAATTTGCCGTCAAGGTAAATGAGTAGAAATTCTAATAGAAGAACAAGATCCTCTTAAAAAGGATCAAGCACCTTCAAAAAGAACCAAACTGAACTTCAAAAAATGAAAGGTACTGTTACCTTTAAAGTCAAATTTAAAGTCAAAAACTCAATGGATGCATTAAACAGAAGATTAGACACAGCTGAAGAGAAAATTAGTGAAGTAGCCATTAGATTTGAAGAAATCACACAGAACCATGCCTCTCATGGAAGGTGGCTCCTACTCCTACATAAGTGTGATCTGTAGACTGGCAGCATTGGCATCCCCAGGGAGTTGGTTAGAAATGCAGAATCTCAGGCCTGTCTCATGCCCACTAAAACAGAACCTGGATTCTAACAAGAACCATGTGATTCATGAGCCCGCTACAGTTGGACAGGTGCTCATATAGAGAATGCAACACACAGAGACAAAGAGACAGAAGACATGAGAAGTCAGGAGAAAGTTTAATATGTATCTAAAGGATCACCAGAGAGAGCAGAGAACTAGTTCAACACCTGGATGCCACAATTTAAAAGGATGTATAACTTGGTCAAGTCTAATGACTACCAGGAACGTGACCACATCTAACAGGGGAGAAGGGGTATGTGGGGTAGTTCTCTTTCTTGTACCTTATAGAAAATGTCCCTCTTTTTAATCCTCATAAAACAAATTTTTTTTGCTTTAACAAAGGTATTTATTGGATTTGACTCAATGTTGAGGTACACATGGCACCCAAGAATATAGCATAGTGCCAGGCACACACTAGATGCACAATATTTACTGAACAAATACATAACTAAATCACTAGAAAATGCCTCTTGCGAAGAGAGTATCTAGCATAATACAGGCCACAAAGAAGTTACTTGATGTTTGAGCTAAATGAAGAGGCTTTTAAAAACTGGAGATTGTTCTGTCTGAAAAATATGTTAATGAGTGCCTATATTAATATTTTCTGATACATTATTATGAAATCATCATCTCACCTCCCCACATACGCACTATGTTCAACAACGATAAAGAAGTCATATACTGAGATCTCTTATTGACAAAAGCCACTAAGGAAAATAGAAAACTTACCCTATATACTTTTTAAATCAATCAACCTGTGTTTGAGGTCACATCAGAGCACATTCTCCTTACTGGCAAGGGCTATACAAGTAAGTTCTGGAGGGCTTTTTTTTTTCCAGTTATAAGATAGATGGCAGAAAAAGGTTTTCAGAAACAAAGAGCTATTTTAAGAGCTGTAGTTAATGTCTCTCCCATAAATTTTTTTTTTAATCCTGACACTCTTAGACATTTTGGGGGGGAAAAAATTATTGCCTTCAAAAATATCCAAAAAAAAAACAAGGAAAGGAGAACCAAGTGGATTTGTCCACTTGGTCCTACTTCTTTCTAAAATGTGGCTCCATTGAGCTCCATTTACCCCATTCCCACCTTTAATTTTTCAGCATACCAAACATTAACATTAAAAACATGAAAGATTTCTAATTTACGTACAGTGTTTATCATCTACTTTCCCCACTGGGACACAAGCTCCATAATGGAAAATGACGTTGTGTTCACCAATATACGCCTAACACCTAGAATGGCACCTGGTTATCCTTATTCTATGGGTAATATCAATTTTGTTAAATGAATGAATGCATACAAGAACTTTAGATGTGGAATAATTTCTTAGACCTAATGGGCTATTTCATACAATCTGGCCAATTTAGGAAACCCAGAGTACCCAATTTAGTCATGAAGAATTGGCACATTAAAAAAAAAAAAAACTGAGCCTTGATGTAGCTCATAAAACTCCTATGACTTTTAATCATCATTATGGTTACAGACACTGGTGCTGAGTTGTGTGTAGCAGAGCAGAAGATGAATAACAGCCAAAATAGTGTCAGAAGGACAAAGGCAAGTAATATTGCATAATGACATAAGGAGTCGGGACTGTGCCTAGAACACAGTGGGCATTCAATAGTATTAAACCAGAAACATTTTCAACTTCATTCCATCTACCATGATGTCCTGCACCTTAAAAAAAAGACTGAATTAATTAGATGCTATGTTCTTTTACAGCTCTTATGTTCAAACGTGAAAGGAAGTCTATCCCCAAATTACCTCTTACAGTTCCTTAAAATCCGAGGCACCAATGTGATCACACTTATCTATGCTATGAAGACAGGACTACCAAATAAGTGAAGAGGGGGCTATTTATGTAGTTTAGAGGTCAAGATGTGGGTGTGAAAAGTAGGGAACACATAGCACAGATGGAGTGATGGCAAGTGTTGCCAATGAAGATACAATGAGTTTTGTGTGTTTCTGCAGCAAAGGGTCACGGAGGTGATTCAATCTCAAGAGTTGGTTAAAAGGTATCCTCACAGGCTAGAGTGAAGAAGCGTGCCACTTTAGAAAAGCCATATAATAGTAGCCCAAGAGAGCTTTCAAGTAATGAGGCTGGGAAGTGAAAGTGAAATCTTGGCTGGCCCTTGAAGTGGGGGAGCTTGGAATGCTCTGCCGGAAGGGATTATTAGAGTTTTAGAGCATTGGGGTGGGGTCAGTGCCACAGACAGATATGATCTTTTCGATAGTGGCCAGAAGAGGTTGATGCTAGACCTCTTAAGGGCAAGTCTACAACAGTCAATGTGCCAAATTCTATACTATGCTAAGGAAGTGATAACAGAAACAGAGAGAATGTGGATTAATGGGAGACAGGCTATAGAAAGAAATGGCAAAATGTGATAACTGATATATGAGCAGAGACTTTAGGAACAGCAATGACCAACTCTCATGATGGGAACAATTCCAAGAGAAAAAGTCTACAGTAGAAAGAAGAGCAAGATATCCAACTGGAGATCTCATGGGAATGAACCAAGAGAATGAGTTAGGGAGAGGCAAACGGAGCTACTTACTAAATATGAATAAGTAATTTAGCCCAAGAGAACAGGTTATAGTCCCTAGAGCCTCAGGCAAGTCCCCTAAATTCTTCCCTCCAGGTAGGAAGTGGTCAGGTATAACTTGTCCAAACAACACATGGTAAAAGAAATTCTAAAAGACAACATAGCAAATCCAGTTTCTAATAGATGATCGTTTTCCAATAAAAAATTATCCCATATCTTTGCTTCCCATAAGAGTCATAAAAAGACTTTGAGGTAACATTGATTTGGCTGGAGATCAATTTTTACAGTGGTGTCTTCAAAGTAAATGAATAAGGAAGTCAGCATTACTACAGCATGCATCAGTCTTAAGGCTGCCAGGATCTGACTGCCAACATCTAAGCAGATTTCCTCTCTGGTGGCAGATACAAGATCTCAACGGAGTTGTACACTCTACCTGAATCTTGCCATCCTCAAATGCCATGTTCCTACCAGACTTAGTATCAAGTTTTGGGTAAACAACATATGTTTTCCCAAGAATTATACTTTTAGAGATGCTTTTTTTCAATTCTGGATCACACTTCAACCAGACTTCTAACATTTGGGCTTTACAGGTATACCTTGGAGATATTGCAGGCTTAGTTCCAAACCACTTCAGTAAGGCAATTTTTGCAATACAGTGAGTCAAATGAATTTTTGGGTTTCCCAGCGCATATAAAAGTTATGTTTATACTATACCATAGTCTACTGAGTGTGCATTAGGTCTAAAAAAATATAATGTACATACCTTAATTTTAAAAATACTTTATTGCAAAAAAAAAAAATGCTAACCACCATCTGAGCTTTCAGCAAGGGGTAATCTTTTAGCTGGTGGAGGGTCCTGCCTTTCTGTTGATGGCTGCTGACTGACCAGAGTGATGGTTGCCGAAGGTGGGGATGGCTATGGCAATTTCTTAAAATAAGATAACAACAAAGTCTGCCACATCACCTGACTCTTCCATCCACGAACTATTTCTCAGAAACATGTGATGTTGCTTGGTAGTATTTTACCCACAGTAGAACTTCTCTCAAAACTGGAGCTAATCCACTCAGACCGTGCAGCTGCTTTATCAACGAAATTTATGTAATATTCTAAACCTAGACTTGCTTGATGCAGGGTTGCCATAAACCTTCAGTTTGAAAAAATACAGTATCAGTGAAGCACGATAAAATGAGGCATGCCTGTACCGTGTTTCTCCCCCTCTCTGTCGGTCTCGGTTCTCAGTGATCTATCAAACACCTACATAGCCTAGAAACACACAAAAGGACTCTTTTAAAACTGCAACTCGTCATGACTGCATTTCTCTGCAACACTGGGTTTGGATACATCCAGTTTGGGGGTCAGTGGGGGCCTCTAGAGCACACAAACAATGACAGAGGGGTTAGTCCATCAGCTTCCATTCCCTAGGATCTGCTTGCTCTGGGCCCTGACAACATTCCTTTTCAGCACCTTCTCCCTTGAATTACCTACACCCCAGAACATATCAAATTAGTTCATTCTTTGCTGCCCTCGAGATCTCTAGACTAGCAACTCCCATTCCATTTCCTCTCACCCCCGTCCCTGTCTTGCCTGCATGTTTGTTGATTACTAAAAGCAAACCCCAGACATCACATCCTTTCCCCCCTAATTACTGCAGCAGATATCTCTAATAAAGAGTTTCTCAACAATAGCACTACTGACATCTGGGATTGGAGAATGCCTTGCGAGAGAGAGCAGTCACATGTGTCGTAGGGCATTTAGCAGTATCCCTCACCTGTACCCATTAGAGTCCAATAGCACCTCAAGTCATGGCAACCAAAAATGCTTCTAGACATGCCAAATGTCCCCTGGGGCAAAATCACACTCCCCCTCACCCCCATGAGAACCACTGCTCTAAGAGATAAGGACTTTGAAAAAACCGTCACCACAATACCTTCATCACACCCAACAAAATTAATAATAACCTCTTAACATTATTTGATAGCATGTTTGTGTCCAATTTTGTCCAGTTGTCTCAAAAAATGTCTCTTTACAGTTAGTGTGTTTGAATCAACATCCAATCAAGGTTCCCGCATTGACTGATTGGTGTGTCTCTTAATATATAACACATGTCATTTATTGGTTTAAGAAACTGGATCACATATCCCTATAGAATTTCCCGTGTTTCGGACTTAGTTGATTGTATCCTTGTGACATCACTTAACATGTTTCTCAGTCTCCTTCATGTCCCATAAACTGGCAGTTAAATCTAGGGCCTTCCATATATTCATATTCAATTCTTATGGCAACAATATTTCCCAGGATGTACTGCCCCCTTACTACTGCATGACATTGGAAGGCATATAATGTCTGTTTGTCTCCCTTCATGTAATAAGAATGACCCATGGGTTCTGAATGTATCAGCACCATCCTCCACCATAAAGTTTCCTCCAATCTTCACTTAATGGTTTCAGCAGCCATTGATGATCATTGCCTAGAGCCGTTGTCTCAGTTAGTGAGGCAAAATAGTGGTTTTCTAATTTCATCATTCCTGCTACAATTATTAGCACAACAGTGTGGTTACCCTGGAACATAGTTCAAATAGGAAGGCAGGATAAGTGCTTGGTTCTTTCCCTGTATTTAGAAACATTCAGAGTACAGAGTTGAAAGCCTTTGCAACTGCCAGAAATGACAAAGATTTCTTCTTCTGTTATCATTAAGAACTCATGAATTTTTATATATTTGCTGCATTTTAAGCCACCATCCCATCTTAGGCCAGGAGAAACTCCTTGATATAGATATTCTTGTCAGAAAAGTCAAATCAGAATCTAATGTAGCTCTTGGAGCTAACTTCCAGTTTACAGGTGCTGGAAGAACGTACAAAACCACCACAACCAACACCCACTACTGAGGAAGCAAAGAGAGAAATGTGAGGATATTCTATAAGATGGTGACCTGATTTCTTTGTCAAGTCAGTGGCATGGGGCGAAACATATATATATACACACATACATGGAAATTTTTTCATTAAAAAAATTTAAGCCTATCTCCAGCCGACTATATTCCAAAATATGACTGATTTTAAATGCAATTGTTGGAGTGTTAGAGAGATGTGGAGGAACTGAGTCTCTCATCCATCGTCAGTGGGAATTGCAAAATGGTACAACCATTTTGAAAAAGTTTGGCAGTTTTTTAAAAAGTTAAGCATATGCCTACCATATGATCCAGTCATTCCATTCCTTGATACTTGCCTAAGAGAAATGAATGCATATGTCCATAGACTTGTACACAAATGTTCAGAGAAGCTACATTTCAGATAGCCAAAAACTGGAAGCCATCCAAATGTCTACCAGATGTCTGGATGAACAAACTGTGGCATATCCATTCAGTGAATTACTACTCAGCAATAAAAAGGAACGAACTATGATTCATGCTACAACATGGATGAATCTCAGGATAACTATGTTTAGTGAAAGAAGCCAGACAAAATAAGTACATATTGTACTATTTAATTTATACAAAGCTTAGAAAATACAAACTAAACTACGGTGACAGAAGGCAGATTAGCCATTGCCTGGGGACAAGGGCAGGGATGGGGAAAGATGGTAGAGAAGGTTTACAAAGGGGCATGAAGAAACTTATGGGGGTGATGGAAATGCTCATTATCTTGAGCACAGTAATGGCTTCATAGGCATACATACGTCAAAACTTAAACTGGACCCTTAAAATACATGTGTTAATTGTATGTCTATTATTCCTCAGTAAAGCTGTTGCCAACTGTTAGGACAGGAGAATAATTTGTCTCCGATCCTTCCTGGTCTACAGAGCTTTCATTCAGGCTCCTTCACCCTCTTTGGACACAGAAGTATTGAATAAACACGTCCAGGCTCACCCCCTTTTCTCACTCCTCCCCCAGGGAAGAAGCTAATCTGACTCATCAGAACAGGACATTCATTGGGCTATGTTTTATTGGAAGACAGGGTGACTGTACCTCGAAAGCAACAGGCAGGCTCACCTACCACTTCCTTTTTCGCTGCCTCTGTCCAGATTTGACAGGCCCTCAGCCAAGGGACTGCTCTTGTGTTCCCTACTTTCTGTCCATGAGGGAAAGCCCACCATTCTTCTCTGATAGGGTAGATAAATTTACTGCAGCACTACATTAGAGGTCATTGAGCACTCCCTTGCCAAAAATAAAGTAGATATTTCTGTTTCTGCAGTTCTGTGTGTATGCCCTCTGTTAGAATTTTGAAGGACAGGAAGGGTAAGTCTTAGTCCCCAAACTGCTGTAGTTGAATGTTATCCTTTTCTTTCCATCACAGCAATCAACAGCGTTAGCCACACTTATTTTCTCTGAAGTGAGACACTGAAAATCGTTTCCAAAAGCTTGGTCCTGAACCACCCAGACCTCCTGGCTCTTTGTCTGTCAGCTTTTCATCTCTTGACTCCTGCCAACTGCCGTCTTTAGTTCCATGCAATTTCACCCTTAGAAAGTAAGTGTAAATGCAATCCCCACACTTCATAGAATTGACTAGAAAGTTGGCTGCTGAATATAGTCCCAGATGTTTAATATAATTTTGAATCTTTGGCCAAGTCATTTCCATGTTTGCTTGGTTGTGAAAGGTTTTCCAGCAAGTGAGAATTTAAGGGTTGAAGACTTTAATTCATGGGCTCTCTAAGAGACCTATTCCCTATTTCCCATCTTCTCCCACAAAGACATTAATTTACCTCATTTAGAATTAACTTACCAAACTGGGATTTAGCATTGCACTGCTGGCTTAAACTCAGACTTACTATAAGCAGCAGTCATAGGGAACTCCCCAGAGCACGGGTTGGAGGAATGGGGTCCACCATGTCACCAGGAGTCTCACTTATGGGACACACAATGATGAAATTCCTCAGGGCTCTGTCCCCAGAAAATCCAGTCTCTTCTGAGCAAAGCATTCTGGATTTTTTCTCATGAGACTGAGGCTCCTGCAACTGTTCATATTTTCCTTTCTGTTTTGGCCACTAGGAAATCGAAAGCCCCAAATCTGTCCTTGTCTGTCAACTTGACAGGAACTTGTTTGTTTTTACCTTTAACCCTGGCTTTATTTCCTTACTCCAATACACCCTTCACCCAGATGTCTACATTTATTTATGTTTACCCTTTTAACATTACAATTATCTCTAGAATAAACTATCTCAATTTATCTTGGAATAAAGGAGAATATTACATGTTTAACATCTCTGGATGTAGCTTCTAAATTTAGACAAGAGGGGGAGAATCCTATAACCCTAATTCATAAGCATTTAGCTCTTTTTAGCCTATCTTCTCCTATTAATAACTTACTTTCTAAAAACAGAACAATCCCCAAGAGACACATAAATATTCACCTATATCTCCCATGAGACTATAAGTGCTACTGACTACATGTCTTCATTTTTCCTCTTTTATATTTTAGCAGGTGGTGCCTGCATGCTCTGGTGTCATCGAGTTCCTGCCATCACCACTACAGCACCCACCCCTTCTGCCCTCCTCCCCTCATACCACTCCCCAGGCGGCCCCAGCCCCTCTCCCTGACCTCCTCCTGCTCCTGAAGTGACCGCCTGGGTGTCTGACAGGGAGATACGTTTAAGGGCCAATCAAGCCTAACAGAGAAGTCCATCTATACCATCCTCCTAAAACTAGAAAACAAAACACAGCCAGGTACGTGCTCAAATGACAGGAACCCCAAAACAAGACTTTAAAAAGGTCCAGAACAAGCTTTTGCACCCTGCTTCTCTCTGAGAGAGAGCTCCAGGCTTGGGGAACCAGAACGCTTCCATGTGGCACTGAGCCAGGCCCCAAGCTCCACGAGGACAGAAGCTCCTCCAAAGGACCTTGACCTATGTGTCTCTTCACTTGGTTATTAACTCGTATCCTTTACAAAATCTCATAGAAAAAAATCTGGCATCTGCTCAAGGAATCTAGTGAACAGGAACAAACTTTGGTGAAATTTCTGGAACCATAACAAATTAAATGGATCATAGACTTTTTACCCAGACAGCAGAAGCTGATGAGGGCCCTAGTCCTCCAGAGCAGTTTACTGCAGTCAAACTGTCTGATTCCAGAATTGGCCTAAAACCTGGCCATGGAAAATACCTTGGTATAAATTCAGATGGATGTGTTGGGCGTTCAGATCCAATTGGACCAAAACCAGTCTTCCAAGATGGGAAAATGGCTTTACTGGCCTCAAATAGCTTTTCTATTAGATGCAATGAAGTAGGCAAGATAAAAGCAAGAAGTAAAACAGGAGAAGAAGAAATGATAAAGAGCAGATCCTGTGCTGAAAGAGAAACTAAGAAAAAAATGATATTCCAGAGGAAGACAATGGAAACATTAAACAGTGTGAAATTGATTCTGTGAAGAAATTTCAGAGCTTCCAAGACCACAAACTTAAAATAAGTAAAGACCATAAAATACTTAAAAAAGCCCAGAAAGACAGATTTTTGTCTGAAACACTTCTGGACAAGAGAACCAAATTGAAAGCTGATAGATATGCAAATGACCATGATTTTTGTTTCTGTCTTCTCCTTTTTTTCCTGAATAAAATAATGGAAGTGTTTTTACAGGGGAAAAAAAAAGGTCTCAAACAAATACACACACACACAAAATGCACTTGCCATTGAGATAACACTATTCTAAAAGCAAAATGCTAAAATAAATAAATGAAATATTCATGTTAAAACCATAAGCAGTTTTCATTTGAGAAGAAAAGAGAGAGCACTGCTCATCAGAAATCAATGTCAGAGTGGCAAATTCAAGGAATGAACATGGTAGTGTTTTACAAAGACTTGCCTTCATTTATTCCAATGGTGGGAGAAAATAATCTGAAAATAAAAACTCTTCAATTCTTGGGAGGCAGTATAACAATGCTGTTAGAAGTACAGGCTGTACTGGTGTTTGTACTAGCGTAGAACATTCTGGAAATTTATACAAGAAACTGACAACAGTGGTTCACTTTAGGAAGAAGCACTGGGCATCGGGTTGGAGGGAGACATTTTTCACTGTTTAGCCTTCTGTGTTGCGTGAATTTTTTTTTTTTTTACCATGGACCGTATTACTTTTTCAAATCAATAAAAGCAAAGAGAACTTGGAGTCAGAGAGACCAGAGCTTGGCTCCTGCAACTGCCGGCTGTGGGCTCCATGACCTTCGCCGGGTGGCTTCCTCTCTTTAGGCCTCAGTATCCTCACCTGTCCTGTGGTCTAATTATAGTACCTGCCTCATACAGGCTTTAGGAGGAGTAAATGGGATGATAATATGCATAAGGTGCTTTGCAGAACCTCTGACACACAGTAGGTGCTCAATAGATGGCAAGGCAATTAAAAAGTGTTAATAAGAAAATGTAATCCATTCTTAATTAAAAGTAAATATGGGACAATACTAAGCTGTGGACTAGGAGGTAGAAGGCATAAAATTCCTTTTTACAACCACCTATTTGCTATCAGCAGGTAGAGATTAAGTTAAACCACCATCGTGAAAGATAGGAAGGATGTGAAGTCCATCTGAGAAAAAGCTTTAAATTCCTCAAAAGCACAGCCTAAAATCCAATGTTTCTAAGCAGTTTCATCTACCCATGGGAGTCCTTAGCCTCCCCTTACCCTGAACCCTGAGGAAAAAAGGAGTAAAACTCCACAAAGATGAGTAAGAAACCCCAAGGCTGACAGATCTACTTTTCCCCTCTTGCAGGGCTTTGCGAAAGCTAATATGCACAGGAATCATTCCTGGGGAATCTTACTGAAGTGCAGTTTCTGGCTTAGCAGGTCCAGGGGGAGGGGATCTTGGGGGGCTGAGTCTCTGCGTCTCTGACAAGCTCCCAGTGATGCCAGTGCTGCTGGTTCACAGACCACACTGCACATCAGGGTCCTACTGACCCAAGACTATGGTTCCACTGCTTAAGCAATGGCAGTGTTGTGTGGTTGTGATCACTGTCATATTTTCTCTCCTGGTAACAACCTAGCCAATTCTAAATCAATGGTTCTCAACTGGGGCCAACTGTGCCCTTCAGGGACACTGCGCAATGTCTGGAGATATTTCTGTCACAACTGCAGGGGGTGGGTGCTACTGGTGTCTATGAGCAAAGGCCAGGGCTGCTGTGGAAAACCCTGCACGTCACACAATGGCCCCCACAACAAAGGATTATCTGGTCCCAGATATGTCAATAGTGCCAAGGTTAAGAAACCCTATTTTAAATAAACAGAACATGTGAGCTGAGTCCTCTCAATCCACCCCAAGACTATAAATCTTGATTTTACAAGTGGTTCATCAATCCAACATTGTCCTTTCCCAGGCTAGATCTGACATGTGGTGAGGGTACCAGATTAGCAGAAAGAATGGGATGCTGTATGCAGGGAAGGGCTCACCAGGTCGTACTCCATATTTTGTTTAAAATCAAGTATATGTGGTTCAGAAAGCCAGCGGTGATCAACTAAACATTAAATTTTCCACCATTTTGAGGCACGGCAATTTCACAGGGCCACGCCTCTGTTTAAGCAAAGGACCTATAGCTTAGGTCTAAGCTCCCTGAAGGCAGGGCTGTCTCCAAAGCTG
Organism: Manis javanica; assembly: GCF_040802235.1. NCBI lineage: Eukaryota > Metazoa > Chordata > Mammalia > Pholidota > Manidae > Manis > Manis javanica. Next base: position 75,704,479 of record NC_133170.1, read on the forward strand.
TCCATCAATAGCACTGCAGCAGCACTTAGCATATTGTAAATACTCAAATATCATGACAATATTTGCAATTCTGAATGTGCTTAAACAGACCCAGAGATTGAACCCCTCTTTAGTGTGACATGGTTTATTATTTGTCATCACCACAAACATTATTACTAATGACAATTATTTAGGCTATGGCACACGTGGTATGGGCTTTAGACCTCAACCCAAACCCGGATGCTCACACTTACTTGCAATGAAACCTGGGACAAGTTATCATAGTGCCCACATCCACAAAATGAGGATAATAATCCTTCCCTCTGACAGCACTGTTTTGAAGTAACAGGATGATATACTTAAATGCCTAGTAGTTGGCACAGAACAGGTTCTTCTTAACCTGTATTTCCTATCATCCTTAAGGAATGGAGTGAAATACCCACTGAGTTACATGGTGTTTATTTCTACACACAACATATGTAAGAACTTCGCCCAAAGCTAGAAGGCCATTGAACCCCATTCCCTTAAACCAAAGGCCATCATTCCTCAGGTTTATTGAGCAATCTCAGGACTGTATGCTTGCAGTTTTGTACAGCCCTTCAGGGCCAGGTAGTGAATAATGACCATCATCAACAAAAAGGAGACCTCTTTGGCAGGGGAATATCTCAATGTTCATCTGCATGGGACCCCCTCTGAGTCATTAAAGGATGGAAATGAAATGTACTCTCTGCTGACAAATGCTAAGGACCTGAAAACTCGGAATAATTTTGCAATAACTGTGCCTTTCTGAGTACAATGAAAGGAAGATGATTCAAGAGAAGGAGCCTGTGTCATAAGGAAGAGACAAGCTCTCTAGAGCATTAGCCATAGATGTTCTAGGAAACAATCCATAATTAACATTCGCATTATGCATTTCTCACTGTCAAGACATGGTGGTCTTGGATGAAAGATGCAAGCATGCTGGCTCTGTTGATATCACTATCTGTGCCTTTGGGATAAGAGTTTTTAAAAGATGCGAGTGGAAGAGCACACCGGAGAGCAAAACCTCCCACTGATGGGAGCAGGTGTGTGATGCCAGGAGAGGTAGGTGTAACCTCGAAGACATGAAAGAGGAGTTCTGATCAGCTTCAGCTTTCCAGAAGCCCAGAAAATCAGGCTAGATACAACCAGACTCCCGCCCAGTATCTGAAACATCACGGAATTGCACAGCCCAGGGCAGCTAGCACACTTTTAGAAGACTCCTACTGAAACTTGGAAAGCATCCTTGAAATAATGACAATAATAAACAGCTGAAAACTCCACCTTACATCTGCCCATGCCAGGATAGGAATGAAACGCCAGGGTAATGGACACCTGGTGACCCATGAGTGTGGCAGTAACTTATCACAGAGGATTTGACATGCTGGGAGAGTAGGTATTCCTGAATTGGGTCAGATTCCTGGTTCGAGTGGTATTGCCCACAGCAAGCCCAAGGGACAGGACCCAGGAGGGTTCAGAGGCTCTGTCTGACATCAGTGTCAAAGCTAAGGCAAATCCCAGTTTCCTCTCAGTAGCCACTCCCAAGTCCGTCATTCATACATTTGCCCAGACCCTTCTTAAACTGCATTTATATATCCTGCCAGGACCACCTCTTGAGATAATGAGTTTTAGGAGATTATTACCTGCTGTGTTAAGCAGTACTTCCGTTCATTGATTACAACAAGAAAACAAAGAATTAGGGGTGAAACAGCAGAAAGGCTAATGTTGCTTTCATCAAGGCACAATCTTGTGAAAAGTGGAAATATTTAACAGCTTGGAATCACAAGGCATTTATGCAGCAACCATGAACTCAGGAACCATAATGATTTCAAGTGTTTTGGTTTATGAAAAACAGGACTGGACAAAGGCATAATTTTTGTTAAGAGTTACTTAATTAGAAAATAGCTCAAAAAGCATGGAGTTCAGCAATGTTTTCAACCACAAAACCCTGAACTGATTGCAAATACGCAAGGATCAGAGGTTAGTGAAAAAACAGGAAAATCTGCTAGGAGACACTGAAATGAACACCATGGCTTTCTGCACAATGGGATGCCATGCAACCTCCAGGAAAAGGCACTATGAGTCCTCAGTGGGCATGAAGAGCCCGCCCGTTGGCTGAGCTACACTAAGTATCTTAGCCAGGATTAGTCTCATCAACTGCAAACACTCTAATTGCAATATGGTACCCTGGACTGATTCCTTGGACAGAAAAAGGACACAAGTGGAAACTAATGAAATCAGAATAAAGTCTGAAGTTTAGTTAATAGTAATATACCAATATTAATCTGTTTTGACAAATACAGCATAGTTACATAAGATGTTAACATTAGGGGAAACTGGGAGAGGGGTATTCAAGAATTCTCTGTATTATCTTTGCAATTTTCCTATAAGTCTACATTATTCCAAAGTAGAGGTTTATTTTTTAAAAATTTTTTTTAATTTTCAGCAAACATATGTCATGACTCTTCAGAGCCACTGGAAGTTAGAGGTCAATAAAAACTATCAAGAGTTTTGAGAATCAGGATTTAAGTCAAAGGACATGAAAAGACATTTTTCTAAAGAAGACATACAAATGGCCAACGGGTATATGAAAAGGTGCTCAACATCACTAACCATCAGGGAAATGCAAATCAAAACCGCTTGTTAACATGGCTATTATCAAAAAGACCAGAGATAACAAGTGTTGGGGAGAAAGTGGAGGAAAGGGAACCCTTGTACACTGTTGGTGGGAATGTAATCTGGTGCAGCCACTATGGAAAGCAGTGTGGAGGTGGCTGAAGAATAAAAATAGAGCTTCCACATGATCCAGCAATCCCTCCTCTGGTTATATACCCAAAGAAAATGAAGAGAGAGCCATGCTCTCATATTCATAGCTGTATTGTTCTGAATAGCCAAGATATGGAGACAACCTAAGTGTCTGTCTACATGTGAATGGATAATGAAGTTGTGGTACATGTATACAATGGAATATACTTGGCCTTAAACAAGGAGGAAATTCTGCCATTTGCAACAACATGGATGAACATGGAGAACGTTATACTAAGTGAAATAAGATAGGTGCAGAAAGAAAAAAGACTGCACGATCTCACTTATATATAGAGTCTGAATAAGTAAATACATAGAAGCAAAGAGTAGAAAGGTGGTTACCAGGGGTTGAGAAGGAGGGAATGGGAAGATGTTGGTCAAAGGGCACAAAGTTGGAGTTATAGAGGATGAATAAGTCTAGAGATCTAGTGTACAGCAGGATGACTATACTTAATAATATTGCATTAAATACTAGAAATGTACTAAGAAAGGTTGCAGGTGCTGTCACCACAAAAAGAAAAAAGTATGTAAGGAGATGGATATGTTGATTAGCTTGACTGTGGTAATCATGTCACCATGTATATTTATATCAAATCATCACGATACACACCTCACTATATACAGTTTTTATTTTAAAAAATATATTAATTAAAAAAAAGAGATCCAGTTGGGTAAGGCAATTTCCCTGATATAAATATGGGGGTAAGGAGGAGAACAAGTTAAAGACAAGAAAAAACTAAGTGGATATTTATTAGGATATGAAGAAGTTAAGCAGATGGCCATTGAAGCCATGGTAAGTCAAGTATGGAGTCAATGAGTGTGAGGATGACCAGGGCTATGAGGATCTGTCACAATCATCTCATCCCAAAGATGACCATGACCTTCCAGAAATGTGCCTCACGACGGATGGGCCACATTCTACAAAGACACCTATCCCTTACAGGCACCGTATAATTTAGAGAATAGTAGTTACACTTGTTAAGCCCAATAGGCCTAAACCTATAAACAGCCTGAAAGGAAAAACCTACAGCAAAACCTGGGACTCCTGACACAATACCAAAAATAACACCAAGGTTTACCAGAACACATACTAAAGTTACTCGGGTAATTAATCACCATGCACTGACTTCCTCGAGTGGAGAGTGTTGTTAAACATAATCAGCAAGAGCATGTACAGAAGAATTAACTGCTTGTTCAAGAAGATGACAGAGATAAAAAAGGCAAAGCAAGAAACGATTAAGTATTTGAACGGCATCTGAAGGAAACTCCATCAAGTTTTCCTAAAGTAAAAAATGAAGACTGCACTGAAAACACATTGCAGATTAAAAACTCTGAACCCTGGAGATTTGCAGGTTGATGCCTAAAGATTATAAATAAATCTTTATATAAATAAATAATGAGGCTTCATATAAACAAATAAAGCAATTAGGCTACCAGAAGAAAAATAATTGCCAAGGCAAAAACGTATGGAAACTCAGCCTATTTAAATATTTTTCCAGGAGCTTAGAGAAACCGGCAAACTTTTTGGTTTTAGTGCAGGACTGGCCATTAGCAGAGCAACCTGAGCACTTTGCCTGATTTCTGAGTCTTTTTCCTAGTCTGTGCATGAAATACGAAAGACCACTTTTCCTCTGGGAAGAAACTCTGTCATTCCAAGTGACAGCCTTTGAACGCCATCAATCTTCACCTCTAAGTAACTTAGGGATACTATTCTAAGGGCCACACAAAGATAGAGTTTGACAAATGACTCAGTTCGATGCAAACAACTTTAAAGTACAATTATTAGTCAAAGACAGCTACATTAGCCTTTTCTATTCCCGCAGATAATTACCTCTTACTTATATCATTTATACCAGCTTCTGTTGGCCAGAATAATTTCAGATCATTCTTAAGTGTTTACACTTAATCCCAACACCAGTATTGAAGGAAGGTGACTCTACTTACAGTTATGAATGTCATTCCAGTCGATTTTAGAGAAGAAAGGATGGCAGCAAAGGCCTTCAAACTTCAGTCTTTCTTTCTGGCCACACAACAAACTCTGAATCAGGTCAAGTAGTTCACTACTAACTTTGGGGTCATCTGGAAACTTCAAAAACCGCTATTCCAAAAAAATTAAATAATGATTTCCTTAGTAAATTCAGTTTCTCATGACCCAAAGTTAAGAAAGTTCTCACATATGCAAGTTTGTCTTTTTTTTAAAGAGAAGGAAGTTTTGTGCCCTCTTAACTTTGGACCAAAGGCATGTTCCCGAAATAAACGGCCTGTTCACATCAATAGACCTAGTTCCTTTGCAAGGGTTCAATATCCTTCATGACTTGACCCCTGGTCACCTCTCCTGTCTCATCTAGCTACACCCCCCATCTTCTCTTTGCTGCCCAACAATGATGAGCTATTTAAAACTGCCTGTACAAATCATGCTGTTCTCTCTGCCTAGGACACCCTCCCCAACCCAGGCACTTCCCTGCCTGCCTCTCTGCCTACCTCCTCCACCCCATCATCCCTCCTGTGTGCTCCACTTTTGCACACACACAGTGTACTGTGTTTCTGTGTAATGATGGAGAAAAAAGATAGAGCCTTCTCCTTCCTTCTCATCAGTGTAAACTGGGTACCTAACAGTACCTAGTGCGAGTCACTTGTCACTGAATGAGTGGATTGAAATGAAAGAAAGAAATTAGCCCCAAGAATCCTCTAAGGGAAAACTTTAACTCAAGAGGAGATTCAAGAATAACAAATAATATATGTATGTATGAAGTACATAAAATATGTATTATTTGTAAACAAATAGGTGTTAGGCATTCCAGAAAGATGAACTTGGGTGAGACACAAAAACTTATGAGTTAACTTCTCTTTTTCCTTTAGATTGAAACTAAAACATATATATACTTATCACATCCTTAAGAAATGGGCTTAATATAGTGAAAAGTAAAATTACTGGAAAATAGTTTGAATTTTACTTCATACATATGTATATATTATTGTGTTTGTATTTCATGTCTTCATCCAATTCTACAACCTTGGCTAGGAGTACTAAAAAGCAGTATAACATAATATCAAGTGCATGGACTTCAAAATCAGACTGCCTGTGTTATTTTGGGCAAGTTACTTAACCACTCTGTGCTTTGGTTTCCTCATCTGTAAAATGAAAATAATATTACCTCACAGGGATGCTCGAGGATTAGCCAAGTTAATAAACTATATTTACTCAATTCTAAGACTCACACATTTTTTCACATTTAACAGTGCTGACATCAAAATGCATTTTATAATCAATGAAATATCACAGATTAATTGGCAGTGTTTTTTCTTTAATGGTATATAAAATAGCAGGGGCTTACAATTACTGGCAGTTGAGAGTCAATAAAATAACAATTAATAAATGTTTAGGACAGCTTTTGGTACCACGCGAGTGCTATAAAAGTATTTGCTATCATTATCACCCAATACTACAGGTCTGCATTATAACCATTCATACGAGCAATTTTTAAATGACATCTCTCAATATAATTTCAAAATCTGTTAGTGGCTCTTTACCTGGAAATTCATGATGTTATTGAAGGTCCTGGCTGAGGTTCCTTCGGTGAATGGTGACCTTCCATAAACCATCTCATAAGCAATCACTCCCACTGACCACCAGTCACAGTCTAGACTGTAGACACCTTTTCCATCCCCATTCATCACGGTCAACACCTCAGGGGCCATGTAATCTGGGGTCCCAATCGGGAGTTTGGCATTCACCTGGAAATGAATAAATAAAACACAGAAAAACTTTCAATTATCTTCAAATAGATTGCCAACAGCCACTTTTCAGACACAAGCTGATTTGCCTCTGATTACTATTCTTCCAGGCACTTAAACCTTCTGTCAAGTGGCACACCATCAGGAAATGCAAACGATTTACTAATTAAAAAAAAAAAAAAAAAGAAAAGCATATAATGCAATCCAAAAGCAAAGGGGCACGAGTTGCTGATGATATATACCATACAGACTTCGGTTACATAAATGAGAAAACGTCTTTCCTGACACACATTACTGATAGGACAGAACTTATCTTACTTAAGAAAATGACCACATGACAAAGATATCCTAGATAAACCTAGAAGATCAGTCTATCCACTACTAAAAAACTAGCAGCTACCTAGGTGGCAATGCAATATTACAAACGTGAGCTAAATCTCAAGTTTAAATATTTGGAATCAACCTTCCTACTTGGGCCCACCCACAGAGCAAGACATGATAAATAACTTCCACCAGAGGACAGATGTTAATGAGTTCATTTTCCTCACCCACCCAAAGCCTGCTCCCATGGTTCCCTCCCCACTGTTCAGAACCCAGAGGCCTCCAACCCAATGGTACCCAAGCTCCTGACCCTGGCAAAGAAAGATTAGGACAATGTGGGATGTCTTTTTATAAAGCTGAGTACATTTCATTTAAAAAACTCTCCTTTTTGTCTGAGAATGTGTCCTTGTATTTCAGTGTTTAAATGTCCTTTGTTTCTTGAAACGATGCTGACGAAGGTTTTCTGCCCCTCACCCTATCCCTTCCTACGCAACCTTGTAAGCTGGCAGCTCTTTGGTCTTCAAAATTGTTTTCAAGTTTTACTAAGCCATGAAATTCGAACTCTAAGGATCACCTAACTTCTTACCCATCAAAACAGAAGACCTGACGTTAGTCATCTACTGTGCTGACCAGTTGTCCAATAGCCCTCCATCTAAAAAGGCTTCTCTCACAAAAAGTTGGCAGTTTTGTGGCACCAAAGAGCTTTCTCCCAATTAGAGGTTGTTAAGTGCCCGACTGAGCCGGGAGATTTTATAGGTATGGCCCCACATCTTTAAGGCTGGGCTTTATTTATTTCATGAAAGTTGATTTGCTTTGCTTTATTTGATTGGGGATTGAGAGGAAAGTAGGTATTTTGAGAAGATACTAAAAGGTCTCCTTCCCCAGCAATGAAGACCCCAGCTCTTCTGGCCTGTAACTTTAATCTTGTCCATTCCTCTGACCCAAAGACCCACTGTTGTAGGAAACAGGCTCATTCTCTCTGCTCCCTCTTCTCACCCCTTCCCTCAGGCCCACCATAAGTTTTTCCAAACCCTAAACCCAGAAAGCAATGTGATACTGTCAACTGCTTTGGGCAATAGGATTTCCACTGCAAATACTCACTTGAGAAAGCTGGATGGTCACACCACCCAAGAAACCCACAGGCCTGGGTTGATGGACAAAAGTAGGGAGAAAGGAGATATATTTGGGCTAAGACAGGGCATTTTAATCTGAGGAACTAAAAGTAGCTTAAATCAAATAGAAACCTTGATGTTGAGAAGCCTGGACCAAGACTTCTGTCTTTTAATGTGTGTGTACAGCTCAGCACAGGATTAGGATTAAACTACAGGATCTTGGTAAAAATGCTGAACATTGATAAAAAGAAACAAATATTTTCAAAATATCAAAACAAGAGAAGTAAAAGCATCTTGGTTTGACTAGGGTAATGCCACTGTATCATTGATTAAATGCTTACCCTTTATGCCTAATTACCTTGCAGAACAATTAATACACAATCCTCAAATATGCATTGTTTGCACTTATTTGGTTTATTTTTATCATCACACTAGATTGTTTAGGAATACCCAGTTCTCCTTGCTTGCAGGTCACAGGGCTTGGTGACTTACCTGCTCATAGCCAAAGAGTTAAAAGGAACTTGACTGGGTCACATTTATCGGCACAACCCAGCAGTGGGTATCAGTTGTCAATGTCGTATTTTCAAATCCCAGATCAGACTTATTGAAGAGAGTCAGATAACTCCCCAACTAATTCTTGTCCCATAAATGATATGTGATTATACACACTGCAGTCAAATCATTTAGTCATTTTCTAGATTTTAAGGAAAAAAGTTCCCTACCTTGCTTTACGTATATCTCCTACTACAGTATTTATAGTAATTAATAAAAGTTAATGAAAATTTAATTTTCATTAGTCTACTAAATTTCCATTAGTTACTGACTTCCAAGCACATTAAAACTATTCAACATATAATCTCACACATCCTGATAAGGACTTAGCAAGATGCTTTCACTCTCCTCTGGTAGAATTCAGAGCCAGTTAATCTGGGTAATACCTTAAAAGTGGAAAAGTGTGAAGTATACCAGGGGCCCAGCCTGCCTGCAGTACACCATCTGACAAGTTTTACTAAACTAAAGTTAATTTTCACTATACTGACAAGAAAATATACCAGTTCAGCAGGAGACAATATGAAAATGACTAAGAGATGGAAGACTCAATCACATTTTGGGAGATAGGTTAAAAAGAAAGAAAGAAAAGGATTAATTCAGCAGATTGTTTTACAAGCAGAAAGCAGATGAGAAGAAAGTACAAAAACCACTGTCATCTTCTCCCCATCCCTTTCCCATAAAATGCTGAAACAGAAAACAACCTCAACCTAACAGCATGAATGTACACCTGCAGAAGCAGGGGGGAAAGTTCTCACTATGTTGTTCCTCTTGTGGAAAAGAAAGAAAATCTTTTCACTCCTGCATAAATCTCAAAAAAGGCTATCTCCTATGGGTTTCCAACTGCTAAATGGGGCTGGTTATCACTTAACATACTATTACCACTTAACATATAACGCTATTTACAATCTCCTTGCATTTGATTTTGTGAGAGCTGAATGAGACAGGTTGGAACTATTAGCTATTTGCCATTCTTTGAGATTCTAACAGATGAAGTGGGTGACCTGAGTCACACGGCAGGTGGATGGCACAGCTCAGTTCAACATCCCCCCTCTAGGCAGGATGGTCCACCCGTGTTTCCTAGGGAAAATGCTCCAAATCAACAATGAAGCTGAAAATAAAAGATGATGTAAGATGGGAAACTCAACAGATCTAAGATTCACAAATATCCAAAATATATATATATATATTAGTTGGGAGTGATAAAAAAGGATTCAGTGATTTTAGGGCAGTACATACATTAATTTTAGTAAATGTGGGTTTTATTTTATATAGTATATTCCAAGTACAAAAAAACATTTACAACTTACTTTAGGCCTATTTGAAAGATACACATGTTTAACCTACCACCGTTGATCAAAAATACCAAAAGAAAAAAAAAGTGTAACTCTATATCCACATTTGACTTGGTCTAAATTGCAGATTACTGGACTTCTATAATGAAAGGCCTTTGCACTTAAAACAGTCCTAACAATCCCTTCTTATCTCTTTGTCACATTCTGGCTCTAAAAGCACAGAATTCTGGAGATTCAGTTCTCTCTCCAAGAGAGGAAAAAGTACAGTATTCTCCAGTGTGCATGACTGAGGGCCATAACTCCTTGACCGAAATAATCAGGGGTTGAGCACTGAGCTGCAAATAAACCAAAGTGCCTCTGGGAGGCTCCCCACCTGGAGTGAAGGTTGCTACAATTAGAACTGAAAAGGGCAGTTTGAAGCACTGAATAGAAACCTGAAATGAATAGAGCCCAGCATCTCCATCAAGAGCTGGAGAGTGACAGAGATAGGCTCTTACTCTTCATTCCCATTTATTTACCAGTAAATATTAGCAGGAACTTTGGATCATAATCTAGTTTGCCAAGTAGGTTTTCTTATTGCAAATACATATTGCTGGCTCTGATTAACAAGCTTTCTGATGCTTCTCATGATACTGCAGTGGTTCTCAACCAGGGGTGGTTTGTCCCCCAGAGAAGATTTGGCGATGTCTGCAGACATTTTTGATTGTCACAGCTGGAGGGGAGGTGCTACTGGCATCTAGTGGATAGAGGCAAGGGATGAAGCTAAACATCCTGTAACACACAGGACAGCCACCCTGACAAAGAATTATCCAGACTTAAATGCCAATGGCGTTATGCGCTTATGCTTCAATTATTACCAGACTATGTATCTGTGCTTCAATTTATTTCTAGGTGTGTGAGTTTATTAAGGTCATTATGCAATGTATACATTTTTGAATCCTAGATGATAAAACCTGGCATTATTTAATTTTTCTGTGCCTTATTCCATTGAATTCAACACCTAAGTTTTCATGCCTGTTTCTGAATTATAACACTTAAAACATAAAATGTTTTGAGTCTACAATCTAATTCTTACTGTAAAGATCAAGTAGAATAGATTATAAGAACATAATCTGAGAAGAAGAAAAATAAAAAAAACAGTGCTGAGGTTGAGAAACCGTGACTGTGGACAGCACAGGGAGCCTGTTTTTCCAAAGGCCTGAACATCAAGGGAATTGTCTCAAGGAGACTCAGGTCTGCAGAACATGGAGGCCAGACCATGCAATGCAAAGACTTAACCTAACTCCAAGACTTTCCTACTATCAATTTAATGGCACCCACCCTTCCTCCAAGGAACTTGAGAGAAAAGGCAATTTTACCTATTGCCCTTTATGAAGACTAAACTCTCAGAGCTGGGGACATTTTGAAAAGCAGCCTCTCTAAGCTCTTCATTTGTGCATTTTAACTAGAATCAGTATTTTCTAGAGAAAGAATAAAAGGCCAAGTTCCTAAGGACTTCTCTGGGTCACCAAATAGCTCAGTTGTGAAATTATTCTTAAAATCTAAGTCCCTTTTCTCTTAGACTTACCATTTTTGGCAGAGCTGACTGGAAAATGCTTTTAATCTAACTTTGGTTTACTCTATCATATTTTTCCTTAAGTATTCTCACTCTTGATCTCAACAGCTACCCTCCTGCCTTCCTAATTAGTGCATGGAATACAGCTTAATTTACATCAAAGGGCCTGGACTTAGAATTGACATTCTGAGCACTTGCTTCTTAACACTTAAAGATACCTGGTTCAAATGCTCCGGTGATTAATTGCAATTTTGCTGCATAGGAAATAAAGCATTTGAGATAAATAAGGTTACATTTCATCAAAACATTTTAAAGTGAAAAAGATAATGCAACAGAAGACAGTCCATAACAAGCATGGAAAAATGAAGAAAAAAACAAAATAAGCAGTTTCCCTTCTTTTTAACCAAATTACAAGAATGTTCCTAAAAATGTTTTATAGGGTATTGACACGTATTATACATAAAATGGCAACCAGGACACGTAAGTCTGGATAACAGCTCTGTATCCCCTTCCTACCCCTGGAGAAATCATTTCATACACTGGCAGACAGATGAAGGCTTCAGAATGTCGCTCAACTTTATCCCATATTTTCCAAACTTACGAGGACTATGAACACTTTATAGTATAATCTGTGTTATCTTATTCCATTTTGTTACCATCTTATTTGAGTTCATTTTAGCAGCCGATCCAAAATCCACCAGCTTGATGTGTCCCGTTCGGTCAATGAGAATGTTCTCAGGCTTGATGTCTCTGTAAGAAGATCAGAGCCACAAATGAGCATCATCTTCTCCATGCCAACCAGCAAGCAAGTGCTAACCTAGGACACTGACTGAATCTCACTGTCTGTATTCTGCTATACGGACCTCCCTAGTGATGGACAAAAATAATAAGTAAACATTTTGCAAAACAAAATATACAAAAGAAAGAAAGAAAAGAAGGAAGGAAGGGAATAGGGGGTGGAAGGAAGGGGAAGGAGAGGAGAGGGGGGAAAAAATACATGTTATTAGATGGATTATTTCTCCAAAAGACGCACGTTTTACAGTAGGCAAACTAAGGCCAAAAGACAGGGAACTTGCCCAAGGTCATGTAACTAGTCAATGGAAAAGCTGAGAATCAATTTCAGGTTTCATGATTCCTGGTCTAACCATCATTCTATTCCCACAACATTCTCAGACGTACATAAGCATCAGGTGAATGAGGATATAAATAAACACTGTCAACCTAGGATTTTGTGGAATAGCATTGTAAATTATTAATGGGCCAAGTCAGAAGTATAGCTCCACGGTCGTGTTCTCCTACGAGGTATTCCAGTTCCTCCTGCAAATCAAATCCTGTTCCCAGTTCTCTACCATAACCCAAAGAGCCCGTGCAAGAGTTCCCAGTCTTACTAGCTACGTTGACAGATCTTGCTGGCAAACTTAAGAACATTACAATTCTAGGTCTGCTTCACTGTTGAATAGGTTAAGCTGAAATGCCCACCATTTTGGAAAATTTACTTCCAGCCAGCTGTAGCCAAGACTGGCTCGAAGCTGGCTGGATTTTGTTATTTTGATGCTGAATTCATTCATCCATTCACTCTAGTGTATGAACTCTTAGGTGATACCAATAAATTCTCAGCATACTACAGAGTCTCACTTACCGATGTACATAGCCCATCTGATGAACACTGTGGACAGCCAAAATCAGTTCGGCTAGGTAAAACTGAATCATATTCTCATCTAATTGGTCCTCGTATCTATTCAAAAGTGACAGCAAGTCCCCTCCAGGCAGATATTCCATGACCTGTATAGAATGCCAAAGTTATTAATTGTTCATATACCCCCCAACAAAGGAAATGTCTCAGTTAGTTCCTCCAATACTGCCTGATGTGTTATAATTACATGTCCACAAAGCAATGAAGATGTGTGAGACATATTCTAAGTCACGTAGGATGAGGTCCCTGCCCTAAGGAAATTACATCTATTACCCAAGAGAACCAATATAATGAAAGACTGGTCCCAGACACCACGCACAATGTTTGCAAGGCAAGCTTGAAAAACTGAATTAAATCCACCCACTCACCTACCCACCCTAAGTTAACACCCCAGACATCCCCAAAGATGAGGTACACAGTGCAGACAAAAATTCCTGGAGGGTAACAAATTCCCTGGCATCCTTTCTGCCTTCCCCTTAGCACGGAGCAGAATATAGGGGGAGTGCAATGAGTGTGATACAATCTTTTAAGTCAGCATGGGAGATAATCTAAATGTCTCTGTTAAAAATGTAAATGTGAACACATACCCTTGGACCTACTTCTACTTCTGATGATTGATTTTACAGGAACTCACAATAGTTTGTAGATAGATTCACTGCAGCATTATTTGTAACACAGGAAAAAAAACCTGCAAATCACCCAAATATCTGTCATCAAGGGACTGCTAAAATATGATATATCTACCCAATAGAATATGATGCAGATATTAGGAATGAAAGGACTCCACCTATTCACACTGCCATGCAAAGCTATCCATGGTGTTATAAAGTGGTATCCCATACAGGATAAAGTACAACCCCTTTCATTTGATTACAAAAATGTATTACACTTGCTTGTATATATATAGGGGAAAAATCTAGAAGAAAAATATAAAGTACAGCCTCAGGTAAAATACTTAATTAGTAAAAATATTTCTTTCACCCCAAGAAACCAAAATCCTTCCTCCTTTTGATAATAACCAAGTGTGATATTCCTGAGTCAACAAGCAGCTTTGAGGCCAATTTACCAGGGTAGCTTCAAACATCAGCGCAGTGGCTTTAACTCTCTGCCTTTCAGTTTTGTCCTCTGTAAAATGGGTATAAGTCTAAATCCCTCGCAATACTGTGCCTGCCACCAACCTGGCACCAACACCCCCTTTACTGCATGATCCTGGGAGAAGGATCATGGCTGGGAGAAGCTGGGAACCATATGGACCATCTTTGCCACCAGACCAGCCCTTGCTGAGTTCTTCTCCTGTCCTTTGCTCTGATTTCCCATTTCATGAGCTATGTTATAAACGTCTTTTCAGCTGTTGCAAATCTTTTCTGGAAGGAGGTAAGATCTGAATAAACATCTTTAAAAAAAAAAAACCAATGTATCTCTCAAACTACTGCATTCCAGAAGCCAACTTTGGGATATGAATTCCTCCATCCTCCTCCAAATTTCTGTTTACTTTTTGCCCAGAATTAGAAGAAAGCTCTAGTCAAGTCAGACCTGGAGCATCTGCCCATAACCCTAGAGGCCCCAGGCTGATCCAGTAAAGAATCTTCCCTGCACCAAGTCAACCCCCCACCAGAGACCCAGGAGGAGCCAATGACTTGCATCACTGGGAGTCACCCCCATTGACAAGGCATCTTACACACAGCAGGTCCTCAACCAGATGCTGGACAATTTGAAAAGTAAGGTTCCATTTGCCCTGAAACTGCTGGGGGCAAAAAAAAAACTTACTTATGAACTAATAAGAACAGCAACACTTAGAAGGGGCAGCATCTAAAATGCAGGCTTTATTTTCCCCAAATTCACAGCAGTCATAGCTACTCATCTAGTCCTAGAGAGCCCGCAGGAGCCACCTGGCTGCCTATAGCTCACCCACTCATCCCAACCTGGTTCTCTGCAGGCCCTGGGTATGTGGGTTAATGCTAATTTTTATGTCTGCTTTAAATATATATTGCCATTAAAAAGGTCTTGAACATCCACCAAAAATAATTTTTGTCACAGATAATAACAGAAGTATTCATGCTTTTAGAACCAAAATGTCTTAAAATGAGAACAATGCATATTTATGACAACACATGGCAGTTATAAATTTTCTAATCTGGCTCTATTAAAGATGTGAAAAATAGAATGGCCTATAAGTTTAAGGATGAGAAAGTCAAACACACAGCAGCCACTGGCAACTTTTTAGAGCTTGCGAACTGACCACTATTAAATACTTAGTGGCTATTCCTGAAAATTCTGTTTTTAATGGCCAGTAAGATGGTTCAGAAAATAAGAACCACCTCTTAGAAAGGCAAAAAGATATGTATTCTTTGCTCCTAATCAGGAGATCCAATTTCCTGAGCTGAAAATCTCTGCCCAAACTAGATTAGTCTTTTCTATGAGTCGAACAATTTTTCATCCCTTCAAAACAAGGGTTGATTGAAAAGACAAGCAGCAAAAATTGTAACAGCTGCTCCACATCATGAGGCCAAAAAAGACATATGAAATGACAAACCTCTAAATAGACTGGGTCCATATCAAAGAACTAATCAAACTTGACCCATCAACATGATCCCAGATCACCATACTAAACATGTCAACTGTACACCATAATGAGAACTTAAATTGGACATTTATTGAGTAAATTTGGCTATCCCAAGATGTTACCCCTATTCTAAAACTATCATACTGGGGTACAGTCACTTATTCTGGTACGAATGGAGCCCATGGGGCAGACAGCTTGTGTGCGGTTAACCCAAGCTTAATCAATCATCTTGCTCTTGAGCTCAGAGATACAGTAAAGAACTAGGATGTAGGCACTTCCAGAACATGCTTTTAGGCTTTTAAAAATGGTACCAAATCAAGAGGCTCCAAAATTACCATCAAAAGTCACAAACTGTGGGCATTCAGGTCTTCATACTGAATGACTTGCCATGAACCGAAGACCAGAGTCAGCAGAACATATGGGCAATTTCAGGCCGAAGTCACTACCCAGGCTATGCCAGACAGTCTCCATTCGCCACATCTGGTTTTGCCCAAAAATAGGATTTCATTCCTGACTTTTACTACTCAGAGATGCCCAGTGAGGCGCTGATCCCCACAAAATGTGGCTTCTAACCTAATTACATTGGTAAGTTCTCTAGAGCAGGGCCTCACAAACCTGCCTGCCCACCAGAATCATCTGGGAAAGCTCTTTTAAAAACAGATAAAATACATTCATACAAGTAAACATTTGAGTGCCCACTATGTGTCAGGCACTATTCTAAGTATTAGGAAATGAGCAGTGACTGAAACAGACAAAAACCCTTGCCTTCATGGAGCTGGAATTCTAGGGGAATGAAAAAGAATTTTTTAAAAGACCTAAGCAGTATGAGAGGGTAAAGTATGTCTCCTTCCCATCCCAACCATTCTGAGAGCTTGTGAAAGGACCAGCTCCAGACTTCATGCAATCAAGCTCCACAGCTGGGGTCCAGGAATCTGCTTTTTTTAAAAAGCTAATGGGTAATTTTGGTGCCTGGTACAGCCCAGCACTGCACTGAGACCTGCTGCTGGTGACGTTTTGGAGCCAATGTGGCTCCTACTCCTACTAGAAAAGTTTCTACAGCAGAGGTGCCTCTGTATGAAACCTGGCCTTAATAGAGCCATCATTTCAGCTGCTTACATTTTTTCAGTGACTACCTGGAACCCTTCTGCATATCAAGACAAGATCACTGACAACAAAGCAATAACCAGTCCATCAGCACTGAAGCAACGGTTCTGCATCCATGCGTGGACAGAAGATGTCCCTGTGCCAGCAAACAGCTGCAGGTCACCCAAATGGTGATCACTAAGGCATGGTAATCAAAGGCTGGGAAATGGAAGGAGGAGAAAGAGTCCTACAGTGAAACAGCCCTAAACAATGTGACAACCCTGCAGATGGCAGAGAAAGCACAGCAGCTGACAGATGAGCCTGGCTTGGAGCTATAATGGACTTGCTCTTTTAAAGCAAAGACATTCAGGCCAACAGAGACAGACCCTTCTGATGGCAGCAGCTGCAGATGCTAATTAAAGGGCAAATCTTACATGTGTTCAGCTTGGAAGGGGTGGCTGCTTCTCTGTTGCTGTTTGCATCTATACCCCAAGTACTGGGATGGCAATCCCCATCAGTTGTGTTGCATTTGAAACAGGGGTGTGTGTGTGTGTGTGTGTATGTGTGTACACACGCATATGCACGTGCACAAAATGCATGCTTGCGTGCTCATGTAGGGGGCTGTGAATATGAACTAGTTGTTTAGTACTCTGTTCCAATTTGTATAGGGTGTCATTAGAGGCACGCTGTGCTGGCCACCTCGTAGAAACGTGTCCTAGAAATGCTTGCAGAGCAATCAGCATGACTGAGAGAGCCATGAAGATGAAACAATGCCGCTCCATCATTACCCACTGTGCCCAGTGCTCCTGATCTTCCGCAGGGGGAGAAAGCAAGGGATCCTCTCAGTAGGGTGACCCCTGGCAGAGGCCCTAGACTATTCTTCCTAAAGGGCAAGATGCCCAAGAGAATAAGGGAGAAGGCCCTGGATTTCAGAAAATATGAATCCCAGCCTGATTCATCCGTCTACTCAAAAAATCCTCATTGAGCTCTGAATCATCCAGAGTCTTGGCAAGGAACAGCACACGCAAACTAAGTAACTGAGGGTGTGGATTAATGGAGGGGCGATCTGCAACGGTTTGGGCCAGGTTAAGGGAAATAGACATGGGACAGGGTGAAGCACTCTGGAGCTAGTTAACAGCAGAGGTGTAGGTACCATTCCTTGGCCTGAAAGAGCAGGGAAAGGGCTCTCAGGGATGCACACCATTACTGAAAGAATGAGAGGAAGAAGTAGAACCAGAAACTAACTGTAACTGTAGGCCCATGGTTCTCAAACTGGGGTCCCTGGACCAGCATCAGCACCGCCTGGGGACTGGTTAT
The DNA here is from genome assembly GCF_040802235.1 of Manis javanica. Classification (NCBI taxonomy): domain Eukaryota; kingdom Metazoa; phylum Chordata; class Mammalia; order Pholidota; family Manidae; genus Manis; species Manis javanica. The sequence continues at coordinate 75,722,504 of NC_133170.1, forward strand.
AAATGCAAATTCTTGGGCCCCATCCAGACCTATTGAATCAGGAACTCTGATGACAGGGCAGGCTACTGAGACAATGTAACTACGCTGCAACTCCTAAGATGATAAAACTGTGAATGCACTCACTTGAGCTATGCCCCAAAAGAGCAGGACATAAAACAACTATTGGGAAGGCAGGGAGAACTCAAAAGAAGGCTCCCCAAGACAGTAACGCAGCAACTGAATTGGGGTCAATAAGAAGTATTAATATCTCATTCCACCAATGAGAAAACTCAAGCAAAGAAGGCCAATAACTCCACAGAGACCAACAAAAAGCAGTAATAAAACAAGAACAGATACTCTAACAGCTTCCTTCTGATGGGCAGCTGGCTTCCAAACCCTGGCTTCTGAAGCAGCAAGACACACACATGCTGGTGAGTTTTGAGACATGCCTGAAAACTGGATAATCTTACATGAGAGATCAAAACAGCACATGTCTTGCTGTCAAAACTATCATAAGCTGCCACATTTCACTAAAATAAACAATGAAGTTGTATTTGCTAACTCTCTCCAGACTCCCAGTGACAGCATCGGCTGGTGTTCCTGCAGGCCACAGGGTCACTGCCTGGAAACAGCCAACCTCCAAATTGTTCCTCCATAGGATGGAAACACTGTCCACGAAACTGTACGACTGTAGGTTGAAAGTGAAACAGGAAATACAAAGAATTAATTCAAAGCAGGACATCAGAACTGGGTTGTGTTAGAAGTGGTTTTGAAGGAGACAGTACAATGTAATACCTACAAGTATGGGAGGTGGATCTCGGGGGCCTGGCTTCTAGCCCCAGATCTATCTTTTATTACCTACAAAAGTAGCTGTTTTAATCTCTGTAGCAGACCTTAACTGCTGCAGATCCATTCTTCCTTTCTTCCATAGTTACAAGAATTCTAGCTGGATATGGGCCATGCAGTTAGACAGTACGGATACACAATCATGTGACGATGAAGTCCCAGTCAACAAAACATGAGAGGAAATAATGTGTCCCTCTTCCATATGATTCTACATAAAAGAAATTTGCTGGCCCTGCCATTTGGCTCTTTACTCCCACTAGCCAGGTAGAACAAAGACATGAAATGGCCCAACGTCAGGCACATCAAAGAGGACAACCTCCTGAGGTTCTAGAGAGCCACGAGACTGAGGGGACCTGGGTCTCTGAATTATCCCAACAGAGCTGATCCACCAGTCTGGACTGTATTTGGGGGTCTTTTTGTTACAGTAGCTTAGCCTATACCTTAATTAGCACATCCCTATGGGCAACTGGGGAAAAAAAACATTTGGAATGAACAGGGGGAAGTCAATGCAACGCCATAGTGAGGCAAGAAGATTCATGAGTCCGTTCTAGGCCCAGAGTAAGGGCAGCTGAAGAGACCCACAGTTTGAAAAACACCAGTACAAAGCCTGCCAGCTTGAAGAATCTCACAGAGCATTTAGACACAATACTACAAGTGGTGAGCTGCAAAAACAATGTTTCCTTTGTAGAGATTAGCTCCTTTGTGGAAGGACACTGGTGAAGGCATCTGTTACACAGAACTGAACAGATTTCATCACGAACCAGATCAACAAAGCACTGTTTCTGTGGGCCACCTGCCAGAAATGGGGACTACCCTTGTTACATAAAACCAGACGTTACAATGGACTTCGCTACAATTTTCTATATTTACCAGAAAATGGTAAGCCACATTCATTGCGATGTAACTATAAATGGGAAATGTTTAGCCATCAAAATTCAAAAGGACCCAAGTTCAATTTCCTTGCACAGCACCCCAAATTTTGAAAATCCCATTTAGGTCTTGAATTATATACTTCAGAAAACAAAACTAACTGCTAATGTATGATTTCCTTAACACAATAAATAAACTTGTATATAAATCAGATTTCTATGGAATTAATCATGCAATAAATATTTCTAAAGCATTTACTTGGGGAAGGTCTACTGGAAGCAAGATTGGACATAATCCCTGCCCTCAAAGAGGGAGCAGCCTGGTCGGGTAGACCAACACCCATTCAGGAATAGAAAGTACAAGGCACAGGAGAAGGGCACACCTCCCAGGAAGTCAAGGGTGAGGTTCTAGAAAAAATTATATCTCATCCAAGCCAAGAAGGAGAAGTAGGAGTTAGCCAGGTAAACAGGGAAAAAGAACAGCATTGAACAAGGTCAAAGGCAAGTTCAAAGAATGAAAAGAAGTTCAGGATAACTGTACAGTGAAAGGAGAGAAATGGGATCACACAAGGCTGGAGACATATATAGCAGAGGCCTTGTAAACCAGGTGGAAGAGTCTGGACTTCCTCCAGAGGGCAGCAGGAAGCCTTGGATGCAGCGGGATGACTTGGCTTCAGTGTGTAGAAGACCTGGGGGAAGGACAAGACAGATGGCAGGAAGAACGCTTAAGATGTTATTGCAGAAACATAGGCAAAGGAACATGGCAACCTGAACTTGCACAATAGAGGCAGGACTAGAGAGAAGAGATAGCTTTGAGAAATATATAGGAGGCAGAGTACTACCTTTTTCCCCATGGATTTAAAATGCATCTTCAATTAAACTGCATTTACATTACAAATCAATGTTCGACCACCAGGGAGCTTACCATGATTTATATGTTTCCCCAGACTTCAAAGGTTTGAAGATCTGTAAGTGGTTGATAGATACAATGGAATCTCAGTACTTTGCAATGTCAGTATAGATCTAGTCCCCTTATCTTACAGCAAAATATGTCTCCAGATTTAGAAATGTACAGATTTTAGAAAGGTTAAAATGGTGCATACACCTTATATTAGAGAACACCCTAGGGTAGGGCCTAGGACATCACCCTGTAATCAAATGCATTCATAACTTTGCAGCAAAATGTATCAATAGTCACACTAAAGGGAATAAGAGATTCAGGTCAGGTTTTGCTACAGAGTTCAAGTCAGGTTCTGCTGCCAAATAAGTATTAAAAGAACTTGAGGTTATTCAGAGATCTGGGTATTTCAGAATTGTAGATGACGGATGGCAGATCTATAATCGTACCTTAATTCCTATGTTAAATTTGGATTTTTTTAAGAAAACTGTACCTTTAGCAAGCATTTTACTCCAAAGTACCAGAGTACTTGGGAAGAGAATGCAGATGAGGAAATAATTACTAGATCCCATTAGCAATATCCAATTGGGCGGCTAAAGGAGAGTGTAAAAGTGGCGTGGCAGCCAGGTATCCATTTGCTAGACAACCAGAACTCCAGAAAACAACTGTTTGGGGATTGTTCCCATCTTCCAAGATGGCGGGTGGAAAACCTGAGAAGATGCTTGTTAAGCAGAAGATGCTGATGCCTGTGGTGCACCACAGAGGGAAGCCCCACAGCCAACAGGCCCAAAAAGGGAAGCCCCCTGCGGCTCAGAGCCCTCCTATCAGAGGCATGGCAGATGTCCCCAGTCCACAAGGTATTCCAGGCAGAAGTCCAAGCAGAAGTCCATGGCAGTTAAATCCATGGTTAAAAAGAAAAAGAAAGGGATTATCACTGTGACAAAGCCAATTGGTAAGGACAAGAATGGTGACAATGAGCTAAAACATCTCAAGATGCTTAAGTATTACCCTCCCCCGTAAGATGTGCTTTGAAAACTGCTGAGCCATGAAAAAAACAAAAACAAAGCTAAAAAACACTACAGCCAACAAAAACCACATGATCATCTCCATAGATGCTGAAAAAGCATTCGACAAAATTCAACATCCATTCATGATAAAAACTCTCAACAAAATGGGAATAGAGGGCAAGTACCTCAACATAATAAAGGCCACATATGATAAACCAACAGCTAACATCATACTGAACAGCAAGAGGCTGAAAGCTTTTCCTCTGAGATCAGGAACAGACAGGGATGCCCACTCTCCCCACTGTTATTCAACATAGTACTGGAGGTCCTAGCCACGGCAATCAGACAAAACAAAGAAATACAAGGAATCCAGATTGGTAAAGAAGAAGTCAAACTGTCACTATTTGCAGATGACATGATATTGTACATAAAAAACCCTTAAGACTCCACTCCAAAACTACTAGAACTAATATCGGAATTCAGCAAAGTTGCAGGATACAAAATTAACACACAGAAATCTGTGACTTTCCTATACCCTAACAATGAACTAATAGAAAGAGAAATCAGGAAAACAATTCCATTCACAATAGCATCAAAAAGAATAAAATACCTAGGAATAAACCTAACCAAGGAAGTGAAAGACCTATACCCTGAAAACTACAACACACTCTTAAGAGAAATTAAAGAGGACACTAACAAATGGAAACTCATCCCATGCTCTTGGCTAGGAAGAATTAATATTGTCAAAATGGCCATCCTGCCCAAAGCAATATACAGATTCGATGCAATCCCTATCAAATTACCAACAGCATTCTTCAACGAATTGAAATAGTTCAAAAATTCCTATGGAACCAACCAAAGACCCCGAATAGCCAAAGCAATCCTGAGAAGGAAGAATAAAGTGGGGGGGATCTCACTCCCCAACTTCAAGCTCTACTACAAAGCCACAGTAATCAAGACAATTTGGTACTGGCACAAGAACAGAGCCACAGACCAGTGGAACAGAATAGAGACTCCAAACATTAACCCCAACATATATGCTCAACTAATATATGATAAAGGAGCCATGGACATACAATGGGGAAATGACAGTCTCTTCAACAGATGGTGCTGGCAAAACTGGACAGCTACATGTAAGAGAATGAAACTGGATCACTGTCTAACCCCATACACAAAAGTAAATTTGAAATGGATCAAAGACCTGAATGTAAGTCATGAAACCATAAAACTCTTAGAAAAAAACATAGGCAAAAATCTCATGGACATAAGCATGAGTGACTTCTTCATGAACATAACTCCCCAGGCAAGGGAAACAAAAGCAAAAATGAACAAGTGGGACTATATCAAGCTAAAAAGCTTCTGTACAGCCAACAACACCATCAATAGAACAAAAAGGTATCCTACAGTATGGGAGACTATATTCATAAATGACAGATCCGATAAAGGGTTGACATCCAAAATATATAAAGAGCTCACACACCTCAACAAACAAAAAGCAAATAATCCAATTAAAAAATGGGCAGAGGAGCTGAATACACAGTTCTCTAAAGAAGAAATTCAGATGGCCAGAAGACACATGAAAAGATGCTCCACCTCGCTTGTCATCAGAGAAATGCAAATTAAAACCACAATGAGATATCACCTCACACCAGTAAGGATCGCCATCATCGAAACGACAAACAACAACAAATGTTGGTGAGGTTGTGGAGAAAGGGGAACCCTCCTACACTGCTGGTGGGAATGCAAATTAGTTCAACCATTGTAGAAAGCAGTGTGGAGGTTCCTCAAAATGCTCAAAATAGAAATACCATTTGACCCAGGAATTCCACTTCTAGGAATTTACCCTAAGAATGCAGCACTCCAGTTTGAAAAAGACAGATGCACCCCTATGTTTATCGCTGCACTATTTACAATAGCCAAGATATGGAAGCAATCTAAATGTTCATCAGTAGATGAATGGATAAAGAAGATGTGGTACATATACACAATGGAATATTACTCAGCCATAAGAAAAAAACAGATCCTACCATTTGCAACAACATGGATGGAGCTAGAGGGTATTATGCTCAGTGAAATAAGCCAGGTGGAGAAAGACAAGTACCAAATGATTTCACTCATATGTGGAGTATAAGAACAAAGGAAAACTAAAGGAACAAAACAGCAGCAGAATCACAGAATCCAAGAATGGACTAATAGTTACCAAAGGGAAAGGGACTGGGGAGAATGGGTGGGAAGGGAGGGACAAGAGCAGGGAAAAAGAAAGGGGGCATTACGATTAGCATGTATAGTGTGGCGGGTGCACGGGGAGGGCTTTGCAACACAGAGTAGACAAGTAGTGATTTTACAGCATCTTACTATGCAGATGGACAGTGACCGTGAAGGGGTATGTGGGGGGAACTTGGTGAAGGGGGGAGCCTACTAAACATAATGTTCTTCATGTAATTGTAGATTAATGATACCAAAATAAAAAAATAAAATAAAAAAATAAAAACACTACAGCCGACACAAAGAAAACTATAAGAATGTCACTCCCAGGGCCTCTCCGATCATCCTCACTGGCCCCAGAGAGACAAGCAGTGGTTCCCCCTGAAGCAAGACGCAGTGGCTGGACCACTAGTCATTATCTGAGTTACACAGAACTCAGAATTCATCACCTCTTCTTCCAAAACTGACCTTGATGGTGTGAGAGTCCCAAAGCATCTCAACAATGCTTAACTACAAGAAGCTGCATGAGATTAGATGTCCAGACAGTGAACTCTTCGACCCAGAGGAAGAGAAATGTGAGCTCACGGGGCAGTGCAAGGCAGACCAGAATACCATGGACTCTTGACTTCAGCCAAAATATCAGAGCCCTTCGCGGTTCCAGGACTACCTGTAATCTGCATTGCCTTGAAAACAAAGCTTATCCCTCACAAGCTAGTGTTCTAAAATCATGTGAAGAGCTCGAAATGAAATGCCCAAAACAACAACAAACAAACAAAACTTGCCATTTCAAGGGGACTTCTTGTGGGAGGGCTGGTGAAGAAGCCTGTTAACACACCCAAACATGAGCGGCTCCACAGGACACAGAGAACACAGGGCGAACGATGCATATGCAACAAATACCCTAGAATATCAATGAGCCTAGAAACACACTAAGGTCATTTGTGAAGGTCAGGGCTCCCAGCATCCCAAGGAAAGAAAGCTTCCAAGACAATATTAAGGAAAAGGAGTTTCCGGCCATAAACACAACAGAGGTGGTGCTGGCTCTGAAGAAGCCTGGGGGTTACAAGGCCAGTCTCTCAACATCAACACATTGGTGAGAGAGCGGCCCTGCTCAGAAGGTTGGGAACTTCCCTACCAGCACTGGGCTCTCAGCTGCTCTGAAACCAAGGCAAATAAACGTTTACTCCAGGTCAGAAATAACGGCAGTAAAGTCCCCCAAAAATGCCCAGTGGAAGTTCAAGATAAAAAGGAGTCTCTCTCTCTCTTGCCCTTTGCTCTTACGTGAGCCTCTGTAAAAGCTTATCTCCATTAAGGCAATAGGACAGTCTTGTTTTAAGGGCTGAATCAGGAACAACTGCTTCTAGGATACCTTTTTTACTTGAGAAGTCTAAAACCCCCAAGAACCTGAATGAGGCCATGAAATGAACTTCAGCAGTAAGTCACGTTGCCTGTACATCAGGTCTACTGGGGCACCGTTCAAAAGGATGAGGCAGATCTGTATTACTGACAGGGAAATATGCCCGGGATAAATTGTTGAAAGGCAAAAAGCAAGCAGAATTGCAGAGTAATACGTCACTTTTGTAAAACAAACTATATACATGTACTGTAAATATGGACATAGAAATTTTTTTCTGCAAGGCATAGATAAGGGTCAAGAAGAATACATATATATAACCATCAATTATTATTTCTCTATTAGGGAAAGAGATTAGGAAAGAAGGGAGAGAGAACTTTCCCTTCTGTTTCATACAGTTCTGCAGTGTTTGCATTTTCTTATAGTAACCATGCATTATCTCCAATTTTAAAAATTAAAATTTTTAATGATGTCAACTAGACTTACTGTGATCATTTTGCAATATATACAAATACCGAATCATTATGTTGTACACTTGAAACTAATATGGTTTATGTCAATTATACAGTTTAAAAAAATTTAAAGCAAGATTCCATTAAAGGTATTATCAAACTATTCCCAAATAAATGACTTCTCACTATTGCCCTTCAAGCCACAGCTATAATACTCAACAATAAATGGGGATATTTCCAAATGGGCCAGCACTTTATCTTTAGAGCAAGAACAGGAAGACAGCTGAAAGTCAAGAAAACAACTGAATGAATGAGAGGTGTCATGGACCAAACTGGCAAGAACCAGTCAGTTTTACAAATGTTATATCTGAATATCAGTGAATAGGACTAATTCCAGAAAGATGGGTATAGACTCACCAGATAAAGGTTATTTTTGTCCTGAAAGGCATACTGTAACTGGGGAATCCAGGAACTTGTGCTCTGGGATAATATGTTCTGTTCCTCCTCAAAAAACGAAACCTGGAGGAAAAAGAAACACTTGAGATAATTATTAGGAATTAAGCGTGTGTGTGCATGGCAGATACCTAAAATGAACATCATTAGAACTGTAACAACCTGAAATTAAGTCACCTGTTGGATGCAGTGAGAAAAATCGAGCATGTCACCAGTGATATTCCTGCCAAAGATCTATAACCTAATCTAAACATGAGCAACATCAGACAAATGAAAATCTTACAAAATACCAATTATCTTCAGAACTGCCAAGATCATGTGAGTCCTGGAAAAATTAAGGAATTATTCCAGATTGAAAAGGACTAGAAAGACAGGACTAAAGCCACATGTGATCCTGAACTGGATCCTTTTTTTCTAAAGGCCATAGAACAATTGATGAAAACATGAATGGGTTTGAGATCAGATGGTAGTAATATATCATCGCAAATTTCCTAATTTTGATGTTTCATTGTGGTTCATAAGAGAACATCCTTACTGTAGGAAATGCACACTGAAGTATTTAGAGGTAATGAGGGCAGCAGGCTAGCAACTTATTTTCAAATGGCTCAGGGATAAGAAGCTATTTATACCTTATGAGATAATTTTACATGTCAACTTGGCTAGTTTTGTCCATGCTCCATGCACTACCTCAAATCATCTTACATACCAGTGGTACATTTAACACATTTGGGAAACATCAATCTAACCCCTGTAATCTAAGGCACTCAACTTGCTGATCCTTCTTTTTTCCTGGCACATAAAAGGTGTTCAGTCAAAGTTGGCTGAACTGAAGAGTCTAAGCTTTTACTTGCTCACCATCAGCTTTTTGTCTGACCTCTAAAGCTTACATTAAAATAGTCTCTGAGGACCTCACACAGCTCTGGGCGGGTGTGCAGGCCTCCACTAAGTGACAGGGCTTGCCTGCAGGATGTCACCTCTGCTTACCTCCTCTCTGGCATTTCCTATCACTCACTCCCTGTGCTGGCTTCTCTCTTCTCATGCCCTTAAATTCCAAAGTTTTGCCATGGCTCAGTCAAGGACCTTACTTTTCTTTATATTCCCCCTCTTTAGTAATGGGGGCTGGCCTTAATTAGCTCTGGTATGTGTATGATTTTAAAGACACCCAGTCCCCCTCACATGGGGTCACCTCCAGGCATTCACGTGGAGGAAGGCACACCTATGTGAACATCTTTATGGCTTGCCTGCAGGGTGATCTGGATTATTTTCTTTTTACATGCACTATTTGCCATCTAAAATACAAGTGGTGCAAGATTGGGGCTACATCTAATGCCTCTTCCCAAGGACCTAGAAATGCAATAAACATGACAGGTGCTCAGTGAGTGTGTACTGATGATTGATGGCTGCTTAGGTGTTGGGAGTCAGACTGAGCATCTTCCACTCCTCCTTTCCAAATGATCTGCAACATCCTGTCATTTTTTTTCCTTTCTGTGAAGTTGTTCACATTTCGTTCCTAAACATGGGCTACATCAGTCTTGGACTCTGACAAGCAGCTCCCTGCCTTCCACCGCTTCTTTGACTGGAGGCCACACAAAGTCACAGAAGTCCTCAGACTCTGGTCCCAACTCCCACCTTCCAAAAGTCTAAATGATCCCAAACTGTCTCACAAATTAAACTGCCATTCCAAAAAACTGGTTTTGGGGGAATGGAGAGTTACAGTTTAGTAGGTATAGAGTGTATTTGGGATGATGAGAAGTTCTAGAAATGGTCAGTGGTTGGGGTTGTACAACATCATGAATGCATTTAATACCAATGAATTATATTTCAAAAATGGTTAAAATGGTAAAGTTATGTTATGTATATTTTTCCATAATAAAAAAAACGTGCTTGAGATTTCCCAGCAATTACTCCTTCCCCACCCAAATGTCCTCATTTCTCCCCATTTCCCAGTCTGTTTGTTCTAAATCACTAAAACACAAACACACACACACACACACAATCTGTATAGCATTCTAGTACTCAAATCTCCAGAATGTCACACACATCACACTTCCACCTCGCACATTCTTGTCACTACTCTCTGCCCAGAACCTACATTCCCTCTCAGCAGTGTGAACTTCCCCTAAATGTCCATGGCTCACCCACATCTCCCCACACTCCATCACTGGTGAATTTGCTAACAGCTCTCCCTTCTGTGATGCTTTAGCTGCTAAGCGCCTGCTTTATATATATATCTGCATTTTGCTTGTGCTTTCCCAGGTTGATTTTTAAACTCTGAAACTAACAGCCATGGAGCTTCAAATCCTGCTGCCAGCTTCCCACGGAGCTGGGCACATTATCGGACACATGATGTGCACTCGAACATCTGTAACTAATAAATTACTCTTGGAACGCCAAGGCTGACGGCGTCTCTCTAGATACACAGCAAATGAATCAATATGTCTGGAGCAGCAGCCTTGTTTAAAAGAAAGAAAAATACTACAATTGGAAAGATAACTTCTTACGTGCTCTCAAATAAGCAACTCCCTAGCCACAAAGCAATTTTCTTCAGTTTCTTCAAAGGCCTGTTTTAAAATCAAGTACACATGCCCACAACACAAATATATAAAATGTGTACCAAAGCAAATGCTATCTGACTCACCCCACAATATGCAGATCTCTGAATCCCCAGATGATGAGCATGAAAGATCATCTTAAATCTTTTAGTTAAAAGGCCAAGTTGATTCGGAAGAAAAGACAACTACTGAAACATGATACAGAAATCTAGAGGAGCTTGTAAGCCTTCAAAATGAGTCAATACCAGTTCAGAAGAGCTGAGAATGAAGGACCCTTTTGCCCGGGGAACTGTAATTAACCATAAAGTCACAGAGAATGTGCTTAATCCCAGATGTCAATTCAGTTTATCGTCTCAGCAGGGAACACTCGGTACAGAAAGGGGAAAGGGCGTGAGGTTAAAGCACCCCTACCTGCTCCTGAGCCAGCAAGGCCTTCTTCTTCATGACTTTCATGGCATAGATGTCCCCAGTTGCTCTCTCGCTTACCACCCGCACTTCGGCAAAGTGACCACAACCTACAAGACTTCTGACTTCAAAGTCCTTTGCTGAAGGCTGGAGCCCCTGTAACTGAGCTATGGCGTCAGAATCTGCAAAAGATGGAAGTTACTCCCGGGTAAATAAAGCACTTCCAATACAAGCATCTTTATGAAAGCAAAAGAAAGAAAGAAAAAAAGTGTTCTTATGTCTTCCCTCACTGTCAAAAGACATTTAGTCACTTTCTCATCCGTCATGAATAATTATAAAATCAGCACAAAAGTGTTTTTATATGTTAAGTTAAAATTAAGGGCTCCAGAAATTTCAAAGCACAGTTTCCATGGTAGCTCTAATTTGAATCCTGTAGACTGAGAAAATAGAAGAATACAAATTATGCTTTTCTTTCCTCCTCTCTGAAGGCTGCAGGGCAGTGTTTGGTCAAACACGCTTATCAGCATTTAGACTGGTTTATAATGTGATGTAAGCAAAATGATTCCCATCTTAATCAACTCTGGAGTTCATTTCCAGATCATTCCATACTGATTATGTGTCCTGTTCAGTTTTATCCCACTAGCCCACGTTTCATCTCCCTTGGATTATATCAGTAATACCTGCCTTGCCTTAATATGTAGCAGTGCTACCAAAAAAAAAAAAAAAATAGTGCAAGGAACCAAATGGAGCCCTGACATTTGCTCTGCAAAGCTGACATGTCACACTTCTGGAAGGGTTTACAACACTATCTTGTTTCTTAGCCTATAGTCTTATTTCTTTTACAAAAGCAATCTCTCAGCCGTTGTCTTAGTCTGCTCAGGCTGCTATAAAACAAAATACTATAGCAGAGGTAACTCAAACAATAGGCATTTCTCATAGTTCTGGAGGCTGGGAAGTCCAAGATCAAGGTGCCAGCAGACGGAGTTCCTGGGGAGAACCAACTTCCTGGCTTACAGACGGCCACCTTCTCACTGCGTCCTCACATGGGGGAGAGAGGGAGCCCTAGTCTCCCTTCCTCTGCTTGTAAGGACACTAATTCCATCATGGGGTCTCACCCTCATGCTTTCATCTAAACTGAATTACCTCCCAGCAGCTCCACCTTCAAATACTACTACACTGGAAGTTAGAACCTCAGCATATGAATTTGGAGGCGGGGGGATGACCCCAACATTCAGTCCACAACAGGTGGAGATCCTTAATGGATGAGGTACGGACTATAAGGATGGCAGATTTGGAACCTAACATACATATATCAACACTCTAAGAGCACTAAGCTGGGCATCACTGGATAGGTAACTGACTCCAGTGATCTGGAGAAAAGGTGCAGAGCAACTTTGACGGACTGCAAAATTCAACCCTGTACGTTATAGGGAAACTGCATTGTATACCAGTTACACTCCAAAGGAAGACAACAGAAACGCATGATCAAAAGCATCCTGGAGAATCCCTCAGAAAGGTGCCAGGTTGAAGCCCAAGAGACTCCTGGAATCCCACAGAGACACTGGAGTCAATTCATCTGAATTCCCAGATGTCACTCCTGGCACTAGAACATATCATGGTTTCCGTGGTTGGGCATCAGATAGAGTTGGGAGCTACACTCTGGACTTACCACTCAGCCTGGCAGGCTGCTCACATAATGAGAGGGAAGGAGTCCCACAAGGGGAAAAGCCATTTCATACCTGTAGTTGTTGAGTGGCCTACTGATGAACTGGCCAGTGTAATTTTAATTGTTCTTACCCACCCCCTTTCTTTGTCGCATGGGTAGAATTGAATTCGCTTGGATCTAAGGCACATATAGGAACTCCACTGCACTGAGGATCTTCCCACCCACGGACCACACCTCTCACTTCAGCAAGTCATCCTGAAAACACCTACCTTTTGTCCTGTGGGGAAATCAGGCAAGAGTGATGTGGGTAGATCCACATGAATTCATTGTGACTGTTGCAAAACATAAATCTAGGGTGCCTTCACTGAGAATTCCACGCAGAAGCAAACCTGAAAGCTGCCTGATATTTTCCTTTGCTCTGATGTCACTGTACCAAGCCACAGCTTTCTTCCCTGTCCTTTTCCAAGTTTCTTTCAGATCAAGTGTTTGAGTTTTGAATTAGGATTCTCCAAATCTGCTGGCTTACAACTTTCTGGGTTGAACCAGATTTCATTATTGCTTGCACAGAGGGCTGACCTCCCTTGATTGTCTGTTAGGCCTTGGGCCCCAAGTTGCTTACAGCATTTGTCCAGCTTACGTCTAGGTCTGTCGCTGGCAACCACCAGGCACTCTCAATCATACAAAGAAACAAACTGCTTATGGGCCAAACCATTGAGATACTTTCACAGTTGTGAGAAACCATTCTGAATCTCAATGTCTTGTTCCCAAAAGCTTTGATTAAGGTGAACAGGTGAAATACTATACTTAATTCTACAACTATCAAAAAGAAAATACCACAACTTCTCTCTATACCAGCAGCTTATGTGACTCCAAAACCACATTACCCTTCATCCTGCACACATTGGTTATAGCATTTATGCATTTACGAGCCCAGCAGGCCCTGAATATTGAAGAGGAGATAAAGACCCTAAGCACTGTGATGAAAATGCAGTCAAAGAACAACCTTGCCAGATAAACACTGGAACCCAGGAGCAACAGACAACAACAGCTGAATGTATTGCTTCCTTTTTTGAAACTCAGAAATCCAATGTGTCAACTTCTAGGAATTCATCCTTCATAGAAACACTAGCAAAGGCTCAAAAAAATACATAAAAGATGCTCATGGTGAGCACTGCTTGTAACACCTGTTTAAAATCATGTGGTACCAGAATCTCCACTAGAATGTGTCTTCTTTAAAGGCAGAGCATTTTGTCTGCTTTGACTACTGTAAACCCAGTCTCTGAAACAGAACCTGGCACATAGTAAGTGCTCCATAAATATTTGTTGAGTAAATACAACTGACCTGTGAACAACACGATGGTTAGGCGTGTCCATCCTGGCGCAGTTGAAAATCTGTGTATAACTTCGGACTCCCCAGAAACATAACTACTCATAACCTACTGTTGACAGGAAGTCTTACCAACAACAAACACGTATTTTGTATGTTACGCATATTTTATACTATATGATTGCTATAAAGGAAGCTAGAGAAAAAGAAAATGTTTTTTTCAAATTGTCACAAACCTCCGAATAAAATTCTCCCATATATTTATTGAACAAAACCGCATATAAGTGGACCTGTGCAGTTCAAACTCACTTCAAAGGTCAATTGCACATTGCTAAGGGAACAAAGTTAGTGGCAAAACACACATATGATCCATTTTGTGCAAAACTAAACAAGAGTAATGTTAGAACATGCACTGAAAAGGTTTGATAATTACTAGAGTTAGCTGATTGGTACCCACAGGTTCATTATACTATTTTTTGCACCTTTAGATGTGTTTGAAATTTTCTACAATAAATATTTTACAAGGACAAAAAAAACTGCAACGCTATGCACCAAACTGTTAAGAGTAGTTATCTCAGACAAGTAAAGATTTTGAGGGATTTTCTGTCACTTTTATGTTTTACTTTGTATTACACTTAAAATGAGGGGGTAAAAACTTAAAGTTACAATTTGCCCGTAAGTGCTACAGTTGTAAAAATACAGATGCTTTTGCCAACAGCGAATGTACTTGAAAGAAGGTAGAATTTCAGCTAGTGTCAAATCACCAGCAACAGCCCAGCTTCAACAATTATCAACACTTGCTTTGCATATTTTAAGATCACCCTTGCTGTCTATTTTTTACACATGATATTATGCTTAAGGTTTTACCATTTCTTTGTTCACTCAGCAATACAATCATTCAACCAATATTTATCAAGCATGTACTTTGTGCTAGATACTGTTTGAGGTATAGAACATCAATTAAGAAACAAAAATCCCTTCCCTGATTACCAGATGCCAGTTCCCTGTCCCCTCCTGGCCCAAGCTAGGGATGCCACTTCAGAGCGCTACTCTGTCTCATTCCCTCTAACAGTCCCCAAAGACAATCTTCATCTCTACGACAAGATTCAAGAAACTTATGCAACAGTGGCTGTTAGACCCTTCTTCCTGTGGCAGTGAAGTTTACATTTCAAAATAGAAACTCGTAAGTGAAAAAAAAAAACTAATGCGATCACTCTTTTTCAATAAGTGTCTCTCAACCGTACTCTCCAGGAAGCATCTTCAAAAATATGAAACAGTTTCCTGGAAAAGAATTCTATTAGAAAAAGCTGTGTTTCACTAAACCTAGCCCTTGATTACTGAGTGAGTTTGAGGAGCCACTGCTTTAAAGTAGACAGAAGGCATATTCAACCCTAATTAAGGTGCCTGTAGATGGCTCAGTAAATTAGTCTGTCACATGACCTCCCTTCACCTCCCACTCTCATTTAAGAATTTAAATAGTCAAGAAAATAAGGTGGGGGGTTATTCAAATACAGAATAATGAACAAATACCCCAACTACATTTTAAAGTTAAAGATGCACAATATATGAAATATATGTTGAAGTTTACAGCTATCATTTTGGGGAGGAATTTACTAAATGTCTCTATCATTCAATCCACACACAGCCTTATTAGATGTGCATTTTCCACATTTAGCAGATGAGGAAACTGAGGACAAGGTACATATAAATACTGAAGGTCACAGTAGCCAACACACATTGATTTTATCTCCCAGCAACCTTGGGCTCTTGCACATTCCCCATTCCACAAGGCCTCAGTAATCACAGTGCCCTGAACCCCTGGGTGCCCAGATGAGGCTGAGCACAATACTTCCCATCCTGGCCCAGTGACTGATCAAGCGGTAGGCAAGTGACCCAAAGCAGAGCCAATTAGAATCTTCCCTGGAATTGTATTAACATAGACAGTGAGGCATAAATGTGGGCTGGGCATGGTAGTTAGGCTCCAATGCCCCACACCTTCTAGAATTCATGCCCTTGTGTAGCTCCTTGGCACATGGAATCTGGGAGGCCCTGTGACTTGCTTCCAACAATAGACTGCATCCAAAGACATCCTTTGTCCCTTCCAGGCCTAAGCCCTAATAAAACCTGGAAGCTTCCACTTTTGTGCTTTTAGAAACCCTAAGCTGCTACATGAGAAGTCCAGGCATCTCTGCTAAAGCGACCAGGTAATCAGGGTGAGCAGGCTTTTTCTTAAAGGACCAGAAAGTGAACATTTTAGGCTTTACACACTATATGGTCTCAGTCACCAGTGCTCAAATGCCCTTGTAATGTGAAAGCAGCCACGGGCATTTTGTAAACAAATGGGCATGGCTGTGTACCAGTAAAACATTGTTTACAAAACAGGCATCGCAGGCTGTAGTTGGCTGACTCCTGATGGAGACAGGGGAGCCAGGGAGATCATGAGGTCCTGAGACTTCACAGAGAAAGGGGAAGGTCCAGCCTCCCAGGCAACACACTGGCATCCAGACATGAGGCCAGCCATCTGACATCCCAGACCAGAGAGTCCTGAGTGCCTAAGGTGTTGGCCAGAGTCACATGGAACGGAAGAGTCATCAGCTGAGCCCAGTTGGCCCACAGAATCACAGGAGGTAATACGATGATTATTGTTTCACGTCACTATGTTCAGGGCACTTGGTTACACAGCAAAGTTGTGTTAGGCAGAGTTTCTCAGACTTGGCACTGCTGAAATTTGGGGCCAGATGATTCTATGTTGTAGGGGACTGTCCTGTGCACTGTATAATGTTTAGCATCATCTCTGGATTTACCCATTAGATGCCGGGAGCACCCTTCCTCTCAGTTGTAACAACCAAATATGTCCCCAGACATTGCCAAGTGTCCCTGGAGAGCAAAAATCACCACCAGCTAAAACACACTGGTGTAAGGTAAAAGAATACAAAACTGATGCACGGGCAGTCAACGTCCCCACTACGAGGAAGTCAAGCAAAGTCAAGAACAAGGCGAGCAGGGCCAATTCATGACTTTACAGGCCCTACACACTTCTGCCTTTGTCAGCCCCTCCCTCCATAAAAAATAAAAAATTACATGACTACATTGGCAAAATGATGAGTACAATCCAGAACCACTATACATTATGACATTCATACTTTTCCTTAAGATTTTAAAATAAATTTAATTAATTAAAATAAATCCGATTTTATTAAAATTACTGTGGGCCCTGCACACTGTTCCTACTGTGCCTAATGGCTAATCGGTCATAAGTGAGTGTAAGCCTGGGGCCAGAGGACATCATTTAAGTCTGTGGAAATAGCCATGCCTAAAGGGTGACCCATTGCTGGATTTCTCGGTTTCATGAGCCACAAATCCACTTTTTGGGCTAAGCTGGTTTGAGTTGAATTTCTATCACTTGCAGCGGAGAGGCCAGACTTCTCGTCTCCCAACTGCAAAAAATGGAATCTGACCTTGAAACTGGGTCTGCCTTACCCAGTGCTGAGTTCTTACCCACTACCGCTAACCACTAACTCATCTGCCTCTAGCATCCTTCTAGTTTTCTCTAGCTGGATAGTTTTCCAGAAAAACTTCTCCAAACTTACACTTGCAGACAAAGTTGCTCACATGCTTCATCTTCATCAGAGCAGGCTGACTGCATTCTTCAAAGAGAACAAAGAGGGCATCTAATACCCCTTCTCGGGAAAGAGGAGACATCTGCTGTTGAGTCATGGAGGGTGGTTTCCCCTGAAAACAGCAAACAGCAGATGGAGACACTGTCAATAATGAAAAGCTTTGATCAATAACATCCACACAGAGTAAACTGCAAGCCACCAGCTCCACTAAGTGCTCACGACATAACGTTAACAGCACAATTCTGTAGCTTCCTTCTTTAAAGTGACATCAATTGATAGTCATTAAGTTATTACTTGTTCCATTCCATTACGTGGGTTTCTCTCACCACACCTGGGAAGAAAAACTTCACAAACATGCCATTAGTTAGAAAAGACCTTCCATTCTTAACAGTCTGAGGTGCACAGGAACAGTTATTTTGGACCCTGCTGGCTCTGACATGTGTCCATGTCTCTACAGTAGGACACAATGTGGGCCATTTCTTTCAGGTGTGCCCAGAGGGTTGCTCAGTTCCTTTAATTCACTTGAACAATTAGAGTAGTGTGAATGGAGTGACTATCATACGGCTGAATTTATTCATGATCTAGAGCAACAGTTGCAAACTGGCAGACTGTATCTAGCCCACAAACATGTTTTGTTTGGCCCGGAGTAGTATTTAAAATAATTTGAATTATCTGCCAATGTTGAAAAATCAGATTTCACTAAAAATAAGAAGGGGGGGATTTCTGGCTTCATTTGAAACACTGGAGAATCTGGCAACATTGCCCCACATTCCTGCCTGGTGATGTTGAGGGGCAGCTGAGACTCCTCGGAGTCTCCGTTAGGAGCCTAGGTGCCAGCCCATTACAGTCTATCGGGCCTATTGACTCATTTATGCTCTGACCCCCAAGGACATGCGTTTACAACCACTGGGCTAGAGCAATGATTCTGATATGCCAGGCCACAGAATGTGCAGAGGTCTCCCTGCAAAGACAGCCACCAACAATTCCTCTAAATCTGTAGGCGCTTGCCACTGCTCCCATCAAAAGCTAGAGTTTATTTCCCTTCCCCTTGAATCTATGCTGTCTCTGTGACTTGCTTCAACCAACAGAATATAAACACAAGTGACACAGTACCAGTCAGGGCAGAACCCTAAAGAAGCCTGGCAGCTCCTGCATTTGCTCTTATGGGAAGCCAGCCGCCATGTAAAAAACCTGGGGCTAGCAAACTACAGCCCATGAGTGAATCTGGCCCACTGCCTATTCTTATAAATAAAGTTTTATTGGAACACAGCTATACTCGTTCATTTACATATTGTCTAGGGCTGCTTTTGTCTTAGAGTGGCAGAGTTGAGTAGTTGCAACTACCCGCAAAGCCTAAAATATTAATTATTTACAGAAACAATTACAAGCCCTGAGTAAGATTACTGAATAATGAAAGACGTCATAGGCAAGAGAAGTCAGGTGAAAGAAGACTAAGATGTCCCAGCCAGCGCCCAGGAGTTCCAGTGCCAGACAAGCTCCAAACTGTATGGCCCCTTGAGCAACGCCAGTTGATGTCACAGGGTGGAACAAAAGAACTGCCTAATTGAATCCAAACAACCCACAGAATTATAAGAAAACATAAATCATTGTTGCTTTAAACTTTTGCAAGAGGTCTCCTACACAGCAAGGGATAACAGACCAGCTACATTTGAAACACCTGGAGAACTTAACAAAAAAATAAAAATAAGAAAAGATTTCTCTGGTCCAATCCCAATCTATTCAATTAAGACTTTTCTGATTTATAGCTTAGAACCTGTTTTACTTACAAGCTCCCCAAGAGATTCGAACCTCTGCCAGGTTTATGAAGTACTGGGTCACGAGGCCACCACATCTATCACTCTGGTTACAGTTCTGCTACTTATTCCAAAAAATAATGAGTCTTTGTTTCTTCTGTTTTTAATGAGCATAGACTAACTACAGCAATAGTTCCCAAATAAAGCAGTGATTCTTAACAGTTTTCAAGTCTGCCATGAAATGAGAAAAAAATGAACGCTGCATGATGATTCTTTTATAAAGCTAAATATATTCCAATTTGAAAATGGTCCTTTATTCTGAAAGGACCTCTGACATGCTTGGTGTTTCTTAAAATGTCCTTTATAATATAAAAGGGCCAAAGGATAACAGGCTTTTCTTTATATCTGTTTGGTTTTTTACATCCCTTACTTGGCAAAATAAAAAGCTGGCAAACTCATGTTGGCCCAAGAAATTTGTTAGATTTTTCTGGCTCGAGTATCTAAAAGTCTGCTAACCACTGATGGAGAACTTAAGAAGTACTGTTAAGTAGAAACTGAGGCCCAGTCTAAAGTACTTACCTAAATGGAAAACAAAATCACTACTCTAAACCTCATTAAAACAGTGGTGGACGGGGAAAGAACATTATCCTTCCCTGTTTACATTAGGTGAATGTAAGGTGTATGCTACACTTGCAAATAATAGCTTTCCTGGGGACAGAAAGGAATTCATTTAAAAAGATGAATTGAGAATTTACCCACAATTCTTGTTGTTCTGACATTTAAGTATAAGATACACTTAATAAACTCTGATATATGCTGGTAGTGTTGCTCAGTGGCTACCTGCCCAGCCTCTGGACTTAGACCAAAAATGGAGTGCCTGCCTCTGCCATTTACAAGCTGCATGATCCTGGGCAAGTCCTTGCCTCCTTCGAAGTCTCCTCCTATTTAAAATGTAAATAAGAATAGGCGCTACCTCAATTATGAGGCTGAAGTGAGATAATCAGGAACATGCTGGCTCTGTACCCAGCACATTGGAAGCCACAGTTATTACATAATCAGAACATTAGAAGTCCTTGGTAAATTTTGTAATAACTTGGAAAAGTTTTGGAGTAAAACAATAAAGGGGCTAAAAAGTGGCAGTTAAGGTTAGTGACAGGTTATTAGCAGCTAAGGTAAGGTCCAGTCAGAGAAGGGTAGAGACAGACTATTCATTTGTGGAAAGCAGCTCATGACCTAAAATGGCAATGGGGATAGCCCCTCAGAACAACCTAAGCTTTCAATTTGTCTACATTCTGATCTGACTGAACATCCCCTAATACCAATATTTTGGGAAAAAAGTCATCAAAAACATATTAGTATTTATCACCATACAAGCATCTTCACATAAATACCTTCCTAAATATAATTACTGCTAAGTGAACATATTTATTATTACTATAATACTATATCCATACTTAGTATTAACAATACTTACCTTTTATAACTATTGGCTGATCAAGTTCTTGGCTTCTAAGCAAGGAGCTATCTCACTTAATCCTCATAATAACCCTGTAAATTAGGTGTTATAACCTCTATTTTAAAGACTGGCAAATGGATTCAGAGAAGGCAACTGACTCACCCAAGGTAACACAGCTAACAAGCACTAGAGCCAGGATCCAAACCTAAATCTTCACTATTATCTATATTGTCCTCCTGACTTGTGAATACATCAGTCAAACAAGGATTTCTACATCAAGAATGTTTTATCTACATCAGAACAAATGAATTAGAAATCTACTTGGAAATAATCTCCTGATTGTTTTAGTACTTTTGGAGTGAAGAAGATGTTCTATAACTTGAGAGGAATGTGGGTTTCACAAATGTGATATTTATCAAAGGTTTTTTTCAATCTAGAAAATAAACATCTCTTGAATGAAAAAGAAATGTGATTACTCCTACAGAAATTCTTGTCAAAAGAGTACTTTGTTTTTCTTTCTTCAATAAAAGGACAAACTTTAGTATAGAAGTGTAAAGCATAAGAAATTATTAAAAACTTCATGGCCAAGTTTAGTTATCTACTACCATCTGCAAAGCGGTTCCCTTTTCCAATATTACCAGCGCATGTGACACACCAAACGGAATTTCTCCTACAAGATTAGCTTCAGTCCTATAAAAGTAAAGGTAAGTGACAAAGAGGGTCCAAGAAAACAAACACAGGTGAGCAGACTTAGCAGCCTGTTACCTGGAAGAAATGATTCAGCCTGGAGGCCCGGCTGGCAATGGGATCGGCTGCACCAGCATCCTGCAGATTCCGCGCTCCATACTTGAACTTCAGCATCTCCTCACTGGTGCTGAAGCGAAACAGGAGGTCAAATGTGCTATTGCCAATGTGAGAGATGCTGATCTCCCTCAAGATATCAGGAATAGGGAAGTGAAGATCAGCCACCACATGGGTCTTGGGAAGTTCAGTCTGACGATGGACATTAAAAACCAGATCTACTCACTGTAACAGGAGGTGATACTTATCTGACTACTCTCTTCTAAATTTGTTTATTATCTGCTCCACCGGTAGCGTAAGCACCACAAGGTTGGAACATAGTAGGTGCTAATAGAGACTTAATGATTGAAATAAACAGATTGCATGTTATAAGGTAATTTGTGCTATGAGGTAAAAAAATAAAAAACAGACTAAGATAAGGGTAATTGGTGTGTGTGGGTGGGGGCGCGCGCAATTTTTTACAGGGTAGTCAGAGCAGACTGCACTGAGAGGGTAACATCTGAAGCAAGATCTTAAGTGGGCAAGCCGTAAGACTCGCTGCTTGGGGCGGGTGCAGAAAGCTCGCTCGGAGAGAACAGCCAGGGCTACAGCCGCAGATTATACGGAGCTGCCGGACTCCACTAGACAGAATGATGCAGGTAATGCTGGCATGAGGCACGGTAGAACACACCTGGACCCCACCCAGTTGAGGAACACCTCCTCCTATCCTGGGCACCACCATCCAGGTGGGCGCGCGCACCGCCAGCCTGGGAAGACCCTCCCTGCCCTCATTACCCCTCGGGAAGGAACCAACTCCCTCCCGCTGCGGGAAGGAAAGCTGGGATTGGTGTGGGTGGCAGTGGCCGGAGCCCTAGCCTTGCAGAGTCGGGTTGGGGAGAATTGGGCGTGGGGGAGGACTAGACTCACGCTCCGCCGACCCCGCCAATCTGCGCTCTGCTCCTCACGGTGCCTCCCGCCGCCAAATTTGAACCTCGGGAGCGGCATGGGCGGGGTCCTGTCGTATCTGGACCATTCAGAGTGCCCTCTCCCATGATGGACAACGACGTATCAGCCAGGCCCCGCCCAAGTCCTTAAAGGTATGAGGAAGTGAAAGGAAGAACCAATCAAATTGTTTCTTCCTTTGACTCGTGACCAATGAGAAACGGGGAAGGGCAAACCCGTCAGGACAGGTCTTGGAAGTTTGAAATTGGCAGTTAAGCGGGCTTCTTCGTTTGAGAAATCGTCTGTTTGTGTCTAGGATCCCTGGAGAGGTCCCCTCCATCACGGCCACCTACGAGGAGGAAGGCGGACAGGCCGCTCTGGTCTTCTTGTTCCTCAATCCTGGCTAAATCCGAGGTACTTGTTACTTTGGTAAACCAACTGGTTATCTGCCACAGTTGAGGCGGCAGAAGTTTTGCATTTGAATTTCAGCCTGCCTGAATTTCTGCATCTTCCGGGCTGATTATCTTGCAACGAATAGGTGAACATACTGAGACAGTCTGAAAGGACATTTTAAAATCAATTAAAGGCAGGAGATTTAAACAAGCACTTGACTAAAGAGGAAATCCAAATGGCCAACAAAGATATAAAGCGGTGCTCAACTTCATACGTAATCACGAAATAAGATAAAGTCACTATGAGATACAATGGCACGCACCCAGATTAGGAGGGGGGGAAAAGGGTCTGACAGTGTTTTTCGAAGATGTGTTGCTACACTTATTCATAGCTAATGGGAGTGTAAATTAGTACAGTCTCTGAAAAAGAGTTTGGGCACTATTTGGTAAAACTGAAGATGTGCATATCCTATGACTCACATGGACAGAACGTGCAAATAGTATTGTATGACACAACGGCCAAAAAAAAATGGAGGCAACACAAACGTCTATCAAGCAGTAGAAAGGATAATTTTTTATATTGCAGTGTTTTCATAAAGCAACTTGAAAAGGAATAAACTAGAGCTAAACACAATGACATGAGTTTCAAAGCAATGCTGACTGAAGGAAACAAGACGATAGGATAAAGTACGATTTGATTAATATAAATTTCAAAAGTAGACGAAACAATGTTGTTTAAGGAGGGATGTACATAAAGTACAGGTGAGGATAGTAGTCACCTAAGGTTGAAATGGAGGCCTTTCAGGCTGCTATGCTGATCTATTTCTTAACCTGGGTGGTAATAATATGAATGTTTATTTTGTAATTATTAAATTTTGTATATATATATATATATATATATATACATATGTATATGTGTTCTATTTTATATTTAAAAACTTAAAGGAGGAGACAGTCCTGTACTCTTTTAATCCCTACACTAGGTGGACCTGGAGATGTGTTACTATGTGTGTGCATGCACACACATGTACATGCATCAACACAAAACCCAAGCAACAGACTTGCTTAATGCACTTTTTTCCCCAAACATAACTTGCTCTTCATTCCTGGGACAATAATGATTACTATTTATCAAACCCCTCCCCTGCCAAGCACTTGGTCTCATTAATCTTTACCACAAGCCAAAGAGAGAGGAACTGTAACCCCCACTTTACATGGAAAAAATAAACCAAGAGAAGTGCAGTGACTAATCTTGGGTCATTCAATTATTGGTGGTAGAGTTGGGTTTGGGACTCCTGAACTGTCTGACTCCAACTCCTTTCCTCTGCACAAAACCTGCTTCTCAGAAGACATGAGAAATTATCCCAGCCTCTGGTTTTGTCATGTTGCAAGGCCTGACCCAGTCCAGAAAGATGTAAAAAAAAAAAAGTACTTCTAATGACATGTTGGAGATAGCAAGGTGAGGGGATGCAAAGTGGGTTGTAGCCAGCTGCTGACTTGATATAATCTCAGAAAGGTATGAATGTTGATCTAGTTGATACTTCTGCTGATTTTTCCAGTCCAGCCAAACCTGTTACTGTCCAGGTATCAGAAATAGAATGCAATGTTAACAGCACTGATTTTTACTGCACCAAATCCTGCCTAGATATCCTGTTAATTTCCCATTAGAACAATTACTGGCTTCTGCAAACCCTTTATGAAACAAGACAGAGAATAAACAACAAATAAAATGAATGAAGAAACATAAAGCAAAAGTCACACTAACTCTGCCAGTTTTTGAAATTCTGATGGACAACAGGCACATGAAAAGCTGCTCCACATCACTAATTATCAGGGAAATGCAAATAAAAACCACAATGAGATATCACCTCACACCAGTTAGGATGGCCAATATCAAAAAGACTAAGAACGATAAATTCTGGCGAGGCTGTAGAGAAAGGGGAACCCTCCTACACTGCTGGTGGGAATGTAAGCTAGTTCAACCATTGTGGAAAGCAATATGGATGTTCCTCAAAAAACTAAAAATAGAAATACCATTTGACCCTGGAATTCCACTCCTAGGAATTTACCCAAATAATATAATTTCTCAGATTCAAAAAGACATATGCACCCCTATGTTTACTGCAGTACTGTTTACAATAGCCAAGATATGGAAGTAACCTAAGTGTTCATCAGTAGATGAATGGATAAAGAAGATGTACATATACACAATGGAATACTATTGGGCTATGAGAAAGAAACAAATCCTACCATTTGCAACAACATGGATGGAGCTGGAGGATATTATGCTCAGTGACACAAGCCAGGCAGAGAAAGACAAATACCAAATGATTTCCCTCGTTTGTGGAGTATAACAATGAAGCAAAACAGCAGCAGACTCACAGACTCCAAGAAGGGACTAGCAGTTACCAAAAGGGAGGGGTGGGGAAGGGTGGGTGGGGAGGGAGGGAGAAGGGCACTGAGGGGTATTATGACTGGCACACATGGTGTGGGGGGATCATGGGGAAAACAATATAGCACAGAGAAGGCAAATAGTGACTCTGTGGCATCTAACTATACTGTTGGGCAGTGACTGCAATCGGGTATGGGGGGGGACATGATAACAGCGGTGAATGTAGTAACCACATTGTTTTTTCATGTGAAACCTTCATCAGAGCATATATCAATAATACCTTAATAAAAAAGAACTCAGCCAGTTTTCTTTCAGGAGTAGTAATTACACATAGTGTGTAGGGAAGATAATAAGGATGGATCAGGAGGGTTTGTGCCTATCCTCAAAGGATAAGACATTGCCAAATAGAACTGTCATTAAAGCTAGACTGACAGGAAACCTGAGACCTTATCTTAGTCCTCGCACAAGACGAAACCGTGACCAGTCAGTCCTATGCTGAACGTGAATCCATGATGATTATTTTGATGGAGATTCTGAAAGAACATCATCCTAACTGAGTCATAATGAAGGACATTATAATCTTATAGCATTCAATCCTTCACTGATTCAAAATACATTTTTGTGCCAAGCACTGGGGGTACCAAAATAAAATAGACACCCTCCTTGTCTATTTTTGAAAGGCTGAGTATGGTAGGGATATGGGGCTGTAAGCAAACATTCGTGAAGCCCTGTGGTAAGTTCCTGTAGCAGTGGAGGGCTTGGCAACCACAGCAGGGGAGGGCAAGTGGCATGTGACAGCAAACACCCAAAACTTGAAAACAAAATGTGATGCCCTCTAAGAGAGCTTTCAACTGAGAGATTACACAAGTAGAAATACTCCAAGACATCTTTAAAAGATAGAAGGAATGACTACGAGACTCAAGCTAGACTTAGTGGAACATTAAGAATTAGTAATACCATCCACCCCAAAGGACAGAAAAAGTATTTGAGAAACTACACCCACTTTAGATATAAAGAGACAAAGCTATTCTGGTTCCTTTAGCAGCTATTTTAAGTGTAAGTTACTTCTAAATAAGGAAAATAACTACCACAATCTGAGTGCTTTCTAAGAGCAAGCCGTATCTCAGGCATCACCTTTTTCCCAGATATGAGTCCCGACTTCTGGTATAAGAGACTCGTGCAGGTCACATACAAATGTCACTTATTTTTTATATTTTACTGTGTGTTAGGAAAAATTATAGTTAGCCCATCGATCCAGGTGTTGTAGAAAGTCCAGCAGTATCTTGACCTCCACGCATTAGATGCCCCACCCACTAGCACACACTCACAGTCATGACAACCAAACATGTCTCCCAACATTGCTCAGTGTCCCCTGGGGGTCAAAAATCACCGGAGTTGAGAACCACCTGTTGTAACTGTATGATGTATTTTCAGTGAATCCATGAAATAAGATTTATTTAAATCAACAGAGCTCACAAACAAAATACATTTTCCAGATTTTAAATGTTACAAAAAAACTTGTTAATTAACTTTTATTCTGACATCTTTATTTTTCAAATGTTTTTGTCAAGTTTGAATGATAAGTTCCCATCTGTGTTTTTTTTTTTCCTTCTTTGACCTCAGACAAAGCCTCTAACAAGGAAAGATAAATTTTCAAAATTCAATTCAGTAGCAATTAGCCTTCCTGCTATTTGATTCTAGACATTTCTCTATGATTCTTGGGTATGTCAGTTGATAGTGTCCCTTCAAAAGTGTTATAAACTGTAAAACATACCTTTAATCCTTCAGACCACTCATTTGAAGAGTGTTTTATAATCTCCAGTCCTTTTGTAATACAAGAAATTCAGGCACTGGACTCAAAAACTGTTTTCTGGTGACAACTAGAAAAAATGTCATCAAATTCCTACAGTGTTCGAGAGAAGGAAAAGAGAAGCCCCAGACTGGGAGAAAATATTTTCAAAAGATACATCTGATAAAAGACAGTTATCCAAAATATAAAAAAAAACTTTCAAAGCTCAACAGTAGGAAAATAACTCAATTGAAAAGTGGGCTGAAGACCTTAACAGATGCCTCACCAAAGAAAATACGCAGATGAAAAAAAAAGCATAGGAAAAGATGTTGCCCATCATATCACTACACACCCATTAGAACAACTGAAATCCCAAACACAGACACACCAAATGCTGGGGAGGATGTAGAGCAACAGGAACTCTCGTTCATTGCTGGTGGGAATGCAAAGTGGTACAGCTCCTTTGGAAGACAGTTTGGCAATGTCTTACAAAACTAAACACTTACTATTCTATTCAGCAATCATACTCCAAAGGAGTTGAAAATGCATGTCTGCATAAAACCTGTGCATGGATGTTTATAGCAGCTTCGTTCAGAATTGTCAAGACTTGGAAGCAACCAAGATGTCCTTCTGTAGGTGAATGGATAACAAACTGTGATACATCCAGACAATGGAACATTATTCAGCACTAAAAAGAAATGAGCTACAAGCCTTAAAAAGACATGGAGGAAGCTTAAATGCATACTGCTAAGTGACAGAAGCCAATCTGAAAAGACTACATACTGTATGATTCCAACTACATGACATTTTGGAGAAGGCAAGACTATGGAAATAAAAAGCCATTTCAGAAACAAATCAAATATCCAGGGATTAAGGTAATTTGATTTATGTGCTAATTATATATCAAAGATGAGGTGGGGGAAATAAATAGATTATTTCTTTAGTAGGAGGAATAGAAAACCCTCACCAGTCTTCATTCATTTGATCACTCAGCAAACATTTATTGAGCACCTACTATTTGTGGCACTGCTTTAGGTGCTAGGGTGTCAGCAGTAGATAAACTAAACAAAAACCCTTGACCTTGTGGGGTTCACGTTCTAGTGGGTGGAGACAGACATTAAGCAAGATAAATAAACAAAATGTACTATGGAGAAAAATGACCCCAAAAAGGGCTCACGGAGTGCAGGAGAGGAGTTCCAATCTTAAGTGCTCAGAAACAATTTCAGTAAGAGGGCAACCCTTGAATAAAAACTCCAGGTTTTGGAGAAGGCCGTGCAGCCAGCTGGGGGAAGAGCACTCCAGGGTCAGCAAGGGTAAAAGCCCTGAGGTCAGGGGAGCTTGGTACGTCGGAGAAACAGTAAGTTTCTGTGTATGAGTTTCCTATTGCTGCTGTAACAAATGACCACAAATTTAACGCCTTAAAACAATACAAATGTACTCCCTTACAGCCCTGGAGATCAGGAGATTGACAAAGTTGCCACTGAACTAAGATCGAGGTGTTGGTGTTGGGGGCTCATTCTTTCCAAAGGCCCCAGGGGAGAATCCGTTTCTTTTTTCAGCTTCTAGAAGCCACCTGTATTCTTCGATTCGTAACTCCTTTCTCCATCTTCAGAGCCAGGGATGTAGCATATGCTCTTTCTCTCCCTTTCTTTATCTCTCTCTTTCTCTCACTTTTATTTGTCAAATCCCTTTCTCTCTCTGACCCTCCTGCCTCCCTCTTATGAGGACCCTTCTACTTACACTGGGACCCACCTCAATAATCTCCCCATCTCAAGGTCCTTAATTTAGTCACACCTGCAAAGTCCCTTTTGCCATATAACTGGTAACAGATTCACAAGTTCTGAGGATTAGGACATGGACACATTTGGGGGTCACAATTGTGCTTACCACAACCAGCAAGGTTCAAGAAGAATGGATGCAGGCGAGAATAGCAGGAGATGAGGTCAGAGATGCTCCTTTTTAATGACTAAAAGCTTATCCATTAAAAAAGAATTATTAGCAATTTCATTCTTTAAAATTAACTAGCTTGGCCTTTTCCACAGTAAATAATACTGAGTTGTACTTTTCTACTCCTTCTGCTGTCAGCCTGCCTTTGTAATATTGTCTTTTTTTCTCAACTTCTAATAAACCTAAAACACTTGGAGAGGCTACAGTATAAATTATTTCAGCTTTCCATATGTGGGTGTTGAAAGGGGCGGTCCAATCCCAAAAAGCAAACCTAGCTGAGAGGACCTTGGAAAGAAAGGAAATACAAAACATGGGGTGGCAGAAAAGGTGTATTCTCTTGTTCATTAGCATCACTTTGCAGAAAAGCCCCAAATCTCTATTTGCATATATTGGGGAAGACTGTCCAACCTTGCATAACTCTTTTTTCATTTAACTTTTTTAAATTGTGATAAAGTACACGTAATATAAAACTTACCATCTTAACCATTTTTAAGTGTACGCTTCAATGACATTAAGTACATTCACATTATCATGCAACCATCACCACTGTCCATCTCCAGAACTTTTTCATCTGGCAAAACTGAAACTGTTCCCACTAAACAACGCCCCCCCATTCTCCACTCCTCCAAGCCCCTGGTCACTTCTTTTCTTTCTGTCTCTGTGAACTTCCCTGTTCTAGCTCCCTCATATAAGTAGCATCATACAGTATTTACCCTTTTGTGTATGATTTATTTCACTTGGCATGTTTTCAAGGTTCATTCACATTGTAGCATGTGTCCAAACTTCACTGCTTTTCATGACTGATATTCCACATTTTCTTTATCCATTCATCTGTTGATGGACCCTTGGGTTGTTTCTACCTTTTGGCTATTATGAATAATGCTGCTGTGAACACTGGCATACAAATATCCGTTTGAGTCCCTGCTTTCAATCATTTTGGGTATGTACTTAAGAGGGGAATTGTTGGGTTATACGGTAATGTAACATTTAACTTTTTGAAGAGCTGCCAAACTGTTTTCCTCAGCAGTTACACCATCTGACATACCTACCTGCGTGCACCAGGGCGCCAGTTTCTGCACATCTTCAATGCTTGTTATATTCAGCACTTTTTTTTTTTTAATAATAGCCATCCTATGGGTCTGAGGCGTATCTCATGCCTGTTTATTTACACTTTTCTTGTTTAACAGTGGAAATTTTTCATTCAAAATGCAGGCATTTCTCCAGATCACACTCCTCCCGACACCTATAGTTCACTTCCAATAGCCCTTAGGCTCCTGCCTTCAAAATTACTTCCTTCGGTGGCTTCCTGATTTTGAAAGCGTCCAAAGTACCATTGCTTGCTTTGCATTTTGCCTCCCCGAGGCAGACACGCTATCTAGTGGCCCGATGTGGTAACTGCAGGGGCATCCCCCCCAGTTTCACGCTTGCCAGTCCCAGTACAGAGCCTTTGATTATATTTTCTTTTCCTGGTGATGCCCATCTGGTACTACGATGAAAGGTGAAATCCAAATGTGATTCACAAAGGGGTGTTTTTACGAAGTTTATATACATGGGCTTTCACCCCAAATGGCAGTGCCCTCTCTGGTGTCCTCCTAATTGCACCCCTTCCTAAAATACAAATAATAGAAATGCAGCTGACATTTTAAATGCAACTGGTTTGTTGAACAATTTGTCCAAAAAAGAAATAATTTTACTTTCTTCCAGTCTCTGTTTTCAACCACTCTCTATTTGAACCTCCTTTTCAACCCTTTAAGGACACCCTAGCAAACCCCATAGCTCTCAGATTTCTTCAAGTTTTCACAAAATCCCTTGTAGTGCCATCTGATACTTCACCTCCACCTTCCCCAGAACAGGCCTGGCTTTGGAGTGGGGACAGGGGGTGGCCTGCTCACTCAGCTGTTCCTACTCCTTTGAAACGCCTCTCATGTTTGGAGCAGAGACTAGAAATTAAGGGGAAAGCACTGCCCTGCACAATTTTCTGACTTAGGAAATGGCCTCCTAATTGGACTTCTCCAACTACCCTCCCCTAAGTTCACACCCCTCAATAAATTCCAAGGTGTCCCCTTAATTCATTCGTGCCCCACCCGACAGCAAGAGCTGAGGCTGCTTCGTTTTGCCCCCACCCCTGCCTTTCTGCATGCGCACTCCAGCCAGCTCCATCTCCCTTCCACTTTTCTCCCTTCCCTTAGAGATCACAAGAATAAGGAAAAGGAATAATCACTCTTAGAAAAGGAAATCATGTTATCCTTAGAACTATAAACCTAAAGAATCCAAGAGACGCAAGTAAGAAATTTATTAGAACCAGTAAGAGTTACAAAAGATAGCCCAAAATAAGAGGAATGCACAGAAAAATCAATAGCTTTCCATTTTACCAGCAACCACCATTGAACTAAGGTTAGGGAGAAAAGATTCCATTCCAGTAATAACAAAATATCAAGTTCCCAGAAATAAACTCAGCAGGAAAAGAGCAAAGGCCACCTAAAGAAAACTATAAAGCTTGACTACAGACATGAAAACAAGACTTGAGTAAGAAAATGGAGAGGATGCATTAGCATTGTATGAATTCCTTTTCTTCCCGAATGAGCATAAAAATGAAAAGCACGATAAATTACGGTCTGTCCATACAATGGAATTCTTATTCAGCAATAAGAAGGAATGGACTATTGATATATGCAACAACATGGATAAACCTCAGGACTATTATGCTGCGTAAAAGAAGCCAGACACAAAAGAGTATATGCTGTATGACTGCATTTATATAATAGTCTAGAAAGGGGAAAAAATGAAAGCAGCTGGGGTTGGGGGTGGAGATGAGGATTAATTGCAGAAAGGCAGACGGGACCTTTTGAAAGCTAATGAGAATGTTCTGTATCTTGATGGTGTATACATTTGTCAAAACGCATCTAAATGTATCCGTAAAATGATGCATTACTGTATGTAAATTATGACTCAATAAAGTCAAAAAAATGAAACGCAATTTCAGAAAAAAAACCCAACTTCAGGGTTTGGGGAACAGGTGGGGCAGAGATTTAAGAAACTGAAAATAAAATTCTTTGGGAAGAATAAAGTCATGAGACTGGCCAAGAAAAAAAATCATAAGCTCAGAGAGCACATCAGCAAGTCTGCAGTCCGAACAGGTGGCACACCGGTCACCCTAGGGAGAAGATGCTGCCAGCTCCCCCCATCTGGCAGGCACCCTCCATCCTCTATCTCTAAAACACATTCCCCATGGGGAGGGCAAACAGTAGTGGCAGCTCTTGCCCTGTCTCCACCCAACACGCAGGGGAAAGGGGACAGGCTGCACAGTGCACAGGAGTTTGGTTCGTTCATAGAGGGGACGGACCCCAATTGTTTTCTTCTCTCTTTAGAACGTGGGGTCCATGAAGATTTTTTTGTTCTCAGCTTTGAGTCCTCACTGCCTCCTGTTATTACAAAAGGCAAGCAAGAGGCTCAGACGCCTTTAGGATACTTCTTATATCATGGAGGTCTCCAAAAATATATTGTTTCATGGCAGAAAAACGAGGGCCACCTATAAACCAAGATAAATTCTGGGATTTAGGAAGAGGTGTGCAAATGTTAGATGGTAGACTCCAGTGCACACTAGGCTGGAAAGAGGAGAACAGTGATGAACTGATTTTGCAAACTCCCACGGTTTGCTGTTATTTAGGATGAAACGCTTGAAAAGAGGGAATGGATTGATGCATCAACATACTTTGTGTTCGCTGCAGACAAAAGCAAGATAGCACCTTAATGTGACCAATTTTTCTGGGCATAAAGATTTTCCACAACCATTAAGACATTTCTTTTTCAATTGGTATGCTTGGTGGTATATTTTTAGAATTGAAATTTCTCGTTAAGGGTTGATGTGGTTTGAAGATGATCATTCTTCCCAGCTAGTTTTCTCCCTGCTCCCCATTAGCAGGGTCTAAAAAAGCAGACATTGGAAACAGAGGCTTTATGCCTTCAGGAGCACAATTCCCAGCTTACTTGCCTTTGCCAGGTAAAAAAACCATTTCCAGCACTAACGAAAGGTAATACATCTGAGATTTCCTACCAGTGTTTCATTCTGTGAAGCGAAGATTCTTCAAGGAACAAGAAATCATTAAGATTTGAAATTTATTGGACATATTCATGGCAGCCAATCAATGACAGAAATGGAGACCTATCTCACCATGGCAACTTATGGAGATTGTATGCTGTTTCCTGAGCCATTGGAGTGTCTATTTGCTGCTAGCCAATAAAATGAGAACAGCCCTGTAAATGTTTCTGAATGCCTGCTGCAAATTAAATGGAACATGTATCACTCAGGTCTGTCTGTATTAGTTATCTAATGCTGCATGGCAATATTGCCACACACTTAGCCTCATAAAACAACACACATTTGTTATTTCACAGTTTCTGTGAGTCAGGAGTCCAGACATGGCTGAGTCAGATCTTCTGTGAAACTGCAATGCAGGCTTTGGTTGGGTGGGGCAGCAGTCTCATATCAAGGTTTGACTGGGGAAAGATCTGCTTTTAAGGTCACGTTGTTGCTGGCAGCATACAGTTCCTTGAAAGCTGCAGCTGTAGTTTCCTGTTGGCTGCCAGTGGAGGTCACCCTCAGTTTCTTATTTTGTCCTATCCATACAGAAGCTCACAAGAAGACAGTGGCTTGCTTCTTCAAAGCTAGCAAGGAAGAGAGTCTTGTGGCAAGACAGACGTTACAATATTAAATGACTTAACCACAGACGTGACAGCCCATCACTTTCGCCATATTCTCTTGGTCAGAAGCAAGTCACAGGTCACGCCCACACATAAGGGGAGGGGATCACAGAAGGACAAATGCACCAGGAGGCAGGAATCATGAGAGTCGCCTTTAGAGTCTGTCTTCCACGTTGTCTAAGCTGGCTGCCAACATCACTTTAAATGAGGATAACTTGGTTTAAATGGGGAAGACTCCATCCCCAAGAACGACAGATGGACCACCCTCTGCCATGAATCCTGTAATTCAAGAATAGCATTTACCACACAATTGAGAGCAATCTTGGATGATTCTAGCACCTTTCAGCTGCTGCTTCTTTCTCCTACCTACCTCCCCTCCAAGTACTGAGAAACCACATTGCCACACTACTGGGCACAATCCCCCTAAGTGCACTGCTTGGGTACCCCCCAGTGGGGACATACTGTCTCTGGGAATGTAACTATGTGTATGTGGAGTTCTCCTCCATCACACCTATCATTGGCTCAGTTACTCAGTGCCTACACCTGGCAAAGCACAATGCTAGCCATGAATGGTAATGCAAAGAATAGTGAGATGTGATCTCAAGATATTTACAATCCAGGTGAAAAGTGCTGTATAGTTTTTCCCAGAAGAGTAAAGGGTCCATAAATGGAAAGGGCATAGTGGACAGCTCTTGAATTTTTAAATAATGAGCACTTAGGAAATGAAAGTAGATATTTCTCTCCTACCTTCTGGAAAGAGAATCCCATATATAGCTGTCAAAGCCCCCTCCCTCCCACATCTTCTCGACCAGAAGCCTTGGGTGGAATTGATCCAACCCCTCCTCCAGAGGTGGGCCTATATCTGCCATCAGTCAATCAGTTTATCCCTTACCTTTCTCCTACAGTGATTGGTTCGCAATTGAGGTGGCAACCCAACCAAAGCCAATGGGAGTTAAGGAAAAATTTACTTGGTCTCTAGGAAAGAAAACTCCCTCTCGAAGTTTCAGAGAGCAGTCTCTTCTATACCAGTGCTATCCATACGTGAGCTTCATATGCGATTTTCAGTTTACTAGTAGCCACATTTTTATTAATTTTTATTTTATTTTATTTTTTATTAAGGTATCATTAATATACAATCTTATGAAGGTTTCACATGAGCAAAACTGTGGTTTCAGCATTCACCCATATTACCAAGTCCCCCCCACACCCCACTGCAATCACTGTCCATCAGCATAGTAAGATGCTATAGAGTCATTACTTGTCTTCTCCTGCTATACTGCCTTCCCTGTGACCTACCTATGTTAAGTGTGCTAATATAACACCCCTTAATCCCTTTATCCCTTCCTCCCCACCCACCCTCCTCCCCACCCCCTTCACTTGGTAACCGCTTGCAGTTTGGTAGTCCTTCTTGCAGTCTGTGAGTCTGCTGCTGTTTTGCTCCTTCAGTTTTTTCTTTGTTCTTTCTTATACTCCACAAATGAGGGAAATCATTTGGTACTTGTCTTTCTCCACCTGGCTTATTTCACTGAGCATAATACCCTCTAGCTCCATCCATGTTGCTGCAAATAGTAAGATTTGTTTTCTTCTTATGGCTGAATAATATTCCATTGTGTATGTGTACCACATCTTCTTTATCCATTCATTTGCTAATAAGACACTTAGGTTGCTTCCATATCTTGGCTATTGTAAATGGTGCTGCAATAAACATAGGGGTACATATGTCTTTTTGAATCAGGGATCTTGTTTTCTTCAGGTAAATTCCTAGGAGTGGAATTTCTGGGTCAAATGATATTTCTATTTTCAGTTTTTTGAGGAACCTCCATATTGCTTTCCACAATGGTTGAACTAATTTACATCCCCACCAGCAGTGTAGGAGGGTTCCCCTTTCTCTGAATCCTCACCAGCATTTGTTGTTAGTTGTCTTTTGGTTGTTGGCCATCCTAACTGGTGTTAGGTGATATCTTATTGTGGTTTTAATATGCATTTCCCTGACAATTAGTGATGTAGAGCATCTTTTCATGTCCCTGTTGGCCATCTGAATTTCTTCTTTAGAGAAGTGTCTGTTCAGATCCTCTGCCCATTTTCTAATCGGGTTATTTGCTTTTTGGATGTCGAGGCTTATGAGCTCTTTGTATATGTTGGATGTTAATCCCTTATAGCAGCCACAGTTTTAAAAAGAAAAAGGAAAAATTAATTTTGATAACTTCTACTTAGCCCAATATATCCAACATATTACCATTTCAATATGTAATCAATATAAAAAATTATTAGTAGATATTTCATATGCTTTTTTCTTATCTGAGGTCTTTAACATCTCTGGTATATATTTTACACTCACAACACATCTCAATTTGAACTAGCACGCCTGTCAACAGCCACAGAGATCTAGTGGCTACCATATTGGACAGCAGGACCCTGGACACAACGATATGCAGATGTGAAGCTCCATCTGTACACTCATTTTGACACCGCAGGTATGTGGGACAGAGGACACTTAAGATGAAACTGACCACATCGAAGGAAAAGAAGAGAACTGCGAATAAACTGGGTCCTTGGTGGCATCATGTGAGTCACCAGATCAAGCATCCCTTGAAATTAGCATAACCTCAGAACATTTCAGCTGTGTGAGCCAACAAATTCCCTTGCTGCTTAAATTAATTCAAGTTGAAATTTCTGTCTATTCCAAACAAAAGTATCTCAACTGATACAGAGGGTAATTAATAAAATAAAACAATTATGTGCCAAAACTGAAGAATAGACAGTAAGTCTACAGTGTTCAGAGAAAGGGGAAGTTCATTTGACAATAGCAGGGTTTCTTCGGGGCTGGATAATTCTTTATTGCGGGGCAGTGGGCTGTCCTGTGCATCATATGATGCTTTGCAAAATCCCTGGCCTCTGTACTGGGTGCCAGCAGCACCTTCTTCCTCCAGCTGTGACAAAAGTGTCTCCAGATTTTGTCAGATGTCCCCAGTTGAGAGCCAGTGAGCTAGAGAAGGAATTTGTAATAAATCTAGAAGAATAGGTGGGATGTATTTGTGTGGGAAAGGTATTTCTGGTGGGAGTAATGACACTATTAAAGGAACCAGGAGGGAAAACAAAAGGCTCATGAGGAAATCAATCAAGTCAACACTGCCAAGTCCCAGCTGTGGCTGCCAACAACAATCAGAGCATTACATTTTATCTGGAAAATCATTTTTTAAAAATTCTATCGTACATTGTTACTGGAAACCTAAATCAGCACAAACCCTTTTAGTGGGAAATATCTACAAAAATGAAAAATGTTTTTACCCTTTGGCTCAGCAATCCAGAGGGGGGGAAAACTTTGCCTAACAAAATGTAATAATAATAATAACTGAAAATGGCAAATGTTCATTAATAGGGACTTGGTTAAATTAATTATGATAGAGCCACACAATTGAATACTATACACCCATGTTTTTAAAAACTGTGTGCACAAAGAAAAATACCCAGGATATTTAGATTTTAAAAAGGTAAGATATGAGTGTGTAGTATAATCCCATGGAAATAACATAAATATGTTAATATGTATCTGTTAATATATACTTGGGAAAAATGAAGGAAATATATACAAAACTTACTGGTGATCATGCTGGGGAGAATGCATGCCTTGAGAGGGTAAAGAAATGAGAGTTACACTTTCTAGATGCAGTATATATGTAACGATATGAAGAAGATTTCTTATTTTCTTGGCATCAAAAATTATCTTCCACCCCCTATCCCAGCCCCTGGCACTGCCTTCTGCAGAACAAGCCTTTTGTTTGTTTGATAAAAACTTTCATACGCATCTTGTCGGGTTGGTTCAGTTGTATGCTGGTCAGTATTTAAGAACTAGCTCTTTGAGGGGTGGGGAAACCCTGATTTATAGTGTTTACCAATTTCTATGGGGTAAATACTCCATAGCCCATTCCAGGCTACCAACGTGATTTCACTGAATATGGAACAGGGAAGAAAAGCCCGCAATTAGTTCTTCCAAGCCCTAGAGAGCCAGTCGGCTCCAACCCCTGGCTGACAAATAACTGATGAATATTGAATTGCTCTCTTTGAAAAAGGGACAGAGTAAAATTGGCCATCTACTGAGCTTTTGTCTTTTTGAGTGGAATTGGCAAGTTGAGAGCTAGAACTGAGTCGTTCCAGACAATTGAGGGGAATTTAGGTTGTGATGCGGCACAAAGACAGAGACAGGGAAGGAGGAAGTGGAGGCTGACATTTACAGAGAGGATTTTAGAAGGACAAAGATGTTAATTTATTGTGAAAATTTGCCACGTGGTACATGATGTAACTGTTCTTCCCCACCTTTTCAAAAAACTTTCAGCAAAGCTGTATCACTGCATAACGCTCAGCCGACTGGATAGGGCTTCCTAGGATTGCACTTAAGTGCTGAATGCACCCTCAGAGTGGACCCAAGATAAAGAGTATGGCTACCTGGGAAAGCTTGTCACATGCTAGGTTACACATATATTCGTCATGTCTGATTTTTTTTTAATAACGAGCATGCGTTATTTGAGTTATCAGCAAAAATATTTTTTTAAAGGTACCTGCACCTAAGAACGTGGAGTTCAGGGGGTTGTTTTCTTACCTTAGTTAGTAGAACATGGTGTAGAGCCCCTTGCACTTCCAGGAGGGAATCGAGTCCTTGCATGGATTATAAACCAGCTGGGGCTGTTCAGAAGAGTGTTTTGTTACACAAAATAAGCTCCTAAGGCTGCTTGTTTCTTTTCATTGTGTTTTTTATTATCAACCTTTGACAGAACCTTTTTACATTTGGTGAGAATGTAAACATGCAGATAAACCTACCCAAACTGGCTGTAGAAAGAGAAGACATCAGTGCAAATTTTCCCTGTGGTTCAAGTTCCTGAGATGGTGTTGAACCTATGGACTAGAAATCTGGACAGAAGGCATTCAAGTCTGATATGGTCCTCCAATGGGGTATAAATATGGTTTCCTATTACTCCTCAAGAAGGAAAGACAAGGTCCAGGAAATAATAAGAAACTGCCAGAGAAACAGGGAGAGAAAGAGACACAGAGAGAGTGGGAGAGAGGGAGAGAGCATATCTTTATACCTAGCTAAAGATGCACATTTCCTGGCTTGGTGTACTTGCATTCTTTATGTCAGTGTTGCTTTGGTTCCTCCAATTCCCTCCCACCGAGAAGCATCATGATTCCTCTCAAGTGCACCTTCTGAGCTCCTCCCAGTGATGGATACCCCTGGGTACTCCAGTCCGGGAGAGAAGGTACCCAAGTTTGCAAAGGTACAAGGACTTGATGTTGACTGCCTCTATCAGTGTATTTTGCAGCTTCTGATCAGCCACCCAGCCTTGACCTCTTTCCTTCTTTTTCCCTTCTAAAGTTTCTGCCTTTCTAGTTTCTGCCTGCCATCCCAGAATGACACATAGCCTTGCCTGGGTCCCCAGCTGCAGCTTCAGGATTCTATCTAATGCTTGCCAGCTGGTTCCCACCCAGTGCCTGGCTGTAGACGCTTTCCGAGACTCCAGATCACCAGCACAACACTGACGGCTAACGTCAGAAGCATTTTGCTAAGTCAGGTCACGTCCAGGCCTGAGCTTTTACTTGGTATCCTCTGTCTCTCAAAGGTTCTGTTGGCCTAATTTGTGCACCCAGAAGAGGCAATCAGAGTCAGTACAGAATAATGAGTAAAAAAGCACAAGATCAGCTATCAACTGCTCTATACCCAGAGAATGCAACTGTGTCCCCTGCAGGAAAATTCCAGCACTGCAATCTACGTGAATTCTTTCCTTTCCCTTTCCCCAGAGTGACGTGACACACTGTGTGACTTTGAACAAGTCAATCAACCTCTCATTGTTTCTGTTTCGTCACTATAAAATGGAGCTGATCTAAGTACCTACCACATAGGACTGTTGTAAGGGGAAAAAATGAAATGCTGTGTAAAGTTAGCGCAGTGCCCAGTACACTAAAGTGTTTCCTCTGCAGTAGTAGTTGTTATTTTCCAAGGATAAACACAGCAGCCAGTCCTCCTTTAATCTAAGTTTAAAATGCATCAGAGACACTGTCTTTTTAAATACTGATGGGACCAGCACACAATACTCCTGGGTCCTATTATCCTATTAGTATACAGACTAGAGCCTTTTTCTTTTTCTTTTTCTTTTTTTTTTTTGGTCAAATGTTATGTTTGGATTCTTGCACTTTTCAGCCAAGTCCCAGTGTAAAAGCAGTGCTTCTCAAACTTTACCATGCATGCAAATCACCCAGGAATCTTGTGAAAAGAGTAGATTCTGAATCAACAGGTGTGGGCTGGGCCTAAGACTTTTCTTTTCTAAACAGCTCCCAGGTAATGCTGGTACTGCCAGTCCATGGACACACTTCAAACAGCGATGCTTTAATGAGGTATGATTTACAGATTATAAAATTCACCCATTCTCAGGGAATGGCTGAATGCTTTTTGGTGAGCTTATCAAGTTGTGCAACCATCACTATAACCCAGTTTAGGAGCATTTCATCACCTCATTTACATTAATCTCCACTCCCAATCCCAGCCCCCCAGCAACCACTAATCTACTTTTTGTCTTTATAGTTATCCTTTTCTGGGCATTTTCTATAAATGGAATCATACAACCCGTTGTCTTTGTGTTGGCTTCTTTCAGTGGGCATAATGTTTCATCCGCATTGCAGCACCCATTCCTTTTTATTACTAAGTAGCATGGAATAGAACACATTTTGTTTATCCATCACCAGTTGATAGGTTTGCGCTACTTACACTTGACTATCATGAATAATGCTGCTGTGACCATTTTGTGTGGAGGTAATTTTCATTTCTCTTGATAAATACCTAGGAGCAGGATTGCTGGTGAGCAGCAGGTCATAGAGCATGGGATAACGTTAGGCACAGGGCTGTGTTAAATACCAAGGCTTTGCTGTTAGTCATGGCTATTCTAAGGCCCCGGGATGCAGTGATGACTCCTGTTCTGTTCGGCAATACTATTTCCATTGAATCAGGGTTTCTCAATCTCAGCATTATTGACATTTTAAGTCAGATCATTCTTTATTGTGTGTGATGGGAGTGGGGGGAGGTCCTGTGCAATGTGAGAGGTTGAGCAGCAATCCCTGGCCTCCGCTCACTAGGTGCCACTAAGCTGCCCCACCCCCACCCCCTGACCCAGTTGTGATAATTGTCCCCAGACATTGCCAAGGATTCCCTGGAGGTGCACAATCACCCCTGGTTGACAATCACCATATGAGACTATAATTAATAAATGGAAGTCGTTCCAATCCTACTTCTGACCTGGGGGTCGTTAGTGGTTGAGCACGTAGCCAGTTCTGTCTTCCACACTCAGAGGAGGTATGTGGGTCCTGGCTTAGAGCTTTCAGTGTTGACATCCTACGTGTAGCTTTATTTAATTTGTTCTAAATCAGTAGTTCTCTTGTGGTTCGGTGTGTGTGCGTTTGTTCTCAAACTGGGCCAAGAGAAGAAGTGGAGGATTGCAGATGGTAGGTAGACAGGCTGCAGTCTCTATTTAATTCAGATCAGCCCGTCCTGGTGGAATTTATTCCAAAAGCATGAGCTTAAGACAACATGTAATAGGTACTCAGTGTGTTTATACAGCTCGGCTTACAAGAAGCACAAAGCCAAATAGAGTGAATACTTGTTGTTTTCTGACTACCAGGCAGTTATTTCTGTTTTCCAAACAGCACCCTGCCTGCATTTTGAAGAATTTCTCCCCAGCTGTGGGCCACTGGTAGAGCAGAAAATCCAGGAGGCAGCCCTTGCATTGCAGAAGCCCAAAGGGGTTCCTGGGGGGCCCTCCTGGCAGATCCCTCCTCTCCAGCTCCAGGGGGTGGGCATGTGTTTCAGTTATCTATTGCTATGCAACGAAGCTAAAAACAACAATAATGTGTCATTTCTTATGATTCTGTAGGTTAGTCTTCTGGATAGATCTGTTCTCACCTGGGCTCACCTACCCAGCCGCCTTCAGCTGGAAGGTTGGCTGGGCTGGGCTAGATGATCCAAGATGGTCTCACTTAGTATTTGGCAGTGGGGACTGCCTGTCATCTAGCATCAGTTCTCTTGCATGTGATCTTTTGTCCTCCAATGCAATAGCCCTGTAGCATGGTGGTTTCAGGGCTTCAGGAAGGTGAGAGCAGAAGCTGAAAGGTTTCTAAAGACGGAAGCTCTGGAGTTCACACAGCATCATTTCTGCCACATTCATTCACCAAGGCAAGTCATAAGACCAACCATAATTCAAGGGACAGAAAAAAATAGGCTCCACTTCTTGAAGGGAGAAGCAGCAACGTCACATTGCAGCATGGGGTGAACAGAGGAAAGCGTGATCCACTCAAGGCCATTATTACAAGGGTCCAGCACAGCAAATGACCCAGGCCATTTCAGAAACTCTCTCATGGGACTCCAGAGAGAGAGAGAGAGAGAGTGTGTGTGTGTGTGTGTGTATTTGACTTGGGGTGGCCAGAGTTGATTTCTATCACTTGCAACCCAAGAATCCCAAGAATACATAATACGTATCAGGTCTATTGAGCTAAAGACCTTCCCCAGATTTTGGCCTATGAGGACATATGTTCGCTTTGTGCACTGGTTATAGAGGGCAGACACCAAGGCCTTGTCCCCATTCCTGACCCTAGCAGTGGCCCCCTTTGTCTGTGTCTGTACAGTGATGCTAACTCCTTGCCTGAACTTGTTGGGACCAGGAGTGGATACTGATCCAATGAGTCAAATCAGGTTATTTCGCCCAGCACTTGAAATCAGGACATGAGAATCCATCAGGGTCTACTATCCCTTGAAAGAGGCCATGTAAACTCAAAGACTGAGGATGATCACCTATTCAGAAAAAAATAGAGAAAGTTGATGTGCAGAAAGAAAAAAAACAGAGATGCTGAGAGACCATGTGGCATCTGGAAGGGGAGCCTGGATATTTGACTTCTGAGAGCTGTCTGGCCCCTGGTTCTTGTCTCCTGGCCACAGTGTTTGGCTCAGAAATCAGCGAATGGCTAGACTGAACAGAAAAGAGTGAATTCCAGGACTCGTATAAGAGATATCAGAAGAGACATTCATTCTCCTCTTGGGTGGTGTGGCATGAAGATATAAGATGTACTAAAAATAACTAATTCTGTCTGTAACAACTGCACGGGAGGGAGTGAGGATTTAATAATATGGGTAACTGTTGAACCACTGTGTTGTGTATTTGAAACCAACATAAAATTGTGTATCAATGACACTTTAATTAAAAAAAAAGAAGAATCTGGAGCAGCCATAGGACCACTTGGTGAACTCTGAAAATGATACCAAACTACAGAAATTAGAATGGAGAGGCACAAGCACATGCTTGGTGACATTCTGCAAGCCACTGAATCAAGCCTTACCTAAAGGGAGCCTCTCCCTACAGACTTTCAAGTATGTGGGTAAATGGATAATAAATTTCCTTTATTGTTTAAGCCATCTGGAGTTAGGCTGCAATCCAAAGGACTCTCACTGACATCTCTCTCCTGTAAGTATAACCTAGTACTTTCTTAGGTAACAGATGGGGGAACTTCGGGTCATGTACCATAAGGAGGACCTAACTCCCCCAAACAACCCCTCTAGGCTACCATGGCACTTCAAGGGGTATTCACAGATTCTCCTTGGGCCCCTTTAGTTATAGCAACTAGATGTCTGAGTCCTCCCACAGATCCTATTGGACTGTCCTACTCAAGCAGGAACTCAGTAAATGTGTTGATTGACTGGGAATCCTCATTTTGATTTAGTCTTCAAAAATCATGCCCCACAGCTTGCATCTCTAGGTTTGAAGCAGTAGTCAAAAACGAACAATCCAAGTATCTTGGGGCTCGTTCTGGGTTCCTACAACTCCTGTAAAGCTCACAAACGCACTTATTTTGCAACTCTGGCTATTGATAAACACAACTCTCCTCTGTATGATGTTGACCCATGGGCTCAATCTCCAGAGCTCAGAAAGGACTCAGGGCCTCTCTATAGGATCAGGAGAGTGGCTGAGCTTCTGAGAGCTGATCAGATAATCCACTTTATTCTCATATTGCTACGAATTTATGAAAAGGAAATGTGAGCTCCTTTTTATCGATAAGGCAAACGGAGGCGAATGGTGGTGATTGACTCAGCTATGGGGGGATAAGCAACAACAAGGGAGCTCGCATTTGATGCTCTGCTTAGCTCTTAAATCACCTTGTAAATCATGTATTATCTAC
The DNA here is from genome assembly GCF_040802235.1 of Manis javanica. Taxonomy (NCBI): domain Eukaryota; kingdom Metazoa; phylum Chordata; class Mammalia; order Pholidota; family Manidae; genus Manis; species Manis javanica. Next base: position 75,766,496 of record NC_133170.1, read on the forward strand.
CTGCCTAGGCACCTAAAAATAGAATGGAGACTCCTGAGGGGCGAGGAGAGGCAGCCCAAAAAAAGCCTTAAAAAAGAAAAAAAGAAAGAAAGAAAGAAAGAAAAACGGCAGAGGAATTTTAAAATTATAAACCTAGTTTAAAGAATCAGGACACGGTGCTGGGACCTCATTAGTGACTTTTAAAGAGTTATTAGAATTGTTCAAAAATGAACACACTGGTTCTTCCACAGTTTCACGAGTAGAAGCAAATACCAAGAGTAAGTATGCAAACTAGCAGGTGCTCACATTCCCCAGGGTCTAAAGAAAATAAATCAAGATGCTATCCTAAGATAACATTCAATAAACTTTGCTTTTCCTTGACTTAGCATTCGGTTTAATTTAGTTCAGCAAGCGTTTTCTGAATGCCTCGTACGTGTCCAGCACTGGGCATTTCCTTGCCATTTATACGATGGTCAGCTGTCACCTCATTTTCCTCATTAAGTTCTTCCAAGTAGAATACTGCATTATTTCAGTTTCTGAAGGCTGCCATAACAAAGTCCCACAAACTAAGGGGTTTAAACAATAGAATTTCATTTACTCACAGTCCTGGAGGCCGGAAGTCCCAGACAGAGCTGTCTGCAGAGCCATGCTCCCTTCACAAGCTCCAGGAAGAATCCTTTCTTGCCTCTTCCAGCTTCTGGTGGTTCTGTGTGTTGCTTGGCGCGTGGCTGCTTCACTCCGATCTCTCGCTCTGTCTTCATATGGCTTTATTCTGTGTGGGGACCACCCTGTGCCCTCTCCTCATCTTATAAAGACAGCGGTCATTGGATTTAGGGCTCATCTGAAATTCAGGATAATTTTATTTTGAGCTCTCTAACTAGTTACATCTGTAAAGACCCTGTTTCCAGATAAGGTCACATTCTGAGGTTCCAGGTAGACATGAATCTCTGTGGGGGACACTGTTCACCCGCTATAAATGCTATCTCACAAGAGTGTGAGTGAGCGACGCCAATTTCACCAAAGCTTTTGAGGAAGGAGGAGGAGGTTTAGATTATTCACCCCGCAGCTGATACCCTGAAATCTCTCTGTCCCAGGTTGGGTTCCTGGGAGGCAGACTCTTAAGATGGAGATCCCTCTGAGGGATGCTCATAGAAGAGTGCTCTTGGAATCTCAACCCCTGGGGTGGGAGAGGAAGAAAGCAGGAGGAGCGATGGGGCAGCCACATCGAAGGGTTCCGCTGGCCCCATGACCAGCCCTGGAGCTGGGGTGGCCTTAAAGAGCCTTGATGCCCCCCACTGATCATTGGACATAGGTTTCCCAGGAAGGGAGGTTGACCTTGGGTGAAGCAGCTCTCCTTAGGAAAGGCAACCCCCACAGGGGGCTGACAGCTGAAGGTCACCATCCAGCAGTACTCTCAACAGTGGGGGAAGTAGGTCCTGCATCCTTAAGCAGAATCCAGACAGTCCCCTTGTCTACCACATCTCCTTAGTCATTTCTCTCTTCCTGTAGCTGCCATCAGGCAGAGCTCCCTGCCTCTCCCATGTCCTCACCGTGCTGAGGGCCCGTCACATCCCTCAGGCCCACTGAAGCTTCTTTCTCCAAACTTGCAGATCAAACCCATCCACAAAGAGAGTCTAAGACTCAGCACCACCACTACCTCCCTAGAAGATGCTGAAGGGAGTCATAAATGGCAACTAACGTGTTTGTTTATGGTGCTTCTCACACAATGAAATGAGAGCTGGATTTTGAGTAAGACAGAGATTCGAATGCTAGCTCTGCCACCCATGACATAACCTTGACCGAGTCACTAGTCCAACCTGACTTACAGGCAAGGGTCACGTCTGTTCTGTTTGTCACTGATTATATAGCACCTGGGAGAGTGCCTTGCACATACCAGGTTTTTGATAAATATTCCCTGAGTCCATGAATGAATGAGCAGCAAGCTTTGCCTGAGCACTGGGTGATATGGAATTAATAAGATAAGCTAGGTAATGATTCCCAAAATGTGGTCCCTGCACCAGAAACAGTTCAGTCACTTATTACCTGTGTAACCTGAAACAAGCTCTTTGAGTTCCCTCTATCTGTTTTCTTTCCTGAAAATTGAAGATAATAATACTAATACCTGCTTCTCTAGGTTGTTGCAATAAGTAAATGAAGTAATACCTGTAAAATGCCTAGGAGAGTCTTTGTACATAGTAAGTATACAATAAATGTAAGCTATTGTATTGTTGTTGGTTTTAAATTTAAAATAAAATCCAACTTCTTTACTAATAACCTACAGACCCTATGAGAACACTGCCCACTTTTCCACCTCATCTCCACTACTGCTCACTAACTTACCACTCAAAAACCACACTGGCATTCTGTCTCTTAAATATACCGACCTTGTTCCTGCCTCAGGGCCTTTGTACCTGCCATTCCCTCTGCCTGGGCTCTTCCACAACCCCTGCAGACAGCTAGCTCCATCTTACAGTTTATGTCTTGGCTCAAATGTGCTTTCCTTATACAAAAACTGAATCATTATGCTGTACACCTGAAACTAATATAGTATTATATGCCAATTATATATCAATTTTTTAAAATATGCCCTCCTGGGAGGGTGGCCACACAATCCAAAATTAGCCACCATAGTTATTAGTTATTCTCTCCTAGCATTTTTTTCTCCCTGGCATTTTTATTCTCTATAACTATCATTCATCTGTGTGATGCTTATCCTTCTCATCATCTGTATAATTTCATCTTTCTAAGAGCAGGGACCTTGAATTTCTCCTTTTCCACTGGACCCAATCTCCTAAACAATACCCAAAACATAAGTCGGCACTCTACAGACATAGATTGAAAGAAGGTTTCAGAGCTCTGCTTCCCTTTAGAGGTACTGGCACTCCTCTCAGTGAGAAGGAAATATCTTCTCTGTAAACCTGAGATGACAATGAATTTCTGCAGCAGAAACATTTTTCCCATTAAATAAATGGATCCAAAAATGAAGTGCATCTGGGAGCCATGTGTCAACGAAGTGCCATTTTTAACAAAGGGCTTACAAGGTCACCGTTCCAGCTGATTCACCTCACAGCCTCACCACAGATGCCCAGCAAATATTGTACTCACAGCCAAATTATTTTTGCACATTACTACACAAGAGCTATACACAATGTCCTAACAGTTGTGCATAAATGTACTTTCTGGAGAAAAATAGCATTTCTTGTAGGTTTTAGAAATTTCTAATTTCAAAAGAAATCACGAGCTCATTGTAGAAATTTTTGGAAAATAGAGAAAAGCACAAAGAAAACACCAATCTTCCAAACAGTGACATATTTTGATCCATGTACCTTCCATTCTTTTTCCTATGAATGTTTTAAAAATGAGCCTGGACTGTACAAAGTGTTTTGGAGTCGAATTTTTCCCTTAGTAATATATCATGGGTATTATTTATACAAAATTCTTCTACAAAAATGTGTATATATTATAATCTATTTAAATAATTTAAAATTATATAAAAACATAGGCCTGTGATAAAAAAGAAAAAGTTCAATAGAACAAAGGAGTAGGAAAGAATAAAACTTCATGCTAAAGGTTTCCTGTGTATCCTTCCAGAATATTCTATGCTTATACATACACAAATGGAACCACTATATTATTGTTCAACAACTTATTATTTAACATAACAATGTATTTTAGATATCTTTCTATGGTTGCATGATGCTCTGTTAAGTAAATATGCAACAATTTTTTAACTTCTTTCCACTTGGGCACTCCTATAATTCTTACCTGTTTGATATTATACACAGTGATGAAATGCACTCTCTTTCTCTATTGATCACTATCTCTCTGCCTCTCCTTTCAGATAGATAGATATAATATACAGATAATGCAAAATATCTATCTACATGTATATATATTATCTTGTAAACTACTTAGAACAGTGCCTGCACATAATATATGAGGGGTGTGTGTGTGTATTAGGTCAATTTAGTGATATCTAACAAAATTTTAAATGCCTAACTCCTTTGACTTATTAATTATGTATACTTTGCAAATTTGTAAATGTTTAGGTACAGAGTTAATAACGTATTTTCAATTTTGTTAAATAGTGCCAAATTGCCCTCAAAAAGGACATGCCAACTTCCACTTTCACCCAAGAGTGTATAAAAGTACCTCTTCTCTTACACTTCCTCAACCCTTTTGCCAACACTAAATACTATCCGTTTTTTAGATTTGTTAATCTGATAAGGGAAAAATTCTATTTCACAGCTGTTTCTAATTTGTAGCTCCCTAATTGTTAGTGAACTTGATCATTTTAGAGAGAGAGAAATAGATATTGCTTGCCAGCTTGATTTTTTTTCTGAGAATTGCCTTTTCATATCCTTTTGCAGTTTTCTTTGTTTCTCTTTTTCTTCATGATGTCTAATGTCTTGTTGTACTTAGGAAATCACATGTTATTATAAAAGTGCCAAATGTGTGTAACTACTGTCTTATTAGTAATTACAGTATAAGTTATTTCCAATTCTCTGAAAATATTATATATTGGAGGTTCCCAGCCCTGGTTGCACAGCAGTCACCTGAGAGGCTGTTATTTAAATTATAAGATAACTAACACTGCTCTTTCCCAAGAGATCCTGATATAATTGATCTGAGGTGGAGCCCAGACATCAATATATTGCAGGGTTTCTTAACTCTCAGCAACTTTCAAATATGCAATACATATTCCATTATTATTTATTATTTATTATATTATTAATAATAATTATATATTATAATTATATTAATGCATTAAACATTTATAATTACTAAATGTATTATTAATTATAGTCAACATACTGTACATTTCTTATTTATTTTATAACTGGATGTTTGTACATCTTAACCCTCTTCACCCATTTCTTCCATCCCCTACCCTGCACCTCTGGCAACCACCAGTCACAGTTCCTGTATCCATGAGCTTGTTTTTTCTCCAGATTCCACATGTAAGTAAAATCACATGGTATTTGTCTTTCTTTGTCTGACTTTTTCACTTAGCATAGTGCCTCCATTCATGTTGTAGCAGATGGCAAGATTTCATTCTTTTTTATGTTGAATGATATTCCATTGTGTGTATACGACACATTTTCTTTAACTATTCATCCAATAGTGGACATTTAGGTTGTTTCCATATCTTGGCTATTGTAAATAATGCTGTAAATAATGAACTTGGGGGTGCATATATCTTTTTGACTTAGTGTTTTTGTTTTCTTCAGATAAACATCCAGAAGAGAAATTGCTGGGTGATATAGTAGTTCTGCTTCTAATTTTTGGAGGAACCTCGGTACTGTTTCCCACAGTGGCTGCATCAGTTTACATTCCCACCAACAGTGCACAAGGGTTCCTTTTTCTCCATACCCTCACCGATGCTTGTCACTTGTCTTTTTGATAAATGCCTTTCTAACAGGTATGAGGTATTATCTCATTATGGTTTTGATTTGCATTTCCCTGATGGTTAGTGATGGTAAGCATCTTTTCAAGTATCTATTGGCCATCTGTATGTCTTCTTTGGAAAAATGTCTATTCTGATCCTCTGCCCATTTTTAAATTGGATTGTTTGGGGTTTTTGCTTTGGAATTCTATGAGTTCTTTGTATATTTTGGATATTAAACCTTATCAGATATATACAGCTTGCAAACATTTTCTCCTATAGGTTGCCTTTTCATTTTGTTGACAGCTGCCTTTGATGCACAGTGAATGTTTTTAAGCACATAATGTTGCAGACATTTCTAATTATTTCCTTAAAATAAACTGAAAATTTGCACCTCTTAAGACTTTTGACAGTTTTGTCAATTGCCCGTCAGAAAGACAGCACTATTTATTCTGTCATCACCAGTGCCTGAGAATGTCCTCTTCCACTCACCTCTGCCAATTCTGAATATTAGCATCATCCTTTTACACCAATCTGATAGGTGAGAAATGATACCATATTTAGAAGTTGACACGTCATAGGCCACATTTAAAAGAAAACCTAATGTAGAATGTACCAAAGGTGACATCAGATCAATCTTTTGTATTCATTTGTGAAAGCCTGAAGGGTCTGGATAGATTTATATGCTGACCTACCACCAGTGGTGTACTGGTAAATGTTTAATAACTGGCTCTTGGTATTACAAAAAAAAAGAAGAAAGAAAAAAACCTAATTTTTTTTGTATTTGCCAATTCCTGTGGTGTAAATATGCCCGTTGTGGTCAATTTTAAGTTATCAGTGTGATGCCATTGAGTGTGGAGGTGGGAAGGGCTGGCTCCCGGTATCTGACTCCAGCCCACCACAGCCCTGTATGAATGTTTGAAATGACTGTACAACCCAAGTCCATCTATGAGAGCTTAACATATTCCCATTAGATTGGATCTATGTTAGCAAAGTAGACAACAAATAATTAAGTGCTGAATTCAGCCTATGAGTTCAACTTGTATAATGAAATTTTTGAAAGGGGAAGAGGATGACAAATGAAGAGGAGGGCCTATGTTATCTGAAATAATAACTCTAAATGCCCAGTAGCCTAGGAGATTATCAGCTCCCCGCTTTGTGTAATATAACCCGACTTCAGATTCCTTGACTTTGACACCTGCGAGATATCCAGCCTTAAGCAGCTCTCTTAAATTTCTGCACCTTATTTTCTCCAATAAACTGGGGAGAAAAGGAGCTGCACAGAGCAGTTCCATGGCCATCAGGTATTGCAGAAAGGCCATCTACCCCCCCAGTTAATGTGACATCACTGAATGGCAGGTCAGCTGACTTCTGCTCTGCCCACACTCGAGACAATTTCAAGACTTTAATGATCACTGTGCCAGACATGGGAGGTTGTATCAGCAGGATTTGGCTGGTCATTGATCAGATGCGAAGGAGGAAGGAGAGGAAGGAGTCACCGAGGTTTCTCCATTCGTGACTGATTGGATGGGGGTGCAAATCAGGATATAGGAACAAAAGCAAATTTGGAGAGAAAAGCAATGTGTTCAGTGTGGACCTAATACATTTGAGATGCCTCAGGGACAGCCAGTGGGAATACTGAGTGAATGACTAGATGGTCAGGTCTGCCATCAGGAAAGATGATGGGGCTGGAGAAGGAGACCTGAGAGTCATTGGGATCTAGGCAATAGCTGCAGAGATGGAAACGAATGAATTCACTCAGGACCAACTTTTCTAATCAGACCCAGCAGGCCCAGTGTCTAGAGCCCACAAAAAATATTTTAGTTGCTTTTAAAAGCAGAAGAAAAATAAATATAATAACAATGAATCCAGTCTGGATTATATTCATCTTTCTACCCACGCAGTCATAACATAGAATTTTTAATATCTTTTATGGAGGAGGGGCCCACGGAGGCAAAAGTGTCCCAAGTACACAAAAGTCATAATGTGGCCCTGAGTCTCCCCAAAGAGAGGAGAGTGAGGGCCACATTCAAGGAATTCTTAGGTTCTGCAGAGGTTTCTCACCTTTCCCTCAGCAGTCCTGCAAAGCTGGGGGCCCTTCTCACAATGTTCTTAAATGCTTAAAATAAAACCCACAGGGCTGCAAAGGGACCAATTATATTGAAATACAATTATCAAAATACTCTGAAAAGCTACTTTGGGACGTAGCAATACGTGTGTGTGTATCTTTATTAATGCACTAAATAATGAGATCCAGTAGCAAGTCTAAAATCTGCCATGATTTTGAAGCAGTGGTGAGCAGTAAGCACTAATTCTGAGATATCAGTAACAGCAGGATATGTGACATGCAAATATCTGTGCCTTCTCCTGGTGACAAGCCACAGGCACCGAGAACACTCCTTGTCTTGTGGCCTATTCATAATGGAAGGAGAATGCTGACTTTCAGTGAAAACTGGGTGAAAATCAAAGAAGTGATTTCTGCCCCATCCAAGTTCATGGATGCCTGAATTCTATCCACCATACCCTGGGGGGGTCCATGGATTCTGGCTAGGAACTCCGAGTCTAATGAATGTTGGGAGAAAGGCTACAGAGATCAGAGAATAGATCCAAGAGAGACATAACCCAAATGTGGAGCTGTTTCGTATGAGCTGCCCTGAATTGTTAAGACAGAGAGTGTAGGAGGAGACAACCACTGTTCCAGTGAAATTGTTGGCCCCTTGAGGACAGGGATTGCGGCCTGTTGTTACCCAGGGATGGAGGTCATAGAGTCAGCATAGTGAAATCAGCGCAATCCATCGCCAACTATAGACTGAAGAAATGCTGCCTCCTGTGTACATGCTTGAGAATTTTCCGGTGATTTTCCAATAATGTTGTAATAGATAAAATTGAAATCTGTTATGTGTGCTTGAATCTTGTTCATTTTTGGTCATTATATATTTTCTCCATTGAAGTGCTCTAAAATTACAAGGGGTTGTTAGACCATCAAGTCCACGTTCACTCTGCATAGACAGCTCTCACCCACTCCCTCTCCTCCTCCTTTGCTTCCTCAACTCTTACTCATTCCCAGGTCTCAGTTTAAGCAGCATTTTCCCGGGAGGCCTGTCCTGACGCTCTCCAAAAATTAGGTCTCCCCATTAGACATTTCCATGGCTCCTTAGATGGTTTTGCTCACCTCACACGTGCAATTAATTACTTGTCCAATATCTGCCTCCCCTTTCTCCTTGAGGACTGGGACTGAAATTGTATTCCCAGGCCAGGAATTAATGTTTGCTGAAGGGATGATGGGTGGATGGATGGCCCACTGGGACAGAAACTTAAAGAAAAAGTTATCTGCTTACATAGTTTCATTTTTCCCATTGCCTCTTCAGTTTTCACCCATCTTGCCTGAAATTTATTTCATAAATCTGCCAGGTTTAATCCCCATTCATATTAACTTTGGGCTCTGAACACAGAGATTGCTGTCACTTCCGATTTGCTCCTTGATATATCTGGGGTTAGGGGGCATACCATTCTCATGGTAGGAATCGGGAGAAAGATTTTTTTTTAAAAAAGACACTTGGGTGAGTTTGGAGTAGAGAAGTGTTACGAATGGGGGAGTGATGAGAAACCAGGAAGAACCTTCAGTACTGTACCTCGAAAAACCCCATGGGCTGGCCAGAGGGAGCCTCCGAGCGGAAGCTTGCTCTTTGCTGCCATCTGGTGGCTATTATTGGAACAGCTCCCACAGGAAAACCTCTCCAACAAGTATATGTTCAAGGCTCTGTGCCAGGCAGTCTATAATTGTTCCTCACATTTTTATGTTCCTTTACCTACGACAAAGCATTTTCACGTAAAATATTTCAGTTCATCCTCATAGTAACACTGTGAGGTAAGCCCTGAACAAGTAAAATTATTCCCATTTTGCAGATGTGTAAACTGAGACTCGGGGCCCAGCAGCTGGTCAAGAAAAGAGTTTAGATGAGGCTGGAACCCAGGTTCTCTGACTCCTAATTTTCTGACTACGACAAAAAAGGTATTCGGTTTTACTCAGGGTAGAAAACAAAAAGAAATACTAAGTTCTCTAGCACTGAAGCCCATAGACCATGAAAAGTGACAAAGGAAAGAAAAATAGGCCATGAGAGAGAAGGAAGAAGTGGCATCTCTAAATTTTCTCCAGCTCTTGATTTGTTGATTTCAAGTAAAATCCCCAATTTTTAAGATTTCAGATCAGTAAGAGACAATAAGAATCAGCTAAGATAAATAAGTCCTGAGGATATAACAGACATTACAGTAACTATACTTAACAATATCGTGTATTTTAAAGTTGCTCAGAGAGTAGATCTTCAAAGTTCTTATCACAAGAAAAAAGTCATAATTATATGAAGTGATGTATGTTAACTAAACTTACGGTAGTCATTTCACAATCTATGCAAATACACGTCAAATCCTTATGTTGTACACCTAAACAAATACAATGTTACGTATGCCAATTATATCTCATTTAAAAGTAAATGCATTTTTAAAAGATAAAGAGAAATCAACTAAGTCCTTCACCTGAAACTCAGCACTGGAAGGAGTCCTGGAAGTCACATCAATTACTCTTCCTTCCAAAGCAACTGTTCTCCACACTCATATTCTGTACACAACATTCTCCAACCTTACCGTGCACACAAATGCCCTGGAATTATGTTAAAAGGCAGCTTTTGATGAAGTATGTCCGGGGTGAGGCCTGAGGCTGTAGTACTAACCAGCTCCCAGGAGATGCTAATGATGATGGTCTAGGGACCATATTTTGAGCAGCAAGGATCAGGGCATCGGTTGGCACACTTGTTCTGTAAAGGATCCAATATTTTAGGCTTTGCAAGTGATACAGTCTCTGTTGTGACTACTCAACTCTGCCATTGTGAATTCTTGATTCAGCCATTATAACACAAAAGCAACATACATAAAAAAATATGGTTGTGGGTGGATTCCAATAAAACTTTATTTACAAAAACTAAAGGTTTGAATGTAGGGTGAGGGGGACATGGGGAAGGCAGTATAACTCAGAAAAGACAAGTAGTGACTCTATAGCATCTTACTATGCTGATGGACAGTGACTGTATGTGGTGGGGTATGTGGTGGGGACTTAATAATAGGGGGAGTCTAGTAACCATAATGGGTTCATGTAATTACACATTAATGATACCAAAATAAAAATAAAAATAGAAAAACTAAAGGTTTGTGGGAAGGTGGGTAAGATCAGTTGGAGTGGCTGGGTGGGGGGCAGCAGTGAGTGATATGGTAAATGATACAAAGTAAGCTAAACTTTCAGATGAATTATTTTCTGTTGGATAATTTGCTGAGATCAGACATGGTTAGTGGGGTTTTCTTACCTTCTATTTTGTCATACATTAGATTTCCTTAATGACAGTATATTACTATTATTTCCCAAGAGTCTGAGGAGAAGTAAAGCAAACATAGGTAATTCCCACATTCGACTGCAATCTGAGCTGTCCTTCTTTCGCTAAACTGCTTTAAATACTACGCTGAAAACAAACAGTCCAGCAGAGCTCGGGAGAATGTGTTTTCTGAGCAGTTTAGCTTGGCACCTTGAAAACTTTTACCTGCCATGTTCAATGCCCTCCTAACAAACTGGGAAAACAGGACCTCAGCATGCCAAGGCCAGCAATAGAATGTGCCACCAAAGTTTTTCTGTCGAGGCAAGTCTTCTTCATGAGACTACTTTAGATCCAAAAATAAAAACTGTCTGTGTGTATAGATCAGGGGTTTTCAACCTCAGCACTATTGATATTTGGGGCCGCATAATTCTTTGTTGTAAGGACCTGCTACCAGCGCTTTATAGGACATCAAGCAGCATCCTGTCCTTCTACCCACTAGAAGCTAGTAGCGTCATCCCAGTTGTGACAAGCAAAAATGTCCAGACATGGCCATTTTCCTCTGGGAAAGGCAAAATCACCCTCGATGGAGAGCCACCATCCTAGATCGGCGACGGTTTACAATTCAAGAATGCCCACCACCATCTGTTTGTGGGAGTCTACACTGGCACAAACCTTTTCAAGAGCGATTTTGAAAGTAGGTTTTGGAAAGCAATCATGAAAATATTCAAAATATTTGCGTTTGGAAGGAAAGGAAATGGATTTACTATGTATAGCCCTGGGAATGTAATAGATTCATTAGGAATAAAGGTTTGACAGTGTATAAGACTTTATTTTCCCTGAGCAATAGACACAGATCTGGTAGCTGCCAGCTACCGACAATCTCTGCAGCAACCATGTACGTGAGAAGCCCTTAGGTAACTGATCTGAGGTGAGGGCATCTGGCTGACCTGGCTTTGTCTACTACATGGTATTCCTTAGACTGCTGTGGTTGGTCCAAGGGTGAGCTGATTAGAACACTTCCTCAGGGTTCTTCTTACTGATCTGAGGGAGCAGAAAGTAGGGAGAGGGTGTCTTTCCTCTCTGGTCACAAGGCTGTAAAGATGAGAGCTCAGCATTGACCTAGTGACAGAGTTGCTCTGAGAAAGTTAAGCCAATAGGCAGAGAATAGCATGGGTGAGAGGCATAGAGAATCCCTGTGATATTCAAGTCTCAAGTCTGGCCATCTCTGTCCAGGCAGGACGTTCCCACGGTTTCACTGTGTAAGCCAGATTACCAAATTAATTCCTCTCGAATTTTTGTCTCTTGCAACCATTAGGTTTTGACTAATACACCTTAACGAAGACACAAAGAGAATCCACACAATGACCAGGAGCAAAATTTTGACTCAGAAATTCCTAAGTAAAGAATCTCTGTGCAAACAACATGGGCACAAATTCACCTATGGGTCTATTTTATAAATCCTGACATGGCTTTTGAAAACTTTCAGTGCCTACGGCTGCCTCTGGCTCCACACACATAGCTGCCCCAATGGCTCCCATTTGTTCAAAGGATTTAAACTTCCCAAAGCTTTCACACTTGTTATCTCATTGCCTTCCACCATAATTCAACCAGACAGAAAAGGAGATTTTTACCATCCCCATTTCCAGGTGAGAAAATGGAGATGCCATGTGGCTAAATGATTTTTTTATGTAAGGCAAGGATTTGGAACAAGATCAGCAGTTCTCAGATTCAATCAGTCATGAGCTGTGTCATGAGCGATCTGATGCTAATGGTTAAATACTACAGCTTGAGAATGATTTATCTTTTAAAATAATACATTATCCCTATAACAACCTACTTCTCACCAGCATCCAATATGCTTTCCTGAGTGGGAGAAAAAGGAATGGAGTTACAGCTGGCATTTTGAGAATTCCCACAGGGACGTTATATGTGTGAATGCCAAACTGTATGCATTGTAACAGGAAAAGGTTGAGTCAGTGAATGAGGCAGGTAAAGCTGCTTCCAGCTCTAAAATGTGATGATTTGTCCAAAATAAACAATGAGATGAGAGCATTCAATACCAAAACTAAACTCCTTGTCTATGTATCTTGTTAAGGATCATTCCCTTCAAAGATCACTTTTATGGTGATCATAAAATGTTTCATCCAAACCAGGATACTTTCAAGAGGAAAGGAGCATCAAAAGAATGGAATATCAGGGCAACAGACTAAACAGAAATTCTGTGAGCAAACTAGAATTTGAGTCACCCTAAGTATATGTAACTCAAGAAAAGTAAATTTATATAAGCAGATACTGCCAGACCGGCCCCTACAACCGTCCCTCTAAAGGTGAGTTGGATATGTCTTGCTTTCAGATCCCCCAGAAGCAGAGTCTGAGACAAGGATTTGGGTGCCAGTGGTTTATTTGGGAGCAAAGGAAGTACCTGCAGCAGAGTGAAGAAGTGAGTCAAGGAGAGAGATGCAGCCAATAAGAGTGTTTCAAGCCAGCTACTGCCATGGGCAACTGAAACGTGGCCCCTGAGGCAGTCACAGAGATGGGCTGCCCATCAAGGAAGGAGTTGCTGTCCGGCTGCAGGGAGTGCGCTCAGTAGATGGCCCCAAGCCATTGGCTCCTTTGGTGCCTCCCTCAAGGTCATGCCCTCCCCAGAGCAGCCTGCCCCTGCTAACCCAGCAAGGCAAGGCTAAAGGCTGGCCCCTTCCACCTGATGCAGGACACTTCGGTGGGAAGTTCTCACTCCAGAGCTTCCTTCTGGGTTGGCCAATCCTTTGTCAAGCCTGTATTGTAACTTTTCCCTTCCTTTCAAAGGGGTTGATCCCTCATAAGCACATTTTATCCCAAATTCTATATAAGCATCTGCTTCCAGAGAACCTAATCCCAAACCATCCTTCTAGAGAAATTCAGTGTATGAATCACATTTTAAAATTTTCTGTTTCTTTTACATCCTGGGGAACCTTTTGGACCTGGGGAGAGACTGCCCCTACCAGAGCTAGCTAATTCCTAGGAGTGGTAGACAGCTACCTGGAGCATGTCTAGTCACGGGCTGACCACCCAATCCAGTGCCATGCCCCCACCCACCTGCTTATCTAACTCTCACACACCAAGCCCATTTGTCCCCTGACCTGAATCAACCCAGAGTCAGGTAGCAGATATCAGGGGACAGCTCCTATGCCCCAAAGCCCGCTAGAATCATTCAAACTAGCCAATCCTAAACTGTTTACCCTGCCACACCTTTTCTGCAGAAACTCCAATAAAGAGTATGGCTTGGATTTTCCCCTCGTTCCTACTTTGGCCTCCTGAACAAAACTCAATGCCTCCCCTGTGACCCTACCCACTTCTCTTGAGAATGTAAGTAAGCAAAACCCTTTCAGTGGTATTGGCCTCTCTATGTCATCCTTCAATCCCTAGATTCTATAGCAGCTTTATTCATCATCACCAAAAATTGAAAGCAATTAAAATGGCCTTCAAAAGGTGAACCAACGAGTGAAAAAGGCCAGTCTGCAAAGGCTAAATACTCTGTAAGTCCAACTATATGACTTTCTAGGAAAGGCAAAACTATAGTAAAAAGTAAAAAATATTATAGTAAAAAGAGACAGTAAGAGATCAGTAGTTGCCAGCAGTTTGGTGTAGGAGGGAGAGATGAATGGTGGACCACAGAGCACCTTTAGTGCAATGAAACTATTTGTTTGCTACCGCAATGGTGGATATAAGATATTATGTATTTGCCAAAACCCATACAACTATACAGCCCAAAGAATGAGCCCTAATGTAAACTAGGGACTTCACTTGTAATAATTATCAATATTGGTTCATCAGTTGTAACAAATATGTCACACTAATGTATGTTGTTACTAAGAGCAGAAGAGAGAGAAGGGGTACATGGCAACTCACTGTACTATCTATTCAGTTTTTCTGTAAACCTGTGCTAAAAATTAAACAAAAAAGTATTTGAAAGAGAAAGGATAAGGAAAAAATAAAGCAATGCATGGGATGCTCCAGAACAAGCAATATCTGGGCTCAGACAAGACAGAGAGAAATTAATCCAGAAAAATCACAGAAGTAATGCATTAGGGTGGTCGTGATTTAAACACATGCACACACAATAACAAATGTTAGCAAAGATATGGAGAAGTTGGAACCCTCATACATGGTTGGTGGAAACGTAACAATGGTGCAACCACTTTGAAACAGTTAGGCAGATCCTCGAAGAGTTAGATGTAGAGTTACCTTAGGACCCAGCAATTCCACTCCTAGGTAGGTACCCAAAGGGACTGAAAACAGTGACTTGAACAGATCCTTATATGCAGTGATCATTGCAGCATTATTCATAATGGCCAAAAAGTAGAAACCTCTTGAGGGATGAATGGATAAACAAAATGTGGTGTATCCCACACCAGTGGAATACTCTTCAGCCCTAAAAAAAGGCAGCATTGTTGAACCTCGGAATCATCGTGGTAAGTGAAAGAAGCCAGGTACAAAAGAGCATATATGGTAAGATTCCATTTATGTGAAATACCCAGAATAGGCAAATCCATGGAGACAGAAAGTAAATTAGTGGTTGTCTGAAGTTGGGAAGAGGAGAGATTGGAGAGTGACTGCTAATAGGTACAGGGTTCCTTTCTGGAGTGCTGGAACTGTTCTGGAATCAGGCAGTGATGGTTGCATAATACAGTAAATATACTAAAAACTACTGGATTGTTCACTTTAAAGGGATGAACTTTACATTATGTGAATTATGTCTTCATTAAAAAACACATCAGTAACAGAAGTGCCAAATCACCTCTCTCCTCCTTTGCTAAGATCTACAAGAAAAGGAGCTTCCTGGGAGTAACCTATTTATGGATAGCGCTGATCTATACAAGGACAAGAATTTGCCTTTCAAAGGCTAGCCTTTTTAGTTTGTAGTTAGTGTTTTATTAAACAAAAACTGCTGTAGTTGCTTCTTCAGGGAAAAAGATTACAGCACAAACCCCCAAATACCTACATGTCTATGACCCACCACTGAAATAATTTCTTTCTGATTCATGGATGTAAAGCAGTCACCCAACTTCCAGCATCTGAGATTCCTGGGGAGCCCAGTTTCAAACACTGCTGTTAATTCTTTTCTCAATAGGGGTGTTATTGAGAACAGTTTGCCAGGACACCTGCAAAGATTAGGTTCATAAACAGGCTGCTTTTGAATTACCATTGGGTGTTCTTAGATACACATAGCCTGCTGGGTATGCATTTTAAAACACCATCTCTGGATCTATCTTTAGTCCTTATTTCCCAGCTTGTACTCATGAAAATAGGTATCTCCACATGATAGTAATTTCAAGGGCAACCTTGACCCTATGAAACACAATTCCAGTATGCTGGTGGTTTTCTAACTGGTGGTCTGTGGGAAGCCTTATTCTAAATAGAACAAAAGACCACTTAACATAAATCTCATTCATTCATTTCACAAGTACAATTGGCCCTTGAATAATGCTGGAGTTAGGGACACCAGCACCCTCGCATGGTCGAAAATCCTCATGTCACTTTTGATCCCCCCAAAATTTAACTACTAATAGCCTACTGTTGATCAGAAGCTTTACTGACAACATAAACAGCAGGATCCCATATTTTTTGTGTTATATGTGTTATATACTATATTCTCACAATGAAGTAAGCTAGAGAAAAGAAAATGTTTTTTCCAAAATATCTCCAAAAATATTTCCAATATATTTATTGAGAAAAATCTGCATATAAGTGGACCCATGCAGTTCAACCCCATCTTATTCAAGGGTCAACTGTATTTCCTGAGCACTTACTATGTAGCAGGCAGTGTCCTAAGCCCTAGCTTCAAGAAATAAGGGGCCAGAGGGTCCTGTGCCTCTGAATCTGTGCCTGGTCAGAGTCAGTGTATAGACAGTCTGTGTATCTTCAGGCCATGTGCCATAATCAAATGCTTTTGCCGTGCCCAACACAGTGCTAAGCACCAGTATATAAGGCTCTGTTCCAAGTTCACAGAAGGGGAAAAATAAATGAAGGGAAAATGTTAAGCCTCACTAGTATTTATTTGTTTATACCCTGCTGTGCTCCAAAAATAGATTTAAAGCAGCTTAAAACATAGCCAGATCACACATTAATTATGAGTAAAAGACAAGGAAGAAAAAGATAAAGAAAACAAGAGTGAAGACTGAAATGGAGCCAGAAATGAGACTGACGCAGAGTTAAGTATGATCAATCCCTCTGGGCTCCTAGGCACTTGTGTGATAGACGCTGTTGGGGCCCTGCCCCAAGCCACTCAACACTACACATCAAAGGATGCTACTCGTTGCACCTGTAACTCTCTGAATGAAGGCTTTGTTCTGGCTGTGGAAGCACACCTGGCTAGCCAGCAGGACGGCCCTGACGTTCCAGAGAGACTGTGTCCCCATCATGGGGGCATGTTCTCCGCAGTCTACAAGGGTGCTGAGCTCCCATTGCCCATAGCAGTAGCTTGCTTGGCACACACCCTTTGCTAGCCCTCTTCCTTTGGGTGTCTCCCTTTCTCTCTTGCCATGCTGTTGTTTCCTGGGATCATCTCCCAAATGAACTACCTGCCCTTGAATCCTTGTCTCAGGATGCACTTGTTGGGGAGCCCAACCCAAGAGAGTTCTCCATACCCTCATCCACTGTTTACTGTAGAACTCTATGCTCCTGCAAAGTTTGCTCCCTGTCAGAACTTCTGGGGGGTGCCCAGGGGGAGTCACACATGCTCAGAAACAAGTCTAGTCCATTATGATGTTGGTGGATGTTTCCTCCTTTTCTCCTGCCCTGGACATCCCTACATCAACCAGGCATGCTGCTGTATCTGCTGCTTATGACTAGCTTGGTTGACTTCCGTTTTATCCAAGAGGCATTTCCACCTTGTATCACTGGGTCCCACTATTCCTACCAGGCACTGCTGCCTCCTCTTGGGTACCAACTAGCACAAGGTCTAAAGTTGTTTGATGTCCAATGGTGCTGTTCAGTGGGGGAATGCCTGCTAGCCACACTATGTTCCACCATGTGGATAAGATGCCAGAACACTGCTTGGGGACCAAAAAGATTTTCATTAAGCAACTCCTTTAGTTTTAACTTATAGCCATAGCCACATAAAAGTCAGGCATGGTAAGTCCACAAGGACTGGTCCTGAGAATTAATCTGACTGGCAGGTACACCACTGTCTCCAGAAATGACCCATCCAAACTGTAGCCAAATATAAGCCTTGTTTTGAGTCAAACTTGTCTGACTAAAAATGTATTAGAACTAGATAAAGGTGGAGGTTGCATAACACTGTGAATGTACTAAATGCCACAGAATCATTAGTTTTTAAATGGCTAATTTTATGCTATGTGAATTTCACCTCAATTTTAAAAATTGAAATTAATAAAATTTAAGCAAAATCACAGCTTTAGTTCCTCTGTCACACCAGACACAATCCAAGCACTCCACAACGCTAGACTATGACATTGTATGACATGGAACCAGACAATTGCTATGCAGAGGCTATGGTTTTTTTAATCGTTTATTTCTGTTTCTACAGGACCCAGCTTCCGGGCACTTTCCGAAAGCTTTCAAGGTGAAGTGTCCCAGTTTATTTAAGCACCACCTGGCAGTCACTGAAGTGTCACATTTCTATTTCACAAGAGGTAGCCATGAATCTGATTGCTGCTGTTCCACATGATTAGCACGTTTTTGGGTGACAGATTGTTAGGTTCGCCACACTTCTGAGCATGTTGTGGTTCTTTAATAGGTTTTCTGAAGGGTGTGAGGCATCCAGAAGCTCGTGGTCTGTGCTTCAAGAACTGACTTATAATGGTTTCCAGCAGCCCTCCCCTCCAGGGAGCTGGAGAGGAGCCCGAGAATGGGCTCACGGAGAGCAGGCTCTGCGCTGGTAGTAACGTGGATTAAAAGAGCAGTTCCAATGATTAGGGGCGTAAAACCTTAAGAAACCCCAAGGATGAGTCATGGGACTCTGAAGGAGCTAATGAGCTCACCTGGTCCCTCCCAGGTGAATAAGAGCGATTTGCCCTTTCCTTTAACTCCCCAGACATAATGATCAACAACCCCTCTTGTTTTCTCATCGCACTGAATCATACCTCTCGGGTATCAAGAGTAGTTTCTCTAAGTGGTTCTTGTCAAAACCTCTCCTATTAGTTTGTCTTCTAAACCTCCCAGCTAAGTCTGATATCATTCAATACTGGCTGTGCCTTCAATATCAGGACTCTTTACCTGGAAATAGCTTTTGAGCATTTTTTCCTTTTTGCTGCTTCTATATCCCAAAATTTGATTATTTAGCCTATAGACTGCCTCAACTGTTTCTTCTCTCTGTCTTTCTGAGGCCCATTCCCCCCACCCCTCCTTCATCAGATTATAGACAGAAGAGTAAATAAAATTTCCACTGCTGAGTTATTACTGGCCAGTCCAATAGGGGAAATGTATTCAAATTCTACCTTTCTGATACTACAGTGATAGCTGTCACCACAAATCTATATCTCTCTATTTATAACAGAGGCCTTGGTGAGCATCTTTAAAAAACAACAACAAAATATATACCATGGTGGCACAGTCAATCCTGTTGAGACAAAAGTGATGGCTTTTATAAATGCCTCGGAAGAAATGACAAACATTCCCAAAAGAGTTGCTGTCCCCTATACCCCTTTCAAGATTAAGCTTGTATGCAACGTTTCATTGGCTGGATTTTGATTGCAAGCACCAAAAATGTCCTATGACTAGCATACACCAAAAAACAAAAGGTGAGAGAGAGGAAGAAGTAAATGAAAGGTACTGGCGGTAGTTTGTGGCCTCAAAGGAAGAGTTGAACAGCTAAGCTTTAGAAAAGGAAGAACCTGGAGTGAGTTTTGAGAATTCAGTAGGAGCTCGTGAACCTTCTCCAGGGCACTGCCATTAACATCACTTTGTTACAGATCTCCTCCTATTTGCTTCCTTTTTAGTTCCAATTTCGGATTCCTGAGAGAGAGAGCCCAGTGTGGGTCAGGTGACCTCCAGCTCTAGCCGAGAAGCAGTCATAATAATGTCCTGCGTTAAGGGGTAGAATCCCAGTGAAGAGGGATCCTGTTTCCTGCAGCAGCATTTTCCTCACTCTTAGGAGACTTGCAAATGAACCATGAAACTCATATTTAAGAGGGGTGACATTTTATTTGCTCAAAGGAAATACTACACAGAAGGCGAGTCCTCTTCCGAAGGTGGCCACAACCATAGGTCCCCAATTCCACATACTTTTTTGCAAAGTGACCTTGCCACTCCCTCATCAAGAGGAACTCTAATCTCCTCCCTTAAATTTGGGTTGCTTTAATGGGTCGCTTGGAACCAATGTAAGATGACATTACGGATCACAAAAGTGACAATGCTCTTTTGCACCATCGTTAGGGCTGACAGACAAAATACAGGGTACCCAGTTAGCTTTGAATTTCAGATAATCAACAAATAAGTTTCAGGTAGACAATGACTATGTCCAAATGGGATATACTTATACTAAGAAATTATTTGTTGTTTTTCTGAAATTCAAAGTTATCTGGGAGTCCTATATTTTTATGTGCTAATTGTAGCAACCTTATCCAGTATTTATTTTCCCTTTCTTCCTTTTAGTAATAGTACCTCCCACCTAGGAGTTTTAGCCCAGCGAAGAGATTGTATTTCCCTGCCTTCCTTGCACTACGAGTGGTCATGTGACCAGGTTCTTGCCAGGAGAATGTGAGTGGAAGTGAAGTGTACCACTGAAGCAGCTTGCCCACTCAGTTTCTCTCTTTCCCCTCTTCCCACAGGCTCAAATGCTGATGTGGCACAGCACAGCCAGCTTGGACCATGCAGAAGACGATAGTGTCTGCCCAGGCATAGCAGAGCAGCAACACAGAAGGAACCTGGATCTCCATTCAGCTTCCTGAGCTGCCTCACGTCCTTAGACCAACTCTTATCTGTGGGGTGAAACAGGAGAAAGAAATATCTAACTCGTTTAAGCCTCTGTGTTTGAGGGTCTGTTCAAATTTCGAATTCATTGAGGAATAGAATCAGAATCACTGCCCTAGATCTGAAGGGCCTTACAGTTCCTGCCTACGATCTCATCAATCTGCAATGCAAGCCAAACAGAGCCTTAGTCACCCCATGTCTTAGTCCGTTTGGGCTGCTATAACAAAATACCACAGACTAGGTGGCTTAGAAACTACAGAAATTTATTTCTCACAGTTCTGGAGTTTTGGAAGTCCAAGATCAAGGTGCTGGCATATTCAGGGTCTGGTGAGGGCCCTGGTTCACAGAGAGCTGTTTTCTTGCTCAAACCTCACATGGTTGAAGGGATAAGGGAGCTCTCTGGGGTCTCTTCTGTAAGTGTACTGATCACCCCACAAAGGCCCTGCCTCCAAGGACCATCACATTGGGCATTAGCTATCCACACAGGAATTCTGGCAGGACACAAACATTGGGTCCACCTATCAGGAAACTCTTTGGACAAAATAGCCATCTCTTTATAGGCCCTCATCCCTTTTGCCCCAATCCAGCCCCATGATTTTAGGTGAGGCTGACCCCAAAGAAGCTGACAGCTGGAGGTGGTCTAATGACCACATTCCTCACACAGGCAGTAAGTCCTTCCCTGCAGGTGGATCTGAAGGGCACATCTCTGCGTCTACTGGAGTCCACCTCCTGTTCTGCTTGGACCCATGTCTGCATATACCCTCAGGGGCTGGCTCCTCTGTGGCTCCAGGGGGCCATTCTGAAGGAGAGCTCAGAGGAGAGGGTCAGTGGATGAGTCACAGTCCATGCCCCTGCCTTCGGTCTCAAGGCTGCAACTGATATCCATCCTCACCCTCTGCTAACCATTCTGACTCGCTTCAGCCTCAGCTACCACCTCTGCTGGCTCTCGTGTCTTAGCTGGTGATATGACGCAGACCCTCATCGCCAGAGCTGAGCACCAGCACATTGTTAGAGAAAGGCTCGGCATCAACACCTACATGTAGGGGAAGTGAGGTAGGCAAACTGGACGGAGGGAGAAGTTGTAATACAGCTGCAAGGAGATTTCAGCAGGCCCCACATGGAACTCTGGAGCTGGGCTTGCCCTTCAGAGCTGTGCCCAGCTGGGGTGAGCTTTACTGACCTCTCATGGGATGCAGGCTGCCCTGGGGAATGGGTGTGACGCTGGGTGACACGGCTGTCTTCAACCAAGGGCAATTCCCAAAAAGGGCCGACGGCTGAGGGCTGGTGACTGGGGGGGCGTCAGCCAGCAGCAGCCCTCACAGCTGGGACATATCCTTCCGTCCTGAAGGAGGGTGGGGTGGGGCCAACTGCAATAGCCCCCTCTGGTCTAGGACCTAACACTTGTCCTCTCCCTGTCACCATTTCAGACTCATCAGCAGAGTTGTTTCTCCTGGACGCCTCTTTCCAGGATTTTTAAAAAATTGCAGTAAAAGGCACATAACCAAATTTACCATCTTAACCATTTATATGCATACAGTTCAGAACTGTTAGTATATTCCTAGTGGTTGTGTCATCCATGTCCAGCACTTTTTCATCTCACAAGACAAACTCTAGCCAGCCATTAACCAGCTCTCACTCTCTCCTTTTCCCCGACCTTTGCCACCACCATTTGACTTTCTGCCTCTAGGAATTTGACCTACTCAAGGTACCTCATGTACGTTGAATCCTACAGTAACTGTATGTTTGTGACAGGCTTATTTCACTTGGCATAATGTCTTCAAGGTGAGTCTATGTTGCAGTGTGTGTTAGCATTCCTTTCCTTTGTAAGACTGAACAATGCTCCACTGCAGGAACAGACCGCATTTTGTTTATCCATTCATCCATCACTGGGCACTTGGGTTGCTTACACCTTTTGGCTACTGTGAATAATGAGGCTATGAACATGAATATAAGAAATACAAATATTTCTTCAAGGCCCTGCTTTTAATTCTTTTGGATACAAAGCCAAATCTAAGATGTTTTTATCCAAGATGTGTTCATCTCCAATTGGCTTAATTCCTTCTAGGCCCAGATAGAGGTGAGGTTGAACTACCTACTGTCTTCTCTAGGAGGCAAATCTTATAAATCAGAATATTCTGCTGGGATCAAGTTGTTGGATATCAAACCTGGCTCATGATTAATTATGAGCCAATGTGTGCCACTGTCCAAGAGTTTCTGTTTTTTCCACCAAAGGGAAAGAAACCATCTGTAAAGGAAATTTCCCACATGCTGCTTGAACTGCATCACCTTTTATTATCCTAGCCGCCAAGGTTAGTTAATCATAAACAGGGCCTTGAAAAATAGTCCCTGTGGTGAAAGAAAGTAAGGCAGACAGGAGGCCCAGTCATTACCACGCAGAAGCTGAGGAAGGCATCTTTGTGATCCTGAGGGCAAAGCAGGGGCTGACGGGGAGAAGTAGACACTGGGAGGAGAGTTTGGACAGAGTGGGGAGAAATGTTGCCAAGACTATAATGAGTACATCATTTTGTTGGCCTGATTGTACTAGTCTAAGCAATACAGGTTTCCCCCATTATCCAAAAGTAGAGCATTCCTGTGAAATTTTTCGTAAGCTGAAATGGCACAGAGCAAAGAGACAATTACCATTTTGCAGAAGTGACAATCCTCTTCCAATGTCTTTCAGAGTAAGGCGGATTGTTTCTTTTTTTTTATAAAAATTAAAAAAAAAATTTTTTTTGGTAGCATTAATGTACAATTACATGAGCAACATTGTGGTTACTAGACTCCCCCTATTATCAAGTCCCCACCAAGGCGGGTCTTCTCTAAGAGCAAAGTGCCACAGAGCAAACTCTCGGAGAGTGGATGAAAAATCTGTACCCAAGCTTTCAAACAGCAAGAAGAAAAAGTATATTCTTCATGGATTTTTAAGAACAACTCAGCTTCTTGTCTAGGACTTATACATTGGAACAAGCACATACACCTCAAGGCTTATTTCTTCTGTATCTATTAAAGTTTAATCCAATCTTCATGACTCCAACCGAAAGTTAAAAGTGGCATCAGATGTCTTTTGAGCTTTTCTTCACCCCAGGTAGCCAGCTGAAACAGGAAAGTGATAAAAGTAAACCTCAAATTGGGAATGCATTTTCTTAAGGAAATTCTCAACTCTGCAACTCACCCACACAGAGCTATGTGCAAGTGGATAATTGATACTGAATATATTAATGGCAAAATCGTATGCATGCTTCCTAAAATAAGCAGAACTGTACCACAGTGATTGGGAAGGAAGCTTAAAAAATAAATAACAGAAAGAACTTCCTACCACAAAAGACTCATTTTTAATCATTTGAAATAATACTATATGACTAGGCTAGTCACTTCCAAGGGTGTGTTTTTTTTATTAAGGTATCATTGATATACTATCTTATGAAGGTTTCACATGAACAACATTGTGGTTACTACAGTCACCCATATTATCAAGTCCCCCCCACACCCCCATTGCAGTCACTGTCCATCAACATAGTAAGATGCTATGGAGTCACTACTTTTCTTCTCTGGGCTATACTGCCTTCCTGTGACCCCCCTACATTATGTATGTTAATCATAATGCTCTTTAATCCCCTTCTCCCTCCCTCCCCACTCCCCTTCGGTAAGCTCTAGTCGCTTCTTGGAGTCTGTGAGTCGGCTGCTGTTTTGTTCCTTCAGTTTTGCTTTGTTGTTGTACTTCACAAATGAGGGAAATCATTTGGTACTTGTCTGTCTCTGCCTGGCTTACTTCACTGAGCATAATACCCTCTAGCTCCATCCATGTTGTTGCAAATGGTAAGATTTGTTTTCTTCTTATGGTTGAATAATATTCCATTGTGTATATGTACCACATCTTCTTTATCCAGTCATCTACTGATGGACACTTAGGTTGCTTACAGATTTTGACTATTGTAAATAGTGCTGTGAAAGTATAAGGGTGCATATGTCTTTTTGAATCAGGGACCTTGTTTTCTTTGGGTAAATTCCTAGGAGTGGAATTCCTGGGTCAAATGATATTTCTATTTTTAGTTTTTTTGAGGAACTGCCATATTGCTTTCCACAATGGTTGAACTAATTTACATTCCTACCAGCAGTGTAGGAGGGTTCCCCTTTCTCCGCATCCTCACCAGCATTTGTTGTTGCTTGTCTTTTGGATGTTGGCCATCCTTACTGGTGTGAGGTGATATCTCACTGTGGTTTTAATTTGTATTTCCCTAATACCAAGAATGTGTTTTGAAGAGATGCATCAACCCTAAAGGTTCCATTATTAGGGTTCGATGTGTAGTGAGCTATAGGATGACTAAATTTGGAAATTTTACCTGCTTGGAACATCCATTTTTATGAGAGCAGTTGTATGTGATACTGAATGTGTTCTCAGGTTTGTACAGTAATTCTATAGCTTAGATGACTTGCCTGATGTCCATTTCAATAAAAAGAGAAATCAGCAATAACAATACAAACAAAAAAAATCCAGGGCATCTCTGACTTTCCCCATAGTTCTCCCTTTAGTTGGCTGAAACATGGACAAATTTGAAACTTCCTTTCCCTTGTTCCCTTCAGCAAAGATGAGATCATGCATAATTTTCAAAAGCAGCTTCCCTCCTAAACACAGGAAGTACCAAAAACAAGAAAAAAAAATTGCGAAGTTGAAAAATAGAGAGCTGAGTTTCCAATTCTATAAAAGATTGCTAGCTTACTGAGACAGCTGGTTCTGATCTGACACCTTGCTCAATTCCCTCACTTAATTTTTCTGCTTTTTCTCCTCTGGCTCACTGACCCAACAGGGTCCCACTCACTCAAAACTTGAAGGGATAAGTTAATGGACGGTAAGTGAGGCGGATGGCCCAAACCTGTGTGAACAATGAACTTTTCACTCTTCTGCAGGTGGCTTCCACATAGAAACACTTCCCCATTCCTAGTAAACAGTATAGGGTTCATTTCTTAAAGGAACAGTTTGTGGTCCTACCTAATTTAGACCACCTATTACACAATAATTTAATGAGCTTCGACAATCCAACTTAAATCCTGGAGAACTTAATCTTAGCTATAAAGTCAAATTCCATTTGTGTGAAAAGTCATTTTTATCCTGGAAGCTGCAGCTGTCTGATGCAAAATTGTATCTTTCACTTTTCATGCACAGAACTTCTCACAGCTGAAACAAACTGTCCTGATCAGTTTTCAGTCATCTCAAAGAAACCCAGTTACCATAATAACCTAAGTGATAAATTAAGGGCAAAACTTTCTGAGCATGTTGTTTCTACATGTTGACATAAATGTCCAATATAGTGGATGAGTATAGGTTAACAGAATAATTTCTGTTTTTATGGTGTCACGCTGGAGGATTCCAGCTCAGGCATGTTCACTCTGGATACGGTGAGATCAAATAATGACAACGGAACTGTTGAGGGTAAAGGTCTTATACCAAGCTTATTCTCCTGGAGGCAGGGCCAGAGCCCCAGTCACATGGGCATCCACCAGTCTGCGTCTGCATCCACATTGTGCCTCTCCTTGCAGAGCACTGGGTGGAGCTCTTTATGTAGCAACACAGTCAGTAATAGCACATTGCTAACAGGTGTGCAAGCATGTGCCTGCGAGCTTTGCAAATGCACAGTGGGCAAGCACATTAGGGTCAGGTGAGGATTGAGGATACTGGCCATAGTAACTTCCATTTTCCCTTCTTGTGGTTAATGAAGATACAGTGATAAGGCAAAAGACACTAATGAAAAGCTCATTTGTGTATCATTGATTCATATTTGGATGTTTACCCTGGCCACACCCAAGCCATCCTATATAAACTACATTCTAGCCCACCACCCTACTTTAAAAAAATTTTTTTAGAGTCTGTAAATTCAGTAAATGATTCCAGAGTCAGGCAACCAGCATTTTCAGAAAGTTTTCTTTGATATTTAATTCAAATCCTCAGTGCAATTAGAGAGTCATTGATCACCACTGTGATGGTTAATTTTAGGTCAACTTGACTGGGCTAAGGGCTTCCCCCATAGCTGGTGACACAGTAAGTATATCTGGGTGTGTCTGTGAGCAGGTTTCTTGGAAAGATTAGCTTTTGAATAAGAAGATTTATAAAGAAGATCACCCTCACCTACACCACTGGACATTATAATCCCTGAGGTATGAACAGAGCAAAAAGGCAGAGGAAGGGTGGATTTGCTTTTTTGCTTTAGCTGGGACATCCTTCTCCTCCTGCCTCAGGCATTGGTGCTGCTGGTTCTCAGGCCTTTGGACTTGGACTGAATTATACCAGCATCTTTCCTGGTTCTCCAGCTCATGGACAACAGATTATGGGTCTTCTCAGCCTCCATAATCACATGAACCCAAACCTGTGAAATCTCTTATGAGAGAACCAGGGACTGGATAATGTCCAGTGGTGTAAGTGAGGGTGTATGTGTATGTATATATATATATGCAGTTCTCTGGAGAGCCCTGACTAATAAAACCACCTTCACTAAAATAACACAGGGTATGCTATTACTTATCTGAGGTTAAATAGTTATATTCACTCACACTTTCTTTGTAAGCTCTATTTACCAACTACATTTTGTGATTCTCTGAACCATCCACTAGTTTTATCCACATCATATATTGACTAACAATTAGAAAGAAGCAAGGTGAATGGTGGCTAGTCCCTCTCCTTGTTTCAGGTCCCTTGGACCAAGCCTAGTCTGGCCAGAAAGAAATAGTCTATGTCTATCCTAGGTTCAGATCTGCTCCATTTCCTGTTACTCTTCTGCTCTCCCACCAAACTACCTATATCCTGAGACTTCTATTTTAGTCCAAGAACTTCTCTAGTCTCACCCAAAGTCTTGAAAATCTCATAAAACCCCATGATTCTTTAAAGGGACAGTAGACAAAACAGTAGACCTGAGAGGTGGCAACAAATGGGCCTCAAATGACCCAAATTTTTTTCCCTAATGGCCGATCTCAGTCAATTCAATTTCTACAATTTGAGAGCATTCCTTTGGATGTCAGCAATACATTTCCAGGAAAGTTAAAACATACACATGTGTAATGCATTCATAGTCATTATCAGTCATGACTTAATAGGCATCAGTAAATTTATCTTATTGGTTACAGTAACCCTGACAGTCCCTAGGAACTTGAAGGCTGGGTTATGTGAAGACCAGAGCTTAGGGCTACTGCCTGCATAGGTGCTGGCTTTGTCTTGCCACAGTAGAAAACCCTGAGGGTATGGGGGTGCTTGCAAGCAGAAGAGGGGCACCAAAAAAAGAGGCAAGAATAAAGAACTAAGATAAATCCTTCCCTACTTTGATCACACTTTGAGAATAAGAGTTATGCTGGTTCCAACAGAAAAGAAGCATATATTATGCACATTCACAGTTTATATAGTGTTCTGTGAGGTCAGACTTTATTTACAAAGAAATCTCATAAGGTAAAATAATTCTTTGGAGGATTTCCCATCAATAACAAGATTGAATTTATATAGTATAAGGCATTGTTCTAAATACTTTGCATGAATGCATTTATTTTATCATTACAGCTCTATAAGGTAGGCACTGTTTTTCAGATAAGAAACTCAAGTTCAAAGACATCTGTAGTCTTCAAGACTTAGGTATCTTATCTTGCCAGCACATCAAGAGCAGGTCCATAATTAAAAACTGGACTCACGTCGATTAGAGATTACTAAATTCAATGTTCAAAACCAGGATGTGAAATTATTAATTTATGATGATAAATCTAAGACCATGATGCTGAGATTGGCATGACTATAAGCAATCTTCCTTGGTAGGCAGAGAAGCCAGATTACAATCAGAACGCAGTTACAGGAGCATATAAATAGAACTAAGAGAGTTGGATGAATGAACTAAAAAAGCATCCCTCAGCCTTCTTGGGACAGCCTCATTAAATGTGTCTGTAATGCTATCTGTAACGTAGAAGTTTATTTCCAAGCCATATTTTAATAGGAGTTCTGATACTTACCTCTACGATGCTCCTTTTTCAATGCTTCCAAATAGATGAACTTCTCTTCCGATAGACAAAATTTTTTTAAATTGTGTTGAACCCCTGAATTCAGGCCTTGTTCTGGCTTAGGAGTGACTGTATCTATATATTCTGATACATTGTATATTTATTTTAGAGATCTCTTTTGCACCACCAAATTAGTCTGATTCGTAAACTCCATAGAGCCTAACATAGTCATCACACAAGGCAAGTCCTCAGTAATGTTTGTTGAAAGGATGAGAAGGAATGAATGAATAAATGCAACTCAATGTCAGATGACTTAAAAATAGCTCTCCCATCACTATGGAAAGCAGTATGGCAGTTCTTCAAAGAATTAAAAATAGAATTACCATATGATCTAGCAATTCCATTTCTGGGTATATACTCAAAAGAATTGAAAGCAGGGACTTGAAGAGATATTTGTACACTTGTGTTCATAGCAGCACTATTCATAATATTCAAAAGATGGAAGCAACCCAACTGTCCATCAACTAATGAATAGATAAACAAAATATGATATAAAGTACAATGGAATATTATTTAGTCTTAAAAAGGAAGGAATTTTGATCTTTGCTCCAACACGGATGAAACTTGAGGACATTATGTTAAGTGAAAAGCCAGGCATGAAATGACAAATACTGTTTAATTCCACTTGTATCAGGGACCTAGAATAGTCAATAGTCATAGCGGCAGAAAGTATGATAGTGGTTGCCAGGGACTGGGGAGCGAAGGGAATGGGGAGTTAGTGTTTAATGGGTATAGAGTTTCAGTTTGCAAAATGAAAAGTGTTCTAAGGTGAGATGGTGGTGATGGTTGCACAAAAATATAAAAGCACTTAATGTCACTGAACTGTACACTTACAGATGGTTAAAATATAGTAAATTTTATGTTATGTGTTGTCTCCCCTGAGGGGGATTGCCCCTGGGCAAGTTCACTCTGGATTCAGTGAGACTGAATAACAACAGAACTTTAGGTGTAAAGAGTTTATACCAAGCTTTACTCTCACAGTGGCAGGTCAAATACTGGAATCACATCTGCCTGTGGGGCAGTCTGCGTGCAGCAAGCCTGCAGAGCACTGGGCAGAGCTCTTTATATAGTAACTCCAACAATAATGGCTCATTGCCAATATGTGTATAAGTATTAGCCTAGCAGTAGGCCAATTACATCATCAAGTAGTTTAGGGTCAGGTGAGGATCCTGGCCATAGGAGCTTCCATTTTCCCTACATTCCACCCCTCCAGAATTCTCACCTCACAGTGCATACACCCTTAATCTTCCACTATGGTACCTGTATAAGAAAGCTGGAGCATTGCAACCAGATTCCACAACAGCAACAGGATAACAACACATACAGATAACAACACATACAGAAACAATTTAAAAATTATAATAATCCTCAAGCCTAAGGAGACTGATTGCCACCAAGTGATCATTCCAGCTGTATTCAAACCAGTTCTACTCAGATGAGTTCATGACTCACACCTTCCACAGGAGAAATCAATCTTCTGTGATGGTTCCTGTGTGAGAAAGCTGGAACCTTGTGACAACAAAAATTATAATAATAATAGTTGTCTTCAAGACTGAGGAGATCAATTGCCACCAAGTGGTCATTCCAGTCCTAGTTCACAATTTGCACTTGAGGCCAGTAGTGGTACTGATAGGGAGCTCCATGCACATCCAACGAGTAGCAGTTTTTGCTATGGTGTGTGCCTAATCCACAAAAACATTAGAGAAGATTAACCTTAAGGGTGATAAGACAGATGTTTTAATGACACTCACATAGGCAAATCTTGCCCATCAGGTAGGATGCATGCAAGAGAGTGGCCCTGTGATAGGACTGTGGCAGGAAGGAGGGGACCTGTTTGGGTCTAGTATACCATACCTTTACCCCTCTCCCTGTGGGGGTTAGAGAGAGGTCTATGTATAGTGCTACTGGAGGCACATGCATGGCCATAAAGATAAAACAAAACTCCCCAGTAAGATGCTTTTACCTTCCGGCCATTTAGAATACACTACCATAATCTTTGGGGGCCACTCTGCCATTACTCCAGGAATACATACGAGGTCAGCCTATAGTCTTGTACCCACCCCATGATGGGATAGGTGGTTATTCCTTTTATTGGGGCCATTCTGGTAATGGGATCCATAGCCAGCAAGGTATGGTACACAGCAGCCAACTGTTTCTCTGCTAAGGTGTACTGTACCTCTGCGCCTTTCCAGAGTTGCGACAAGAATCCTCCTATAGGTTAGCAAGTTCGTTCAAGCCACTGCCAGAGGCCCCAGCCATAACTGTCTTCAGTCACATGGATATCCAGCTCACAGGGCTTTGATGGGTCTATCACACTCAAGGCCTGCACAGCCTTGACTGCCCATTTTGCAGCACTAAAAGCAGATGCACATGCCTTATTCTAGTCCCATTTGACACCCTTTTGTACCAAATGGTATAAGGGCTTCAGAATTTGTGCCTAGTGCAGGTTAAACACTCTCCAGTGACCTAAAAAACCTAAAAATTCTTGTAATAATGCCACAGTTGAAGGGATTGGGAAGGCCTGGACTTTATATATGATAACTTCTGGGATAACTTTAATCTTACCTGACCAGATGACCCCCAAGAATTTGACTGATAAACCGGTCTCTGAATCTTGGTGCTGTTCACAGCCCATCCTTTCTCCTATAGATATTGCAGCAGTCTAGGTGCTACACCTTCTAGGTCTGTAAGCAAATCTGAAGTAAGCATGATATCATCAATATAATGGTCCAGCTGCACCATTGGCAGTTTCTCCCATGCTGCCAAGTCCTGGGCTACAAGTCTGTGACAGATGATAGAACTGTGGAGGTACCCTTGTGGGAGGACGGTGAAAAGTCAATTGCAGTGCTTCCCATGTGAAGGCAAACTTTTCCTGCCTTTCCTGTTCTGTATCAATGGAAATGAAAAAATTAGCAAAGTCTACAATATAATGACATGTCCCTAGTTCATGACTTAGGGTGTCCATAAGGCCTGCAATAGAGGGGAAGGCAACACACAGTGGGAGTAACACTTTATTCAGTTCTCTGTAATCCATGGTCATATGCCAGGAGCTGTCCAGCTTTTTTACTGGCCAAACCAGGGAATTAAAAGGGCTATGGGTGGGCTTTATAATATGCACCTTCTTGTTTCTCCAATTTCTTTATGTCCTCCAGGCAATTTGTATGGCTCAGTGTTAGTCACCCACCAAGGCACAGGCAAAGCTGTGGGCGGATGCCTAGCATATCCCCTCAGAACTGCCTTCACCCCATATATCCTCAGTCTGAACTCACCTGCAGTGGTCTGCAACCATAGGCCCTGCAGGATATCTATACCCAAAATATATATGGGAATGGGAGAGACATACACAGTATATTCCTTTGGAGATAGATGTCCTATTATTCCCAATGAGAGTTGGGTTTGTTTCACTCTGATAGCCTTACCCCCATAAACATCTATAAAAATGGGAGTTCTCGGAAACTGCTTAGAGTTGCCATAAATCAGTATGCATTCTGCTTCTGTGTCTACCAGAGCCAGGACATGTTGTATACTTACTGGGGACCGATTAAATGGTATTTCAACATGTGTCCTCCAGCCCCACCTGGTTCCCCAAGGTGGGTGCCTTGACCCTCCCCTCAGTCAAACTGTATCACCCAATCATCTTCCTGTGTGGATTCAAGCAAGGTCAGCTCACTCACCAGCTGGAAGTCTTGCAGGCATACAGGCTGTGCTTGTGGCTCTGTCTCTGGTCTCCACTTCCTGGTCCTCAGTGGCCAAAACTTCTGCTCTAGCTTCAATTGTTGCCACAGCTCCAGTAAGGTTCTCTTTACTTACCATCCAATTTCTCTCTGTCTGCTCCTGCCCCTATTAAATCAACATCTGGATCCTGTGACCCTTCCTCTCAGTAGCGGACTGTACTCCCTTCTGTGCCTGCATTGCTTCCACCTCCCCCAAATCTGCCATGGTACTGGTAACTGCATTTTATGGGCTTCTCTAAGTAAAGGACAAGAATGATCACTAAGGGCCCAAAAAGGGATGAGGGAGCTGTTTGCAGCACCATATTCCTCATTCTTGCCGTAAAAAGTTCCTCATCCAGTCCATAATTTACTGGGTTATAACTGGCATTTTTCATGCCTAACAACTGTAACACCTATTGGGGCTCAGCATATGCGTGCCATCTAGCAGGGGAGGGTGGTAAGTCACCCTGATTGGGCCACACAGAGCAAAATGTGGCCATTACCCACTTGAGAAGTGAATGATTCCCTGGGGTCTGGTGTACTTCTGCAGTCACTATCACAGGGCAGGATGAGTTGTCATGGAAGCCAGCTTTCCCATCTCTGATCCAGACAGAATAATCCCATCCACCCCTATATACCAAAGGCACAGGAGCCAGGCTGATATGGACTCAGGGTTTCTGCCAAAACCAGGAGCCCAAATTCACCAACTGCACCTGTGTATATGGGCAGAGGATAGAGTGCTCCGTGACCTTGGGAGGGGACTGCACCTCTCCTAGAGGAATCTGCGGTTGCTGCACCTTTATTTTCAATAGAGGAGGCGCTGGTGCCTCTGGCACCACCTTTACCTCCTTGTTCTCCCCAGCTCCTCCTCCTTTTCTGGGGCTGACAGCAGCTTTCTTATTCTGCAGGGCCCCTCCTCTGCTGCATCCTTTACCTTTTCCACAGTGCCTCACAGTGACACTATCTCAGTCTTCAACAGCTCTCTTACCTTTTCCTCAATACCTCACAGCTGGCGTTCTCGTGCTGCCTCTTCTTGTGCTTCTTGCAGGAGTATGTTTTTCCCCTTCATGGCCTTTGCCTCTTCCACAGCACCTTGCAGCACGGTTGTCTCATCCGGCAAAGAATCTTTTACACAGCACCTCGCAGCTCATGTTCTCGTGCTGCCTCTTCTTGTGCTTCTTGCAGGGGTATGTTCTTCTCCTTGATGGCCTTTACCTCTTCCACAGGGCCTCACAGGGGTGCCATCTCATCCTCCAACCAGTGTTTTACTTCCTCCACAGCACCTCATGGCCTCCATTCTTGTGCTGTCTCTTATGCTACCATTACATCCTTTACCATCTCCATAGCACCTCTCAGTGAAGCCATCTCAAGCATCAGTGAATTTTTTTCTTCCTTCATGACCTTTACTTCTTCTTGTGCTTCTCACAGGAGTGCATCTTCTCCTTCCTGCCATTTCCTAGCACTGTGAGGAATAGCCAACCCATGGTTCCTGCTGTTTCTTTAAGGAATTCCCTATTTGACCTCCTCTACTGCCTCAGGTGTCACCTCCACCTCACCCAAGTCCCGGGGAGGGGCTCAATCCTCTAGGAGGCAAGCCACCTCAGACCACATGCCCAATGGGGGATACCCAAGTATCTTGCCATCCATAGGGGCAGCCTGCTGAAGTACCCCTCCCATGAGGGCAGCTTAATCCATTCTTTTCTGTCTGCAGTGAATCCTGCAACTACTAGCTGGTCGTCTTCCCTGAGGGGGATTGCACCTGGGCAAGATCACTCTGTATTACATTACACTGAATAACAACAATGGAATGTTAGGGGTACAAGGGTTTATACCAAGCTTTATTCTCATGGTGGCAGGTCTAGAGCTGAAATCATGTCTACCTCCCAGGCATTCACAGTCAATCTCTGTCTCTGCCTCCAGGCAGAACACTGGGCAGAGCTCTTTATATAGCAACACTGACAATAATGGCTCATTACCAAAGGGTGTGTAAGTATTAGCCTATGCAGCAGGCCAATTACATCAAGTAGTTTAGGGTCAGGTGAGGATCCTGGTCATAGGAACTTCCATTTTTCCTACATGTGTATTTTACCATGACTTCAAAAATAATAATAATTCTTCCATGCTGACTCACAGCTTGTGTTTTTAAACCTGAGCTGTTTCCCCAAGACCAACATATCACCTCCTTTATTTGTCCTCATGTATTGCTATGTATTGTCCTGTTGAATTTCATTCTGCTTGTGACCTCCTATTATATGGTGTCCCATATCAATTATACTATAGAGTTGTGTAACAAAGAACACAGCATTTCAGAATAAAACTGCAAACAATATTGTCACTATTTGCCAATTAAAAGGACAGACTTTCAATCAAGAAAATAAATACTTTTTTCATGGTTGGTAAACAAACCAATTTGACATTGAGTTGATATCAACTCTGACCATCTTAACAAAGTTTTTTTTTTAGTGCTATAAGAAACAAATCTACCAGCTGAGTGCAGTTGAACAAAATCATTATAGGATTAGCAGTTTTCTAACCCACTTACTAAAAAAAGCTGAATCACTCAATTGAGACCCCAGGGAAATACAGATTTATACCTCTGACGTATTGCTCAGTTTTTCTTCAATTAAATTAAATTCTGTAACCAGTTTTTGAGTCCTTGCCATCTCCTCTTTTAATTGGGTAATTTTGCATGTCTGCTTGAATATAAGCCTTTGCAAATCCTTGATTTTTGTAAATGCAAATGTATTAAAAAAACATACAAACAGCTTTCTTCTATACCATTATTTTTCTAAACCCATCAAGAAGGCCTGCTTCTCTCCCTAATCTTTTCCTTTATTAGACTAGGGGTGAGTGGGTGGAATGGGCTGTCAGGAAGAAAAGCCCTATTCGCTTTTACTGCAGATAGCAATTGGGGAAGATAGGGAAAATGGTCACTGCACCTGTAGTCACACTGGCCCAGTAAAGGACAGGAGCTTCTGTTCCCAGGCATGGAGCTATGGTTAGCTCTCTATTTCCTACTGCCAGGCTTTCACCAACGCTTTTCCAAACAAAGAAACCAACCTTTCAAGTATTCTAGCCCTTCTCCTCCATCCACTGTAGCTTCCTTTAAGAAGCTTTCTTCCAGATGAGGAAACTTCATTTTCAAGCCCAGTGATATAATTCCTGACCAATATCTCATCAACAACTCACTCTCTAATTGCTATATTTATACTGATTACATGCTTGTCTTATTTCCCTGTATAGGCCAGATGTCCTTGGCCATTGCCAAATCAAAAGGCCTAATTGTGTGATTATTTCTGTTTCCTTGGTTTTCCTGTTCCTAGCAATAACACCATCATTCTGTTTCCCAGGTTAGTAACTTCAGAGGCATCTCTACATCCTCTTTTTTCCTCACTCCCTAATATCAGTCTCCAGATCCTAGCAATTCTTTCTTCATAACTTTTCTGATCTCTATTTTCCATTTCCATTGTCCCTTCCATCTAGACCCTTCCAGCAGCACTATGGCTGGTCTCCCTGATTCCCAGCTCCCACCCTGAGTTCACCCTTAACACCAGTACCAGATTAAGCTGGATCTAAAGCTTTATTCAGATCACTTCCCTGTTAAAATCTCCAATGGCTCCCAGTTGTCTTTGGCTTAGCATTCAAGGCTAGATAGATGGAAAGACCACAGGTTTATAAGCAATCCAACCTCTGTTCAAGACCCAACTCTGCCCTTTACTAGCTGTGGGATTTAAGGTAAGACCCTTAACCTCTCAAATCCTTGGTTTCCTCATCTATAAAATGGGGGTAATAATACCCATCTGAAGGATTTTTGTAGGGTTTAAACAAGATGATGTAAGACAATCCTTTGGCCACCCATAGTAGGCACTCAATAAATGTCACTTTCCTTCTTCCACAAGCCAATGCCAACCTACCTTTGCCTTTATCTGTACAACTTTTTCTCCCCCTGCTTTGCTGTTCTCCAAACACAATTCCTGGCCCCTGTGTCTTTGGAGGAGCTCTTCCCTCTACTTGCCTTGCCTTCCATCTTTGTCCAAGAAATCCTCTATGTCTTTTAAAGGCCAACTTCATCAAGTGTTCTTTTATCAGTTGTGTCAAATATTGTCAGTGGGAAGTGAGAATACCTTGCCACTGACATTGCTTAGAATTGCCTCATAGTGATAATAAAAAACACACAGACTTTCAGTTTTAAGCCGTTGTATCTAGTAGCATCTCTCTTCTCTGAATTCCAAAAAACATATAGCCTACTTTATAAGATGTTTGAGATACTGTTTACTATAATTTAATATCACTTATCACATTACTGAACATGTTTTCTATTCTTTGTTAAATTGTAAACTTTTTGAGGGGCCCCAGGGGACATTGAGAACTACTGGTTTACAGGATGAAGCCTCATAGCATATATGTGTTTGTTCCCCCTACATAATATCTAACACCACAGCTTTTATATGATTAATGTTCTGAATAAACAAAGAGCTTAATGCAAACTATGCAGACCATGCTCATTTGTAACAAATCTAGAATTCTGAGATCAAGACCTTTTTTTTAAACATCTTTTTGAGTGAGCACTGACTATAAAACAATGTGCTAAGTGCTTTACATACATTATTCATTCATTATGGGAATGTACCAAGTTCCTACTATATGCTAGGCACTGTGCCAGGCCTTAAGAACACATTGGTGAGCAAAATTATTTACTTAACCAGTGCCTGGTTGTCAGAGAGGTTAACTTGCCCAGAGCTATATATTCAGTTAGTAACTGGTAGAGCTTCATCTTGAAACTGAGTATTACCCTAAACTCACGTTCTTAACCACTCTATTGTACTTCTTTTACTGAGAGCTATAAACAAGCCACAGGAGACCAGTGAATGTCCAATTTGACTACACCTTGTTACACAAGCAATGATGGAATCTTCCTTGTGGAAAGGGATCATGCTTTCATAAATCCTCAAGGTCACACATGTTAATACCAAATCCATATCAACTTCCAATGGTTACTCAATAAACATTGGCCAACTGCCTTGAAAACTATACAATCTACTTGATTTCCTTATAACTTAGGAATTAAAAAATTAATTCACTCATAAAAATATTGAATTACCAATAAAAGATTATTTCTCCCAGTCGCCATCAAGTATCAAGATTAAATTGCCAATATTAGCTGGTACATTATTACAACCATCTTCTCAGAATGTGCCTACACCTCTCACTCCTAGACATACACTCCACACACAACTATAGCTATATTCTGCAGAACATGCAATTAAACCTGACTCTTCAGAAAATGATTCCTCTGATCACAGAAAGATACCAAGAGGCCCACAAAGGCTTTTTACTAAGATTTAAGAGTAGTAGTAACACTAACTATGAAAACTAGACTAAGGAGGAATCCACCAGAAAAAGTTTTCAGTTGTCCTGGCAACTAGATACTATAGTATTTCCTGCTTCTACAATAAGTTTACTCTGAAATTGGCAAAAATAAAAGGAAAAATGGGGGGAAACTTCACTTAAGAAACAGTCTTAGTAGGTATAAATAACTTGCCTGCAAACAGATTAAACCAGAAGGTGATGTGGAAAGAACAAGATACAACAAATGTTCGCAAATTCTTGCAATGAAATAAAACTAGGAAATGTCTTTAAAACAGCTTCAGATAAATGATAATATGTAGCAAAAACACATCAGCAGCGTGTTTAGGGCCAAGATCATTGAAAAGAAGGAGGAAAATGTGAACACAGAAAATTAAATCACAAATCTTTCTAGAGGTGGGCTTTCAATGAACCAAAACTAGCCAACTGTTGAGCATAAGGCAGTCATTTTCTGATAAGCTTGGGCAATGGAGACAACCAAATCATGAGAAGAGGAAGGAGTAGAATAAGGGATAATTTAGTCAACACTGGGAAAAATTCAGCCCAAAACAGAAGGGGTTTCTGTTGTTGTTGTTATTTGTTTCCCTAAGTGGAATGGCTCTGTTATGGGCTGGTTTCCCAATGAGAATTCTGAAAAACAGCCAAAAACCCCCTTGGGCTCACATCATAGTCCCTCTTGTATATAACCTATTTATGTCTTTCTCAGGCAACAAACCACATGGGCATATAGTAGAAGCCTGTTGTTTTAGATCAGGATTTCTCAACCTCAGCATTACTGACATTTAAGGATAGACTGTTGTTGTGGGAGGCTGTCCTGTATATCACAGGATGCTCAGTAGCATCTCTGGCCTCATCCCACTAGATGCCAATAGCAACCCCCCAGATCATTTCTCTCAATAACTCCACACACCCCAACTTTATCCATTTGTGTACGATCATCACAATTTTGCCATATCCAATGCCTATATTATTATTTGTTATTTTTATTGAGTTGAGTCACTTTTTAACTTAATACATTTATTTTAAAAGGAAACAGACATATAAGAAAAGAAGATACACATCAGTTAGGAAAGATCATGGTGTCACAAGGAGAGTCTCTGCTTAGGTATTTTACATACGTATTTATTTATGAAACACCCACTTTGTACCTACCATGTGCCAGACACCATTTTAAGTGCCTTAAGGATATGAAATATTTTTGTCTTAATAATGACCTTATTAGGTCAGTACTATTATTATCCTCATTTTATAAATGAGAAACTGAGACAAAGAGGTCCAAGTGTCACTCCTAAGTGGGATTCCAACCCAGGCAGTATGGCTCCAGAGTCCACAGTCTTGATCAATAAGGGATAAAATTGGAAATGTCTGTGAGAAGGGAGAGAGATGGGTCTGGAGCTGAAAACAAAAGTAGCAAGGAAATACTGGGTCGACGTAAAAAGACAGGGGACCTAGAGTGTTAAGCAAATCCTTGGGAAAAAGGAACTCTCACTGGAAGAAGAAAGTTGGGCTGGATTGGTGGTAGGAAAGAGCAGAAACTAAGAGAGAGGGAGTCAGGGGTACGGGCAAGTGAGGTTTCCACTGAGTAAAGAATACCAGGCAGAGAGAAAAACAAGCTGCTTGGCACAGTTGGGAAATGGGGAGGATGAAGGTGGAAATCAGGCAGATTAGTGATCTGGGGAAAAAAATAAAAGGGTGTGTGGGGAGGGAGTCAAGGCCCAGGAGAGGACCCTGGGAAGGGTGAGGGGAAAGGTGTGAAGGGGCTGCATAGGTGGAAAGGTAGAGACGGGAGGAGCAGTGCAGTTGAGATGGGGCTTAGAAGGGGTCCCAGCAGGGCAAGCACATCCACACTTGCTAAAGACTGACACTGGTAAGCGCCAGCCACTGAAGTTAATATTTTACCCTCAAAAATCAAGTTGCAAGAATCACTGAGGGTATACACACAACATTTTGCAAATTGTTGAGCCAATTCATCTCCAAAAATAATATAAGATGCTTTTGGGTAACGTTTGAGAAATTTTGACTTTTATGTTCCCACGACTAGTTCCTAAATAAAATATACAACTAAAAAATGCAAACACACACTTGGAATTGCTGAATGAAAATACCAGGCGTAGAACTGTTTTATTGCATGTTTTGCCAGTCCCTCATGTTTCTTTAGCACTTGACTTTTTAAAAACAAATTTTCTAGAAAATGTTTTGTCTTTTACACATTCCAGTTTTTGCAGATCAAGATGTTAATAAAAATGAACAACTTCAGGAAATGTGATGAGTGTTGTCTTATTTGGAAATATCAGGATTTCTAAGAAAGAAAATTTCATGTTTTGCCCTTAAGGATGTAACAGCATTTACTGTGGAAATCCATCCATGGCATGTTAAGATGGGTCATACCCAAGTTCATATGGAGATACCAAAAGCAACACTAATGCAAATACATTTAAGGGAATTTATAAATGATGAATAAAATGTGAAGTGAGACATTGTTAAACTGAGAGCAAACACTTTAGAGTCAGACAGGCCTAAAACACTAGCATCATGTAATAGTATATATTGGTATTACATACTAGCATTAAAAGGTTGTTAGGAGGATTACATGAAATGTTATATAAAGGATTTAATGAATATAATTCTAAATATATTTTAGCTATTATTCTAGGATGAAACAGAATAAACTAAATAATATGCTTCTTAGCAGCCTGAGGGTTCTCATAACTTTTATGAGTTTTAAATCCTGGCACTAATTTCTATAGGCAAGTACTTTTTAATCCTTCTTAGCTCAAGTCTGACCTAATGATTTTGAGTGACTCTAAATCAACAGTTCTTAAAGTATGATTCACCAATTCCTGAAGGTCCCAAAGAGCTTTTCAGAGGGTCTATGGAGTAAGCACTATTTTAATAGTAATTGCAATGATAGTAATTGTAACTTTATTAATAGTCAAACTAATTTCATAATAGTAGCTGTCTAATATTATTTTCATTTTTCACTGTGTTGACATTTGCACTGATGGTGCAAAAATAGTGATGGGTGATACTACTGATACTTTAGCATGAATTGAGGCAGTGCTACCAAAGTTTACTGCTAGATATGTTATCCTTCATTACCATGTGCTCATAGGGAAAAAAAAAAGCTAGTTTCACTTACGTATGTCCTGAAAAAAGTACTTTTATTAAATCCTGACCCTGTTTAGTATATGTGTTGCCAAAGTGAGTACATACACATCTTTTTAATATTGCATGTGATGAAATCAGAACTACCCATAAGACACTTCTACTGCTTTCCTAAGTACAATGATTGTCTTGAAATAAAGCTCTTGTACCACCATTTGAGTTATGAGCTAAACTAGCCATGTTTTTCATAAAACACCATTTTTACTTGAATGATAAACAAATATGTACTAGATTTGGGTATTTGGCAGACGTTTTCTCAAAAATTAATGAAGCAAATTTGTTACTTAAAGGAAAGCAATTGACGATATTGTTACGAATGATAAAATTGAAGTCTTTAAGTGGAAACAAGAATTTTGAAAAAAAACTCATTATATGCTTTAGTGAATTTGATAGCTTGCCAATAATTAAAGACTTTTATGGTGATTTTATATTCATATATAAATATACAACATGCATGAATATTGCTTATGTGTATAACTCAGTGAATGGATATTTTCCAAACGACCAATATGTGCTGTTACAGAATCAATCATACATGGATAAAAGAGCCATTCAAAATGGAAGACAGAGTAATGAATTTCCTTGATAT
The DNA here is from genome assembly GCF_040802235.1 of Manis javanica. NCBI lineage: Eukaryota > Metazoa > Chordata > Mammalia > Pholidota > Manidae > Manis > Manis javanica. Next base: position 75,807,992 of record NC_133170.1, read on the forward strand.
AGTTTTAGATTCCACAATTCAACTAACCTTTAAGAAGCTATTACTTGTTGAATTTTGATGTAATATCAAAGAAAAATATTCACAAGGCTGTGAAAAGGCTCTTAAAATATTCCTCCTTGACCCATCCATATCTTTGTGAGACCAAATTTTCTTCATATATTTCAATCTAAACAAAATATCACAATATTGAATAGAGAGGCGGATATAAAAATCCAGTTTTCTATAATTAAGCCAAACATTAAAGTGATCTGCAAAAACAAAAAATAATGCCATTCTTCTCACTCATTTTTTATTTGGGAATAACATATTTATTTTTCATAAAAATACATTATGCTAATGTAATAGGTTTAAGACTAGTATTTTAAATGAATTAATATTTTTTAAATTTCTCAGTCTTAATTTTTAATATGGTAAATAATAATATTTAAACCTGTATAACGTAAGGGTTTTTGAGATCTTCAATAATTTTTAAGAGTGTTAAAGAGCTTCTGAGACCAAAAAGTGTAAGAACCATTTTTCTAAATGGTTCTTCAAATGCAGGCTGGTCTCCTTTGTCTATTTATGGGAAGATCATACTTAGGGCAACCTTACAATAGGAAATGATCACTTCCTAGTATATTAGGCAATGGTACACTGCAAGTATCTTCAGGAGCTAGAGTTAGCACTGTAATAGTTCATCCTTACAGTAACAGGTGAATCTAGTAGAGTGGACCATTGAGTTCAAGAAAGGCAAGCCAAAGACCTTTTTAAAAAGATAGGCTACAAGTCTTTATCCAGGAAAAATAAATAGCTGACATCCCTTTTGATTAGGAATTCTATGCTCTTGATATGTGTGTCTCTAAATAGATTAGAGAGAAACTTGCCCTTTAGTGGTCAAAAAAGACAAAAAGGTAAGGCATCCAAATTGGTTAAGAAAGAATTAAAACTCACTATTTGCAGATGACATGAAACTATATATAGAAAACCCTAAAGATTCCACCAAAAAACTATTAGAACTAATAACTGGATTCAGCAAAGTCACAGGATACAAAATCAATATACAGAAATCCATTGCATTCCTATATATTAACAATGTACTAGCAGAAAGAGAAATCAAGAAACTAATTCCTCACACCAGTCAGAACGGCACTACCCATTCCACAACTGCATCAAAAAGAATAAAATACCTAGGAATAAACCTAAGGAGGTGAAAGACCTGTACTTTGAAAACTATAAGACACTGATGAAAGAAATTAAAGAAGACACAAATAAATGGAAATCCATCCCATGCTCATGAATAGGAAGGATTAATATTGTCAAAATGGCCAGCCTGCCCAAGGCAATTTATAGATACAGTGCAATTCCTATCAAAATACCAATGGCGTTTTTCAATGAACTAGAACAAATACTCCTAAAATTTATATAGAATCACAAAAGACCCTGAATAACCAAAGCAATCTTGAGAAGAACAAAGCTGGGGATATCACACTCCCTGACTCCAGCCTATACTACAAAGCTACAGTAACCAAAACAGTATATGGTACTGGCACAAGAACAGATAACATGAATCAATGGAACAGAATAGAGCACCCAAAAATAAACTCACAAACTTAAACAATACAGATTATATAGAAGACATGAAACCATAAAACCCTCGGAAGAAAACACAGGCAAAAATCTCTTGAACATAATAAGCATGAGCAATTTTTTTTCTGGATACATCTCCCCAGGCAAGGGAAACAAAAGCAAAAATAAGCAAGTGGGACTACCTCAAAAAAGTTTCTGTATAGCAAAAAAAATAAATAAATAAACAAAAAAAAGCAACTACCATATGGGATAATTTTTTGCAAATGATATAATCTAGTAAGGGGCTAACATCCAAAAAATGTAAAGAACTCATATGACTCAACACCAAAAAAACAAATAACCCAATTAAAAAACTGGGCAGAGGACATGAATAGACATTTTTCCAAAGAAGATATTTGGATGGCCAACAATGAAAAGATGCTCCACATCACTAATTATCAGGGAGATGCAAATCACAACCACAATGAGGTATTACCTCACACCAGTCAGAATGGCCACTACCCAAAATATAAGAAATAACAAGTGTTGGCAAGGATGTGGAGAAAAAGAAACACTCCCACGCTGTTGGTGGGAATGTAAACTGGTGCAGCCACCATGGAAAGCAGTATGGAGATACCTCAGAAAACTAAACATAGAAATACCGTACAATCCAGTAATTCTACTTCTAGGAGTTTACCCAAAGAAAACAAAATCTCTGACTTGGAAAGATATATGCACCCCTATGTTCACTGCCACATTATTTACAATAGCCAAGATATGGGAGCAACCAAAGTGTCCATCAATAGAAGAAGGATAAAGAAAATGTGGTACATATATACAATGGCATGTTATGCAGCCATCAAAAACAAAGAAATCCTGCCTTTCATAGCAATATGGATGGAGCTAGAGAGTATTATGTTAAATGAAATAAGCCAGGAAGAGAAAGACATATACCACATGATTTCACTTACATGTGGAATCTAAAAACAAAGCAAAACAAAATGAACAAAATGGCAACAGGCTCACAGACACTGAGAAGTGACTAGTGGTTACAGTGAGAGAGGGGTTGGGGTGAGTAGGTGAAATAGGTGAAGGGGATAAAGAGGCACAAAATCTCAATCATAATATAAATTAGTACATAATATAAATTACAGGGATGAAAGTACAACATAGAGAATAAAGTCAATAGTTCTGTAACATCTATGTTGACAGATAATAACTTACACTGGTTCCAATAAAAAAGTGAACAAAGCCAGCCCTGAGGATCAGGACCTTTAGGATCTCACCTTCAGGCTGAGGGTAGAAAGTCATGTGTATATATGAATAGCAGTAGGCTCTGAATCTAAGAAAGAATAAAAACCATGAGAAACTGACCTATTTCAGCCTTTTGGTGTTCTGAAGTTTCCATTTCAATGTGGTGAAAAGAATCAAAGTATGATTTAATTTAAAAAAGGATTGTTGTCTAAAAGGAAAGGGAAAGAATCGGGGCCAATTCTAGCTTCAGATGAGATTGTTTCTGAGCATAGGAGATAGATGATCACCAATGAGGTCAAGCAAGAACGTACTGGAATCTCTCAGCATTATTCTTCCTTTTGATCATTGCAGGAAGCTTTCCTGATACCACCTCTTATAATGACCTAGGCCATCTTGGTTACAAATTACTATTCATTTTCCTTAAGACTTCTCACATATGAGGAAAGTAAAGAATAATAATTTACATGAACCCTGGAATCAGACTGCCAGGTTCTGATTCTGTAATAATGACCTGGGCAGATGACTCCATCTCTCCAGACCTCAATTTCCTTCTCTGTAAAATCATAAGAGTGACAGTATTTTTTAGGTTCTTGTGAGGATTATCTAAGATATTGCGAATATAGAACGTAACACAAGACACAGCATATACTGAGTGCCTAATAAACGGAAATAGTATTAGGATTGACTCTTTGCTTCATATTCCTATCTGTAAGCAGTCTTTTCCGTTATTTCTCAGCATTACTCCTTTCTTTCAGGCTCTTGATCTCCGAGGTTCTGGTCCCTCGTATCCCTGAGTCATCATCATTAAGATGCCGGGTTTCTGAAATCATCCCGCCTCCTGCTCGCTAGGGCTCCCTCTCCTGACTGCTTAGGTCTCGTGAGGGCCCAGACCTAAATTCCTTGACTGCGAAGCTCTCTCTGGGCTTGGCCATCGGTCTTGGAGGAATGTCCCCAGGCCTCCTGGAGCCACCTAAGGGTCGGCGACAAGACTGAGCCCCAACAGTCTGCGAGACACACCCCAGCACAAGAGTGGGAGGGAGGCCGCGCACCGAGGTGAGAAGGAAGCCGAGGACAAGCGTTCTCACCAAGGTGAGAATGAAACCGGGGGCGGATCCGTGCGCCGCGGTGTGACAGAGGCCGGGGGCGGAACCACGCAAGGAGGTGAAAACGAGGCCGGGGGCGGGGCCGCGTCCCGAGGTGACAGCGGAGCCACACCCCGAGGTGAGCGTACTGGGGGCGGGGCCACACGCCGAAGTGGGAAGGCGGCCGCGGGCGGGGCCGCGCCGGGGAGTCTCCTGGACCGTTAGGGAAGAGCCAGTCGCCTCGGCAGGCGGCGCGCGCGCGCGGCCGGCCCCGGGCGTGAGGCCGCGCAGGGGTTAAGGCCGCCGGCGCCACCTGGGCGCCGCTGAGGAGACCCACGAGCCGGCGAATCCCGCGCGGGCGCGGCGAACAGGTGTCCGTGCGCGTCAGGCGCCGGCAAGGGGCGGGGAGAAGGGGGCGCGGCCGGAAGCCCGGGGCGGGGAGCGGCCGGCTTGGTGAGCAGGGAGAGCTGAAGGCAGGAAGGAGCTCGCTGGGCTGCGCGGCGCGCGATGTGGAGCCGCCGCCTCGGCGACTGCAGCCGCCGCCGCCGCCGCCGCTGCTGCCGCCAAGCCGAGGAACATGGAGCGCGGCTGCAGGGAGCGGCCGCCCGCAGCAGCAGCAGCAGCGAGCTTCGTAGCGACAGCGGAGCGCAGCCCGCCCCGTGAGGCGCTGTCTGGGCGGCGGCGGCGGCGGCAGCAACAGGGCGGCTGAAAACCCGGCGGCGGCGGCGGCGTTCCTCCTCGCAACCTCCCCTCCTGCTTCGTCGCCCCTCCGTCTTCCCTTAGCCTTCCCTTTGCCACCCCCTCCTCTTCACCCCGAGCGCAGAGCAGCTGAGCCCGGGGGCGGCGGGAGGGGGCGCGTGCCGCCGGCGCGGGGTAGGGGCGGGCAGGGCTCGCGGGGACCCGGGGGACGCGTGCCGCGGCGCGAGGCGAGGCGCGGGGCGCAGGCCGCGCGGCGGAGCCCCTCCCCCCTGCAGCCTGGCGCGCGCCGGCCGGGCCGCACCGCTGCGGGCTCCGCGCGCGCGGGCCATGTCCGCCTTCTGCCTGGGCTTGGCCGGCCGCGCTTCAGCACCCGCAGAGCCGGACAGCGCCTGCTGCATGGAGCTGCCCGCCGCGGCCACGGACGCAGTCGGGAGTCCATCCGCCGCCGCCCTCATCTCCTTCCCCGGGGGCTCCGGGGAGCTGGAACTGGCATTAGAGGAGGAGCTGGCGCTGCTGGCGGCCGGCGAACGGCCCTCCGACCTCGGCGAGCATCCTCAGGCCGAGCCCGGGCCTCCGGCCGAAGGGGCCGGACTACAGCCGCCCCCCACCCAGGACCCCGAGCTGCTGTCGGTGATCCGGCAGAAGGAGAAGGATCTGGTGTTGGCAGCGCGGCTGGGCAAGGCGCTGCTCGAGAGGAACCAGGACATGAGCCGGCAGTACGAGCAGATGCACAAGGAGCTGACAGACAAGCTGGAGGTGAGGCCGTCCCTCCTGGGATGGGTGGGAAGCAGGGGGAGCCCAGGCGCCCGCCCGCCGGGCCCTGGGCAGCTCTGGGAGCCACTCACTCACCCTGCCCACCCCAGCCTCACGGAAAGCCACCTGAAAGACGGGGTAGGATGGAAGGTTTCGGATTATCAGACCAGGGATTGAACCCACCTCTTTCCCACTATGCTCACCGCAAATGGGTCCCTGCACAGCTCCAACCACTGTGGCCATTCTGTATATGTACTGTACACAGCATCTAAAATAGCGCTTACAGTATGACTAATTTATACACCACTGAGGTGATGTCTGCATACAGAGAAATGAGAAAGTCGGAAAGCATTTAAAATATGTTCCAGGTTTTCAGAGTAGTTAATCTCTAATCAGGGTGTTAGCCTAAAGCTTTCCAGTTTTGGCTTAAGGCCTCCAGATGCCCTTGTCTTAACTTCCCAGCAGGTCAGAGCTGTGGAAAACAAGTGCCCCTAAAGGAAGGAGCTTTATATATAACCTTCAAATACTCGGGGATTAGGAAATGTGGTTCCATTGCAGAAATCGGGGGGTGGGGGTGGGGGTGTTGCTCAGCATGTGACAGTTAGTAGTGGATTTAATTTGGATCTCAGTATTTATGTGTATTTAAACAATGCTTTTCTGTGTTCTGGGTCTTACATATGCAGTTGGATGGTCATTTGCAACCTAAGAGAACCATATGACTTTATTATTATAAAGACCCCTTAAAGCGTGTGTAAAATTTTCTGCCAGTTCTCTGGACCAAAGTTCTTTTGGAGCTATGCCTGTTTGTTTTCGTGCTCTTAACTAGAAGGATCTTGAAAGTGGGACGGAATGCCAGCATTCTAAAAATTAGATTTTCCGTCGTGGGGGCAAGGGACAGCATCTATGGTGGTGGAGACCAGCTAATTTTTTTTTGCCTGTGCATTTACTATTGTTACCCAGTTTGGTTGTAACCAGTTCTTTTTATTCTTAACTAAAAGGGAATTGGACAGTCCTGAATAAGGTCTGAAACTGACCTTTATGTCGTTCCTCATTCACTGCTTACTGTTTAAACAGTCGGAATTTAGATTCACAAACTTGCTGTAATAAGACTTAAGTGCATCTGAAGTCCAACAACATATCAAAAGTAAATCAGGGAGAAAGAAGGAAACCAGTGAGTGACCTGTAGTTCAGTTGGCCTGTTAACTAGGTCTGCCGGTTGATGAACTCCTGAGATACCTATCTGAAAAGTGGTTTGTGAAGCCTATAGGTAGACTGCCGAAAAGCAACCCAATGAATTGAACTGTGTAATTTTCGCTTGAAATAGAGGTCTAGAAATAAAAGAGTGTCTTTTTTTAAAAAAATGGGATTTGATTACACAACTTTATATGGAAGTCCTATTGCAGAGATTTATACTTGTGATTTGAAATTCTTTCAGTGAAGGACTTGAAAAGACAGCTAACTTGAAAAGAACATCATATCAGTTAGTTTGATTAGTGATAGATTTCACAATAATCCTGAGTGCAATTACACACATTCTGGGTTCCATGCCAATGCAGCCTTTATACATTTCTTCAACAAAGGAAAGATTTCAGAACTCTAACAAGAAAGGTTCCATTGCAGAAGAATAAAGTACCTTTGACTTTTTGCTGTTGGCTTGATTGACAATAAAATAATTTAAAGCTCTTAAATTATTTTTTTTTTAATCTTCACTCTTCTGCAGCTCAGCATATGATCTCTAGTGTTAAAAGTTTATTTTTAATTTCTGCAGATTGGTTGCACAACTACCAAATTGTGTATTTAAAAATGATTAAGATGGTATATTTTATGTAAACTTTACCACATTTATAAAATATTTTTTAAGTTAATTTTTTTAAGTCATATATTGATCATTACTGAATCTGAGTGATGGGTTATTACACTATTCTAGGTATGTTTGAAAATTACCATTAAATTTTTTAGTTTAAAAAAATACTTAAAAACATAAAAATATTGTCATTAGTTAATTGTTAATTCTTTTAGCATTAATATGAGAGTGACAGATTTGATCAATGGGGGATTATTTCATTTGATACCAGCAAATGAATTTTCCCCACAGTATATTTTTTAAGCAGCCTAGGTTTTATAATGTCTGTTTAGACAAAATACTTTTTAAAGTTTAACACAGCCACTCTGCTATATTTTCAATTAAATTAGACACTAGGTGTAAAAAACCAGCTCTTAATTTGTGGAAAATTACAGATGCTTTTTAAAGTGTCAGACAGTGGAGTCAAACACATTTTCTCACAGGTTGGTTTGAAACACATGAGTGGACTCTGAAAGAACATTCATTTGACTGTTAAATAACGAGGTTAGTTTTGTTTTAATCCCATCTGCTCCCTACTACTTCAAAATTGGCATCTTTCCAACTTCAGGACCCACAAGCCATTTTCAATATTTTTTTAAAAAACTCTTCATTATTGACCCAGGAATTCCACTCCTAGGAATTTACCCAAAGAATATAAGTTCTTAGATTCAAAAAGACATATGCACCTCTATGTTTATCACAGCACTATTTACAATAACCAAGATATGGAAGCAACCTAAGGTGAATGGATAAAGAAGATATGGTGCATATACACAATGGAATACTATTCAGCCATAAGAAAGAAACAAATCCTACCATTTGCAGCAACATGGATGGAGCTCGAGGATATTATGCTCAGTGAAATAAGCCAGGCAGAGAAACACAAGTGCCAAATGATTTCCCTCATTTGTGGAGTATAACAATGAAGCAAAACTGAAGGAACAAAATAACAGCAGACTCACAAATTCCAAGAAGGGACTAGTGGTTACCAAAGGGGAAGGGTGTGGGAGGGCAGGTGGGAAGGGAGGGAGAAGGGGATTGGGGGGTATTATGTTGAGTACACATGGTGTGGGGGGCGGTCACAGGGAAGATAGTGTACACAGAAGGCAAATAGTGAATCTGTGGCATCTTACTACACTGCTGGACAGTGACTGCAATGGGGTATGGGAGGGACTCAATAATATGGGTGAATTTGGTAACCACATTGTTTTTTCATGTGAAATCTTCATAAGAGTGTATATCAATAATACCTTAATAAAAAAAAATAGCTATACAGACAAAAAAAAACTCTTCGTTAGTTAATACTGAATGCCTCTCCAGTTCTGTGTGCCAAACCCAAAATTTTGCCTTGCATTTAAAACAAAGTGCTTTCTTATTAAAGTCACACTCCTTTAAAGCCTTTGATAGTTTCAAGGTTAAAATAGAAGTTCTTTAGCTGTGCATCTCTTAGGGTTAAAATGAAGATCCAACTTAATTTGAAAGACTGGGAAGTTTTGTTCATCTTTTCCACCTTTAAATTGAGTATACTGTATTTTATTCATTCACTGAATCATATTTTCATGTGCTTAAAGTTCTACAGGCATTTAAAAAAATTTCTTTGCAGCCACAATTAGCCCTTTTGCTTTTAGAACTTAAATCCAGCCAGGTTCCTAGTTTTTTTTCCCCCCAGAATATGAACTAAAACAGTAACTTGGATTTATATACTTTTTTCCTCTTCAGAAATTAAATATTTAGTTTTTTAAAATATTGTTTAGGAAATGGATTCCTGCAAAGAACCAAAAAAGCAACACCATTCTCTTAAGTCCAGGAAACTGTTCTTGAAAGGTACAAAGAAAAAGTATTATATTTTAAGTGGACCAAACACTGAATGCAAGTAAGGACCCCTGGGTTTGCTTCCTTAAATTCCAGCTGAAGTGAATTGTCTCTTACTGTGGCGATAGCCTTTATCCCTTAATTACATTTTCGTCCCCCTTCCCTAGGCCAATTCTCATGATTCCAGTACTACTACTTTTTTAATTTAGTTTTTTAAAATTAAGGCATCATTGATAAGCAGTCTTATGAAGGTTTCACATGAACAACATTGTGGTTTCAACATTCACAAGTCCCCCCCCGACCACCACCACCCCATTGCAGTCACTGTCTATCAGCATAGTAAGATGCTAGAGAGTAATTAACTAGTCTTCTCTGGCTGTCTAGTACTACCTTTTTAACAGGACAAAAAAATGTAAGCTGAAATTATCATGTAATGGGAGTCACTGGATTTAAGGAAGCAAACCCAGGAGTCCTTATTTGCATTCAGTGTTTGGTCCACTTAAAAAACAGTACTTTTTCCTTGTACCTTTCAAGAACTGTTTCCTGGACTTAAGAGAATGGTGTTGCCTTTTTGCTTCTTTGCAGGAATCCATTTCTGTAACAACCAATTTTGGGTAGGCTCATGGTGTTAATTTTTGTTTTCTCAGAGGTTTACATAAACTTAAATTTTTAAAGAATGGCTTTAGAATTACAGAAAAATTGGAAATACGGAACTGAGTTTCCTTATGTCCTGCATCCAGTTTCCTCTATTATTAACATCTTACATTTGATGGTACACTTGTCATAATTAACAAACCAATACCAGTATGTTGTTATTAACTAAAGTTCTTAATTTATTCCAGTTTCCTTAGCCTTGACCTAATGTCTCTTTCTGTTCCAGGATCCCACCCAGGATACCGTATTACCTTTAGTTTTTGTATTTTAGTCTCCTCTTAGCTGTGACAGTTTCTTAGACTTTCTTTGTTTTTAATGACCTTGACAGTTTCGATATTAACTTTTTTTTCAATTAATATAATTGACACATAACACCGTATTAGTTTCACATGTAGATATTAACTTTTACTATATCATGTAACAACGTCAAGAAACAAGCAGTAGCATGGGCAGAGCCTGACGTCCACATTTCCTGATATTCTACCTAGAGTTTACTGGTTAATTTAGCACATAATTGAAAATATTATCTTAATATTCTTTCCTCAGAGTAGTCAAAAGGCTAAATTCTGTGTGTTCATTAATAGAAAAGTCTTTGCATTTTTCAAGTATTGGGAGCCTGAATTAGGAAATCTGTCTCATGTCCAAAGACATATAAAGACAGAATAGACTGATCAGTACCACCTGTCCTCAACCCCACCCTACTCCTAAGTGGATTGGATTGTTTTAGTTGCTTGGTTGGGCTGTTCACTAACAGCTGTTTGCTGAGTATTTTTAAGTCTCTCTGTTCTTTTAGAACGCAAGCTTAAATTTATCTGGCCTCTCAGTAACACTGTGATTACTGAGTTTTTACTGTTGCCTTCTGCTCAATCTTTTTCACTGTGGAAAGATCAGTAAAACAAAGTATCACAATTTTAGGACTGCAATTAGCATTTCATCTTTCTGAAGTTTCTACAGTGACTGAAATATTCTCATTTTTAGAAGTTTAGCAATGTGAGGAAAGCATAGAGCAGAAAATTCTCGTGCTGATGAATAGAAGCCCCTTGTCATTTTTCTTACATGCCCCAACTGAAGTTGTATAAAGTATAACTATAATGTGACTTTTCAACACATATGCTAGAGTGCTTGGCTGCATTCAAATGAGTTATTCCCTTAAAGTGGTCAACTTGGGAGGCAGTACATTTATTTCAGTGAAAAACTGCTTTTCCTAATGTGCTCAGAATTTTAATTTTAGATTGTTTTAATCTTTTGGCACATTATTTTGACTGTTCTGTCATAGTAAATTTTCATCTTTCGTGGGTAAATTTGACTTTCAGAAACATTCACAAGTCACTTAGAGCAAAATAAGGGGAATAAGAAGGATGAAAAGAGAGAATCTCTTTTTTAGACACATCTCAGGTGTGAATTAATGAGACTGCTTTTCTTGTGTAACTATACAACAGCCCTAAGGCTTTCCAAAAGAAACATTCCAAAAAATATTTGAAAAGTGAAATTTTGGATAGAATAAGAGTGTAGCTTCCCAAGGCGAAGAGATGTCAGGGTACTCTGAAGGTGAAGATGCAAATGCTCCTCTTAGTTTGTTGAAGCAATCTCAGTGCTTGATAATCACCCTTCAGTGCAGAATTTTCTGTAGAATCAAGATACCTAGCTATCCAGATGCATGCTTACACTTTAACCCATTCTTAACTGAGTCACAGTCTCTGGACTTGAGGTTCAAGTGGGTGTATTTTGAACAGTTATTCCAGAGCTCTTCTGAGAGTACCAGAAGTGGAGGACCATTGCTATAACTTATATTTCATATACTCCTTAAGATATAGACTTGGCTTTTTTGTATATACTGTACTTTGTAAGTCGGAGAACCTACTTGCCTCTAAAAAGATATCCATATTTATTTCACAGAAACAAAAAAAATATTATTTTCTTCAATCCAAAAGAATCCTTTCCTCTTGAGCTGCTACTTCAAACCATCGGTACTTTTCCTGCATACCATTTGTCACACACAACTTAATTACTTTTATCAGCCTCTTCCACTGAAACGAAAACTCCAAAGGCAAGAACCATGTCTGTTTTGCTCATCACTATGTCCCCAGTACAGTGGCTGGCCCATAGCAGGCACTCCAGAATGAATGGGTCAGAAATAAATATGCAAGGTCATGATTTAATATGAACCTCAACCTGAACTTGCCTTAATGATTTTGAAATACAGTGCTGTATATAGCAACTAATATTTATTGGGTTGTGGTTTACAGTACTAAATCAAGTGCTCTAAAGAGTCAAGTAACTCAGACACAAATCCCAGCTTTGCTATTTACTAGTATTGACCTTGAGCTTGTTATTTAACCTCTTATCTTCTGTTGGCTCATTTGTAAGAAAAGATGATTAATCTGAAGGCTCTCTGGAGTTGTTTCCATCTCTGAAAACTGTGACTCCAAGTACCTGGCATTATGCCAGGCATGATGATTCCAAGAAAAGTCTTTTTAAGGACTTGTTTTAAGTTATTTAAGTGTATAGTTCACCAATTAATTAGATGACTTGCTAGATTTCTAGTGAATCCTTAAGTCTAGAACCCCATGCCCAAGGACAAGAATAAACACAATAACACAGGATGTTAGAAATGGCATCTCTTTGTGGAACTGATTCCTTCCCTACTCTGGAAGAAGGGAATATGTTTGTAGCTATGAAATGGGCAACTTTTCCTATGTGCAGAGCATTTGTGTGTATGTGCATACTTACTAGGAAAAAGAGGAGTGTGCAGGAAGAAAAAAACAAATCTGTGGAATTAACAGTTTTTAAATCTTCTTCACTTCTCACCCAGCACTTAGAACAAGAGAAACACGAACTAAGAAGACGATTTGAGAACCGAGAAGGGGAGTGGGAAGGGCGCGTGTCTGAGCTGGAAAGTGACGTGAAACAGCTTCAGGATGAATTGGAGAGGCAACACGTTCATCTGCGGGAAGCAGATCGAGAAAAAACTCGGGCCGTCCAGGAATTATCAGAACAGAACCAAAGGTTATTGGATCAACTTAGCAGGGTAAGTCACAAGTTAAGAATCTATGGTATAAAATACTAAATGTTGAAACAGAGCTTCTGTGTAGTATCAATCATATGTGGTAAGAGTAATTCTGATTTTTGTTGCCTTTGGTGTTTATGTCATCTAGTTAAATAGTTCACACCTACAAAAACTTCAGCTGTGCCAAACTAGGAGTCAGGAGCCAAGACCTTTTCCTGCCATTAGCTGCCTACGAGACTTTGACGGTCACTTAACTTGGGAGTTTTCTCATTTTTAAAATGAAAGAGTTGTGCTTAATGATTTCTGACATTCCTTATAACTCTAAGTGTGTACAATTCCTTTACCTAGAGAAAGTCTGTCACTTGTAAGATTTTGTTCATGCATTTAGTTCAAATGTTAAATGGTGCCGTCTTTAAACTGAAAAGCTTAGAGACAATTTCTAGAGCAAAATGATTTTCATTGATGTCATATTGGTGAATGTACATTCCTTCATATTATTTAATTATGAAAGGAGATATGCGTATCTGTATTTAAAATTTGTTATAGTTATACATTAAATAAAAATTCCTTACCTGAACCTTTATAGGGTGAGGTCATGAAAGTGTCAATTAACCAAGGTCAAGACTTGTAAAAACATTGCAAAGAAGGAATTTAAGGGCTAAATAGGTGGAAATTAATTTAAATACAGAGCATACCTTTTTAACAAATGCAGAAATGTTGTTAATGCCTTGGTCTCTAAACCCACCTGAAAATTAAGAGCTGGATTCATTATTGTACCTCAATCCTTATGTGTCAAAAATAAAACTACCTAGTCCTTCAGTTACCAGAGGAAAAAGGAACTACTCTGATTTCATCCCTAAGCAGTAATGTTCTCATGAGAGTACTGCCCTTGTCCACATGAGTAGTAGTGTTTGGTGCTTAGGTCTTTGGGAAAGGCTTAGCTAGCTCAGCATATGGTAAATTCCTGGCAGGCACTTCCAACTCACTCTACAGATAACACTGTATGAAGCCATTTCACTAGTTTGTGTCAGAGTTGCTTCCCATGGGTACTCTGAGACTGGTCAAAACCTTCAACCTCATAAGGAAGTGTGAAGTAAATGCTACCACTAGAGAAAGGGACAGGAAGAAGAAGAGACAGAATGGAAGTTGAGGAAGGGGGGCAAATGGTGGGAGGGTAGGAAGAAGGAAGGAAAGAGAGAAAGAGAGGTCTAATAACTTGGAAAATAGCCAGTTGCAGGAAATAATCAGAATGGGTGTGAAAGGTGAGAATTCAAAGATAGTTAGAGCTAAGTAAAGGTCTTGCCTACAGGTTTCCCATCTAGGGAATCAAATCACCATTTGATGGTTGGAAAGGAAGAGTTGGACAGTTCTTCCAGACGTCACTTGCAAGGGCAGCTCAGTAACAGCGTTTCAGATTCAGTCCTAAAACCTTTTCAGCCTCTATCCATGTAAGATTTTATAGGTTTTTGAGTCTTCATTAGTCCTGAAAGATTAAGCCAACCAGATAGGCCTGGTCAGATTGATTTATTTGTTCAAAAACATTTAATACTTACTCCAAACAAGTGTTTCTTATGGAGACTTATGTAAGGAATACAACACAACAGAACAATTAAGGGGAAAATTATTTTTAGGGGGCTAAGTTCATATTACAAAATAATGTGAGGAGACACTCAACTCTGCTTTGTGATCTGGTGAGAGCTAGGTGAAAGGAGAAAGTAAATATTAACATGACGTAGGAAAGAGCACAGAGTTTGGAAGTTAGATGCATGTTGGCTTTTGACTGCGATTCTCATCAGTCGGGTGACCTTGTTTGTGCTTCACTCTCCTTATCTTTAAAATAGGGGTAAAAATTTGTGCTTCTTGCTTATATTGTTAAAATGAAAATAAGGTAATATGTCTATGTTAAGCAGTATATGAAGGGTAAGGATTTGTTTCAGTGTTAATGGTTATTTTGCTAAAGCAGTATCTTTATAGTTGAGTTTCCTTTGCCTAATTTCTCTGTAGAAAATCCTGATAAGCTGCTCCCAAAAGAATGTAAGAGGATAACATTTCCACTAGATCTAGATTCTTGTTATCCTCTCTGGCCTTGAATGTAGGCCCTTGGTGAGTTTTGTGGCTTTTTTCCCTTTCTCTTTTTAAGCAGGACAAGTCCCTGGGGTTTCCATCAACAGCCAGTTAGATTGTATTTTATTATCATTTTACTAACTGGGTATTCAGGAACTAAAGGAGTTGAGAACTTTGAAGTGAATTAAGATTCTCCAGGACAAGACAGCACCCAGCAGAGGTGGTAGAAGACCGTGATTTTCTTACAATGAATTTAACATGTTTTTATAAGCATGGGATGTATAATATCTGAGATGTAGTACAATATTTCTATGAGCTTTTGTCCAAAGTACAATATTTCTATGATGCTTTTGTCCAAAGTATTTTTAAATATATTTCTTTTGCTGTCATGCCTCCAGAGTTTTTTTTAAATAACTATATTTAAAAACCTATATTTTAAAAAATAACTTTATTGAGATATAATTCACATGCTATAACATTTACTTTTTAAAAGTGTGCCGTGCAAGTCCATTTTTTGTAGTATACTCACAGAGTTGGGCAGCCATCACCACTACCTAATTACAGAACATTTTGACCCCTTTTTCCCAAACAGAAACCCTTTACCCATTAGCAGTCATTCCCCACTCCATCTAACCCCCTGCCCTATGTTGTGACTCCTGGCAACCACTAACCTACTTTCTGTCTCTGTGGATCTTCCTATTCTGGATATTTCATGTAAATAGAATCATATATATATATGACTCTTTGTGACTGGCTTTTTTTCCTTTAGCATAGTATTTCCAAGGCTCATTGTAGCATTTATCAATACTTCATTTTTATAGCTGAAGAATATTCCATCATATGGATATAACACATTTTGTTTTATCCATTCATTAGTTGATAGACATTTGGGTTGTTTTCACTTTTGGCTGTTGTGAATAAAGCTGCCATAGATATTCAGGTACAACTTTTTGTGTGACCAAGTTTCTTTTCAGCTCTAAAATAGAATGCTTTGAGCATATGTATCCCATGAGTTTCTGGGTCCTCATTATGATGAAGGAAAGAATAGATATTGTTCAAATTTTATAGCTGGGAAAACTGGGAAAGATAGTGACTTGATTAAAGATCTTCTAATTCAGGACTGATTGGGGTTTCTGTGTCTCAATTTCAAATTTCTGAGGCAGCAATTAAGATCACATGCTGTGGTGCCAAACAGCCCTGGGACCCAACACCAAACCTGCTGTTTATTAGTTCAGTGAACATGGGAAAGTTTTTCACCTTTTTAATAATTTTAGTTTCCGCCTCTGTATAATGGGAACAATTGTATCATTGCAATTACCTAATAGTGTTATGAGGGCTAAATGAAATAAGGTATCTGAAAGTGTAACCATAATGTCTATCATATAGTAAGTGCTCAATAAATGGTAGCCATTCATTATAATTATCATGCCCTCATCAGGTAAATGGGATTTCTGCATCTAGTCAAATGTTGATTCTCTGAGAGTAGAAGAATCTGAAGTATCCCCAGCACATATCAGCATGTAAAAATGTTTTATTAGGTAGTTAAATCTCTGTTTAGAAATATTTGTGTAAAATTGACCCTCTTAGGAGTTAGGTCCAGTTTATTCTGTGGCACCTGCTATGGAACTCTAGACTACTGCTGCCTATACCCTGTGAATACCTTTATCCCAGTTTACTTGATCATTGGGACAAACTGCCCTCTAAATTCTCTTCTAACTTCTAAGATTCTGTGAGTCTTCTTTTTGGGAAACTCAGGTTGACATACTTGGAGAAAGTGTAATTCACTTTCTAAGTGAGAAAGTAACACCATGATAGCATTGACAGTGCAGTTTAATAGAACATGTTAGATGCTTATGGTCTGAACTAAATGAAAAGTGGAAACAATGCAATGGGCCTTGCATTCAGAAAGAGGAGAGGAGAGACATGGGCCATGCTTGTTGCCTAAAGAGAGTATCTCCATGTAAAGCTTAAAGTGGAGGTTTTGTGAGAATCCTTCTGATGCATAATACCCAGTGCTTTTCATGAACTGGCATTATAGCTGAAACCTCCCAGATGATTTTCTCCTGAAAGCAACAAAGAGATCAGAGTTCTCATCAGTGTTAAAGAGTTCTGAAGTGGTGGTTCACTAATTTAACCTGCTACAGCTTGTAACACAGTTTAGGCACTGTGGAAAGTTCTTACAGTCTGCATATACAGCAGCAGGCCAAGGCAGTGATTTGAACAATGCAAGAACAGTCTTGCTCATCATCATAATCGTTATCATATCATCAGTAATAACAAGCTTTTTGTTTAGCCTTTTCACTCATCAGAAGCAGTTGAAATAAGATTTTCAAATGAGTCTCAGCAGTGTTAGAAACTCCAGTAAGACTTAAAAGAGGGCATTTTCATAGTTTGTGCCAATAAAACACCATGTACATGTTCTTGCAAACACCAAGCTTAGACTTGAGCAAACTGTTGACCAAAGAATGGGAAAACAGTTTATTTCTCCTTTTACAAAAAATGGGATTTAAAATTGCTTAGGGACCTCTGAGGTTTTTCCTTACCCAAGAAACATAGCTCCAAAGTTTGTAGGAACTGGCTAGAAAATTTTCTTACACTTCCCCTCCAGTATTATGCATGATCTGTCAGTCACACCTCTTTTTCCCCCTCCTTTATTTACTCCTCATCCTGTCAAAAACAGAACCATATGCTTGGTCCTAATACCATTTTTTACTAGGGGTCAGAGCTTCACTTCCCTGCAGGACTGAATGTGTACAGTCTTAGTGATTCTTTGATTATTATGTATTGGATTGTGGTTATTGGATAATTACGTAGATTTTTTATTTTTCCATTCAAATAATCATGAGGTATTGCAAGCACACAAAAATCTGCAGAGAATAATATAAATCCAGCTTTGTAAAATCCTACCATTTTGTCATATTCAGATTTTTTTAAGAGATTAAACATTACTGATATATTTGAGGCTATGGCCTCATTCTTCTCCACTTTACCAGAGTTACTATCCTTCCTATTCATGTTTTTATATTGTATGTGTGGATATATATATATGTGTGTGTGTGTGTATGTGAACATATATATCTCCATTATATAAATATGTGTATGTGTGTATATATATGCATGTATATATACACACATATATGTCCATTAACAATGTATGATAATTTTTTCCATGTTCCAACATTTAATAAACGGCAGCATCGTATACACATCATTCTGCAACTCATTCTTGTGGCTCAGTGTTATGTTTTTGAGATCAACCTATATTAATAAAATGTAGTTCCAGTTTATTTAGCTGTTTAGTGTTTTATTGTGCAAATGTAGTGTAATATATTTATCCATTCTTTTGTTGACAAACATTTGTTTACAATTTTTCAATATTACAAACTTTCCTGCAGTGAATATTCTTATAACTTTTCTTCTTGTATTCATATATTTGAGTTACTATGGGGATAAACCTAGGAGTGGAATTGCTGGATCCAAGAGTAAACACATCTTCAACTTCATGAGACACTGCCAAGTTACTCTTCAAGATGGTTGTACAAATTTATATTCCTAACCGTCAGTGTGTGTGAGAGCCAGTGTGTATGATTCTTCACATTGTCACCAACACTTCATTATTGTCAGATCTTAAAATTTAATCAGCCTCATGTATGTGAAATGGAATTTTTGTTTCAATTTCTGTGTCGTGAATTTCTAGTGAGGTTCAGTATCTTTTGTGTTTATTGTGAATTGCCTTTTATATCCTTTACCTATTTTTTTACTGGTAAATTGTTTTACATATTCTTGATACTGTTATATTTTCACTTTGCTTATGGAGTCTTTTACTAAACAGAAGTGTGTATTTTTAATGAAGTCAAATTTGCTAATCATTTCCTTTTTGATTTGTTCTTCTGTGTTTTGCTTAATCCTGTCCTCCAAGTCATAAAGATAATTTCCCATATAAATTATAAAAACTTAAGGCTTATTACATTCTACTTTTAGATCTTTAGGATTTATTTTTTTAGAATGATATGAGAGGAATCCAGTTATGTTTTCTATATGGATTAGTGTTTCAGCACTGTTAATTTCCCCATGGATTTCTAATGCTATATGAATTTTTTAATAATAAAAAAGAGGTCCTAACATTTACTCTTGACTAACAAGCCAAGATAACTTAAAAATTTTAGAATGTTATAGAAAACTGTGTTATTTGCTAGGGCTGTTGTAACAAGGACTGATTGGCTTAAGCAACAGAGTTAATCTCACAGTTCTGGAGCCTGGAAGTTCAAGCTCACGGTGTCAGGAGGATTGATTCCTCAGAAGGGAAGGATCTGTTCCAGGTCTCTCTCCTTGATGTGTAGATGACTGTCTTCTTCCTGTGTCTTTCCCCCACGTAGATCTGTCTCTGTTTCCAAATACCCTCTCTTTATAACAACACCAGTCATACTGGATTAGGGTCCAGCCTAATAGACCACTTTTTAATTTGATTTCCTTTGTAAATACTGTTATCTCCAAATAAGGTCACACTATGAGGTACTGGGGATTGGACTTCACAATATGAATTTCAACCTATAACAAAAACCATTTTGAGGTGTATTTTGCCAACAGGTCCAACTTTTGGATCTTAGTACTGTCTGTGAGAGATGTTTACAGTAGTGCCACTTTCCTGGGGGTTCCATACCTTCAATAACATGTTTATACACCACAGGTATGTGATTACATGCCTACAGCCATATGACCAAGCGCTGCCATGACCAGTTGGGAGAGACTCAGAAACCTTAATCTTATTCTTTGAAAAAAGTTCCAGATCCACCTCTCTCACTCTCCTTTAATGACAGTCATTCTATTCTTTTGAGTAAATTAGTGATATATTGGGATATATTGGGGAACACAAGACCTTTGTTGTATGAAGCTTGTAGGAAGAAATATGTAAATAAAAAAATCCATAAGGTAACTCTAGATTGTAGTGGGTACTGTAAAGGTGATGTGATGGCAAATGAGCAGAAAGAAGAGTGACTTTAGAAAGGGGGTGGGGGTGGGGAGACAACCACAGAAGAGCCAGGGGAGGAATGTTCTTTAAGAGATACTGTTAGATTTTAAACTCTGCGAGCAGAGGGTCGGCTTGCATATCTTATAAATAGGTATCTGGGAGAGTAGGCATTCCATAAAAGATTCTCAATTATTTTGGTTAAATGACTAAGATACCTCATAAAGAAATATCTAGAACCAGAGCTTTCTGAAGATTACACTGCCCCTCCATGCACTCTGTAAAAGCGCACTCTTAACTCTTTCAAACTCACTCTTAATGCTGTAGGTGTGCTGTTTGAAAACCAGTGGGCAAAGGGACAGTGGATGTCAGTGCAGTGATAGGCAAGCTGTAAATAATGGTGACTCAGAGATCTAGCATTTTCTGGATTTGCATAAAAACGCAATCTCCAATGAACTGAGAAGAATGACTACAGAATGGACAGAGCTTTTGTGTGTTGAAGGTAACGCCTGCAAGTACTTGTGGGTTGTGCTTTGTTTCTCCAGTGGGCCGTAGATAAGTCAGTTACTGAGTGACTGTAGCCCCCTGACCTTGCCGATGGAGCTAGAAATGAGCATTTTAGCTTTTACCAGAAAAGTTATCTTGTCTCATGGAAGGGTTGGCCATTATTCGGGTTTGGGTATCATTATGGCTTCTCCCTGCCTTACTGGGAGCATACACTCTGGGCAGGTGAACACTCTGTCTCCAGCTGTCTGTCGTCTTATCTGTTCTTAGAGCCCAGAGTGGTCTGTAGTGTGGAGGAGACAGTGAGAGGTTGCCCTTTGGAAAGCTGAATAGTAACTGCTTTTGAACAGAGCCTCATTGAGGATGTATAGTGGCTCCGTGTGCACCCTAGATATTAAACTCTTGAGAATTCACCTTGAAGGTCATTCTTTTTATCCCTTATTTGTTTTGGTAATGTACTATATTCTTTTTGCTTTTGTTTTACCAGCCCCTCCCCCCTTAGTTCTTTTCTCCCTCCTTGCAGCTCTACCAGTGTCCCTAACAAACCTCTCCTTCATGCCTCATATTCACAGTTGTGGTCATGTGCCTAGTCTTACGGCTTTGGGTATTAGTATCTAATTGTGTCAGTGGGAGAAGCTTCAGAGGGCAATGTGCAAAAAAGGCTGTTCTTAGGTGAAGGGATAAAGAGGGACAGAATCCCAACTATAATATAAATTATTCACAGGAATGAAAGTACAGCATAGGGAATATAGTCAATAATATTGTAACATCTTTGTATGTTGACAGGTAGTAGCTGCACTTACTGCAGTGAGCATTTAACAATGTATAGGTAAGTGTCAAATCACTATACACCTGAAACCAATATAATACTGTATATCAGTTACACTTCAATTTTTTTTAAAGCGTCTGTTCCAAAGGTTGGATGAAGCAAAAAAAAAAAAAAAAAATGTTACTCTAGAATCACAGATAGGGAGGGGAACAAAAAGAATTCAACAGGAAGTTAGACTTAGGTCCAAGGCCAGGAGAAATCAAAGCCTGCATTTTAAACTAGAAGGGCTTGAGCCAGGAGATACCCAGAGAAATAGTCTGAATGTTGGTGATGGAGAGGTCGAAACAAAGGAACAAAGATACACTTATGAAGCCAGGCAGCTTGAAGTCTGTGTCTGTGAAAGTTTGGCAACTGATGGCTGTTCTTTTGTGAAAGCCGGCTTATCTGGCGAGGGTTGGGGTAGCTTCTTAAGGAACTAAGCCTTATTGAATATCTCTCACTAGATACTCAGGAATTGTAATTTTGTTCCGCCCTAAGTTTCCACTCAGATTTTTTAATTAAGAAATTTTAATATTATGTATTTGGAGGACAATATGATAATATCTATATAAAGGAGTACAAAGATATATGAACAAGGATATTCACCGCAGCAGTGTTTCTAACACTAAAACACTATAAGCAATGCACATGCTCTTCAATAGGAAATGGTTACACTAACCATGGTACATCTGAATGTACATGGAATATTATATACAACCATTAAAAATATGAAAAAAATCTAAGATATAGTAAGTGAAAAAAGTTAAAACATTTTGTTTAAAAAGAAAGCAAAACTAAGTAGAAAAATTGTGCATGTATGTGTGTATGATGTATGGAAAAATACAAAAATAATTTAAACCCAACTATCACTAGTATTGTCTTTGCTAGAAGATCATGGGGGATTTTTTCTGTTTACATCAAACATTTCTGTATAGTTGCATTTTGTTTTGCAAAGAACGTAAGTTCTTTCTGTCATCAGAAAAGAGTATGTATTGTTTTTAATTTGGCAGTTCCTGAGACTCTGTTCTAGTACCTTTTGTTAGGTTGTCACCCAAGAATTTATTTAGAGTGACTGAAGCTGTGCTCAGATGAGTGTCTATTCGTTGCCTCTTCTACCCTCTGTGATCTCCCATCTCCTCACCCGTCCCCACACTCTCAGCTCCTAGAAGCGCCATTCTTCTGAGTTAGTGTCTATGAGGTGACACGTATAGGAGGAAGTTGATGCAAACACGCATTTTGTCTGTTTCCTGCCCGTTTGGAGCTGTATTCCTCAGTCTGTCTCTCATATCTTATTCACACACAAAGAATATAGTGTGCATACTAGCTGCAGCTAATCTTCCCTGAAAAGCCTAGTTTTCCTCTGAAGAGTAAACAAATTCCTGCCTGAACAAGCTCATTTGGGATTGGCAGCTCTGCATCTGATATAGTGGAAGGAAATTTCTCCCAGATTTCTTACAAGGGTTAAAGGCTTTAAAATAGTGGCCATTAGTGTCATAGTCACTCTGCCTCTGGGGAGTGACCTGTAGCAATCCTTGTTTCTGGAACACATTACAATGAACAACAACAGCTGCTCATCAAAACTAGTTTTTGCTGAATGGGCTTTTATGCCTTTTAGGTAGGGGGCTATATTACTTCTTTTCTTCTTAAAATCTACTTCATTTACAAGTGTTGTGTTTAGAAAAAAGACATGTAGTTTTTTAGTCAGCTTCTTAAAAGAAATTATGGAAACAAAGAATTTTCCGACCAAGTAACAGTAAATTTCCAGAGGATGTTCATATGTGGGACCTCCTCTGATCTCATTACCACTCTGTGACAGAAGTAGTGGTCATTTTGCTTTATTTGACATATAAGGAAACTGAGGATCAGAAGTTTAGTGACATTGCCCAAGGCCTTGCTCTGGTTACAGGTTAACCACTGGTTTGCAGATTGGTTTTGGTACATTTTCTAGGTATGGTAGTCAATCAGAAATAAAAACCTCACGTCTATTTCCATCTCATTGGCTTATTTTTTCGTTGATATTTGCTGGGTATTGCTGTTTTGGATGCCCTTAACTTCAGATCACTGAGTAAAAAGAATCCAAAGGTTTGGGATCCACTTTTAGCTCTTTCTGTTTGTTATATATCCAGGTGTGCTAAAAAGATTGAAAATAATTTGTTGAGAGGATCGCTTCAGCTAGAATAAAAAAGGGGTGTTTGCGTATAGGAGCTCTCATCTATGAAGATAGCATTTACAGCTTTTTTCCAGGATGGTACTATTGCTAATTTGTAGGTTAAACACATTAAGGTGCTAATTGCTTATTCTTTCAGCATATGGGTGTTTTTATTGGTAGATTCATGTCATGTGTATTTGAGCCTGTTCTTAATTATTTACCCAGAGAGAGCCATGCCCACTTCAGGAGTCTTGAGGTTGGTTGTGTCTGTTACAACCGTATCTAGTTCTCATTATCTTTTTCAAAAGAGGAGCCTACGGTTTTAGCATATTAAATCTAAATTTGGGAGGTTGCAAGCCTCAAAATTCAGATGTATCACTATGGGAGTAGATCTCAATGCTGCTAGGTTTGACTTAATACAATGACAATCAGCTTTTTTTTTTCTGACATTGAAATCTGGATTCCCTCAGTCCTTGTAGACAGCTTAGTGTATTGTATTGGGAATGATGAAAACAGAGTTAAATGAGTTGCCCCTGCCTCATATGAGGTGAAGGGCCTCCAATTTTATACCTGGCAAGTGGGTTACAGGTGATAGGAAGATTGGAGTTCATTGGCAGTGAAAAAAAATTGGCAGCAAACTATGTACTCTTTTGTTACCTCAGCTGCTAACTCATAGTTCTGGCATTAAATATTGTTGCTTTGAAAAATAAAATACTGTATTTACTGAGTAAACATAATCATCAGAGAAGCAGATAATGCTTTGACTCTGATAACATATTCTCCATTGCTCTTCATGGAGTCTGGGACAATAATCCAGTGCTGTCATGTAATTTGTTTCATACAATTTTATCATATAATTTTTAGAACTGAAAAAGAACTTCTGGTCTAGTTGGACTAGTGATTTATAAACCATTAACTTTTTAGAGCTTCTGAAAATTTGATTGTGTTTTTAAAAATTTGTAGCTCTTTGAAGAACCATTACCAAAATAGACACCATGCAGCCTCTTGAAATAAATGGCACATTTGACAGATGAAAAACCATTGGTGCCTAAGTTTGTGCTGCCAGCCTAACTTGCCTTTGTGGAGACATTGGTCCACAGCCTTTCTTTCTGTCTCTGTTAACTAAAGAGTATTACGCTATTGTAACATAAGTTGTGTAAAAACTGGTGACATTTGTAACTACTTCACTGGGTGAATAAGACAATTTGTTTTCAATACTTTAAAATCAAAATTAAATCCACAGACACATCAATACTGGGTAAAGCTGCCACTGTCATCCTCCAATTACAAATTGTTTTGAAAAGAGTTCATTGTTTTTGTTTATATATTTTATATATTTAAATTAATAAAATATTTAATATTAATGAAAGATTTCCCTTTTCTGTATCTGTTTATTTAAGTTTCTCATAAGATTTCATATGGAAAAGCATTGTGCTGCCAAAAAAAAAAAAAAGAACCACATAATTTGGAAGACTCTTGGTTTAGATGGGTGGTTCTCCAACTATGTTCTGAGGAGCCACTGGTCTCCAACAGGCACCTCAGGAATAGTTGCAAAGAAGAGCTAAAAGGGGGATTACCCTGGTAGATTCTTTTCCCCTTACACATTTCCATTGAAACCTGAGTGTTTACATGTTTTATATATGGAAGTTCTGCTTAATATTTTATTTGAAAAAAGTGGTTTTCAGCTGTGTAGTAAAAAAAATGATTTGCACATCACTATTAATAAGCAGGAAGCTGAGGCCCAGGGAAATCAAGTGACTTGCCAAGTCTACAGTCCCAGTCCTTTGCTACTTCCCGTGGGGCTTCTACTACTGAGAAGTAAAACAAGCCATCTCTTCTAGAGTAAAGAATGCAATACTGATTGAGAAAAAACACAAAGGAGTGGTATTCACTATTTGTAGAGGGGTTACGCTAGTTACAGTTTTATTACTTAATACTGAAGCTTCTGTAACAAAATCTTAGTAGCATAACAGAATGAATTAAAAACTGGTATTCCTGATTGATAGGTGGCCCTTAATTAAGGCAGAGTCAGTGATCCAGCTGTCTCCTTCCTTCTTGTCATTTCTGCCACCTTCAACAGGTAGCCTCCAAAGTCACAGCACAAGGGAAAGAGCCTGGAAGGTTTCTGTGGGCCATGTCTGGAAATGGTGCACACCCCTTCCACTCATTTGCTCGTCATAACTCACTCGTAGGGCTACACTCAGTTATAAGAGAGCCTGGGGAACGCAGGCCGACTTGGTACTCAGGGAGAAGTGGGTGAACAGGTAGTCAGTCTCAGCCATAACAGTGTCAGAATAGAGTCCTAGACTTCTCTTATCTGGGCTTAAAGGTTCTGAAGGAGCTGGAGTGGCTGATTGCTAAGATCCTAAGAGCTCTAACTAGAAAGGCAGACATAGTTGTAAAATACCACCTTTTTTGTTCCAAGTACAGAAGCATTTGGTCTTTTGGTACTCAGGTGATCTATCTCTGGTAATCACAGATTTGGGCAAATGCATTTGAAGCTGTAATTTGATTCAGAATCCTCAAATTTTCAAAAGTGGGTATGATTTTCAGATTGCTTTGGGGTAGGGTAGACCCATTCGTGGTTATAATGGGTAGGATAACACTGTTAAAGCAGATAAACCCTAAGATCTCAGTGGCTTTATATAATAAAAGTTTATTTCTCATTCCCGGTAAGTCCGAACAGTGTTCCTGTTTAAATATATGAGAGGAAACAAATAGCATTATGTTTTAATGGAAGGAATAGGCCTGGAAAGCAGAAGACCTCAGTTCTAGCCCACGCTGTCACTTTCTGAACTTAAATAAATCCTCACTCTGGATCTCAGTTTCTGTGTCAGTAAAACAGTTAGATGGTTTTTTCACTCTCTGAATGTCTACATGTATATATGTGATCTCTATTAAAAAGAGAATTCTTAAGGAGGACATGCTCACATTATGTGGTATATTGTGGATCTGTTAGCTTTATAATGCTGTGTTCTTTACATGCAGAACAGATCCATCCTTCTCTGGGGCTGGGGGCAGCTTCTCCTCTCACCAAAATTTAGTGCCTCTATATAATGAGAAATAGAGGATGAGATGATTGGTGCCACAACAAAGTTTATTTTCCATTCCTGCCATGACGCATAAGGTACTTTCCTGCACACAACTGATGATGTGGGTGGTGAAGAGGTGTTACGCACTTTTCCTGTTTAAACTCACGCAACAATAGTATAGTACTAAGGTTTTATGAGGCTGACATTCCCAACTCTGTACAATAAGTCATATTTTCCACATTGCCCTAGTATATTAGTCGCATTCAGTACTGCGTATTTGTTGTTTGCAGAACTATAAGACTTCCCCCTACACACACCTCTCGTCACCAGTTGCTAGGTTACAGCTTTTTATATTGAACCAGTCTGGTAATGTTGCTATGGATACCAGTTATTGTTCCTCTTGACTTGTTCTGGTCAGGCTCAGAATACAGGCAAGACGTAACTGTGATGTCAGAGGTGTTTTAAGCATATGGCTTTCCGTCCACATTAATTATATGATAGAATAGTCATCATTTCTATGTTTTCTAATGTTGTATACAATAAGGAAACATGGTATGAACTGAATCCTGAACATACTCCATCATTTAGGCCCTTTATCCCATTATCATAATGCAGAAGTAAAACAGATTATGAACTATGAATAGGAGGCCTGCCATACTGTGTCCCTCTCATGCTACACACAGACTAGAAGCAATAGGGAAGACTATCCATAGAATATAATCATTATTTTTGACACTGCCCTCATAGGTTAGGGGCATTTGGGGATGTCTTTGTCAAATTCAGTTTATCTAAATGTCAAAGCCTGTGGTCTAAATTTCATTGCCATTTAATGTCACACATGGGTTATGCTTGTTTTCCTGCTAGGTTTTAGATGACCTTAAGGTGGGGACTGTGTCTTCAACTGGTTTTGATCCCCAGCAATGCTTAGTATATTGCCACACACATAGCAGCAATCCAGAGAAGGCTTATTCTGAAGACTAAAGGAGTAGGTAATTACTAATCTGACTTTAGATTCTTAGCGTAATGTTTTAAGATAGTGAGAACCCCTTCACATTATAATTGTTGAAGGTCAAGTTTAATTCATGTTTCTTAGCTCTTACCTAATCTGACTCTTTGATCTCACAGTTGGAGAAACAGCTAAGGCCCTAAGAGGATGTGACTCATCTAAGGTCACAGAGCAAGTAAAGCTGTGGTTTATGCAAACGTGCATGATAAAGGCTGTGAAAAACAGGTTAAAATATTTGCAGTAAAAGTAATTGTTTGCTTAATGGTGTTTTGTTTTATGCAGTCTGTTACTTAAAAAGCTCTCAGACAAGACGTATAAGAGGAGAGAGGAACTCCAGTGTTTGACAGGAGCTCTGTGAAGAGCCTATCAATTTTTATCTCAGTTAAACCCAAAGCCTTGCACTCTCCTTAAATATTTTACTTATTCCTCAAAAACCAAATTGAAATAGAATATAGCATAGGATTGAAGCCAGTCTTTCAAAATTAACATCCTTTTTAAAAAACTGGCAGGATTTGAATTAAAAAGTCATCCCCTTAAGATTCCTCAAGGGAGGAACAACCTAAGACAGGCACAGTCACAGGGAGGCCATCAGGTGAGAAATCGGGGAACAGTGGTGAAGCTTAGATCCTCACCTCCCCCTGTTTTGAGAGAAAGCTTCTGCATCCGTGGATGTTTTATTGCCCTTGTCTAGCTCGGATTAGCACATAGTCTACAGGCACACACATGATCATCTACAATTGCTCTCTTACAACACTAAACTGTGTTTTCTACCTTTATCTTGCATCTACCTACCACTTCAGCATTTTATTAAAAATAAAAAAAATAATAATAATAAAGGGAGAAATGTGGGATCCACATATAAATCAAGTATAAAAATCAAACGAATATTCATATTTGACTTGATTGTTTATAGTTCATAATGCGTGATCAAAACCGAAAGTTTCTGTGATGAATGCCCTTGCACTGTTCACCATGTAAGAACTTATTCACTATGTAAGAATTCGTTCACCCATGTAAGAACTTGTTCGTTATGCTTCAGAAGATTGGAGACTGACGAGAATTAGGTTTGAGATGGATTAATGATTGTGCATTGAGCATTGACCCCCCTATACAGAATTTTATTGTTGTTAACAACCATTTGATCAATAAATATGAGAGATGCCCTGTCAAAAAAAAAAAAATCTACATTAAAGTCATCTTATAGGAAAAAAAAAAAAAAAGTCATCCCTTGCATCTGATGACACTTCCCTAAAGTGAAAGGAATTTATTTACCAAATAAATTTGGGAAAAAACAAATTATCGGTTTGGGAAAAAACAAAATGAATGAAAATGACTTCTGAAACACAGACTGCCAAGGGTGTCAGTAATGGACTTTAACTGTGGGTGAGAGAGGCAGACAAATCCTGTGAGGGTTGGGAAAAGTGACAAAGCACATGCCCTCAAGAGATGAATTGTAACCCAAGATGAACCTTTCCTCCCTCCCAGGACCAGGGAGTCTGCCCCCTCCTTGCTCTTCTTACTGCCACATCCCCTGCTGTAGCTCTCTGAACTTTATGTAATAATCCCCCATTTATCTCCCTGCCTTTATGCTTTGCCCCTCCGGTTTTTCCCATTTTCAGATTACCTTCCTCCCTGGAAGTTCTAAACAACTCATTGCCTTCCGGGACCCCTTTGCCTACTAATAAAGCTGGGACTCTTTGGCATGGCATTAAAGCCCTGTACCACCTAGACCTAGCACAGATTTCGAGCCTCATCTCCCACTACCTTTCTATTTGTGCCCTATGCTTCCATCAAACTAGCCTATTTCCTGAAATGGTCCTATGCTTTCCTACCTCATGTTGCCACCTGTTGGGCGTTCCCCAGTCCTTAAGGCCAAGCTCCATTGCCACTTCCTTATGAGGCCTTTGCTGTTCTTCCCCAACCAGTTTTCATCTCTCCTACTGACCACCAACAAGCACATCAGTATCTTTTCTTTGTCACTGACAGTCTACCATCTCTTATGTTTAATTAATGAACTTGACAATGTTAATGAAGCGGTATGTACCCAGAGCACCTCCCACAACGGCTGAGCACCTTGTGTGAAATGTAGATGCTTAGTAAGTACTAGAACAACATTCACAAGTCAAGAGAGCATATATTCCCTTTGTTCAAGTATATATCAAATTTGACTGTTTACTAAAAGGTTACCCATCCAGAGAATTATCATTTTACTTCCTTTAATGAACATTCACTGTTTTTCTGTTTTTAGGGAACATTTTGTTTTTTACTAACTTCTTTAAAAAGATTGAGATAGAGTTGACATATAACATTATATTAGTTTCGATATAGGCGTGCAGCATAACAATTTGATATTTGTACATATCGGAAAGTGACCACGAAATATACATTCAGTCTTGCTGAATTCCCTTACCATTGTCTGTATCAGTGGTTCCAGTCTTTCAGCATGAACACACTCCCCTTTTGAAAATCTAATCCAATGACCCTTCTACAATATTTTTTAACACCTTATTAAGGTATAGTTTTTACCCTTTATAAAAGTCACTCCTTATTAGTGAGGCATTACGATTAGCAAACATAATGTAGTGGGGGGTACACAGGAAAGGCAGTATATACAGAGAAGACAAGTAATGATTCTATAGCATCTGACTATGCTGATGGACAGTGACTGTAATGGGTTATGTAGGGGGGACTTTATAATAGGGGAAGTCTAGTAACCATAATGTTCAAATAATTGTACATTAACGATATCAAAAAAAAGTCACTCCTTATTAGTATACAGATTCAGTTATTTTTAGCAATGTTACAGAGTTGTGCAATCATCACTATAATCCAGTTTTAGAACATTTCTATAACCCCTGTCCCCAGAAGTTCTGTAGTGTCCCTTTGCTTGATTGCCCCACTACTGCCCCCACCCTCTGCCCCAGTTAAACACTAATCTGCTCTCTCTATTGATTTACCTTTTCTGGATATCTCATGTAGATGGAATCTGACAGTATGTAGTTTTTTGTGTCTGGCTTCTTTCACTTAGCATAATGTTTGTGAGGTTCACTTATGCTGTACCACATATTAAGCACTAGTTCCTTTTTATTGCTGAATAATATTCCATTGTGTGGATATACAACATTCTGTTTTTCCATTCACCAATTGATGGACATTTGGGTTGTTTCTAGTTGTCAATTTCTTGAGTTAGATACCTAGGTGTGGGTAAAATTGTAACATTTCCAGAATATCTCACCTGGCTTTAGTGCATTTGCATATCCTCAGGGGTGGAGAGAAGTTCATCTCCATATCAATAGGTAATTACCTGGGCAACTGAGGGTGTGTCTGAACCTGGGAGTTTAAAGGGAGGGGCTGGCTTGCCTGCTTGACTTGCTTCTCAGAAGCAGAGAAGAGAGACAGCCCTAGACTGCAGTTTGTAAGCAATAAACGAGTTTTAAATTTTATTTCTCCCTTTGACTGATTTCAGTTTTTATAGGTATTTTGCCCCAGGATTTCCTTTCCCCGGATTTACACTAGGAGTGAAATTGCTATATGTTTAAGAAACTGCCAAACTGATTTTCAAAGAAGCTTGTACCATTTTA